>NC_140988.1:236543074-237163429 GCF_052327205.1 Somniosus microcephalus | reverse complement strand
CCACTCCATTCCGATCCCTCTCCTCCCTCTCCCCCTCCGACCATCCCGTAAATCTCGCCTCCTCCTCCTCTCCTCCCAGCCTCTCTCCTCACCCTACCCTCCGATCCCCTCTCCTCTCCTCCGCTCTGATCCACTCTCCTCCCTCCGATCCCTCCTCCTCTCCTCCCCCTCCAATCCCTCTACTCTCCACCCCTCCCCGATCCCCTCTCACCTCTCCCTCCCGATCCCCTCTCCTCCTCCACCCCCTCCAATCCCCCTCTCCTCTCCCTCCCCTCCGATCCCCCTCTCCACTCCTACCCTCTGATCCCCTCTCCTCTCCTACCCCTCCAATCCCCTCTCCCTCTCCTCCCCCTCCGATCCCCCTCTCCTCTCCACCCCCTCCAATCCCCTCTCCTCTCCTCCCCTCCGATCCCCTCTCCTCTACACCCCTCGGATCCCATCGCCTCTCCTCCCCTCCAATCCCCCTCTCCTCTCTTCCCCTCCGATCCCCTCTCCTCTCCTCCCTCCGATCCACTCTCCTCTCCTCCCTCTGATCCCTCTCCTCTCCTCCCTCCCCGATCCCCTCTCCTCTCTTCCCCTCCAATCCCCTCTCCTCTCCACCCCCCTCCAATCCCCTCTCTCCTCTCCTCCCCTCCGATCACTCTCCTGTCTTCCCCTCTGATCCCCTATCCTCTCCTCCCCTCCAATCCACTCTCCTCTCCTCCCCTCCGATCCCCTCTCCTCCTCCTCCCCTCCGATCCCCTCTGCTCTACCACCCCTCCGATCCCCTCTCCTCTCCTCCCCTTCGATCCCCTCTCCTCTCCTACCCGACGATCCCCTCTCCTCTCATCCCCTCCGATCCCCTCTCCTCTCCCCCCCTCTGATCCCCTCTCCTCTCCACCCTGCCGATCCCCTCTCCTCTCCTACCCGCCGATCCCCCTCTGCCTCTCCCTACCCTCCGATCCCTTCTCCTCTGCCCCTCCGATCCCCTCTCCTCTCCTCCCTCCGATCCCCTCTCCTCTCTTCCCCTCCGATCCCCTCTCTCCCCTCCTCTCCTCCCCCCTCCGATCCCCTCCCCTCCTCCTCTCCACCCCCTCCGATCCCCTCTCCCCTCTCCTCCCCTCCGATCCCCTCTCCTCTCCTCTCCTCCCCTCCAATCCACTCTCCTCACCTCCCCTCCAATCCCTCTCTCCTCCCCTCCCTCCAATCCCCTCTCCTCTCCTCCCTCCGATCCCCCTCTCCTCTACTTCCCTCTGATCCCTCTCCTCTAGTTCCCTCCGATCCCCTCTCCTCCCCTCCAATCCCATCTCCTCTACTCCCCTCCGATCCCCTCTCCTCTCCTTCCCCCTCCAATCCACTCTCCTCTCCTCCCCTCCGATCCCTATCCTCTCCTCCCCTCCAAACCCCTCTCCTCTCCTCCCCTCCGATCATCTCTCCTCTCCTCCCCTCCAATCCCCTCTCCTCCGATTCCCTCTCCTCTGCCCCCTCCAATCCCCTCTACACACCTGCCCTCCGATCCCCTCTCCTCTCCACCCTGCCGCTCCCCTCTCCTCTCCTACCCTCTGATCCCCTCTCCTCTCCTTCCCCTCCGATCCCCTCTCCTCTCCTCCCTCCGATCCCCTCTCCTTTCCTCCCTCCGATCCTCTCTCCTCTCCTACACTCCGATCCCTCTGCTCTCCTCCCCTCCGATCCCTCCCCTCTCGTACCCCTCCGAGCCCCTCTCTCCTCTACACCCCTCGGATCCCCTCTCCACTCCTCCCTCCAATCCCCTCTCCTCTCCTCCCTCCGATCCCCTCTCCTCTCTTCCCTCCGATCTCCTCTCCCCTCCTCTCCTCCCCTCCGATCCCCTCCCCTCTCCTCTCCACCCCTCCGATCCCGTCTCCTCTCCTCCCCTCCGATCCCCTCCCCTCTCCACTCCCTGATCCCCTCTCCTCTCCTTCCGATCCCTCTCTCTCCTCTCCTCCCCTCCGATCCCCTCCCCTCTCCTCTCCTCCTCTCCGATCACCTCTCCTCTACACCCCTCCGATCCCCTCCCCTCTCTTCCCCTCCGATCCCCTCTACTCTCCTCCCACCGATCCCCTCCCCCTCCCCCCATCCGATCCCCTGTCCTCTCCTACACTCCGATCCGCTCTCCTCTCCTCCCCTCCGATCCCCTCTCCTCTCCTCCCTCCTCTCCTCTCCTACCCTCGAATCCCTCACTCCTCTCCTCCGCTCTGATCCCCTCTCCTCTCCTCCCTCGATCCCCCCTCCTCTCCTCCCTCCAATCCCCTCTACTCTCCTCCCTCCGATCCCCTCTCCCTCCCCTCCGATCCCCTCCCCTCTCCCCGCTCCAATCCCCCTCTCCTCACCTACCCTCCGATCCCCTCTCCTCTCCTCCAATCCCCTCTCTTCTCCCTCCCTCCGATCCCCTCTCCTCTCCTCCCCTCCGATCCCCTCTGCTCTCCACCCCTCCGATCCCCTCTCCTCTCCTACCCTCCGATCCCCTCTCCTCTCCTCCGATCCCCTCTCCTCCGATCCCCTCTCCTCTCCCCCCTCCGATCCCATCTCCTCTCCTCCCCTCCGATCCCCTCTCCTCTCCTACCCTCTGATCCCCTCTCCTCTCCTACCCTCCAATCCCCTCTCCTCTCTTCCCCTCTGATCTCCTCTCTCTCTCCTCCCACCAATACCCTCTCCTCCCCTCCGATCCCCTCTCCTCTCCTCCCTCCAATACCCTCTACTCCCCTCCAATCCCCTCTCCTCTCCTCCCCTCCGATCCCCTCTCCTCTCCACCCTGCCGATCCCCTCTCCTCTCCTAACCTCTGATCCCCTCTCCTCTCCTCCCCTCCGATCCCCTCTCCTCTCCTCCCTCCAATCCCCTCTCCTCTCCCCCCTCTGATCCCCTCTGCTCTCCACCCCTCCGATCCCCTCTCCTCTCCTCCCCTCCGATCCCCTCTCCTCTCCACCCTCCAATCCCCTCTCCTCTCCTACCCTCCGATCCCCTCTCCTCTCCTCCCCTCCGATCCCCTCTCCTCTCCCCCCTCTGATTCCCTCTCCTCTCCTCCCCTCCGATCCCCTCTCCTCTCCTACCCTCCGATCCCCTCTCCTCTACACCCCTCGGATCCCCTCTCCTCTCCTCCCCTCCGATCCCCTCTCCTCTCTTCCCCTCCGATCCCCTCTCCCCTCCTCTCCTCCCCTCCGATCCCCTCCCCTCTCCTCTCCACCCCTCCGATCCCCTCTCCTCTCCTCCCCTCCATTTCCCTCCCCTCTCCTCTCCACCCCTCCGATCCCCTCTCCTCTCCTCCCCTCTGATCCCCTCTCCTCTCCTCTCCTCCCCTCCGCTCTGATCCCCTCTCCTCTCCTCCCTCCGATCCCCTGTTCTCTCCTGCCCTCCAATCCCCTCTACTCTCCTCCCTCCGATCCCCTCTCCTCTCCTCCCCTCCGATGCCCTCTCCTCTCCTCCCCTCCGATGCCCTCTCCTCGCCCCCCTCCAATCCCCTCTCCTCTCCACCCCTCCGATCCCCTCTCCTCGCCTCCCTCCGATCCCCTCTCCTCTCCTCCCCTACGGTCCCCTCTCCTGTCCTACCCTCCGATCCCCTCTCCTCTTCTCCCCTCCAATCCCCTCTCCTTTCCTCCCCTCCGATCCCTTCTCCTCTCCTCCCCCCGATCCCTCTCCTCTCCTCCCCTCCGATCCCTCTCCTCTCCACCCCTCCGATCTCTCCTCTCCTCTCCTCCCCTCCGATCCCCTCTCCTCTCCCCCCTCCGATTCCCTCTCCGCTCCCCCTCCGATCCCCTCCCCTCTCCCTCCTCCAATCCCCTCTCCTCTCCACCCTCCAATTCCCTCTCCTCTCCCCCTCCGATCCCCTCTCCTCTCCTACCCTCCGATCCTCTCTCCCCTCCTCCCCTCCGATCCCCTCTCCTCCCTCCGATCCCCTCTCCTCTCCTCCCCTCCGATCCCCTCTCCTCTCCTACCCTCCGATCCCCTCTCCTCTCCTCCCTCCGGTCCCCTCTCCTCTCCTCCCCTCCAATCCCCTCTCCTCTCCTACCCTCCAATCTCCTCTCCTCTCCTACCCTCCCATCCCCTCTCCACCCCTCCTAACCCCTCTCCTCTCCTACCCTCCGAACCCCTCTTCTCTCCTACCCTCCGATCCCCTCTCCTCTCCGCCCCTCCGATCCCCTCTCCTCTCCTCTCCTCCAATCCCCTCTCCTCTCCACCCTGCCGATCCCCTCTCCTCTCCTGCTCTCCAATCCCCTCTCATCTCCTCCCTCCGATCCCCTCTCCTCCCCTCCGATCCCCTCGCCTCTCCTCCCTTTCAATCCCCTCTCCTCTCCTCCGATCCCCTCTCCTCTCCTCTCCTCTCCTCCAATCCCCTCTCCTCTCCACCCTGCCGATCCCCTCTCCTCTCCTGCTCTCCAATCCCCTCTCATCTCCTCCCCTCCGATCCCCTCTCCTCCCCTCCGATCCCCTCGCCTCTCCTCCCTTTCAATCCCCTCTCCTCTCCTCCAATCCCCTCTCCTCTCCACCCTGCCGATCCCCTCTCCTCTCCTCCTCTCCAATCCCCTCTCCTCTCCTCCCTCCGATCCCCTCTCCTCTCCTCCCCTCCGATCCCCTCTCCTCTCCTCTGATCTCCTCTCCTCTCCTCCCCTCCCCTCTCCTCTCCTCCCCTCCAATCCCCTTTCCTCTCCTCCCTCCGATTCCCTCTCCTCTCCTCCCCTCCGATCCCCTCTCCTCTCCTACCCTCCGATCCCCTCTCCTCTCCTCCCCTCCGATTCCCTCTCCTCTCCTACCCACTCATCCCCTGACCTTCACCACAGGGAGCAATGCATGGTTGAGGCTGCAGGCCCAGCCCTGTGACTAGGCCCAGTCCTGTGACTAGGCCCAGCCCTGTGACTAGGCATGTGCGTGTTTGGAACCTCTGGTGCGCATGCACAGCCACAACATCGGGTGCGCATGCACGGTTCTGGTGGGGACAGGATGGTGCTTAGGCTTCGCCCCCATGCAGTGTGCATGTGCAGAAGGACACAGAAGATCCCTTTCAAATAATCACGCCCAGCATTTATTGCCCATCACTAATTGCCCTTGAGAAGGTGGTGGTGAGCTGCCTTCTTGAACCGCTGCAGTCCGTGTGGTGAAGGTACTCCCACAGTGCTGTTTGGGAGAGAGTTCCAGGATTTTGACCCAGCGGTGATGAAGCAACGGCAATATATTTCCAAGTCAGGATGGTGCATGACTTGGAGGGGAACTTGGAGGTGATGATGTTCCCGTGCGCCTGCTGCCCTTGTCCTTCTAGGTGGTAGAGATCTCGGGTTTGAGAGGTACTGTTGAAGAGGCCTTGGCGAGTTGCTGCAGTGCAACTTATAGATGGTACATATTGCAGACATGGTGCTGTTTATTGCAGTAGATGAGAATGTCACTTTCCTTCCAGCCTTAGTGCCCACATCACATGATCTCTTCAGAATAAAATGAGTCAGGAAAAGTGTCAAACATCAAAGCATCTGTGTAGATTGTTTCAGTCAGATAGTACATAGAGTACACTATTAAATGATGACACTATCAGAATTGTTTTAAAAGTTATAGGAACATAGGAATAGGTCAATCAGCCCCTCAAGCCTGCTCCACCATGTAATTAGATCATGACTGATCTGTACCTCAACTCTATTTACCTGCCTTAGCTCCATAACTCCTTAATATCCTTACCTAACAAAAATCTATCAATCTCAATCTTGAAAGCTCCAATTATCCTGGTATCCACAGCCTTTTGGCGCAGAGAATTACAGATTTCTACCAACATTTGTGTGAAAAAAAGTTAGAAAGTTATAAATTGTAACAAAGTGGCTCAAAATGCCTTTCTAAAAGAAGGTTATTAAGAATAAGGGCCAAGTTGAAATCTGGTTCTAAAATGATTGAACTTACCGAAAAGTAATTAATAAAAGTATCAGATGCAATGACATCATCTGTGATCAGTAACATGATGCCAGCAAAGCCAGCAAAGAATAACTAAAAGATTAATTAAGAAAGGCAAGATAGATTATGAAAGTAAACTAGCAAAAAATATAAAAACAGATAACAAGAGTTTCTACAGTTATATAAAAAGAAAAAGGGTGGCTAAAGTGAACGTTGGTCCCTTAGAGGATGAGACCGGGAAACTAGTGGTGGGGAACATGGAGATGGCAAATACGCTGAACAAATATTTTGTATCAGTCTTTACAGTAGAGGACACTAAAAATATCCCAACACTGGACAAACAGGGGCTATGGGGGGGAGGAGCTAAACACGATTAAAATCACTAAGGAGGTGGTACTCGGTAAAATAATGGGACTAAAGGCGGATAACTTCCCCGGACCTGATGGCCTACATCCTAGGGTCTTGAGAGAAGTAGCAGTAGGGATTGTCGATGCATTGGTGATTATTTTCCAAAACTCCCTGGACTCAGGAAAGGTCCCGGCAGATTGGAAAACTGCTAATGTAACACCCTTATTTAAGAAGGGAAGTAGACAAAAAGCTGGAAACTTTAGACCAGTTAGCTTAACATCTGTGGTTGGCAAAATGTTGGAGTCCATTATTAAGGAAACAGTAACAGAGCATTTGGATAGACATAATTTAATAGGACAGAGTCAGCATGGTTGTATGAAGGGGAAGTCATGTTTGACAAATTTGCTCGAATTCTTTGAGGGCGTAACATACAGGGTGGATAAAGGGGAACCAGTGGATGTAGTGTATTTGGACTTCCAAAAGGCATTTGACAAGGTGCCACACAAAAGATTACTGATCAAGATAAAAAATCACAGGATTGGGGGTAATATACTGGCATGGGTGGAAGATTGGCTATCTAACAGAAAACAAAGAGTTGGGATAAATGGTTCATTCTCGGGCTGGCAATCAGTAACTAGTGGTGTTCCGCAGGGGTCAGTGCTGGGACCCCAACTCTTTACAATCTATATTAATGATTTGGAGGAAGGGACCGAGTGCAACATATCCAAGTTTGCCGACGAAACAAAGATGGGAGGGAAAGCAGTGAGTGAGGAGGACATAAAAAGCCTGCAAAAGGACATAGACAGGCTAAGTGAGTGGGCAGAGATTTGGCAGATGGAATATAATATTGGAAAGTGTGAAGTTATGCACTTTGGCAGAAAAAATCAAAGAGCAAGTTATTATCTAAATGGAGAGAAACTGCAAAGTGCTACAGTGCAAAGGGATCTGGGGGTCCTGGTGCATGAAACACAAAAAGTTAGTATGCAGGTGCAGCAGGTGATCAGAAAGGCCAATGGAATCTTGGCTTTTATTGCAAGGGGGATGGAGTATAAAAACAGGGAAGTCTTGCTGCAGTTATACAGGGTATTGGTGAGGCCACACCTGGAATATTGCGTGCAGTTTTGGTTTCCATATTTAAGAAAAGATATACTTGCTCTCGAGGCGGTTCAGAGAAGGTTCACTCGGTTGATTCCGGAGATGAGGGGGTTGACGTATGAGGAAAGGTTGAGTAGGTTGGGCCTCTACTCATTGGAGTTCAGAAGAATGAAAGGCGATCTTATCGAAACATATAAGATTGTGAGGGGGCTTGATCGGGTGGATGCGGTGAGGATGTTTCCACTGATGGGTGAGACTATAACTAGGGGGCATAATCTTAGAATTAAGGGGCTGCCCTTTCAAAACTGAGATGAGGAGAAACTTCTTCACTCAGAGGGTGGTAAATCTATGGAATTTGCTACCCCAGAGAGCTGTGGAAGCTGCGACATTAAATAAATTTAAAACGGAGATAAGGGAATTAGGGGTTATGGGGAACGAGCAGGGAAGTGGACGTGAGTCTAGGTTCGGATCAGCCATGATCCTATTGAATGGCGGAGCAGGCCCGAGGGGCCGTATGGCCTACTCCTGCTCCTACTTCTTATGTTCTTATGTTCTTATTATTACAAAAATAATAAGGTCATTACCTCATGTATTGCAAACTCCTCTATACATCAGCAAGACCCTTTACTATAGCAACACCATGGCCTAGAAATTCAGTGCCCTTAGCACCGATTTTGCGGCGCTAGAGGGCCTAGCGCTGCAATTGGCGCCGGTTCCTAAATTGCCTGGGGCCCTTCCGCGGCGGTAGACCGGTAGCGCTGCGCCGGCACCGATGACGTCATCGGTGTGCACAGCGTCCCGGTTGCCGTGGTAACCCGGCCCCAAGCCGAAATTCAGTTGCGGCCGCCTCGCCAGTGGCAGCCGCAACTAAGATTCCGGCAAACGAGTGTTGCCGGAGTCTGCGCCGGCGCTTTAAGGAGGCGCGGCGGCCGGCCGCTTTCCCACCGGCCGCCTGCCCGCAGCTCCCTCCCCGGACTTCTCCCCCCCCCCCCCCCCCCCGGAACAGATGCAAGCCCGGCACTTGTCCGAGGTGCCGGGCTCATTTTTGCAGAGATTTGCACGGGCCGCGGCCGGGTGCAGGCAGCTCCTCCTTAACGGAAGGAGGAGGCCTGCACTTCCCGAGCCTGCCGCACCGCAGCGGGCGCCGCAGCGCCGGAATAGCGCCGCAATGCGGCGCGTTGCGCCAGTTTTCAGGCGCTAAAACCCTTCAGTAGCACCGGCAGCCGTTTGGGCGGGGCGGTACTGAATTTTTGGCGCGCGCAAAGTGACTTAGCGCCGGCGCTAACTTCCGGCGCTAAAGCCCTGGCGCAGCGCAAACTCAATTTCTAGGCCCATCACTTTAACATGACATGACAGGAAAAGGAGACTACAGCACAATTACGATAAGATTACATGAAAGTGCACATTTCTGAGTCAATTTGTTCTGAGTAGACCCAACTCATTGAACAAACATGAGTCTAATTACTGAATTTGAGAAATAAATATCATGAGCATTGGTGATAGATCTTCTTACTTGGATTACTTGGGTGATTTGGATTTCTGGGTAGTTCGTGAAAACTGAAGCATGAATTAAAGGTTAGTTGGGACCTGTTTCAAACAAAGCATGGGAAGGGGATAAAGGTAGACTGATTCTCAATTATCCAAAGCATCCATATAAATATGTAGACAAATTCTGTGGGAACAAGATGTCAAGAACATATGAACATATGAAAGGAAAGGCAAAATCCAACCTGGCCAATCACTCCCTTATCGATTTACTTCCAATCATCAGTAAAAGGATGGAAGGAGCCATCAACAGTGCTATCAAGCGGAACTTACTCACAAATAACCTGCTCACTGACATTCACTTTGGGTTTCGCCAGGACCACTCGGCTCCAGACCTCATTACAGTCTTGGTCCAAACATGGACATAAGACCTGAATTCCAGAACCGAGGTGAGGTGAGAGTGACTGCCCTTGATATCATGGCAGCATTCAACCAAGTGTGACATCAAGAAGATGTAGCAAAACTGAAGTCAATAGGGAATCAGAGGGAAAACTCTCAAGTAGCTAGGGTCAAACCTGGCACAAAGGAAGACGATTGTAGTTTTTGGAGGCTAATCATCTCAGCTGCAGAATTTCCTCAGGGCAGTGTCCTAGGCCTAACAATTTTCAACTGCTTCATCAATGACCTTTCCTCCATCATAAGATCAGAAGTGGGGTTGTACACTGATGACTACACAATGTTCCACTCCATTCTCAATTCATCAAATAATGAATCGGTTCATGCCCGCATGAAGCAAGACCTGGACAACATCCAGGTTTGGGCTGATAAGTGGAAAGTTAAATTTGTGCTACACAAGTGCCAACCAATGACCACCTCCAACAAGAGAGAGCCTAACCACCTCCCCTTGAGATTCAATGGCATTATCATTGCCAAGTCCCCCACCAACAACACCCTGGGGTCACCATTATTGACCAGTCACATAAATGCCGTAGATACTAGAGCAGGTCAGATGCAGAGTACTCTGTGGCAAGTGGCTCACCTTCTGACTCCACAAAGTCTATCCACCATCTACAAGGTGGAAGTCGGGAGTGTGATAGAATACTCTCTACTTGCTTGGGTAGGTCCAGCTGCAACAACCCTTAAAAAGCTCAACACTATCTTAGACAAAACGGTCCACTTGTTCAGTACCTCATCCACTAGCCTAAATATTCACTTCCCCCAAACTTAGGTATAGTACCATCTGACTCTTCTTATGTTTTCTCTCCTACTTACTCACTCATTCACTCACTCATTTAACCAGTGCTTTGTACAGATACATCACCTCTTTTTTCATCTTGAGACATTTTTCTATGTTAAAGGTGCTATATAAATACTGTAGCAACAAGAGCAGGTCAGAGGCTAGGTATTCTGCAGCTAGTGTCTCACCTCCTGACTCCCCAAAGCCTTTCCACCATCTACAAGACACAAGTAAGGAGTGATAGAATACTCTCCACTTGCCTGGATGAGTGCAGCTCCAACAACACTCAAGAAGCTCGACACCATCCAGGACAAAGCAGCTCGCTTGATTGGCACCCCATCCACCACCTTAAACATTCACTCCCTCCACCACTGGCGCACCGTGGCTGCAGTGTTTACCATCTACAAGATGCACTGCAGCAACTCGCCAAGGCTTCGTCGGCAGCACCTCCCAAACCCGCGACCTCTACCACCTAGAAGGACAAGGGCAGCAGGCACATGGGAACACCACCACCTCCAAGTTCCCCTCCAAGTCACCACCATCCTGCCTTAGAAGTATATCACAGATCCTTCATCGTCACTGGGTCAAAATCCTGGAACTCCCTCCCGAACAGCACTGTGGGAGTACCTTCACCACATGGACTGCAGCGGTTCATGAAGGCGGCTCACCACCACCTTCTCAAGGGCAACTAGGGATGGGCAATAAATGCTGGCTTTGCCAGCGACACCCAGATCCCATGAACAAATAAAAAAATATATAAATGCACGTTGTTGTTGTTGTTGTTCCTGACCCTTTATCTAAAACCCAGAATACCATATCCCATTTTATGACTTTTTTCACCTGTAATCCTACTTTTACAGATCTGTGTATCTGCAGCCCTAGATCTGTCTCTATCTCCAGCACATTGAGAATGTTACCAAATACTGTATATTTCCATTCACTATTCTTTGTGGAGAATTTTACTAGTCACTACTACAACAATAACTTGTATTTATATAGCACCTTTAACATAGTAAAACATCCCAAGGCTCTTCACAGGAGCGTTACCAAACAAAATTTAACACCGAGCCACATAAGGAGATATTAGGGTAGATAACCAAAAGCTTGGTCAAAGAGGTAAATTTTAAGGAGCGCCTTAAAGGAGGAAAGAGAGGTAGAGAGGTGGAGAAATTTAGGAAGGGAATTCCAGAGCTGACGGCCTTGGCAGCTGAAAGCACGGCAGCCAATGGTGCAGCAATTAAAATCGGGGATGCTCAAGAGGCCAGAATTGGAGGAGCGCAGTTATCTTGGGGAGTTGTAGGGCTGGAGGAGATTACAGAGATAAGGAGGGGCAAGGCCATGGAGGGATTTGTAAACAAAGATGAGATTTTTGAAATCGAGGCGTTTCTTAACTGGCAGCCAATGTAGGTGAGCGAGCACAGGGGTAATGGGTGAATGGGACTTTTGGATGACCAGAAGTTTATGGAGGGTAAAAAGTGGGAGGCTGGCCAGGAGTGCGTTGGAATAGTCAAGTCTAGAGGTAACAAAAGCATGGATGAGGGTTTCAGCAGCAGATGACCTGAGACAGGGGCGGAGTCGGGCGATGTTACAGAAGTGGAAATAAGTGGTCTTGGTGATGGCATGGATATGTGATCGGAAGCTCATCTCGGGGTCAAATATGACACCAAGGTTGTGAACAGCTACTAGCAAGGATCTTGGCCTGTTGGCAGCACATATCAAAAATTCGGGCACTTGTTGCCCATGATTTTCCAACCAATAAAATGATCAGCTGTGTGCATCTGAATGTCACCTATATGCTGTCGGCAGGCAAGGCTGCCTGTTCTTCCAAAATGTACTATTTCAAGCTTATTTACATTGAGCTACATTTGTCGCATACCTGTTCACTACCCTAACCTATCTATATCCTCCTATAATTCCCACATTCTATGTTGCAGTTTGCCATGCCCCAATTCAATATTATAGCAAATGTTGATATTATTTCCTCTATGCTCATGTCCAAGTCATTTATGTGCATGGATGACAATAGAGGTTGCTACACACTTTCAGGGGCACACTGCTAGCTGCACCATACCAATCCAAGAAACATCCATTTACCCATACTCTCTGTTTTCTATCTTGCAGCCATCCTTCTATCTATGCTGCCATCTTACCTTTAATACCATTGGATTTAATATTTGTAACAAGTCCCTCATAAGGCAAACACTTTTTGAAAATGTCCAAGTGCATCACATCCACTGCAATCACTTTGTTTATATGCTATGTAATTTCCTTGAAGAATTCAAATTAGTCAAGCATGACCTTTCCTTTACAAATCTATGTTGATTGTCCATACCTTGCTAAATGTCCACTAATGGTATCGCTAGCAGTTTTCCTACTACTGACATATACTTTACCTGTCTTACCCTTTCCCATTTTTTGAACAACCTTCGAGTCCCTTGGTACAATTCCTATTTCCAAAGAATTTTGTAAAATTGTGGACAGTGTCTCTGCTATTTCGCCATTAACTTCCCTCAGTATTCTGGAATGTAGACCATCTATGCCTGGTCTCTTAACAGAGCCAAAAATTCCAATGGGTCCGCTCTACCAATGCAAGTGTGGTGGAGAAAAACCCATGGCCACCCAAAGTGAAAGCCACAGATCCCTTGCCAAATTACAGGATTGGAATAATTAGCATGGTCAGGATGGGTGCATTGCATCTGTAAGGACACATCAACGGCATCTGCCCTGATTGAGACCCGACCTCACAAGGATAGAGCGGCCACAATTCTGAAGCTATCAGGCCATCCCTCCAAGGTAATCAATCGCATTCCAGGATCAACAACCTGCTCTTCTGAAATTCTTGGGCCTTTACTAGAACCCACCCTGCTCTCAGCAAGCACAATTTCTCTTAGCCTATCAGGAAGGGTACTGGGTGGAATTTCCTATGAAGCCTCAGATGTCTAGCAGTCACACCCCTTTGACGTGAGAGGACTAGCAGTAGATCCGCCCACTGCTGAACTAATCAAATCTCCCAACCTCTTCTCCACGGGGTGGGGTCTTGTAAATTTCACTTCACTTTGCCTCTCCCTTCATCCTCCTCAGTAAGTTGAGATAAAAATTGTTATGTTCCTCTGTCATTCTTTTACTCTCTACTATAAGATTCCATTTTTCACCTTTTGCCCCTTCTTCTTTTTGTTGACTACCCTGATATAAAAAGCCCTTGTTATTATCCTTTTATTTCCCTTCTCTGCTTTTAGTATTTTCACTGGTTTTCTTCCGTATTGTTAGCCTTAATTTTATTACATGCCTTCTTCTTAAAATTCATTGTTGACTTAATTGTCTTAAGCATTCATGGAACTCTGGCCTTTATGCCTGGTCAGAATGTTTTAGTCTGTACCCGATCCATCTCTTACTTAAAATATTTCCCACTGCTGGTTTGTTGTTTAATCTGCCAACCTTTCTTCATTCTAAATTTGTTCTTTTCAGTCCAACATTATTGTTTTTAACTCAATTTTGTATCTACTTGACTATAACTATAGTTAAGTTATGATCCCTAGGGGGAGAAATTCGGTATCGCCCCATTTGGGGCACAATTATCGGCCAGGCGCAAAGTTTAGCGCCTGGCACTAATTATCGCCTCCGACTGCAAACTTGGCTGAGCGTTAAATCAGGCGCTACACACCTCTCTTAAGGTGCTAACGCTGAGGAAACATAGAAGATAGAAGATAGGAGCAGGAGTAGGCCATTCAGCCCCTCGAGCCTGCTCCGCCATTTAATGAGATCATGGCTGATCATCCAAATTCAGTACCCTGTCCCTGCTTTCTCCCCATACCCCTTGATCCCTTTAACCTTAAGAAATAAGGAGCGAGGCGCTAGCTCAGAACGCTGGCGAAGCTCATGTGATGTCAGTCAGCAATGGAACACAGACACACTGGCGCCGGCCAGTTCTTAAAGGGGAGGGTCGATCTTGCTCTCCATCCACACCCTGCTCATTGCAGCCTTGAATCTCGGCCTGGAGAGACCTGTACGTCAAATCTGCTGGAAAGAACAATGGAGAGGCCCAGGGAAAGAGCTCAGAGTGCAGCCCCCATAGTCTCTTCTAAATCGATGCAAGGAAGGTCAAATCAAAATGAACCTGCAAAGTACTGCTCAGTTCCCAAAACTCCTTCACACAGTGTTGAATCTCTCCAGAAGTCTCTCTCTCTCTCTCTCAGAATGCGTGGTGCAAAAATGTCGGCGACAAAAAAAGGCAGGAAGCGGTCGCCTTTAAATAGCGCTCCCCCAGTCCCTTCCCGACTGCAAAATGTTCCCCTCAACCTGTCATTGCTTGCGGCAGGTGGAAAGCCGGGGCAGCACTCAATATCCAGTCTGAGTCGCTACCGGGGCGTTGCATGCTCGACTGACGTCACAATCTGCGGGCGCAGGAGATCGTGGCAGTAGTGTTTAGCGCCGCCGCAAAATGTCTGGTCAATTTTGTGAGCGGCGCAAACATCGCCGCGCCTGGGCGCTAGTTGCTTTGCGATCCATTAGTGCCCTCTTAGGGCGCTAACAGGAGGCGCAAAGCAACCAAATTTTTCCTCCCATTCTCTAATTGTTGTTCTGTCTTTAGATTGTTTACCTGCCCCAGCTTGTTACCTAGAAGGTCGAATATTGCAGACTGTTGAAATTCCATGGTGGTTCCAATGGTCTCTTGTAGGAGTTATGGCAGAAGACTGGTTGGGTCCCCTTAGAATTTTAGCCCCTACATCTTTTATCATTCAGTATTCAGTGGAGCTGCTGCAAGTTCACATCATACATGGATCAAATCAAAGCAGAACAGCAAAAAGATGCAGCAAAAGAAGATGAAAATGTTCATTTATTTTTCCTTTATTCAGCTTATACTAAGTTAGATGTATGCTTATATTAAATATGATAAAGCAAATTAGGATGACAGTCCTGTACACTCATGTTAGTCTGAATAAGAAGGTATTACTTCTGCATTATTTGCACATCAACTACATGTCAAGCTTGATGCAATTCAGAACTCTTAAGAGAATGTTTTCTGACAGCTTCGCTAGACTACAAAATTGGAAAAAACACAAGTACGCCTCTGTGTCAGGCTTGTATAGAATAAAGAGAACTGGAAACTTAGATAAGAAATGGGTCATACTTCACGATGGTGTTATATGACATCAGCAAAACTATATTACCGCACTGTAACATATCATATATTTGTTTTAACCCAAAATTATTTACCTCAATTGAAAAAATCCCAAACTTCCACCTAATCTAAAATCATACTGGTGCCATCAAACACCTAGTGCCAGGTTGATCAATCCAGCTCAATTAAGAGTCTTCTCGTCTTCTTCTTTCGTATGGTAGTAGCAAAAAGCTAATTAAATATCAACATCTAAATCAGATATTCAGGTCAAAGCTTCCAGTGTAACAGCGTGGATATCGTGTAGGCTGCCTGCAAATTTCTTCTCAGGGCAGTGTTCAATGATGTGCTCCAGAATGTGATGAGGAGTTCTGCAGCTGCATGATGGGAATGCTTTAAGAGGGGTAAGATTAACTGGTGGTAGTTATAATGCATTCATGTTGCTCCCCTCAAACAGAAGAGTGCAGAAGAGACGAAGACACCAAGCAAGAGACAGGGAGATGGTATCCAAAGAGATAGGCCTAGAAGATCCATGCAGTGAATAGCATTATCTTCACACCAATAGAAAATGAACTGCACCCACCGATGGCCTGGAGAAGTATATACATGAGAATTTCCTGGGTCACTGGACTAAGGATCCAGAGATGTGAATTAAAATTAAATAAATCTGGAATAAAAGCTAGTATCAGTAATGGAGGTCATGAAACTATCGGATTGTTATAAAAACCCATCTGGTTCATTACTGTCCTTTAGTGAAGGAAATCTGCCATCCTTACCTGGTTTGGCTTATATGTGACTCCAGACCCACAGCAAGGTGGTTGACTCTTAACTTCCCTCCGAAATGGCCTAGCAAGCCACTCAGTTGTAACAAACCGCGACAGAAAACAATAATAAGAATAAATCCAGACGGACCACCCAGCATCAACCTCAGCAGCAACTTCGGACACAACAATGGCACACCCGGTCCAGATCTGGGGAAGCTGCAAAACAGGACTATATGCATGCTAAACAGCAGAAGCAGCATGCTATAGACAGAGCTAAGCGATCTCACAATTAACAGATCAGATCAAAGCTTTGCAGTCCTGCCACATCCAGTCGTAAATGGTGGTGGACAATTAAACAACTTAACAGGAGGAGGAAGCTCGATGAATATCCCCATCCTCAGTGATGGGGGAGCCCAGCACACGAGCGCAAAAGACAAGGCTAAAGTGTTTGCAACTATCTTCAGCCAGAAGTGCTGAGTGGATGATCCATATCGGCCTCCCATGAGATCCCCACCATCACAGAAGCCAGTCTTCAGCCAATTCGATTCACTCCACATGACATCAAGAAATGGCTGAGCACACTGAATACAGCAAAGGCTCTGGGCCGCAACAACATCCTGGCTGTTGTGCTGAAGACTTGTGCTCCAGAACTATCTGCGCCTCTAGCCAAGCTGTTCCAGTACAGCTACAACACAGGCATCTAACCGACAATGTGGAAAACTGCCCAGGTATGTCCTGTCCACAAGAAACAGGACAAATCCAATCCGGCTAATTACTGCCCCATCAGTCTACTCTCAATCATCAGCAAAGTGATGCAAGGTGTCATCGACAGTGCTATCAAGTGGCACTAATTCACCAATAACCTGCTCACCGATGCTCAGTTTGGGTTCTGCCAGGACCACTCGGCTCCAGACCTCAGTACAGCCTTGGTCCAAACATGGACAAAAGAGCTGAATTCTAGAAGTGAGGTGAGAGTGACTGCCCTTGACATCAAAGCAGCATTTGACCGAGTGTGGCATCAAGGAGCCCTAATAAAATTGAAGTCAATGGGTATCAGGGGGAAAACTCTCCACTGGCTAGAGTCATACCTAGCACAAAGGAAGATGGTTGTGGTTGTTGGGGGTCAATCAGCTCAGCCCCAGGACATTGCTGCAGGAGTTCCTCAGGGCAGTGTCCTAGGCCCAACCATCTTCAGTTGCTTCATCAATGACCTTCCCTCCAACATAAGGCCAGAAATGGGGATGTTCACTGATGATTGCACAGTGTTCAGTTCCATTTACAACTCCACAGACGCTGCCTGGCCTGCTGAGTATTTCCAGCATTTTCTGTTGTTATCCCTAGATAATGAAGCAGTCCATGCCCGCATGCAGCAAGACCTGGACGACATTCAGGCTTGGGCTAATAAGTGGCAAGTAACAATCACACCACACAAGTGCCAGGCAATGACTATCTTCAACAAAAGAGAGTCTAACCACCTCCCCTTGACATTCAATGGCATTACCATCGGCGAATCCTCCACCATCAACATCCTGGGGGTCACCATTGACCAGAAACTGGACCAGCCACATAAATACTGTGGCTACAAGAGCAGGTCAGAGGCTGAGTATTCTATGGCGAGTGTCTCACCTCCTGATTCCCCAAAGCCTTTCCACCATCTACAAGGCACAAGTCTGGAGTGTGATGGAATACTCTCCACTTGCCTGGATGAGTGCAGCCCCCACAACTCTCAAGAAGCTTGACACCATCCAGACCAAGGTTTCTTCGGCAGCACCTCCCAAACCCGTGACCTCTACCACCTAGAAGGACAAGGGCAGCAGGTGCATGGGAACACCACCACTTCCAAGTTCCCCTCCAAGTCACACACCATCCTTACTTGGAAGTATACCGCTGTTCCTTCATCGTCGCTGGGTCAAAATCCTGGCACTCCCTCCCTATCAGCACTGTGGAAGTACCTTCACCACACGGACTGCAGCGTTTCCACCTTCTCAAGGGCAATTAGGGATGGGCAATAAATGCTGGCCTTGCCAGCGATGCCCACATCCCAGGAACAAATTTTTTAAAACGTTATTGGTGCAAACCCCGTGTAAAATGGGTCTAATATGATGGGGCGCCTGAAAATTAGATTGCAGCATTTGAAAAACTAGTTCTCATATTCATTGCCATAAATCCCATGTAAAACAGGTGTAATCTGCTGGAGTTCATAGAAATCAGAGTACAGCCTTTCAAAAGGCAGTTCTGCTGAAGAGTGCAGCAGTACACTGGAGAGAAGTGGATAAGGAAGGAGCAGGGCTCGGCTCACTAATTTGACCCACAGCTAACTTCATTGTATGTCTCATCAATCTTTTTTTTACACTTTTCAAGAATGTCTACTAGAAGAGCAGCTGGCACACGCAGCCCAGCAAGGGAGCAGGGCATGGTACATGGGCACAGAAGAAGATGCATCATTTCACGACTCAGACCTGCAAGCCTTCCCAAGGAAGCTGATGTCAGGAGTCAGACAGTACTAGGTGTCCGTGGCAGCAAACCTGTCACTCGCACCACCTGGAGAGAGGTTAGTGCTGGTGCTGAGTGCCAACTCTCTCACACCCAGGACTGCAGACCAATGCCACAAGCAATGCAATGACCACCACGGCAGGCAAGAGTACAGGCTGGACACTCTCTCTTTTCTTCCTTGCCCACCCTGGGCACCAGGACTCTTCATCCTCTAAAAACTACAGCTGCAGAACTAACCCTTGACCGTGCACTCTGGTAAAGGAGGGAGGCTTGCACTACGGCTATCCATCTCCCTAACACCAATTAGCGGAAGAAAGAACTTTCATTTATATAATGCCTTTCATGACCACAGAATGTCCCAAAGTGCTTAACAGCCTATCAAGTACGTTTGAAGTGTAGTCACTGTCATGAATCTTATCATTCATGAAGAAATGACTCATGAAATAACACTGGGCGGCCAGCTGGTGGCGCCGTCCAAGGAGTATAAATACTCAGGCGTGGACCCAGCTTTCCCAGGACGTTTTTGTAACCAGGAACTAGTGATGTAAATTAGAATCTCATGGTTGTGAAACAATTGATTAAAGCCTTGTTATATACTCAAACCAAGTGCTCAGTAGTCTTTTTACATCAATTTAATCAACTGGACCTGCTCCACGCTCTGAGTGGTTTTGGGAACAGACGGCTATGACTCAAATTGTAGAAGGGAACTCGGACGAAGTAATCGATCCATCATGGAGAAACTTCTCAGACCCGCCTGTCTCGACCTGGACCCGAATTCACTTACAGCTGCTAAGGTATGAAAAAAAAACACTGGTATCATACCTTCAGCAACTTCCTTGAGGAGTGTGGTAAGAATGTTCCTGATAAGTTACGAATGCTTGCCAATTATGTATCCCCTCATGTGTTTGACTATATCGAAGACTGTGTAGACTATGACGCCGCTATCCAAATACTACAGCAACTATATGTTAAGACCACAAACAAAATTTTTGCTCGGCATCTACTGGCCACAACTCAACAACAACCCGGGGAATCACTTGACAAATTCCTTCAGAAACTTTGCAGGCTCAGCAAGGATTGTAATCTTAAAGTTGTCACAGCTGAGCAGTACCAGGAGGAATTAATTCGTGATTCCTTTATTAATGGAATTGCGTCTCCCTTCAGACTTCAGCGTCTGTTGGAGAATAAAACCCTCAAGTTACAAGCTGCCTATGGCCAGGCATGTTCTCTGGACTTAGCAAAGAGGAATGCAGATACCTATCTTTCACCATGTGCACGGGCTGCTGCTATCACTTTTAGGGACTCCTTCGATAGGCCTCGGGCGGAAGCCCTCACTGATGGTGACTCCAACCTGGCTGATGACAACCCTACCCTAGAAGCCTTCACTGATGACAACCCTGCCCTAGCGGCATCTTGGCAATCTGGAAGGAAGTGTTTCTTCTGTGGAGGTGCATTCCACTATAGGAAATTTTGTCCTGCTCGTAACGCAGTCTGCAATCATTGCAGTAAAAAAGGTCACTTTTCTAAGGTATGCCAGTCAAGAGCCTCTGTTAGTAAGAAAGGCCACTTTTCTAAGGTATACCAGTCGAGAGCCCCTGTTAGTTTTGCAGCTACTATCTATAAAACTGCTCCTCCCCCAAGAGCCACTACTAAGGTTACAGCTGCAATCTATAAAACTGCTCCTCCTCCAAGAACCACTACTAAGGTTACAGCTGTCAAGGGTAAAACTGCCCCTCCTCCCATCACAGCTGTTTTTACCCAAAGTCTTGTCCCATGCAGCCACGAAGGTTTCGGTAAATGGACACATTTTGAGTGCACTAATCGAGTCATGCAGCTCTGACAGCTTCATTAGTGAGCGGGCTGTCAATAAGTTAAAACTGCGTATTTACCCCTCGGACAGGGAAATTGCAATGGCTCCGACAACACTGACCACCAACTCTTCCGGCTTTTGTCTTGTCGACCTTATTCTCAATGGCCGCACTTATTTCTCCACCCGGCTCAGGGTGCTCAAGAACCTATGCAGTGATGTGCTCCTGGGACAGGATTTCCAGAAACAACACAAAAGACTCACTTTCAAGTTTGGAGGGTCAAAGCCGGAGCTTACTATTTCCAAAGTACCGTTTTGTGCGCTTTCGGCGGCTTCGCTCGACGAGCCCTCCTTGTTTGCCAATCTTTCCCCCCGATATAAGCCCATAGTCACTAAATCACGACGTTTCAGCCAAGATGATCGATCCTTTATCGAGGCAGAAATCTCTTGCCTTCTAGCTGACGGTATCATTGAGCCATGTTCATCTTCCTGGCGGGCTCAAGTCGTCATTGTTAAAAATCCTCTGAAGCAACACAAGGAACGTCTTTGCATCGATTACTCGCAAACTATTAACCAGTATACCGACCTGGATGCCTACCCACTACCACGCATCGAAGACATGGTCAATAACCTTGCCAACTACAAGGTATTTTCAACTTTTGATTTAAAGAGCACATACCATCAAGTACCGTTAAAAGACTCTGACAAAAAGTATACGGCCTTTGAGGCCAATGGTCGGCTTTATCAGTTTTGTCGCCTTCCATTTGGGGTCACCAATGGGGTGGCCGTCTTTCAACCGGCAATGGATAGCCTAGCCAAACAGGAGAACTTAACGGACACTTTTCCATATCTAGATAACATCACCACTGCTGGTCATGACCAGAAGGAGCATGATGCCAACCTCCACAAATTTTTTAACATTCTCCGTCGTCACAACTTAACCTTAAATGAGTCCAAATCTGTGAAATCAATACCATCAGTCAACATCCTTGGCTACTGGGTGGGCAGCGGTGTCATCAAACCGGATCCGGAGCGACTTTGTCCGCTTCAGGAGCTCCCTCCCCCTACGAATCTCGGCTCTCTTCGTCGGGCACTCGGCATGTTCACCTATTATTCTAAGTGGATACCCCACTTCTCCGACAAGATCCAGCCCCTGCTTCACGCAAAGTCATTTCCATTGGAGGCAACAGCTATTTCAGCTTTCAACCTCCTCAAGCGACAACTAGAAAAAGCCACGCTTCGTTCCATCGATGAAAATCTTCCTTTCGTGGTCGAGTGCGATGCATCGGAGGTGGCGATCTCGGCTACCTTGAATCAAGGTGGTCGACCCATTGCATTTCTGTCCAGAACTTTGCAGGGTAGTGAACTCCATTATCCTCCTGTCGAGAAGGAGGCTACGGCCATCATCGAAGCAGTACGTCAACAGAGTCGTTTTCTCGCTCGTCGCCATTTCACATTTATAACCGATCAGCGATCCGTGGCCTTTATGCTGGATAACCAGAAACGCACTAAGATCAAGAATAACAAAATACAATTCTGGAGGATGGAATTGGCCGCCTTTGGATATACCATACATTATCGACCCGGCAAAGAGAATGTGGCCCCGGATACCCTCACGCGTGCATTCTGCTCTTCTATGTCAACTTCGACTCTTGCGGATCTTCATACTGACTTATGCCATCCTGGCGTTACCCGTATGTAGCACTTTGTGTGATCTAACGATCTCCCATTTTCTATGGAAGATGTGAAAAGAACTTGCTCCACCTGTAGAATCTGTGCGGAATTAAAACCGCAATTCTTCCGTCCATCGCATGGCTCGCTCATACACGCTATACAGCCTATGCAGCAACTCAGCATTGACTTTAAAGGGCCATTGCCTTCCTCAACGCGAAACACCTACTTACTTACTATGGTGGATGAATATTCACGCTTTCCCTTTGCTTACTTCCACAGTGATGAAATGCCTCGATCAAGTCTTTTCCCTTTGCGGTACAGCCAATTTCATCCACTCTGATCGGGGTCCCTCCTTCATGTCAAGCGAACTCAAAAGTTATCTTTCCCAACGGGGAATCGCCACAAGTAAAACGACACTGTATCATCCCATCGGTAACGGACAGGTTGAGAAATACAACGCTATCATTTGGAACGCTGTTCATCTTGCACTGAGGTCACACAACCTACTGGACCTTAGTGGGAAACTATGCTCCCTGATGCATTGCATTCCATCAGGTCTCTTCTTTCTACATCCACCAATGTCACTCCTCACGAGCGATTCTTCAGGTTCCAGCGTCGCTCCACTCATGGGACGTCCCTACCGTCAAGTTTGGCAGCTCCCGGCCCCGTGCTGCTCCGAAGATTCGTCCGATCTTCCAAAAACGATCCCCACGTCGATGAGGTGGAATGAACAGACGGTAATCCCACATATGCGCATGTGCGGTACCCTGATGGCCGGGAGTCCACCGTTTCACTCCGAGATCTGGCTCCCTGTCCAACTGGTCCCACGGACCCAACTAATAGAGGGACCCATAGTAATGATGCCGACACTCTGCGCTCCTTTGAGGATGACGCCCTACCCGGGACATCAAGGGATCTGCCGGCTACTCCACTGGATCAACTCGGGGAGCCGAGCGCTCCCCACAAGATGGCCACCCGAAGCCAGGACGCTGGTTAATCCCCGGCTACCAAACAAGATGAAGCCAGCTCTGCGCCTGTGGGGACCCGCACCCGGAGTCATGATCTCCCCAGTCTCCCTCAGGTCGATCAAGGCGATACGGGCCCTGTCGATCTACCTGTATGGACCAAGCGACACAGGGACCAAGACATGGTCCGAGGAGACGTGCCTTCCAGCCACAAACAAAGATCTAAAAGACTGCGGCTATTTGTGGTCCGTCTAATCCGTTAGAAGGGAGTCATCGGACTTCCAAATCTTTCGGGCGGGAAGAATGTCATGAATCTTATCATTCATGAAGAAATGACTCATGAAATAACACTGGGCGGTAGCTGGTGGCGCCGTCCAAGGAGTATAAATACTCGGGTGTGGGCCCAGCTTGCCCAGGACGTTTTTGTAACCAGGAACTAGTGATGTAAGCTAGAATCTCATGGTTGTGAAACAGTTGATTAAAGCCTTGTTTTATATTCAAACCAAGCGCTCAGTAGTCTTTTTACATCAGTCACCATTGTAATATAGGAAATGCGGCAGCCAATTTGTGCACAACAAATTCCCATACACAGCAATGAAATTAACAACCAGATCATGTTTTTTAGGTGTTGGTTGAGGGATAAATGTTGGCCAGGACACCGAGAGAACATCCATGCTCTTCTTCATACTGCCACTGAATCTTATACATCCACCTGAGAGGGCAGATGGAGCCTTGGTTTAATATCTCATCTGAAAGGCTGCACCTCTGACAGTGTAGCAGTCCCTCAGTAATGCACTGAAGTGTCAAACTAGATGATGTGCTCAACTCTCTTGGCCCATGACTTTCTGACTGAGAGGTGAGAGTGCTGCCACTGAGCCAAGGCTGGCACTTGATTGCTGGCATGCACAACCCTAATACCCCTTCCTCTACTTTAAAAGGCTGATACCCCCATGCCTCTTACTTCAGCTCTCCAATGCTGCTTGGCACGTACTCCCCAGCTGCTAGCCTTCATCTAATTTATTCAATCTTGTTAGAGGAGAAAATGGTGCACAAAGCCCGGGGGAAGCAGGTAAAAAGACAGGGGGTTAGGAGGTGAACTAATAGTGCCTTTGTTGGAAGGGGAAATGCAGGGGAGATGTAACCAATAGTACATAGACCAGAATTTTCTGCAGGTTGGTGGGTTGGGGGCGGGGGCCTCTGAGGCGGGTGGAAAACCCGGGAGGCCTGGTTTCCCACAGGCTCTACCGACTTTAACGGCAGGGCCTGATTTGCATGTGAGACCTCGGTTTCCTGCCTGCAGCCAGCCAGAGGGAGAGGCTGGCTGTGGGTGGGTAGGGCTGCAGCTGCAGAGAGGGAGCGAGGAGTCGGTCCAAGGGAAGGATCGTGGGGTGGGGGGGGAGGGGTTGGGGATCGCGGGGGTGCGGTCGGGGACAACGTGGGGGTCCAGGGATCGCCGGGGGGGTCGGGGATCGCGGGGGCGGCCAGAGGATTTGGAGGTCGACCGGGTGGGGAGGGGGGTTCAGCCACAGGATTGGCATTAGGGGGTCAGTCGGAGCACCGGGGTGGTGTGGGGTGGGGTTCGGCCGGGGCTCAGCAGTGGGGGAGAGGGGAATGGGACCGGCCACCAGAGGATTGTGGCCAGCCTCAGCATCATCAGTGGGGTGGGGGGGGAGGCCTTATGGTGGGGTTTGGAGGCCTCGTGGGTGTTAAATCCGTGAATCTTAAGGTATGGTGTTCTTCGATAAATAGACGGAGACTGCAGATAAACAATCAACAGGTGTTTACTGGATGAGGGTATTCTAAAAACTAACAGTACAGATCCCTACTCAGGGTTTATATACAGGTGTGGTCACTGCCAGTACGACAGTATACAGGAGCTGTAAAAGTAGTTCTCTTTTAAAGGTACATACACTACAATTCCTCCCCTGTTAGATTAACAGTACCATACCATTCAAATAACAGTTAACACTTTTAACATGCACATTAACTGAAATAGTCCATTTATAGATTCAATCTTTGGGGCGGCTTCCTGATCCTTTCTGGATAGCGCCTTTCCTCAGTGTCTTGTTCTTGGTGCCGAGGCGATTCTGGCCCCCTGTCGTCGGTTAGTTCATCAGCTTCCGATGCTACTGTTTCTGGGGTAGATGCTGCCGGTATGTCGGGTTCATCACCAGGTACGCGAGACATGGGGTTGACTCGTTCCTGTGACGCTAGGATCTGGTCAACATGGCGTCTCACAATGTTCTCCCCAACATCCACTGTGTACATTAGTGGCCCCTGCCGTGTGCATATCGTCCCTGGTTGCCATTTCTCTGTTCGGTAGTTGCGGGCCAAGACTGGTTGTCCTACATTGAAGCTCCTTGTCGGCTTCTCATTGATGTGCTGGAATTGCTTATTCTCAACATTTCTTCGTACATTTGGTCTGAGCAAATCCAAACGAGATCTCAACCTTCGGTTAAAGAACATCATGGCCGGGGTCTGGTGGGTAACTGCATGTGTCGCATTTCTGTAGGCTAACAGGAAATTGTCCACCTTATGCTGCAGTGGAATGTCGTCATCGCACATGGCCCTTACTGCCTTTTTAAAGGTTTGTACGAACCTCTCAGCCAATCCATTTGTGGCTGGATGATACGGGGCGGATGTGTAATGCCTTACCCCATTCCTTCTCATAAATTTCTGAAACTCTTCGGACACAAACTGTGGTCCGTTATCAGAGCAAATCTGTACTGGCAAGCCGTTCCTGGCAAAAATGGTCAGTAGGACTGCAATCGTTTTCTCCGTAGTGGTGGAGGACATTTTGATCACCTCAGGCCATTTCGAGTGCGCATCCACTGCTATTAAGAACATTGAGTCCATGAATGGACCAGCAAAATCAATATGCACCCGTTGCCATGGAGAGGAGGGCCACTCCCATGGGTGTAGAGGGGCATGTGGTGGTGCATTTTGGACCTTCTGATATCCTGAGCAGCTCTTTGTTAGGTCCTCGATTTGTTGATCGATTCCCGGCCACCACACATAAGCCCTAGCAAGGCTTTTCATTTTCACCTCTCCCAAATGGCCTTCGTGAAGCTCATTGAGCACTCTCTCCCTTAACTTGGGTGGAATTACCACTCAGGATCCACACATCAATGTCCCCTGGCATACTGACAGCTGTTCTCTTCTGGATGCGAATGCTGGCAACAGTGAGTCGCCATGTGTTGGCCATCCCTTCACCGTCAAATCATATACCCGAGACAGTGTCGGATCATTTCGGGTCTCCTTCTCTATATCCGCGTTAGTTACTGGCAAGCGTTCAATTATAGTGGAATAAAATATTTCAACAGTGTCCACTGCTGGTACTTCTTCCGCAGTAGGCAGTGGCAGGCGTGATAGCCCATCAGCGTTTCCATGCTGTTTCGTGCCCTTATACTCGATTTCATATTGGTTCGCCCCTAGAAAAAGGGACCATCTTTGTAGCCGTTGCGCAGTCATCACCGGAACGCCCTTCTTTGGATTAAAGATGGAGACAAGTGGTTGGTGGTCAGTCAGCAAGGTGAACTTCTGCCCGTGCAGATAGTGGTTGAACTTTTTCACTCCCCATACTAGGCTGAGGGCCTCCCTGTCAATCTGGGCATAGTTGCGCTCGGCTGAGGTTAGTGACCGAGACGCAAAGGCTACTGGCCTCTCCAACCCGTCTGGGAATTTGTGCGACAGCACCGCTCCAATACCATAGGGCGATGCATCACACGCCAACCGAATTGGTAGTGCTGGGTTGAAATGAGCCAACACCTCTTTTGATGTGATCAATTCTTTGCACTTCTGGAAAGCTCGTTTACATTCGTCATTCCACTTCCATGGTACCCCCGTTTGTAGTAGGGTGTTCAGCGGGTGTAATACTGTAGACAAATTTGGTAAGAACTTATGGTAGTAGTTCACCAGCCCGAGGAACGACCTCAGTTGTGACACATATCCCGGTGCTGGAGCCTTGACTACTGCCTCAATCTTTTCAGGGGACTTATGTAACCCCTCTTCATCAATAACGTGGCCACAATACGACATCTGCTTTTGGAAAAACTCACATTTGTGGCGATTAGCTCGTAGCCCATATTCCTTCAATCTAGTGAGCACCTGCTCCAGGTTGGCGAGGTGATCACTGTCATTTTCGCCCGTGACCAGGATGTCGTCCAAATAACACTGGGTCCCTGGAATCCCTTGCAGGGCTTGATCCATTGCCCTTTGCCAAATAGCCGGAGCTGATGCTACCCCGAACACCAGCCGGTTGTATTGGTAGAGACCTTTGTGAGTGTTGATCGTGAGGTATTGTTTCGAGGCTTCTTCTACCTCCATTTGCAGGTACGCCTGGGCCAGATCAATCTTAGTGAAGCGTTTTCCTCCAGATAGCGAGGCGAAAATATCTTCAATCCGCGGAAGTGGATATTGTACCGTGCTGGGTTCACTGTCACCTTAAAGTCCCCACAGATGCGAACCTTCTTTGGTTCCCCAGGCGTATTACTCAATGACCTCTTCATTACAGGAACGATGGGTGTAGCCCACTCGCTCCAGTCCACTTTGGACAGTACTCCTGAACGTTCCAAACCTTCCAGCTCTGCTTCGACGGCTGGGCGGATCGCATAAGGCACCGGTCTGGCCTTAAAAAACTTTGGGCTTGCATTTTCCTCTATTTTGATCGTCGCTGTTATGCCTTTTAGTGTTCCGAGTCCCTCCTGGAACACTTGTGCATCAGTTAGCATTTTTAACAGTCGTCCAGGTGTGACGTCGTCATCCTTTTTGGCCTCTACCATCAGTGCCTGTATGGAATGCCAATCTAACTGTATCTTCCGGATCCATTCACGTCCTAGTAGTGGTGGTCCTCCATCTGGCAATACATATAGGTCCATTTTTGGTGTTTCCTTGCCGTTGTATATCACGGTCACCCTTATTTTTCCTTTGGGGTAGACTTTTTGCCCCGTGTACGTCTTCAAGACAATCTCTGTATCTCTCAAGGGTATATGTGAGAATAGCCGCTTGTAGTCCCTTCGGTTTATGACTGTTAGGGCTGATCCTGTGTCCAATTCCATTTTCACTTGGACTCCGTCTATCTTGAGCGTGAGCCAGATAGTTTGGTGATCCTCCATTTTGATTACATTATGTAGTTTCAGACAACCCAGCTCCTTGCTTCCGGAGTCTGTATCACTTTTCTGTTCGTCTGAACTACTCTCCGTCACCTTATGTACCTTTTTGTACTTCTCCTGTGGAGATTTCTTGCTGCTGGTTTTCTTTCCCGACCTGCAGACTCTTGCTATGTGTCCTGCTTTTCCACACTGTCTGCACACTTGGTCCTTGAACCAACAATCCTTCTGGTCGTGTGTTGTTCTGCCGCAGCGATAACACTTCACTGCTCCATATGACATTTCATTGGTGCCATATTCTTGCGGTCTCCGTTGTATCTCTGCAGCGCCCCGTGCGGCTGCTTCGTGTGATACTGCCATGCTGAAAGCCTTGTCCAGCGTAAGATCCTTTTCTGATAGAAGCCGTTTCTGGGTTCCTTCACTTTGAAGCCCACACACAAACTTGTCCCTTAAAGTATCTGCTAGTCCCATTCCAAACTGGCAGTGTTTTGATAGCTTGCGCAGTTCCGTTAAATACTCAGCATTACTTTCGTCTTTATGCTGGTTCCTTTTGTGAAACTTAAATCTTTCTGCTATCAGCAGTGGTGTGGGGTTTAAGTGGTCCTGTAGGATTGCCACTATGCTTTTGAAATCCTTATCCACTGGCTTCTCTGGGGTTACTAGGTTTCGCAGTAAGCCATACGTTTTTGCACCCATGGAATTCAACAGTACCAGTGCTTTCCTGGCATCTGGCACTTCATTCGCCTTGCAGTACACATCAATGCGTTCCACATATGTCGCCCAATCTTCGACTTCATTGTCGAACGCTGTGACACTGCCACTCTTCGGCATCCCTGGGTGTGGTTAGACTGGCTAAAATGGCGTCTCCCACGCTCTCCCTTCTTCTCCGCTGGCTCAAAATGGCTTCTCCCGCGCTTCCCTTTCTTCCCGCGCTCGCCCTTCTTCTCCGCTGCGGCTTCAAAAATGGCGTCTCCCGCGCTCTCCCTTCTTCCCCGCGGCTCAAATGGCATCTCCCGCGCTTCCTTTCTTCCCCCGCGGACGCTGCTCAGCCCTTGAGCACTGGCTGCGCGCTGCACGTTTCCCTGCGCATCTCTCTCGTTGCCGCCACTCAGTCCTGAACCCCAGCTGTGCTTTACCCTCTCTCTCTTTTTGTTTTCGGTCGACGCCGCTCGGTCTTCAACCCCCGGCTGCGCCCTGTGCGCTTTACCCTCTCTCTTACCCCGTCGACGCTGCTCGGCCTTTTCCGTGCCGTCGGTCGGCTCCAGCCGCCGCTGTCCAGGAAGGGTATGCGCCGTACCTGTTGCCAGCCTGTTGCTGGATCGTCGTGACTGGAGAACCAAGCCCAGCTCTCAACAGCCTCCCCTGCGATGCTCACTCTCTGCTGGATGACTGGGCGGTTGCTCGTGGTCGACGCCCGTGCTTTTGGCCTCGACTTTCTTCCACTGTCCTCCAGGAGCGAATCCCTGGGAGGAAATGCAGAGTTGCAGGTAGGTTCGAATCGGCCTCGTCGCCACTGTTAAATCCGTGAATCTTAAGGTATGGTGTTCTTCAATAAATAGACGGAGACTGCAGATCAACAATCAACAGGTGTTTACTGGATGAGGGTATTCTAAAAACTAACAGTACAGATCCCTACTCAGGGTTTATATACAGGTGTGGTCACTGCCGGTACTACAGTATACAGGAGCTGTAAAAGTAGTTCTCTCTTAAAGGTACATACACTACAGTGGGGGGTTCTCAATTGCGGGGGGTGGATCCAGGAGGTAGGTATAAAGGCACTTAACTCCTGAATGCAGCAGTCCCCACCTCAGTTTAACTGCCGGGTTTTACAAATTGTGTGAAATCAGTCCACATGCAGTTAAATTCAAAATGGAGGTGAAAAAAGAGGCTTCCAACCTCATTATAATATTTAAATTGATGTACCGTCCCTGAGAGCAGGTTGGTCACTTGCCCTGCCATCCCCCCTCCGTTAAAACCGGAAGCGGGTGGGTTGGAGGCAGGATCAGGTCAGGAATCCCATTTTTAACAATTTAACTGCTCCCACACTCCAAACTCATCCATTTTTTTTAGGGGAAATTTCCGGCAATACTGTGGCTATGGGGTGTGAATAGCAATTTCTAACTCAATTTCTGAACCCCTTGCCAAATGTCATTCTCCCAAGCATGGGGTGAAAGAAATGACATCTTTGCATCCAGAGACAGCAGAAAGGCAGAGTTCTGGTGCTAATGCAATGGTGGAACATATGAAATAGTGGCTGGTGTTGTCCCCTGGCACTCTGGAATGGGCAGTTAAGATAGTTTTGGAGAAAGATAGCAAATTGAAATGGTTCCGGGAAAGAGTTTCAAAGGACTAGTTAACTGATGGTGAAGCAGAGGACTGGGGTCCAACTTCCAGAGTCAGAGCAACAGAGGATATATGAGATTTGACACACAGCTGGAGAAGGTTACTGAGGTGAAATAGAGCAAGACCATGGAAGGATTTGATTATGAGGACTAGGACTTTGAATTCGATATGTTGGGGGGAAGCAAGTCAATGTAACTTGGCCTTGGCAGGTAGACAAGACTTTGCTTGAGGATTTGGACCTTGGAGTTCTGGATTAATTGAAGTTTATGAAGAATGAGGGGCTAACAAGGAAAATTCAATGTTTGAGGTGGTGAAGGTGTAGACTAGCGTTAGGGTAGTGGAGGCATGTAGTTACTCAGGCAGGCTACTTTCCAGAGATGGAAAAATACAGTTTTGGTGTCAGTTGGATGAAGAGGGACAGCTCAGGGTCTAGCAGAATGGCAAGGTTGTATACCACCTGGCTCAGACTGAGTGACAGCCAGGAATGTTGATGGACCTGAAGCCAGAGACACATTGGCACTAGCGTGAACCATGACAGCTTTGACTTTGACTTCAATGGAAAGGAAAATCAGGCAGTGCACATAACGGGTGGCTGTTCCACTGCCAGCCATTTAATACCCGGCTGAAATTAAAATTTCTGCCTGAGCGGGGGAGAAATTCAACTCACACTGGCTTCCACAAAATGGGCAGCATGTTTCGAGTGCATGCCCTAAGACATTGGCGACAGCCCCATACCAAATTTGGTATCAGGCTTCATTTGAATTAAACGTGTGAGGTGGGGACTCCAATCAGGCGTCCCAATGCCAGTCAGGGCTTTAGGATGGCAGGTAGGTCCTGCGAGGGAGAGGAAACAACACACTCCTGCTCCTCCTGGTGCCACAGAAATGAGACCATTACAAAGTTTGCTTACCTTTATATGGGCAGCTGTAGTGTATGTACCTTTAAGGGAAGAACTACTTTTTACAGCTCCTGTATACTGTAGTACCGGCAGTGACCACACCTGTATATAAACCCTGAGTAGGGATCCGTACAGTTAGTTTTAGAGTAACCCTCATCCAGTAAACACCTGTTGATTGTTCCCTGCAGTCTCGTGTCTAGTTATTGAAGGACACACAACGTCAAGATACACGGATCTAACATTGGCGACGAGAAGATTCAAACCTACCTGCAACTCTGCATCACCTCCCAGGGATTCGCTCCTGGAGAAAAGTGAAAGAAGAAGGCCGAGTCTAGAAGCACAGGCGTCGACCATCCAGCGGAGACTTGAGCATCGCAGGGGAGGCTGTTGAGAGCTGGGCTTGGTTCTCCAGTCACGGTGGTCCAGCGAAACGGGCTGGCAACAGGTACGGCGCAGACCCTTCCCGGACAGCGGCGGCTAGAGCCGACCGACGGCACAAAAAAGGCCGAGCAGCATCGACGGGAGAAGAGAGAGGGTAGAGTGCACAGGGCGCAGCCGGTGTTCAGGACCGAGCGGCGTCGACGGGAGAAGAGAGAGGGTAAAACGCGCAGAGCGCAGCCGGTGTTCAAGGGCTGAGCAGCGTCAGCGGGGAAGAAAGGAAAACGCGCAGAGCGCAGCCAGTGTTCAAGGGCCGTGCAGCGTCAGCGGGGAAGAAAGGAAAGCACGGGAGACGCCATTTTGAGCCGCAGCGGAGAAGAAGGGAGAGCGCGGGAAAACGCCATTTTGAGCCACAGCGGAGAAGAAGGGAGAGCGCGGGAAAACGCCATTTTGAGCCGCAGCGGAGAAGAAGGGAGAGCGCAGGAAAATGGCATTTTGAGCCAGTCTAACCACACCCAGGGATGCCGAAGAGTGGCAGTGTCACAGCGTTCGACAATGAAGTCGAAGATTGGACGACATATGTCGAACGCATAGAAGTGTACTGCGAGGTGAATGAAGTGCCAGATGAGAGGAAAGCGCTGGTATTGTTGAATTCAATGGGTGCAAAAACGTATGGCTTACTGCGAAACCTAGTAACCCCAGAGAAGCCAGTGGAAAAGGATTTTGGAAACATAGTGTCAATCCTACAGGACCACTTAAACCTCACACCGCTGCTGATAGCAGAAAGATTTAAGTTTCACAAAAGGAACCAGCATAAAGATGAAAGTAATGCTGAGTATTTAACGGAACTGCGCAAGCTATCGAAACACTGCCAGTTTGGAACGGGACCAGCAGATACTTTAAGGGACAAGTTCATGTGTGGGCTTCAAAGTGAAGGAACCCAGAAACGGCTTCTATCAGAAAAGGATCTTACGCTGGACAAGGCTTTCAGCATGGCAGTATCACACGAAGCAGCCGCACGGGGCGCTGCAGAGATAAAACGGAGACCGCAAGAATATGGCACCAATGAAATGTCATATGGAGCAGTGAAGTGTTATCGCTGCGGCAGAACAACACACGACCAGAAGGATTGCTGGTTCAAGGACAAAGTGTGCAGACAGTGTGGAAAAGTAGGACACATAGCAAGAGTCTGCAGGTCGGGAAAGGAAACCAGCAGCAAGAAATCTCCACAGGAGAAGTACAAGAAGGTACATAAGGTGACGGAGAGTAGTTCAGACGAACAGAAAAGTGATACAGACTCCGGAAGCAAGGAGCTGGGTTGTCTGAAACTACATAATGTAATCAAAACGGAGGATCACCAAACTATCTGGGTCACGCTCAAGATAGACGGAGTCCAAGTGAAAATGGAATTGGACACAGGATCAGCCCTAACAGTCAAAAACCGAAGGGACTACAAGCGGCTATTCTCACATATACCCTTGAGAGATACAGAGATTGTCTTGAAGACGTACACGGGGCAAAAAGTCTATCCCAAAAGAAAAATAAGGGTGACCGTGATATATAACGGCAAGGAAACACCAAAAATGGACCTATATGTATTGCCAGATGGAGGACCACCACTACTAGGACGTGAATGGATCCGGAAGATACAGCTAGATTGGCATTCCATACAAGCACTGACTGTAGATGCCAAAAAGGATGATGACGTCACACCTGGACGACTGTCAAAAATGCTAACTGACACACAAGAAGTGTTCCAGGGGGGACTCGGAACACTAAAAGGCATAACAGCGATGATCAAAATAGAGGAAAATGCAAGCCCAAAGTTTTTTAAGGCCAGACCGGTGCCTTATGCGATCCGCCCAGCCGTCGAAGCAGAACTGGAAGGTTTGGAACATTCAGGAGTACTGTCCAAAGTGGACTGGAGCGAGTGGGCTACATCCATCGTTCCTGTAATGAAGAGGTCGTTGAGTAATATGCCTGGGGAACCAAAGAAGGTTCGCATCTGTGGGGACTTTAAGGTGACAGTGAACCCAGTCCTTCACACGGTACAATATCCGCTTCCGCGAATTGAAGATATTTTGGCCTCGCTATCTGGCGGGAAACGCTTCACTAAGATTAATTTGGCCCAGGCGTACCTGCAAATGGTGGTAGAAGAAGCCTCGAAACAGTACCTCACGATCAACACTCATAAAGGTCTCGACCAATACAACCGGCTGGTGTTCGGTGTAGCATCAGCTCCGGCTATTTGGCAAAGGGCAATGGATCAAGTCCTGCAAGGGATTCCAGGGACCCAGTGTTATTTGGATGACATCCTGGTCACGGGCGAAAATGACAGTGATCACCTTGCCAACCTGGAGCAGGTGCTCACTAGATTGAAGGAATATGGGCTCCGAGCAAATCGCCACAAATGCGAGTTTTTCCAGAAGCAGATCTCGTATTGTGGCCACATTATTGATGAAGAGGGATTACATAAGTCCCCTGAAAAGATTGAGGCAGTAGTCAAGGCTCCAGCACCGGAAAATGTGTCACAACTGAGGTCATTCCTCGGGCTGGTGAACTACTACCATAAGTTCTTGCCGAATTTGTCTACAGTACTACACCCACTGAACACCCTACTGTAAACGGGGGTACCATGGAAGTGGAATGACGAATGTCAACGAGCTTTCCAGAAGTGCAAAGAATTGATCACATCAAAAGAGGTGTTGGCTCATTTCAACCCAGCACTACCAATTCAGTTGGCGTGTGATGCATCACCCGATGGCATTGGAGCGGTGCTGTCGCACAAATTCCCGGTCGGCTCGGAGAGGCCGGTAGCCTTTGCGTCTCGGTCACTAACCTCAGCCGAGCGTAACTACACCCAGATTGACAGGGAGGCCCTCAGCCTAGTGTGGGGAGTGAAAAAGTTCAACCACTATCTGCACGGGCAGAAGTTCACCTTGCTGACTGACCACCAACCACTTGTCTCCATCTTTAATCCAAAGAAGGGCGTTCCGGTGATGACTGTGCAATGGCTACAAAGATGGTCCCTTTTTCTAGGGGCGAACCAATATGAAATCGAGTATAAGGGCACGAAACAGCATGGAAACGCTGATGGGCTATCACGCCTGCCACTGCCTACTGCGGAGGAAGCACCAGCAGTGGACCCTGTCGAAATATTTTATTCGACTATAATTGAACGCTTGCCAATAACTAACGCTGATATAGAGAAGGAGACCCGAAATGACCCGACACAGTCTCGGGTATATGACTTGACGGTGAAGGGATGGCCAACACATGGCGACTCACTGTTGCCAGCATTCTCATCCAGAAGAGAACAGTTGTCAGTATGCCAGGGGACCTTGATGTGTGGATCCCGAGTGGTAATTCCACCCAAGTTAAGGGAGAGAGTGCTCAATGAGCATCACGAAGGCCATCTGGGAGGGGTGAAAATGAAAAGCCTTGCTAGGGCTTATGTGTGGTGTGTGATGAAATATTCCATTCATCACTCATCAGTATTTCTCTGCCTGTGACTGTGGTTGGTTTCAGTTTCATTTCCATTGTATTGTACTGTGTATAGGGCTCCGCCCATACCTGGCTCCTATGTAAGCTGGCCCAGCCTGCAGCACATCCAGTACGGCAGACCTCTGGATGGAAGATACATTCTCCTCTGTGTGTTACCTTCTAAGTCAATAAAAGCCTTGTTTTGTTTCACTAACATCGAGTCTCGGATTTATTGAGGCACATCAATTTTATTGACTTAATTTTCAACACAATGGATCAACTCTTGAAACCCGAACGTTTGGATTTGGACCAGCATGCTTCGGACGCATCGGCACGCTTCGGACACTGGTTTATGTGTATGGAATTCTTCCTGGACAATTCCGCAGCCGTCAAAGACGCTACGGACGCTGCGAGTATGAAACTCGGAATTCTGCGGAATTGGGTCAGCCACCGGGTTTACCCCCTCATCCAAAACGCCGACACGTACCCGGCCGCCTGCGACATCTTAAAGGCGCATTACCAGCAGCCTACGAATGAGGTGTATGCTAGGCACCTGCTCGCTACTCGCGCACAGCGACCTGGGGAATCGGTGGAGGAGTTCCTAGGCACCCTGAAAACGCTTGGCAAAGACTGCAAGTGCCAAGATGTAAAAGCCGCAGTGTACACTGACGAGCTTGTTCGCGATGCCTTTATCACAGGCCTCAGCTCCACTTACATCCGGCAGAGACTGCTGGAAAAAACGGGATTGGACCTGAAACAGGCTGCGGACACAGCACGATCCCTGGATGTGGCCCAGAGAAACTCGGACGCCTACTCTTCAGCCCGCGCCGCCATCTTGGAAGGCATCTTCCCCGCCCGGCAGCCCGACACCGTCGGGGCCCCGCTCTTCCCCCAGAAGCCCTACGACAGCCGCGACGCGTCGGGGACCCAACTGCTACTTCTGCGGGCAGCCAAAGCACACCAGAAACCTGTGCCCGGCGAAAGGCACCACCTGCTTTAAGTGCGGTAAGAAGGGGCACTTCGGGAAGGTGTGCAGAGGGAACCCCGCCGGAAAACCCGCCACCGCCGCGTGTGTGCCGTGGGAGCGGCCATCTTGGACGCCATCTTGCCCAACCTCGTGGGGTCCGCCATCTTGTGAGCAGACAGCGTGGACGCCATCTTGTCTCGATCAGGGCCCTACAGTGGCATCGGTCACAGTGGACCAGACCAGGCCGCACCCGCTATCCAAATCAATGGTGGACATCGAGGTAAACGGGTGCAGGGTTAAATGTTTAATTGACAGTGGAAGCACGGAGAGCTTTATCCACCCTGAACTGGTACAACAACTCTCCCTAAAGGTGGTCCCTACTCGGGGTACCATCTCCATGGCTGATAAAACCCAGACATCGACCATTATGGGTTACTGCACGGTACAATTGTCCGTTAACGGAACTGTATACGATAATTTTAAAGTATTAATCATGAAGAATCTATGTGCGAGCGTGATCTTGGGCCTGGATTTCCAGTGCTACCACCAAAGCATCACGCTCAATTACGGTGGGTCCCAGCCGCCCCTCACAGTGTGCGGTCTGGCTACCCTGAAGGTAAAGCCGCCTTCGCTATTCGCGAACCTTACCCCTAACTGCCGGCCAATAGCGACCAAAAGCAGGAGGTACAGCTGGGAGGACAGGCGGTTTATCGCGACCGAGGTAGACAGGCTCCTGAAAGAGCGCATTATTGAACGCAGCAATAGCCCGTGGCGTGCCCAAGTGGTGGTGGTAAGGGGTAGCAAGAAGAAATGGATGGTGATCGACTATAGCCAAACGATCAACAGGTACACCCAACTAGACGCCTACCCACTACCCCGCATATCAGAAATGGTGAACCAAATCGCCCAATACCGGGTGTTCTCCACCATCGACCTCAAGTCAGCGTACCACCAGCTCCCTATCAGACCAGAGGACCGCCCGTACACCGCCTTCGAGGCGAACGGACGCCTCTACCAATTCCTCAGAGTCCCCTTTGGGGTGACGAATGGGGTCTCGGTCTTCCAGAGGGAGATGGACCGCATGGTCGATGACCACCACTTGCAGGCAACCTTCCCCTATCTCAACAACGTCACCATCTGCGGTCACAACCAGTAGGATCACGACTCGAACCTCGAGAGGTTCCTGAAAACCGCACAAAAACTCAACCTCACCTACAACGAGGACAAGTGCATTTACAACACCACGCGCCTCTGCATACTAGGCAGCGTGGTGGAGAATGGGGAAATCGGACCAGACCCCGACCGATTGCGCCCCCTACGGGAGCTGCCCCTGCCCAACACTCCCAAAGCCCTGAAAAGGTGCCTGGGGTTATTTTCTTATTATTCCCAATGGGTCCCCAACTACTCCGACAAAGCCCGCCCCCTCTTGAAAGCATCCTCTTTTCCGCTCTCTGCTGAGGCCCATGCCGCCTTCAAAAGCATTAAGCAGGATATTGAGCGGGCCACGCTACAGGCAGTGGACGAGAACACTCCCTTTCAAGTGGAAAGTGATGCGTCTGACTTTGCCTTGGCGGCCACCCTCAACCAGGCGGGGCGGCCCGTAGCTTTCTTCTCGAGGACCCTCCAAGGGCCCGAGATCAGACACTCCTCCGTAGAAAAGGAGGCCCAAGCCATCGTGGAGGCAGTGCGCCACTGGCGCCACTACCTAGCCGGCAAACGCTTCACCCTACTTACCGACCAGCGGTCGGTAGCGTTTATGTTCAATAATAAACAGAGGGGGAAGATTAAAAATGATAAGATTCTTAGGTGGCGGATCGAGCTCTCCACCTTCGATTATGACATCATTTACCGGCCAGGGGCCCTTAACGAATCCCCTGACGCCCTCTCACGAGGGATATGTGCCAGCGCCACCGGGGATCGGCTACAGACCCTCCACAATGACCTCTGCCACCCAGGGGTCACGCGGCTGTTCCACTTCATAAAGTCCCGCAACTTACCCTACTCGATTGAGGAAGTTCGGTCCCTGACCAGGAACTGTCGCACTTGCGCTGAGTGCAAGCCTCGGTTCTACCGCCCAGATAGAGCCCACTTAATCAAAGCTACACAGCCCTTTGAGCGGCTCAGCTTAGATTTCAAGGGCCCCCTCCCGTCCGTCGACCGCAATGTTTACTTCCTGAACATTGTGGACGAATACTCCCGGTTCCCATTCGCCTTCCCCTGCCCAGACATGACCAGCGCCACGGTCATTAAATGCCTCAACAGCCTGTTCTGCCTGTTTGGTATGCCGAGCTACATCCATACGGATAGGGGGGCGTCCTTCATGAGTGAAGAGCTACGCCAGTACATGCTGTCCAGGGGGATCGCCACGAGCCGTACCACCAGCTACAACCCCCGGGGTAACGGTCAAGTGGAGCGAGAGAACGGGGCAGTATGGAAAGCAGTCACTCTAGCTCTAAGGACCAAAGGCCTCCCTATCTCCCGCTGGCAGGAAGTCCTCCCAGATGTGCTCCATTCGATATGGTCGCTATTGTGTACTGCCACTAATGCCACGCCTCATGAGCGAATGTTTGTCTTTCCCCGGAAATCCACCTCAGGCGTATCCATGCCATCATGGCTCTCCACCCCAGGTCCGGTATTCGTGCGAAGGCATGTGAGGGGCCACAAGACGGACCCTCTCGTGGAGTCAGTGCACCTACTCCACGCCAACCCCCAATACGCGTATGTCCGGCACGCCGACGGAAGGGAGGACACCGTGTCCATAAAAGACGCCACCCCAGCCGGTAACGACAACAACCACGACAACAGCAGCAACAACGACCACAGCAACTCTTACCCACCCACTACTCTTTCATCATCCCCGGAAGAACATCGACCAACGGTACCCCCACCAACTACCCCTTCAACAACCCTGGCGGCACCCCCGGCAGAGACCCAGGAGGCCACCGGGGACACCCAGCCGACACCCGCGGCACCACAACAGCCACGTCGGTCGCAGAGGACTATAAAACCCCCGAACAGACTAAATCTATAGAAGGGGTGAATGTGATGAAATATTCCATTCATCACTCATCAGTATTTCTCTGCCTGTGACTGTGGTTGGTTTCAGTTTCATTTCCATTGTATTGTACTGTGTGTAGGGCTCCGCCCATACCTGGCTCCTATGTAAGCTGGCCCAGCCTGCAGCACATCCAGTACGGCAGACCTCTGGATGGAAGATACATTCTCCTCTGTGTGTTACCTTCTAAGTCAATAAAAGCCTTGTTTTGTTTCGCTAACATCGAGTCTCGGATTTATTGAGGCACATCATGGTGGCCGGGGATCGATCAGCAAATCGAGGACCTGACCAAGAGCTGCTCAGGATGCCAGAAGGTCCAAAATGCACCACCACATGCCCCTCTACACCCATGGGAGTGGCCCTCATCTCCATGGCAACGGGTGCATATTGATTTTGCTGGTCCATTCATGGACTCAATGTTTTTAATAGCCGTGGATGCGCACTCGAAATGGCCTGTCATCAAAATGTCCTCCACCACCACGAAGAAAACTATTGCAGTCCTACGGACTATATTTGTCAGGAACGGCTTGCCAGAGCAGATTTGCTCTGATAACGGACCACAGTTTGTGTCCGAAGAGTTTCGAAGATTCATGAAAAGGAATGGGGTAAGGCATTACACATCTGCCCCGTATCATCCAGCCACAAATGGATTGGCTGAGAGGTTCGTACAAACCTTTAAAAAAGCAGTAAGGGCCATGTGCGATGACGACATTCCACTGCAGCATAAGGTGGACAATTTCCTGTTAGCCTACAGAAATGTGACACATGCAGTCACCAACCAGACCCCGGCCATGATGTTCTTTAACCGAAGGTTGAGATCTCGTCTGGATTTGCTCAGGCCAAATGTACGAAGAGATGTTGAGAATAAGCAATTCCAGCACATCAATAAGAAGCCGACAAGGAGCTTCAATATAGGGCAACCAGTCTTGGCCCGCGACTACCGAACAGAGAAATGGCAACCAGGGACGATATGCACACGGCAGGGGCCACTAATGTACACAGTGGATGTTGGAGAGAACATTGTGAGACGCCATGTCGACCAGATCCTAGAGTCACAGGAACGAGTCAACCCCATGTCTCGCGTACCTGGTGATGAACCCGACATACAGGTAGCATCTACCCCAGAAACAGTAGCATCGGAAGCTGATGAACCAACTGACGACAGGGGGCCTCCGCACCAAGAGCAAGACACTCAGGAAAGCCGCCCCAAGACTGAATTTATAAATGGACTATTTTCAGTTAATGTTGCATGTTAAAAGTGTTAATTGTTAAATGAATGTTATGGTACTGTTAATCTAAAAGGGGAGGAATTGTAATGTATGTACCTTTAAGGGGAGAACTACTTTTTACAGCTCCTGTATACTGTAGTACCGGCAGTGACCACACCTGTATATAAACCCTGAGTAGGGATCTGTACAATTAGTTTTAGAGTAACCCTCATCCAGTAAACACCTGTTGATTGTTCCCTGCAGTCTCTTGTCTAGTTATTGAAGGACACACAACATCAAGATACACGGATCTAACAGCAGCCTCCAGAGATCTCTTTAAGAACCGATAGTTAGGCTGCTGAAGACCCGGGACAACTGGGCAGAGCATGGGTGGCACCTGTTCCGCCCATTTGCTCACCAATTTTGAATCAAAGTCCTAAAACCGCTATAGGACCCTGATTTGCATATTCAAGGAATCTAAGGCCTGTTTCAGGCAGGTGCTATGCACACTTAGAAGTCACAGCTTCCAATTTGGCAGCTGGCGCAGTTCTGTGGGAGACAAGTGTGAGAGATCACAACCTGAAATTCTTCCCTCCAGCCTTAAATTTTCAACCAAAAAATGGGCAAAACGATTTTGAATTTCTCCCCCAATTTTGGTTTTGATGTCTTAATTCTGGTTTTGCATTTTCTAATCTTTAGTAAGATATTTTCAGCTGTTTTCAAGCTGGTTAAACTAGCTGTTCCCAATGATTGCATTGCAACATATCTCCAGCTAGGATAGCATCTTGGAAGCATAAATGCACCATTTGTCATTGCAGCCATTTTCATAGCTGATAATCTTCATTCTTGTACACAGTGCTGATGACTTGCAGAAATACTACTGTCAATAATATAATTAATGCACCAGGTCACAGACATCAGTGACATCAGATTGTATTTTATCACAATGAAGTGTGCCCAGTTATTTAATTAAGAAAATAATTCAACATCTCATGCTTTAGAAAAAAAACATTAAAAGAGCTACCTTACAGATACTGTTGCATTATTGGAATCATTCTTAAATAAAAATGTGTTTAAAAATACAGCATTAAAAGGCATTTTCAAATAAGAAATCAATCCCATTATCCAGTTAGTTCTACCTCACTATAGTCCTGGCTCAGCTGGATTGACAGTCATGAATGTGAATGTATTACATCTGTCATGCATTGCCTGGGGACTGATTGATAGGAGGGCATTGAAAATTGGCAGCCCTAGAATGGTAGCAACAGCTTGACTCTTGTAATTATAGGTATTTTTTTTTAATGTGTATATTTTAATGATATAATTTTATTCTATCACCAGAAGTGCCAAATTAAGCCAACCTGCCCCTTTAACTGGTGCGCAAGGTCATTTCATGAAATGGATTTATTTCATTTAATGAAGCATAACATTTGGGAAGATCTGTGGGGCGTTGTGGTATTGAAGAAACACAGCAGCAACTTTCATTACCTAAATTGTTCATTTGAAAAGAGCAGTAGGAATAATTCAAATAACCAGTACAAAGTAAAAAACCCTAAATTCTCTCAAGTTAAAAAAATAAATTATATAAAAACATAGTAATAAATATTAACCAAGTTTAGGTGTACTTTCATGTCTTCATCATTGTAAAAATTTGGACAAAGAATACAAAAATAAGTTGGTCCTAATATTCTCAGTTTATTAAATATGTATTGATAGAAAAAAGATCAACATTTAACTGATTTTCTTGTATGTTTTAACTTAGAATAATGGAATTTACAGTACTGAAGGAGGCCATTCAGCCCATCTCTAACAGTGCTAGTTCGACATTAATTTCCCAGCCCATTTTCCACATCCTGTTATATTCTTCCTTTTCAAATACTAATCCAACTCAGTTTTAAATTACGTGACAGTATTTGCCATAATAGCTACTTGTGGTAAAACATTCCATAGAAACATAGAAGATAGGAGCAGGAGTCGGCCATTTGGCCCCTCGAGCCTGCTCCGCCATTCAATGCGATCATGGCTGATCATCCAAATTCAGTACCTGGTCCCAGCTTTCTCCCCATAACCCTTGATCCCTTTAGCCTTAACAAATATATCCAACTCCTTCTTGAATATATTTAATGAACTGGCCTCCACCGCCTTCTGTGGTAGAGAGTTCCACAGGTTCACCACTCTCTGGGTGAAGAAATTCCTCCTCATTTCTGTTCTAAATGGCCTACCCTTTATCCTTAGACTGTGTCCCCTGGTTCTGGACTCCCCGACCATCGGGAACATCCTTCCTGCATCTAGTCTGTCCAGTCCTGTCAGAATTTTATAAGTTTCAATTAGATCACCTCTCATTTTTCTAAACTCCAGCGAGTACAAGTCCAATCGACCCAATCTCTCCTCATACGTCATTCCTGCCATCCCAGGTATCAGCCTGGTGAATCTTCGCTGAACTCCCTCCAGGGCAACAACATCCTTCCTCAGATAAGGCGACCAAAACTGCACACAATACTCATGAGGTGGTCTCACCAAGGCCCTGTACAACTGCAGCAAGACATCCTTGTTCCTGTACTCAAACCCTCTCGCTACGAAGGCCAACATACCACTTGCCTTCTTAACCACCTGCTGCACCTGCATGCTTACCTTCAGCGACTGGTGCACAAGGACACCCAGGTCTCATTGCACTTCCCCTTCTCCCAATCTATTGCCATTTAGATAATAATCTGCCTTCCTGTTTTTGCCACCAAAGTGGATAACCTCACATTTATCCACGTTATATTGCATCTGCCATGTTTCTGCCCAATCACCCAACATGTCCAAATCATCCTGGAGTTTCTCGACATCCTCCTCACAGCACACACGCCCACCCAGCTTTGTGTCGTCTGCAAATTTGGAGATATTACATCTAGTTCCCTTGTCCAGATCATTTATATATATTGTGAATAGCTGGGGTCAAGGACCAATCCCTGCGGTACCCCACGAGTCACTGCCTGCCATTCGGAAAAAGACCCGTTTATTCCAACTCTTTGCTTTCTGTCTGCCAACCAGTTCTCTATCCAAGTCAATACCTTGCCCCCAATCCCATGTGCCTTAACTTTACACGCTAATCTCTTATGCAGGACCTTATCGAAGGCCTTCTGAAAGTCCAGATACACCTCATCCACTGGTTCTCCCTTATCTATCTTACCAGTTACATCCTCAAAAAGTTCCAGTAGATTAGTCAAGCACGATTTACCTTTTGTGAATCCATGTTGACTTTGTCCGATCCTGTCACTGTTATCCAAGTGCTCTGCTATTACATCTTTTATAATGGGCCTAGAAATTCAGTGCCCTTAGCACCGATTTTGCGGCGCTAGAGGGCCTAGCGCTGCAATTGGCGCCGGTTCCTAAATTGCCTGGGGCCCTTCCGCGGCGGTAGACCGGTAGCGCTGCGCCAGCACCGATGACGTCATCGGTGTGCGCAGCGTCCCGGTTGCCGTGGTAACCCGGCCCCAAGCCGAAATTCAGTTGCGCCCGCCTCGCCCGTGGCAGGCGCAACTAAGACTCTGGCAACAGAGTCTTCCCCCAGTGTGCGCCGGCGCATAAAGGTGGAGCGGCGGCCGGCCGCGTTCCCGGCGGCCGCCTGCCCACACCTCCCTTCCCGGACTCCTGCATTCCCCCCCCGCGGCCCTGATCAGTGTCTCATGCGAGCCCGGCACTTCCCCGAGGTGCCGGGCTCAGATGTCGGGTCAATCCGCCGGACAGTTGTCGGCTGCAGGCAGCTCCTCCTTAACAGGAGGAGGAGGCCTGCAGTTCCCCCGCCTGCCGCACCGCATCGGGTGCCGCAGCGGGGGATTAGCGCCGGGAAACCCAAGTTCACGCCCATTTTGAGGCGCTAAAGGAGGGTTTTAGCGCCCGCCGCCGTCTGGGCCCGGCGCACCCGAATTTTCGTCGGGCGCTGCCGCATTACCGCTGGCGCAAACTTTCTGGCGCTACAGCCCTGGCAAGACCAGAACCCAATTTCTAGGCCTTGGACTCTAGCATTTTCCCCACTACCAATGTCAGGCTTACCGGTCTGTAATTCCCCGTTTTCTCTCTACCACCTTTTTTGAATAGTGGGGTAACATTAGCTACCCTCCAATCCATGGGTACTGTTCCAAATTCCATCAAATGTTGGAAGATGATCAGCAATGCATCTACTATTTCTAGGGCCACTTCCTTAATAACCTAGGATGTAGATTATCAGGCCCTGGAGATTTATCGGCCTTCAGTCCCATCAATTTCCCTAACACCATTTCCCTACAAATACTGATTTCGTTCAGTTCCACCCTTTCATCAGACCCTATGTTTCCCGGCATCTCTGGGAGGTTATTTGTGTCCTCCTTTGTGAAGACAGAACCAAAATATGTATTTAGTTGGTCTGCCATTTCTTTGTTCCCCATTATAAATTCCCCTGATTCTGACTGCAAGGGACCTACGCTTGACTTCACCAATCTTTTTCTCTTCACATATCTATAAAAGCTTTTACAGTCAGTTTTTATGTTCCCTGCAAGCTTACTCTCATATTATATTTTCCCCTTCTTAATTAATCCCTTTGTCCTCCTTTGTTGAATCCTAAACTGCTCCCACTCCTCAGGATTATTGCTTTTTCTGGCCAATTTGTATGCCCTCTCCTTGGATCTTATGCTATCCCTAATTTCCCTTGTTAGCCACGGTTGAGTTAGCGTTTTTGTTTTATTTTTATGCCAAACTGGGATGAACAAATTCTGTAGTTCATCCATGCGGTCTTTGAATGTTTGCCATTGCCTATCCACCGTCAACCCTTTGAGTAACATTCCCCAATCAATCCTACCCAACTCGCGCCTCAGACCATTGTAGTTTCCTTTATTTAAATTTAGGACCCTAGTCTCTGATTCAACTACTTCATTCTCCATCTTAATGAAGAATTCAATCATATTATGATCGCTCCGACCGAAGGGGCCTCATACAACAAGATTGCTAATTGATCCTTTCTCGTTACATAATACCCAGTCTAAGATGGCCTGATCTCTGGTTGGTTCCTCGACATATTGATCCAGGAAACCATCCCGTAAACACTCCAGGAATTCCTCTTCCACAGTATTGTTACTAATTTGGTTAGCCCAATCTATATGTAGATTAAAGTCACCCATGATGACTGCTGTGCCCTTATTGCACGCTTCTTTAATTTCCTTTTTAATGCCATCCCCAACCTCTGCCTTACTGTTTGGAGGTCTATATACCCCTCCCACTAACGTTTTCTGCCCCTTGGTATTTCTCAATTCTACCCATACAGGTTCCACATCATCAGAGCTAATATCCTTCCTTACAATTGTGTTAATCCCTTCTTTCCTGAATATCGAATACCCCTGGATGTTGAGTTCCCAGCCTTGGCCATCCTTGAGCCACGTTTCCGTAATCCCAACCAAATCATATTTGTTTACCTCTATTTGCGCAGCCAATTCATCCACCTTATTACGAATGCTCTTCGCATTAAGACACAAAGCCTTCAGGCTTGTTTTTTAACGCTCTTAGACATATTAGAATTATTATATACTGTGGCCACGTTTGATTTAAACTGTTGATTTCTCTGACTGCCACTTTTGTTTTTCTCCTTCATATCTTTTGCTTTTATCCTTGTTTCCCTTTCCTCTGTCTCCCTGCTCAGGTTCCCAACCCCCTGCCATTTTAGTTTAAACCCTCCCCCAGAGCCCTAGCAAACACTCCCCCTAGGACATCGGTTCCAGCCCTGCCCAGGTGCAAACCGTCCAGTTTGAACTGGTCCCACCTCTCCCAGAACCGGTTCCAATGTCCCAGGAATTTGAATCCCTCCCCGTTGCACCATTCCTCTAGCCACGTATTCATCTGAAATATCCTTCTATTCCTACTCTGACTAGCACGTGGCACTGGTAGCAATCCTGAGATTACTACCTTTGAGGTCCTATTTTTTAATTTACCTCCTAACTCCCTATATTCAGCTTTTAGGACCTCATCCTGGTTTTTACCTATATCGTTGGTACCTATATGCACCACGACAACTGGCTGTTCACCCTCCCCTTCCAAGATGTTCTGCAGCTGCTCTGAGACATCCTTGACCCTTGCACCAGGGAGGCAACACACCATCCTGGAGTCTCGTTTGCGGCAGCAGAAACGCCTATCTATTCCCCTTACAATAGAATCCCCTATTACTATAGCTCTACCCCTCTTTTTCCTCCCGTCCTGTGCAGCAGAGCCACCCCTGGTGCCAGGAAGTTGGCTGCTGCTGCTTTCCTCTGATAAGCCATCCCCCCCAACAGTACTCAAAGTGGTGTATCTGTTTCAGAGGGGGATGTCCACAGGGGAGCCCTGCACTACCTGCCTGCGCTTAGTACTCTGCCTGTTGGTCACCCCTTCCCTTTCTGCCTGTCCGACCTCTACCTGCGGTGTGTCCAACTCCATAAATGTGCTATTCATGACATCCCGAGCATCGCGAACGCTCCAGTATGCATCCAATCGCAGCTCCAGCGCCGCAATGTGGTCTGTCAGTAGCTGCAGCTGGATGCACTTCCTGCACACGTAGTTGTCAGGGACACAGGAAGTGTCCCTGAGTTCCCACATAGCGCAGGAGGAGCATTCCACATGGCTGGGCTGTCCTGACATGACTTACCCTTTAATTAATTGAAATTAAATTAAATCAATCAATCCCACTAATTACACTACAGTTAAATGGTTTACCAACAGTCCCCGTTACACCAGAGAGACCTTAGTAACTACAACCCACAGAGTTAAAGTTTAAAAAGAGAGAAATACTCACCAACCAATCACTTACCTGCTTTCTGGTGATGTCACACTTCAATTACTTTTTACTTCTCTCCCTCCCTCTGAGCTAGGAGATTGGAGACTGGTATACCTCACCTGGACTCTGGCACCCTTTTTAAACCGCTGCTCAGCCTTGTCCCTCGCAGGTCCGCACCGCTGCCGCCGCTGCTGCATGTTCTAATAACCCTTATGTGAAAATATGTTTTCTTACTTCCACTTCTTTATTCATCTAGTGATAATCCCAGGTCTATGCCCTTGTTAATGATTCACCAACCAGTTGAAACAATCCTGCATTACTTGCTCTCTCAACACCTCTCAAAATTTTGAAAACCTCTTTTAGATCCCCCATAGCTTTTTCTGTTTCAGTGGAAAAAAGCCCCAATTTTTAGGCTTTTTTATAACTATATAACCATCTCTAATTCCAGAGATTATTCTAGTGAATCTTCACTGCACCCTTTCTGTGGCTATAATGGGCTGGATTTTCATTCAGGAGTCAGGAAGGAGGCAGGACTACAACTTTCAGGGTTGTAGTCCCACCTCCATCGAGATGTGGTCAATCCATGCAATTTTAACTTGATTGACCTCGTTGAGCCCGCCCAGCGGGCTCAGCAGGCCAATTATGGGCCACCCAATAACAGGTGACGTCACAGACTGAAATTTCATCTGTCAAGAGGTTTTGACAGATGAAATATCAGCGTTTCACAGCTGTTTGAAGCTGTCAAACACTGACAGTCTTACTTCTAACCTGAGTCCTTCTCCACAGACTCAGTTAGAAATCTCTCCTGCGCAGAAAGCTGAAGGCTGTCACTTTTGACAGTTTGCAGCCATTCTGCTTTCTGTGCCGGTGAGATGAGGGACTCCCGAGACCTAAAGGAAGGAAGGTTGAAAAGGTAAGAAATGGTCATTTAAACTTCTTTAAACACTTTAGACACACCAAACACACTTACCTTTGCACTCATGCACACATCACTCACCTGAACACCGACATCTCGACCCCTCCAAGTCCTTCAACCCAACAGCCCGCCTCGCAAACTTGGCGTGGTTTGGAGCCGTCGGGAATCCCACACTTCAGCATTAAAAATAGGGATTAGGCTAAAAACTGCCTGTTAACTACCTGTTAACAGGCAGTTAATTGGCACTAATCCCTTCCTGCCTTGGGTAGGCGGGTCTTGTGCGGGGCGGTTACCCGCCTCCTTTGAAACTGGCATAGAGGCGGGTTGGGTGCGGGATGAGGTCGGGACCCCTGATTTCGGAATTTTAACCCCCCACATGCCTCCAATCCCGACTCCACGGCCCAATGAAAATCCTGCCCAATATCTTTCTGCAATGGGGTGCCCAGAACTATATACAGTACTCCAACTGTAATAAATCAATGTCTTGCACAAATTCAATGTTACTTCCTTGTTCTTATACTCAATGGGCTGAATTTTCCGTGGTGTTAGCGGGCATGATCGGTGGCAGGTCGGGTAAGAAAGTTGTTTTTTTGACAGCGGGTCAGGAACCTGCTGTCATCTCACTCCCATGCGCTTTTCCCATAGGCGCGTCTGTCATTGTCGAGCCAATCCGACCTGCAGCAGTATGAGGTACTTTACAGGCATTTAAGGGCCTTTTTCCCCTTACTTTTTTAATTTCCCTGCATGGCCACGGGATTCACGCAGCTCGGGAACCAAGTCTGTCAGCCTGAGGCGTGAGTTCCGTGGCCATTGCTCCAGCTGATTACTTGACAGCATGAAAAACAAACCAAAATAAAAACATGTTTATTACATCAGCTAACAGATTCATGGAGATTCTGTTCTACTTGAAAAGCTGGTAAATGTTAATTCAGAAATTTCTGAAGGGATGTAAGAGCTGAAGGCTCCCCTCCTACCCTGGATGGTGAGGGAAATACATTTCTCACTGGCCATTCTCGGCTGTTACCTTCCAACTCAACAGTAATTGCAGTGAATTGATCTGCACTGTAAAAATGACATATACCATTTAAATAAATTTTTGTGTTCTTTCTGGTCAGTTTTTTCTCACAGTATACTGTGATTGTCCAGTTACATATTAAATCAAGTCATCAACCGTAACAGTTTCATTCTCATCACTCATTCCACTGGCTCAATTTGCTTTCAGTCCCTGAATATAACTAATTTAATTTTTCAGTCTGAGACTACAGGGTGAATTTCTGTGGAGGTTCTCTCCCTTGTTCGTTGTTAACTTCAACGGAAGAGTTGCAGAAATCCCAGAAACACATTGTAAGCACCATTTACACTGTTTGTCTGAGATTCCGCAGCTCAGCAACTGAACTTGTATAAGATTGTAAATCCACCCCTTTAAAATTACATTTAAAATCTGCTTAATTTTATATATTACCTATACACACACATCTTTTATTTGTACTAGTTACTGATACAAAAGTCTATAGATTTGTGACTAAAGCAACAATAACTTCCCAATTAATATACTTTTTAAATTATGTTCTTGATAATATTTGTAAATGGCATCATATTACTTAATGATAATATTATTTAAATATTTCTTTGTCACTCATATATAACTTTTATTATAATATTGAAAAGTAAAGATTTGACACCCAAATTTAAAATTTAATGTGGTCATGGTCTCTTTAAGGATCCCGGCTGAAAACGCATCATGAATTATGTCACCAGACCCGCTCCATCTAATTGGGCTGGGTAACGCATTGGGTGGGCTTAATAGGCCCCATTACGGTAAGTTCATTTTCAACAGCGGGATGGCGCTGGCTGCGGGGTCACAACCCGCCATGGACACTGCCCACACTGGACCCGCCAAGGTAAGGAAAATTCCGGCCAATGCCTCTGAGTGTGAAGCTCATAATCCCATTTGCCGTTTTTGTGGCTTTTTCTGCCTGTACTCTCAACTTTGAAGATCTATGGGCCCAAAATTGTGATTGGGCCCAATGACAAGAGTGAGGGCGAGTCTGCTGAGCGGGGCTGGAACTTGTAACAGAACCCAGCTCCGCCAGGGCTGTGCCTTGTGTAAAGTAGCCAGCGAAATACCAGTTGGGGGGGGATGGAGGGCATGAACAAGACTTCCGCCCTTCCCCTTTGCGTCAAAGATGTGTTTCAAGGGAGTTCCACGACTAACGTAAGAATTCCATCCAGTTCGTTCTTATAAGGCCTCAATGGGACTGTTGTTAGCTGAGAGCTGCCATGGATTCCATTGAGACTTTTGGAAAGGACCCTGGAAGCAGCCTAGACTAAGCTAATTGATCTTTAACACTAAAGCATTTTTGCTCCTTTAGGAGCTGAAGAATTAAAAGATGCCAAATTTCTTGGGCTTGGGAAGGGCCTTAGACAGCCTCTAATGGAGTAGCTGTGAGCAGTTCTGTCTTGCATCAGCAAATGAAGGTGGGTCACCTGTGTCTGTAAGAGCACTTCAGATGAGTCCACCCCAATCATGGATATCTGTCCCTAGGATTTGGGTGGCTGTAGGGTCCACACCACCACACCTGTATTGGTTGAGTGGATCCATTAGAATTTTGTCCCCTATGTATCTGCACACCTAGATCTCTGTTCCTCCACTCTGTTAAGAGACTTCCCACTTAGGGTAAACTTCCTCTCACTGTTAGTTCCCCAAAATGTTCTACGTAACATATCCCTGCATTTAATTACATCTACCACCTGTCAATCCTCTATCCTGTCTACATCCTCCTGCCATCTCTTTCTTTCTTCCTTACATTTTGCTATGTCCCCTAATTTGAAATCATCAGGAAAGTTTTGTATCATTCCTCTTGTGCCAATGTCCATCCATGTGAAATCGGGCAGGTGTAAATTGGGCATTCGACCAAATCCCCCTTCATTCTCGTCGGCCAAGTTAGGTTAAAATCGGGGCTTATGAAATCATTCAAAAAGTGACTGGATAGTGTGCCGGATGGGTTCCTAAGGATAGAATGAGCCAGGTGGGCCAAATGGTCTCCCTCATCTGCACCTATCTCAAGATCTAACTTATTTAGAATAAATTCATTAAGACCTTAAGTTAAAGTAGAGGAGAGAGAAATTTGAAACATGCATATAAACATTCATATGACATCACTCACAGTAATTATCTCCCAACATAACTCATTCCTTCTCAAGAGCTCATAACTGTGAAATTCCTTACTCCCCTCAATCTTCTCTTCAGGCTGGATTCTTCAGGCTTTTATAACCAAAGCGTGGTCTGGAATTTCCGGTGGGGGGAGAGGTGTAATTGGGAAGTTACACCTGATTTACGTTAAGTCAATTGTTGGTTTTGCAGATGTCAATTAGCACTAAATCTTCCTGTGGGACTAATTAGACTACACCGGAGCCTAAAACAAAGGCGTGATTTTAGTGTAACAAGGAAATGGCCTCTAACGTTGTCCCAACTTGTCAAACCTCTTTATCAGCGATAGGTCAACAATTGTTATTTTCTACATTGAGAAAGGATGGTTACAGTTATGTACTTACGGACTGTACCTGTTTGACAATAAATACATTTATAAAATTCTGCATAGATTTGTCATTGGAAATACAACCAAATGATTGCTGAGCTATTCTGAGAATGTGGTAATAAAACCTTGGTGACTAGTTGTTAATGCTTCTTTCAAAGCCTGCAGATAGTTTGTAAAAGAGATCTCTTGCCTTTGCTGTGGGACTAAGTCCAGTTGTGAGACAAAATAGTTGGAGTGGGGGATGGGATGGGCCCACCACCTGTGAAAGAAAACTGCCTGTTCATTTCAGTATGACAATTCCCACCTCATTCTATTACCAAAATAGTTTTATTTTCTCTCCCAACGCACACTTGAATACAATCGATTTATATTGAATGTTGTTATTCACCTGAAACAAAAATTGTACAGCATTTGCCACATATGTGCAAAGTTCAGAAAAGTTGTCTTTAAAATCTCCATTTATGTCTTCGTTATGAGTACAGAAATGTCATGTTGACACTGTTTTTTGTCATTTTAGATATTGTAACATATTGTAAAATTAGATATAAAACTTTTTCAACAATAAACAAATAAATGAAAAATGAAGGGGCCTCATCTATATTCAATAAATATGTTATAATTAACTGTTCATCTATACCTCAAACACAAGCCACAAAGTGTTGATGTCCCATTGTAACATTCACCCGAAATTAGCTCATTAGGGCTGGCTTTTTGCAATTTGTATGTTTAAAGCTTTGCAGTTCCCTTTAAATTGTGTCATTAGTTCAACTGCTCGAATTCCCCATCCCTACTTAAACTCTTTTAACTATTTTATTAGAGTCACTGATAGAATTGTACCCTCATTGAACAGGTAATTTATCTGACTTTAACAGTACCATCACTATATGCCCAGAAATTCGGGTCTCCACGGGTGAGTACGCACGGGGTTCTCACTCGTAGGCCCAATGGAAGTGCCAGTTTCCTGCATGCACTGCACATGCACGGGAAACCGGCACTTCCGTTCCTCTGAACGAAGGGGTTCAGAGGTCGAACGCGTGCGCAGGAGAGGCTGCACGTGCGCATCGAACTTCGGTCTTTTTTACAGGTTTTCCCGGGAACGTAAGCCTGCAGAATTTAGAAATGTAAAAAGCAGGCGTAAAAATCACCAGGCCCCACCCCACACACACCAAGTCCAGCATAAGCAAGATTAGAGCAAATCAACTGTCCAGGAGACAGAATTGGAGTGCAACGTACAAAAACTATGACTATCCAGTGTTATGATCCGGATCTGAAAGGGCAGCTTTAATAGCAGCTTTAAAAAAGGAATTGGATATATATTTGAAAAGGAAAAATTTGCAGGGCTATGGTGAAAGAGCAGCGGAGTGGGACTAATTGAATAGCTCTTTCAAAGAGCCGACACAGGCATGATGGACCGAATGGCCTCCTTCTGTGATATATAATTCTATGATTCTATGTATAGATTATTGTTATAGCTGTTCATTTCAAACTTAATTTCACTGGTATAGGATAAAAAAGAATTGGACTGCCAAATCCTCGTAATTCTTATTGTACTGTACTGAGTAACAACTTTGCACTAAGAAAGCATTATAACTAAGTCTGTAACTAAGTGATAATTGAATCAGACAGAATGGTTTTGAAAAGCTCCCAATTCACAATTGCAAGAAAATGAATTTGGCTATTGTGAAAACAGTACAACATGAAGATAACATTTAATCCGCTGCGGCAATGGCAATTCAAAAATGTACAGTACATGGATTTTAAAATTTTGGATGGTAACCAAAAGTCATTTGTCAATCAGGAACATTTTCTTAGAGTTTTAACATGTTCTAAAATGTGTCATTTGGAGTGGTTGTCAGCTAGATAAGTCTGGTGAGTTAAATGTTTAATTTCTTTCCGTTTATATCGGCAGTGTTAGAAAAGGCCTGGGGTAGAATCAGCTCACTGATGTGAAGTAACTACGGTTTTCTAGAGTTCTTGCTGAAGTCAGGTTCTTAGAATTTTAATGAAAAAAACCCTGATCGCCTAATCTTCTTTCAGTTTGTCCTCTTCCTCTTTCGTACAGTGATTAATTTTTAACTTAGCCTCAAAGTGATCATTGACTATCAAAAGCAGACATCTGGCTGCTCTGCTGATATATATGTCAATGTTCACATTCAAATCATATACACGCTGATCGGGATGTTTTGCTGTTTTAAACGTGAATGCGCACATTTACCCAATATAAATCCCTTTTAAACATTTTCCCAGTGAAAATATTTCTCAGGACTTTTAAAGAAATGTACTTCAAATAGTTTTCAGGAAAACAGACTCTCTGTGGTAACAGCCATGTGAATTCCATTGCGTTTGCCAATCTTTGAAGTGAGCCTAAATCCAATGGAAGCCTGTGCACTGAAAATTTTGGGGGCAAATTTGCACCCATTCTGAACCTGCATAAATGAAGGAATTTTATGTTGTAGGCTCTTTCACATGGGCGGCAGGATTATGCTGATGAGAGGTGGAGGCTATGGTTGAAGGTTTCGGAAAACCAGCGCAAAAGATTGAGGAAATTCAGGCGTAACATAAGAACGGTCATAAGTCATTTATGCGTGAATTATCTCAATCTTTTGCACCAGAAATCAGCATTGCGCCCCAATTATGCCATTTTTGGGTATAAATTGACAAGAAGTTCCAGGGCCTCATGTTGTTGAACATCTTGGGGAGTTAAGGGTTAACAGTCGAACGTCTTTGTATCTTGGAGCAACAGGCTTTCCAATATAAACAGGATGACTTTGAAGTGTAGTGAGGGGAATGCATAGCTTGTCTTCTGATATGTAAAGTGCTTGTGTAAAGAAAGACATGTCATGACAGTAATGATGTCAGCCATTAAAGTGTAACTTTAGGGTAATAAAACATGAGTAGGAGGAATCCATCAGTTATAGTATGGAAAGATAATGATTGATAAAGCGTATTCTTCATAGGGTTTAAATTACATTAGGATGTCTTGTTTAGGGGAAGTAGCTTTGAGATAATCAACTACAAATATTTACATGAATAGTCTGTTTCCAAAGGATTTGGGGATAGATCGTCTTTTTTCTTTTTCTTTCTAGATACGTCATGCATTCTTTTCTATGACATGTACCTTTGATGTAGTCAAAATATGGTGTATAAAGGAGCATGGTTTTCAGCATTTCTTCAGAGGGCTTGAAATATACAGAAACCAAAAAGCCACTCACCATACAGAAACCAAAAAGCCACTCACCATATACAGTTAGGCTCGTCACCTGTACTGTGTATCAATAAATTCTGTTCCATATACTCCACTACAAAGTGTCTTGTGCTTACGCAAAACGTGTTGTTGAACCAGAGGAGTAAGGAGGATGACTGTTAACACATGTCACTACTACTAGCTTTGTTTACTGCTTACCTTCTTTGGTCTCCTACTTTTTTTTATTCATTCATGGGATGTGGGCGTCACTGACAAGGCCAGCATTTATTGCCCATCCCTAATTGCCCTTGAGAAGATGGTGGTGAGCCGCCTTCTTAAACCGCTGCAGTCCGTGTGGTGAAGGTACTCCCACAGTGCTGTTCGGGAGGGAGTTCCAGGGTTTTGACCCAGCAACGATGAAGGATCGACAATATACGTCCAAGTCAGGATGGTGTGTGACTTGGAGGGGAACTTGGAGGTGGTGGTATTCCCATGTGCCTGCTGCCCTTATCCTTCTAGATGGTAGAGATCATGGCCGAGAAATTGGGTTTTGGCGCAGCGACGGCTTTAGCGCCGGAAGTTAGTGCCGGAGCTAAGTCGCGCTGGGCGGGCCAAAAATTCAATAGTTCTGCGCCCAAACGGCTGCCGGCGCTGCTGAGAGCTGTTTGCGCCTGAAAACTGGCGCTACGCGCTGAATATCGGCGCTATTCCGGCGCTGCGGCGCCCGCTGCGGTGCGGCAGGTTCGGGAAGTGCAGGCCTCCTCCTTCCCTTAAGGAGGAGCTGCCTGCACCCGGCCGCGGCCCGCGAAAATCATTGTAAAAATGAGCCCGGCACCTCGGACAAGTGCCGGGCTTGCTTCTGTTCCGGGGGGGGCGGGGGGGGAAGTCCGGGGAGGGAGCTGCGGCCAGGCGGCCGGCGGGAAAGCGGCCGGCCGCCGCGGGGCCTTTAATGCGCCGGCGCAAAGTCATGTAAGACTCTGTTGCCAGAGTCTTAGTTGCGGCTGCCACGGGCGAGGCGGCCGCAACTGAATTTCGGCGCTGGGGCCCGTCGGCATGGCAACCGGGACGCTGCGCACACCGATGACGTCATCGGTGCCGGCGCAGCGCTACCGGTCTACCGTGGCGGAAGGGCCCCAGGCAATTTCGGCGCCGGCGCCAATTGCAGCGCTAGGCCCTCTAGCGCCGCAAAATCGGCGCTAAGGGCACTGAATTTCTAGGCCCATGTGTTTGAGAGGTGCTGCCGAAGAAGCCTTGGTGAGTTGCTGCAGTGTATCTTGTAGATGGTACACACTGCAGCCACGGTGTGCCAGTGGTGGAGGGAGTGAATGTTTAAGGTGGTGGATGGGATGCCAATCAAGCGGGCTGCTTTGCCCTGGATGGTGTCGAGCTTCTTGAGTGTTGTTGGAGCTGCACTCATCCAGGCAAGTGGAGAGTATTCCATCACACTCCTTACTTGTGCCTTGTAGATGGTGGAAAGGCTTTGGAGAGTTAGGAGGTGAGTCACTCGCCACATAATACCCAGCCTCTGACCTGCTTTTGTTGCCACAATATTTATGTGGCTGGTTCAGCTAAGTTTCTGGTCAATGGTGACCCCCAGGATTACATAGGTTATACGGCACAGAGACAGGCCATTCGGCCCAACCAGTCCATGCCGGCACTTATGCTCCACTTGAGCCTCCTCCCATCTTTCCTCATCTAAATCTATCAGCATAACCCTCTATTCCCTTCTCCCTCATTAGCTTGTCCAGCCTCCCCTTAAATGCATCTATATTTTCGCTTCAACCATTCCCTGTGGTGGTGAGTTCCACATTCTCACCACTCTTTGGGTAAAGAAGTTTCTTCTGAATTCCCTATTGGATTTCTTATATTGATGGCCTCTAGTTATATTCTTCCCCACAAGTGGAAACATTCTCTCTCTGTATCTACTCTATCAAAACCTTTCATAATTTTAAAGACCTCTATTAGGTCACCACTCAGCCTTTTTTCAAGAGAAAAGAGACCCAGCCTGTTCATCCTTTCCTGATATGTATTCCCTTGCATTTCTGGTACCATCCTTGTAAATCTTCTCTGCAGCCTCTCCAGTGCCTCTATCTCCTTTTTATAATATGGCAACCAGAACTGGCGCAGTACCCTAAGTGTGGTCTAACCAAGGTTCGATACAGGTTTTTTCAATTCTATATCTCTAGAAATAAACCCTAGTGCTTGGTTTGCTTTTTTTATGGTCTTGCTAACCTGTGTTGCAACTTTTAGTGATTTGTGTATTTGTACGCCGAGATCCCTTTGTTCCTCTACCCCACCTAGACTCGCACCCTCCAAGTAATAAGTGACCTCCCTATTCTTCCTACCAAAAGGATGTTGATGGTGGGAGATTTGACAATGGTAATGCCATTGAATGTCAAGGGGAGATGGTTAGACTTCCCCTTGTTGGAGATGGTCATTGCCTGGCACTTGTGTGGCATGAATGTTACTTGCCATTTATCAGCCCAAGCCTGAATGTTGTCTTGCTGCATGCAGGCATGGACTACTTCATAATCTGAAGTTGTGAATGGAACTCAACACTGTTCAATCATCAGCAAACATCCCCACTTCTGACCTTATGATGGAGGGAAGGTCATTGATGAAGCAGCTGAAGATGGTTGGGCCTAGGACATTGCCCTGAGCCAGGACTGTTTTCAATCTTGGCAGTATTTTGCACTATGAACCTTGCTTGGCACTTCACTTAAATTTCTGAATTAGTAAACATTTTGTAATTTAAGACTTGAATGTGCTGTTATAACATTCTTGTACATTCCTACCTGAGTTTCTGATGTTAGTACATCTCAGAGTACGCCGCCATACCTCCTTTGAAATCCACCGCAAGTTCGAGATTTCTGCATGCGCTAAATCCCAAACTTGCGTTATGTCAGCGTACGTGTTCACAGGCCATCCGCACGGCCAAAGAAAAACCAATTGCTGCCACAGATTTGGACTATTTGCCCACCAACTTCCCAGCAATTGCGTACTGAAATGTTACGGTTGATGCAAACAGGGGCAGGGCCTGTTTGCATCAGCGTAAGGGGGTACCTCAGGCATGTTTTAAACATTTTCATCTTGGAAATCATATAGTTTAACTATATCAAATGAGTTTTTCTTGTTTTTGCAAATATTGGAGTTTGAATGATGTCGATAAAATTATCAGCAAAATAACATTTTTAGTGAAGTTTGTGGAATGAAGCTAATTAGGAATTAAATTCCAATCCTGTAAATTGTAATTAAATCTGATTACGGGATTCCATTAAATCTGATTACGGGATTCCCTTCTGAAATGATGTAAAATCTAATTTTGTTTTCTGATTGGAGGACCAAGCCCACATGATCCCAGGTACACTTCTGCACAGGCTGCGTCCCTGGAATCCGTGGGCCATTACGCTGCCCTCCTACTCGCAGCATCAGACCGCAAGTTTTTGCAGGAGAGTTGCCATCAGGTAAGCACGTATTCTTTTCGCAGGTTGGCGTCGTACTCCGGAGGTACACCGCCGACCGCAATTTTTGGCCCTTTACGTTTGGCTTACTTAGAAATAAGAAACAAAATGCTTCTGGAAAAAGGTTGTGGATGTACTGAAGAACTCGCTTTTATTTTCTCTGAACCACTGTTAGAGATCAACTAAATCATGTGATTGTGAGGGGCTTATTTATGGCTGTCTGCTTACAGCTGCGGCTTCAACTATGTTTATTAAAAGACGGTTATAAAACATTACTGGGGCTTGGGGACATGTGGGTAAGTTAAAGGGAAGTGGCTTATTATAAAAGGCAGGTTATCATTTCAATTAGCAGTAAATGAGAAAATATTCCACAAAATAAATATTTGCTAATACTAAGTAATCCTCTAACAATGAGTGCCCACAGATCACTTTACAACCACAAACCTTTCATGCACAACAAAATGTCAAGTGCCATCATTTCTGCATTAAATTAGTTCATTTATTTTGCAAAACGTTCCCCACCTCCCCAGTTATCTAAATAGCCTCACATCCTTGTAATGGTATTTATCAATATTTTTGACAGTCATTGATAGGAGGAGGACGATTAGTTCCATAATGAAGTGTTGTGGTATCAGTGAGTGCAGCAGGCATTTCTGGAATAAGACATAAAACCCACTGGTCCCGATATTTACGTTGAGGTGGGGAGGGTGTGGATGAAAATGGCTGAAGAACCCGGCAAGGCCGGGGATATGCAGGTCTTGTTGAATGTAACGACAGGACCTCATTATCATTTATTGGATCTGTTTCCCGCCTGGCAGCTGGCCAGATTGACCACCTGGCAGGCAGACAGGAGGAAGAACCAGCAGCAGGAGGCCACATACAGGAACCCTTGGCGATATTCCCTGGCAATTGGGAAGGATGAACTTCAGCCAACGTGTCAGGGTGGGGGGAAGGTAGGCCAGAAGGCCATTTGGGGTAAGGTCAGACATCACAACGGTGGGGAGGGGGGCGGAGAGAGGGCACGATCGAAGGGGCAGGCCAAAGGCTTCCTTGAGAGGCCGGGGGGAGTGATCCTATTCCTCCTGGCCCACAAGGAGTGCTGGAAAAGGTACTAACCTTGTGGATCCATCAGCTCCTGCCTTCCATTCACTGCTGAGTTTCCCAACCCCTGGAAAACTCCTGCAGCAGCAGTGAATTTTAAATTGGGCTCCCAATTGCACTGTGGGAGCCTGATTTAAATATGTTAATGAAGTGCCCCGCCTCTCCAAGGGCCACTCAAACACCACAATATCCGCCGCCGTAAAAACACCAATGGGTACATGCGTGGCGGGTTAGGATCGCGTTTTGCACATTTGACGGTTTAACACCCCCTGACCCTCTCCCGCCCGTCCTGCAGGAGGAAGTTAATATCGAGGCCATTGTTTTCCTCTGGTTATTTTCCTTAAAATTATTACAAAGTGAGGTGACAAAGGCCCTCAGGCCTAGGGTGTAAAATCAAGGCAGCTCTTAAAGAAAAAAAAGCATGCCAACTGACAAATAAGCTTGCTGGTGAAACAGGATTGAAGATCAGACCACTGCTGGCATTGCAGTGTCCCTCAAGTAAGCGAGGAAAGGGAGTGACCACGAAGGGGGGCGATCGAGTAAAGTGCGGTGACCAGGTGGGGAAGGAGGGTGATCGGGGGGTGGGGGGGGGAAGGGAAGTGGATATGTCTGGGGGTTGGAGGTGGCGACGGTGATCGAGGGGGGTGGGGGCAGAGCAGAGGTGACGAGGGGAACGGTAGTGATCGTGGGGAGTAACAACAGCAATTGGGGGGTGGGGGATAGAGGCCCATGTTCTTTGAATGTGGGGTCCCCTCCCAGCTCCACATTTAAGTAAGTATATTTTAAAAACTTACCTTGTAAGTTGCTGCCTAACATGAAGACCCAGTATTTCTAAGTACAGCCGGTGCTGGTTGCCTCAGGAGAAACCAATCTTGCAGTGGATGCCTCAAACAGCCGTAGGCCCCTTCTTTGCATACGCAAAGGAAATAACGCCTGTTTTAGGCTCGTCGAATTTTTGGCCCATACCAATATGGTGAGCGCTGCACTTCCAGCTCATAATGACTATGCGCTTCCTGCCTGCCATAATGGAAGTTTAGGAGGCCGTATAACACCCGAAAAACAGGCACTGCGCAGTTAAATTTCTAGGCCTATGTATCTAAATGCTGATAAATTTAGGGCTTAACATATTGTCCCTTGTACATAAGAATGACAGCTCTTCATTGCAGTTGTTAAAAACTTTACCAACCGTCTTTGCTCTCAGCTGCCTAATGTGAGTTAAATGTTCAAATTCAGCTTGTCAAACTATAGTCTCCTTACTCAGCATCTTCACACTTATATAATACCTTATATAATACCTGTCAAGTCCCATTTTATCAGTATAATAAGTCAGCTGTGAATTGTTACAGAAAGGTATTCGCAAGAAAATGCTAACGGGACAGAAGTAGGAAGTGCTGAAAATAGCATTTGTTTTAGCTGAGTGCTGATATTTTAGACTGCTCTAAGAGGTTAATGTAACTAAATATTGGGAAGACTAAAACCGTTGTCTGCGGTCCCCAGCACAAAACTCCATTTCCTAGCCACCGACTCCATCCCTCTCCCTGGCCACTGCTTGATGCTGAATCAGACCATTCGCAACCTTAACGTCCTATTTGACCCAGAGATGAGCTTCCAACACATCTCCGCTCCATCACCAAAACTACCTATTTCTACCTCCATAACATCACCCATCTCTGACCCCACCTCAGCCCGCCTGCTGCTGAAACCCTCATCCATGCCTCTAGACTTGGTTATTCCAGTGCTCTCCTGGCAGGCCTCCAATTTTCCACCCCCCATAAACTGGAGCTCATCCAAAACTCTGCTGCCCGAATCCTAAATCGTACCAAGTCCTGTTCACCCATCACCCCTGTGCTTGCTGAGCGACATTGGCTCCTGGTCTGACAACGCCTCAGTTTTAAAATTCTCACCCGTATTTACAAATCCCTCCATGGCCTCGCCCCTCCCTATCTCTGTAATCTCCTGCAGCCCCACAAACCCTCCCCCGAGATATCTGCACTCCTCAAATTCTGGCCTCATGTGCATCCTCCAATTTTAATCGCTCTACCATTGGTGGCTGTGCCTTCAGCTGCCTAGGCCCTTAGCTCTGGAATTTCCTCCCTAAACCTCTCCACCTCTCTAGCTCTCTCTCCTCCTTTAAGATGCTCCTTAAAACCTACCTCACATGTCCTAATATCTCCTTATGTGTCTTGGTGTCAAATTTTGTTTGATAATGCTTCTGTGAAGCGCATTGGGATGTTTATGTTAAAGGTGCTATATAAATGCAAATTGTTGTTGTTCTGCCACTAACCCTAATGGGGAGTGGCATATTAAAGGTGTGCTATTCATAACAGATCAATCTTTGACACTTAAGACTAGAAATTGCATAGCACCCCATTTGGGGCGATAACATTTGTGGGAGCTACACAATTGATTCCAACGGGAACTTCCGGTTTAGTGCTCCAATAGGGAAGTGGAGCTAAATCAAGCGCTACTTCCCTTAGAGCGCTAAAGGAGCGAGGGGGGCGGTAGCGGCAGAGCGCTGCACAATGTTCTGTGCAGCGGTCACTGAAGGCTGAGACTGGGAATGGTCGTCGATGGCACCTGCGATACACGCATAGTAGCCCCAAGTACTCCAAGAGAGTGCAGGGCTGATCAATCGTGGGCTGGAAAATAATCAAAATACAGCACACTGGGGACATTATAAAATTTTGGCCTACCTGACCACCACTGCCTTTGATTAACGCTCCACAAGTGGCCAGCTGAGGTGACAATATCTCCTGCAGCTGCCGTTGTTGACACCCAGTGATGCTGCAGGGGACAGAAGCGAATTTTAAATCCGGGGTGATGACGGGGCACTGCGGGGTGATGACACCACGATCTCCGGGGCGCAGGAGATCGATGCGGTAAGTTTTAGTGCCACGCTAACCCGCCATGGAAGTTCACGGGCGTTCATGGAATTTCGCCATGCACGGTCAGTAAGCCCTTAGCGCCCCATTATCGCCCCCCCGGAGGTGTTAATGGGAGGCACAATGGTGGCCAATTTCTCCCCCTTAATGTGCACACTGCTGTTATGGCATCAACCTAGTGCGCCGTTGTGATGTAAATCGGCGTGCACCTTTACGTCACAAGTGCAAACTTTGATCCTAGCGCTTAATTCAGCACTGGTCCTAAGCACGCCAGGTTAACCTGGCATGCAAGCAGGCTGACAGTGGCGATGTCTGCAACTCTTAAAGGGACACACACATCGTTCAGATAAGTTTGGACTGGGTTCTTTTGATTTTATTGAAGTGGTGGCTGCACAGGAACTTTGCCTCGGATGCCTCCAGCTAACACCACCAGGGTGGTGTTGCACAGCAGGAAACCACTGCGCCAACAATCTCTATCCCCCCAGATGAATTTTGCCCCATTAGCGTTACGGCCATTTTCAGCGGCCGTTAACCCCAGTTGCCAGTGACAACTTTACTGACTAAACAAATTTCTCCCCCATTGTGTTTATTTACAGTGGATCATTTGAGTACTGGCACATTTTCAGCTTCCTGAAATCTTATGGTGCAGCAATGTTATGTGTACCTGTGGATGCAGCCTTTCAAACTGTCCTCCCATGTGTCAACATTTCATACTTAACCTTTGCTACAATATTTATATATTAAGGATTACTGTTATTAGTTACAGAAAAAGTTTAAAACTTTGCCTGCTATTTTCTTCCACTCCGAGATGTGCACCTCAGCTAACCCCTACCTCCACACTGATCTCGTCACCTGCCGCATGGCTGTAACATAATACAGCATTTCTGCATCAAAGAGCCTTCCAGCATGGTAAATTCTCAGAAAATAGAGTCATGATGGTTTCTCAACCTTTTAAAAACAACTTGAAATTAAGTCATGGGGCTGGATTTTGATACTGGGGCGGGCTGGGGTCGTGTAATCCGCATTTCGTGTTAGCCACCCCATTCTAAATCGATGTGGGAGAATGATGCGATTTTAACTTAATTGGCCAATTGAGTTCCAACGTGTGGGAACCCATGGCCAATGAGTTTTTCCAGTCTGAAAGTCGCCTCCGATGACGTCATCATTGCTGCTGCATTTAAGGTCTGCAACAAGCTTTGCTTCTTCTGCAGACTGCCAACCTTTTGGCCTTTGCAGTGAGAGGCACCTGCAGGAAGAATGGCCAGCCAGAGACCTGGGTCTGCACCCCGCTTCGATGACGTTGCCCTGCAGGCTTTAGTGGAGGGAGCCAGAGCACATAGAGGTGCTCTTCCCTTCTTCAGGGAGGAAGAAGCCTCCCCAGCAAACCAAGGCTGTGTGGGTCCAGGAGGCCCAGGAGGTCAACTCTTTGTCAGTAACCCGCAGAACCTGGCTTCAATGCAGGAAGAGATGTCATAACCTTCTGCGCACTGGAAAAGTGAGTATGAATTTCCCATCACCCTCAATCTGATCCCCATTGCCTTTCTGTGATGAAATATGTCATTCATCAAACTCTGTAGTTAACTGTATATATTGTATTGCCTGCTCCGGTGTTTGTACCTTGTATTGTGTATAGGGCACCGCCCCCTTTGTGTGTCGGCTCCGCCCATACCTGGCCCTACTTAAGACAAGTCCAGGCTTGTCCTGCAGTAAACATAGAAACATAGAGATAGGAACAGGAGTAGGCCATTCGGCCCTTCGAGCCTGCTCCGCCATTCAATGAGATCATGGCTGATCTTCATCTGAGATCTTAGCTGATCTTACCAGTTCAGTACCCCGTCCCCGCCTTTTCTCCGTAACCCTTAATCCCCTTAGCCTTCAGAAATATATCCAATTCTCTCTTGAAAATATTTATTGAATTAGCCTTCACAGCCCTCTGTGGCAGGGAATTCCACAGGCTCACCACTCTTTGAGTGAAGAAATTCTTCCTCATCTCTGTTTTAAATGATTTGCCCGCTATTTTTAGACTGTGGCCCCTGGTTCTGTGCTCCCCTGTCATTGGAAACATTCTCTCTGAATTCAGCCTGTCCAGGCCTGCCATAATTTTATATGTTTCGATGAGATCCCCTCTCAATCTTCTAAACTCCAGTGAGTACAAGCCCAAACTATTCAATCTCTCCTCGTAGGTCATTCCCGCCATTCCAGGTATCAGCCTGGTGAATCGCCGCTGCACTCTTTCCATGGCAAGAACATCCTTCCGCAGATGGGGCGACCAAAACTGTACACAATACTCCAGATGCGGTCTCACCAGCACCTTGTACAGCTGTAGTAAGGTATCCCTATTCCTATACTCGAACCCCCTTGATATGAAGGCCAACATACCATTTGCCTTCTTAATCGCCTGTTGCACCTGCATGCTCTCCTTCAGTGACTGGTGCACAAGAACACCCAGGTCCCTCTGCACTTCCCCATCTCCCAATCTATTGCCATTTAGATAATAATCTACCCTCCTGTTTTTACCCCCAAAGTGGATAACCTCGCATTTATCCACATTATAGTGCATCTGCCACGTATCCGCCCATTCCCCCAACCTGTCCAAATCGCACTGTAGCCTCCTGACATCCTCATCAGAGCCCACCCCTCCTCCTAGTTTAGTGTCGTCAGCGAATTTGGAAATATTGCATCCAATTCCCTGATCCAGATCATTTATATATATTGTGAACAGCTGGGGTCCCAGGACAGATCCTTGCGGCACCCCGCTGGTCACTGCCTGCCACTCCGAAAACGAGCCGTTTATTCCAACTCTCTGTTTTCTATCCGCCAGCCAGTTCTCTATCCACGTTAATACTTTGCCCCCAATCCCATGAACCTTAATTTTGCATGATAATCTTTTGTGTGGAACCTTATCGAAGGCTTTCTGGAAGTCAAGGTACACCACATCCACTGGCTCTCCCCCATCTATTTTACCAGTTACTTCCTCAAAAAATTCCAGCAGATTAGTCAAACACGATTTACCCTTTGTAAATCCATGTTGACTCTGTCCGATCCTTTCCCCATTTGTCAAGTGCTCCGCTATTTTATCCTTAATAATGGACTCTAGCATTTTGCCCACAACCGATGTAAGGCTTACTGGTCTATAATTCCCTGCTTTCTCTCTACCCCCCTTTTTAAATATTGGGGTAACATTAGCTACCCTCCAATCCACGGGTACTGTTCCCGAGTCAATGGAGTTCCGGAAGATGATCCTTAGAGCATCTGCTATCTCCAGGGCCACCTCCTTAAGTACCCTAGGATGTAGTTTATCAGACCCCGGGGATTTGTCGGCCTTCAGTCCCCTCAACTTACCCAACACCATATCCCTAGAGATACTAATTTCTGTCAGCTCCTCCCTCTCATTAGTCCCTATGTTTGCCGATATTCCTGGGAGGTTATTTGTGTCCTCCTTTGTGAATACAGAACCAAAGTATGAGTTTAATTGGTCTGCCATTTCCTTATTCTCCATTATATATTCTCCCGAATCGGACTGCAAGGGACCGACTTGGGATTTTACCAGTCTTTTCCTCCTGATATACCGATAAAAGCAGCAGCACGCCAGGTGAAGCTAGGTGCAGCCACCGGCATCTTTTCTTTGCTAATAAAAGCCTTGTTTTATTCTGCTAACTTCGAGTCTTGAAGTTATTGAGGCACGTCAATTTTATTAGCAAACTTTTAACGATCTATCAACTTTTGAAACCGGAATGCTTGGATTTGGACTCGCATGCTTCGGATGCATCGGCACGGTTTGGACACTGGTTCCAGTGCTTGGAATTCTTTATGGCCAACTCCGAAGCCGTCACAGCCTCTACAGCCACCGGAGATGTGAAACTCGGGATCCTACAGAATCGGGTAAGCCACCGGGTTTTTCCACTCATACAAGACGCCGCCAGCTACCTGGATGCCTGCAACATCCTAAAGGCCCACTATCAGCGGCCTACCAACGAAGTGTACGCTAGGCACCTGCTTGCTACCTGCACACAGCGACCCGGAGAGTCGCTAGAGGACTTTCTAGTCACCCTAAAAGTGCTTGGCAAAGACTGCAAATGCAAAGACGTGAAAGCCACGGTATACACAGACGAGCTGATTCGGGATGCCTTTATCGCAGGCCTTAGCTCTAATTATATCCGGCAGAGACTGCTAGAGAAAACGGGCCTAGATCTGACACAGGCTGTGGACACAGCGCGATCGTTGGATGTGGCTCAGAAGAACTCTGACTCCTACTCGGCAGGCCGCGCGGCCCACGCCGCCTCTGTTTCCCAGCCCGGTAGCCCAACACCGTCGGGGCCCTGCTCTCCCCCCAGAAGCCCAACGAGCGCCGCGACGCATCGGGGCCCCAAATGCTACTTCTGCGGGCAGCCGAAGCACACCAGGAACCTGTGCCCGGCGAAAGGCACCACCTGCTTTAAGTGCGGTAAGAAGGGGCACTTTGGGAAGGTGTGCAGAGGGAACCCCGCAGGCAAAACCGCCACCGCCGCGTGCGCGCCGTGGGAGCGGCCATCTTGGACGCCATCTTGTCCGACCTCGTGGGGTCCGCCATCTCACGAGCAGACAGCGTGGACGCCATCTTACCCGGCCTCGTGTGGCCCACCATCTTGTCCCGATCAGGGCCCTACAGTGGCGTCGATCACAGTGGACCAGTCCAGACCGCACCCACTATCCAAATCGATGGTGGACATTGAGGTAAATGGGTGCAAGGTTAAATGTTTGATTGTCAGCGGGAGCACGGAGAGCTTCATTCACCCTGATCTGGTACAACGACTCTCTCTAACTATAGTCCCTACTCCGGGCAGGATCTCTATGGCCGACAAAACTCAGACATCGACTATTGCGGGTTACTGCGCAGTACGATTGTCCGTTAAAGACACTGTATATAATAATTTTAAACTGTTAATTATGGAAGATTTATGTGTGAGCGTGATCTTGGGCCTGGATTTTCAGTGCCACCACCAAAGCATCACGCTCAATTTCGGTGGGACCCAGCCGCTCCTCAGTGTGCGGTCTGGCTACCCTGAAGGTAAAGCCGCCTTCGCTATTTGCGAACCTTACCCCTAACTGCCGGCCAATAGCGACCAAAAGCAGGAGGTACAGCTGGGAGGACAGGCGGTTTATCGCGACCGAAGTAGACAGGCTCCTGAAGGAGCGCATTATTGAATGCAGCAACAGTCCGTGGCGCGCCCAAGTGGTGGTGGTGAGGGGTAGCGAGAAGAAGCGGATGGTGATTGACTATAGTCAAACAGTCAACATCTATACCCAACTAGACGCCTACCCGCTACCCCGCATATCCGAGATGGTGAACCAAATCGCCCAATACCGGGTGTTCTCCACCATCGACCTCAAGTCAGCGTACCACCAGCTCCCTATCAGACCAGAGGACCATTCGTACACCGCCTTCGAGGCAAACGGACGCCTCTACCAGTTCCTCAGAGTCCCCTTTGGGGTGACGAATGGGGTCTCGGTCTTTCAGAGGGAGATGGACCGCATGGTCGATGACCGCCACTTGCAGGCAACCTTCCCCTATCTCGACAACGTCACCATCTGCGGCCACAACCAACAGGACCACGACTCAAACCTCACGAGGTTTCTGAAAACCGCACAAAAACTCAACCTCACCTACAACGAGGACAAGTGCGTTTTCAACACCACGCGCCTCTGCATACTAGGCAGCGTGGTGGAGAATGGGGAAATCGGACCAGACCCCGACCGATTGCGCCCCCTACGGGAGCTGCCCCTGCCCAACACTCCCAAAGCCCTGAAAAGGTGCCTGGGGTTATTCTCGTATTATGCCCAATGGGTCCCTAACTACTCCGATAAAGCCCGTCCCCTCTTGAAAGCATCCTCTTTCCCGCTCTCTGCTGAGGCCCATGCTGCCTTCAAAAGCATTAAGCAGGATATTGAGCGGGCCATGCTACAGGCAGTGGACGAGAACACTCCCTTTCAAGTGGAAAGTGATGCGTCTGACTTTGCCTTGGCGGCCACCCTCAACCAGGCAGGGCGGCCCGTAGCTTTCTTCTCGAGGACCCTCCAGGGGCCCGAGATCAGACACTCCTCTGTGGAAAAGGAGGCCCAAGCCATCGTGGAGGCAGTGCGCCACTGGCGGCACTACCTAGCTGGCAAACGCTTCACCCTACTTACCGACCAGAGGTCGGTAGCGTTTATGTTCAATAATAAACAGAGGGGAAAGATTAAAAATGATAAGATTCTTAGGTGGCGGATCGAGCTCTCCACCTTCGAGTACGACATCATATACCGGCCGGGGGCCCTTAACGAATCCCCCGACGCCCTCTCACGAGGGATGTGTGCCAACGCCACCGGGGATCGGCTACAGACCCTCCACAACGACCTCTGCCACCCAGGGGTCACACGGCTGTTCCACTTCATAAAGTCCCGCAACTTACCCTACTCGATTGAGGAAGTTCGGTCCCTGACCAGGAACTGCCGCACTTGCGCTGAGTGCAAGCCTCGGTTCTACCGCCCTGATAGAGCCCACCTAATCAAAGCTACACGGCCCTTTGACCGGCTTAGCTTAGATTTCAAGGGCCCCCTCCCGTCCGTCGACCGCAATGTTTACTTCCTGAACATTGTGGACGAATGCTCCCGTTTCCCATTCGCCTTCCCCTGCCCAGACATGACCAGCGCCACGGTCATTAAATGCCTCAACAGCCTGTTCTGCCTGTTCGGTATGCCAAGCTATATCCACACGGATAGGGTGGCGGCCTTCATGAGTGAAGAGCTACGCCAGTACATGCTGTCCAAGGGGATTGCCACGAGCCGTACCACCAGCTACAACCCCCGGGGTAACGGTCAGGTGGAGCGAGAGAACGGGACAGTATGGAAAGCAGTCACCCTAACTCTAAGGACCAAGGGCCTCCCTATCTCCCGCTGGCAGGAAGTCCTCCCAGATGTGCTCCACTCAATACGGTCACTATTGTGTACCGCCACTAATGCCGCGCCTCATGAGCTAATGTTTGTGTTTCCCCGGAAATCCACCTCGGGTGTATCCATACCGTCATGGCTCTCCACCCCAGGTCCGGTACTTCTGCGAAAGCATGTGAGGGGTCACAAGACGGACCCCCTCGTGGAGCCAGTGCACCTGCTCCACACCAACCCACAATGTGCATATGTCCAGCACGCCGACGGACGGGAGGACACTGTGTCCATAAAAGACCTCGCCCCAGCCGGTAACAACAGCAACAACGACAATGACTACAACAACAACAACCACAACAACAACTATTACCCACCCACTCCACCCACTATTCTTTCATCACCCCCGGAAGAACACCAGCCAACGGTACCCCCACTACCTACCCCCCACCCCGCACCACCTGCTCCTTCAACAACCCCGGTGGCGCCCCCGGCAGAGACCCAGGAGACCACCCGGGACACCCAGCCGGCACCCGTGGCACCGCAACCGTTACGTCAGTTGCAGAGGACTATCACACCCCCGGACAGACTAAATCTGTAGAAGGGGTGAATGTGATGAAATATGCCATTCATCAGACTCTGTAGTTAACTGTATATATTGTATTGCCTGCTCCGGTGTTTGTACCTTGTATTGTGTATAGGGCACCGCCCCCTTTGTGTGTCGGCTCCACCCATACCTGGCCCTACTTAAGACAAGTCCAGGCTTGTCTTGCAGTAGAACAGCAGCACACTAGGTGAAGCTAGGTGCAGACACCGGCATCTTTTCTTTGCTAATAAAAGCCTTGTTTTATTCTGCTAACTTCGAGTCTTGAAGTTATTGAGGCACGTCACTTTCCTCACCAGCACTCAGCTTTAGCAATCTCTTCCTCCACATCCCACTTGACACTGACATCCATTCACCCTTACCCATTCCCTTTCTCTCTATGGTCACATTCACCTAACTACTCGACTATGCAGCCCTCACACTCCCTATCACTGTGATGCTATGAAAACAAATGACAACACACAGGGAGGGCCCTTGGTCTTGCCACCTCAATCCATCTTTGTCTCCTTCTCAGCATCTATGCTATGGATTCTCTACACTCACTCCTTCATTCTCACTCAACCTCCACTTGTCTCCCTCATTGCAGGAAAAGAGAGGTCACAATAAGAGAGAGAGTGCGAGGACAGGAGGAGGGCCACTCTCAGCCCGCCTCACCCCCTGGGAGGATGCAGTCCTGGAGATCGTGGGAGTGGAGGACGATGGGCAAATGGGGGATGAACAGATGGGTGCATCACAGCAAGCTGGTGACAGAATAGTTTTCCATCTCTCTCAATGACATTGCATGAGTCGCTGATAATGATTCTGAAGCTCTAACAGATGGACTTATGATCATCTGCAATATGCACTGTGCATGTAACCTTGGCATCACATCTCTGACTCTTTCCTTTACTCCCCCACAGAACCATCGCAAGCACCCGTCCCCACTAGCCAGGAGGAAGAGCCTGAGCATCCAGACTCCTCAGAGAAAGCTGCAACCTCTGAGTGCGCAGCGTCAGCAGAATTCAGCGCACCCAGCAGCATCGCACACACTTACACCTCGGTGGGACCATTGCGAGATAGAGTAGTGTTGTCACCTGGTGTATCACAGCTCACAAGTGAGCATCAGCAGATTGTGGAGACAGGGACAGCAGTGGAGAGTCCTCGTCGGAGGGCGCAGGACTCTGCCAGCTCGGCTCAGCTGCATGTGTACCCTCTGCCTCTGGGTCCATCCGTAAGATCAGAGGTGATGGAACTCCATGCACAGATGCAGGAGTCTCTGGCCGGTTTTGTCTCCAGGGTTGTTGCGAGTGTGGAGCGAATGGAGGAGTCCATAGCGAACATGAGCAGAGCCTTTGTCAAATCAGTGGCGCATGAATGCATCATCATGGAAAGGATGGCAACCTCCATGGAGGTGATAAGTCGCCAGGGTGCAGAACACATGGTGAGTGTTCTGAATAGAATGGCATCTCTGGAGGAGCGATGGTCATCTATTGAACAGAGAAACCAGACCTTCATGGAAGTCCTTCTGAGTAGGACTGCCAATGCAGATACGGGTCCCCGTGGCCCCCCTGATGTGCAGCAAGGTGCTCTCCAGCCACTTGCAAGCGCTGAGGGGGACCTGACCCATGAGAGGGAAGTTGGTGGCAGACATCAAGGAAGTGGGGGCTCCTCTCCAAGCGCTCACACTTCCATGCCACTGCAGAGCCCTCGGTCAGAGCCCCACCAGAGTCCACACCCATCTGAGATCGGCGTCTCAACCCCTGCACAGCCGCAGGAACAGCAGACTGTTGACGAGCCCTCACAGGTTCGCAACCCCAGAGGACGTCTGCCAAAGGTGTCGAGACAGGAGCAGCAAGAAAGTGACCAAGGGGCCTCCACATCTGCTGAAGCCACAGGGGAAGCACCACATAGGAGCATGTGTAGGAGAAAGATACTGCACAAATAGTCACAAGGGTAGTCACTTGGGTAAAATTTGATGTTTTATGTTAAAAAGCCATCAGATGATTACTGTAAATAAAAAATCTGATGGCTACTGCTGTGGTTGTGGCGTGTGTCATTTCGCGAATGGGACTTCCACATTGAGGGCTTAGGATTACTTGGTATATGCCTCAGCTGAGGAAGCACTCAGTGAAGGTGGCGAGAGGTGTTTCCCAGGAGGTCACACTGGAGATGGGTGTCAGGCTTCAAACTTCCACAGCTGTGGTTATGCCTTCTAAAAGTTCCCCCAGACCTGAGACAACAAAGTCCTGCCACCTGCAAATGATGGCTGATCAAATATCCTATTTAATGGTGGAGCTGCAGCTAATAGTCAGCAATCCAATTGTGCTCCTGCCAGGTTTCAGCGTCGTGTTTCAGAACAGGCGTGCTTCACGTCGGAAAAGGGTTAAAATCACTAAGGCCTATCAAAATGGCATTATACAGGCAATTTAGTGCTTGTTAAGGACAGAGACAGGACCAGTAGACACGATTTAATGAAAATTGCTTGGAGGCAGGATTGGGCCCGCCTGCCAGTTTTTGCAATTTTAACCCCCCACACGCCTCCAATCCTGCCTCAATGGCCCGTTGAAAATCCTGCCCATAATGTCAGACAGCGTGTGTTATAAACAACTTACATCATGGGTCTAGATGGGTTATGGAAAAATAAAGTGCGAGTGAACCCTGAAAACACCTACTTGCCCCTCACAGTGAGAGTTGTATGCCTAGCAACATCCGATGGTTTATTTTCCAATAACCCACAGAGTCCCCAGGTGTATCCACTATTTCTGCCATCTGTCAAGTGTTTATTTCATCACTTTTTCTAAGTTCAGGGATGGGAATTTCACCAAGACTGTAGCTGCTCATTCTCATCATCCTGCATAATCCTACCCTGGCAATCAACAAACAACAACTTGCATTTATATGGCACCTTTAACATAGTAAAATGTCCGACAGTGCTTCACATGACCGTAATCACACATTTTGACACTGAGCCATATAAAGAGATATTAGGGCAGGTGACACAAAAGCCTGGTCAAAGAGGTAGGTTTTAAGGATTGATTTAAAGGAAGAGAGAGAGGTATAGACCCAGAGTGGTTTAGGGAGGGAATTCCAGAGCCTGGACGGCTGACGGCACTCCAATGGTGGAGCAAAAAAATCGGGGTTTGGAGAGAGAAGCAGATGTGTGAGGGTTCACGAATGACAGTACATTACACTCATTTAAAAGTAAATAAGAGACTTTGGCCTAGAAATTGGATATAGCCAAGAAATGGGTAGAGTTAAGATTAATGGGCTAGGTAGCACGCAAAATTCGTGCTCACTCTTCATTAACATGATTGTAGTCATGAGTTCAGCGCTAAAACTGATGCTCATTGGCTTAACACTCAACAGATGGACCAATATCGGGGCCAGTCTAATTCACAGTCATGCTTGCCACAGGCTTTTTCCACCACTTAAAGGGGAGGTGCATTAATGCTGCAGCACCTCATTGTCAAGGTGGGTGGGTCTTCAGCTGCCCCAACAGCAAATTGAACAAAGTTAAGGACAAGCAAGAGATATATAGAAATCATCACGGCAGATCCTAGACTGAAGGGAGAGAGCCCGGAGGTTCTCGGATGAAGCTCTACAGGCATTGGTATTCGTGGTGGAGAGGAGGCGGGTGGTCCAGTAGCCATAAACTGTCAGGAGGCCCTCGCCACATACATCCTGGATCATGTGGTGTGAGATTGCAGACCATGTCACGGCCAGCAATGTTGTCCCCAGGACCCACACCCAGTGCAGGAAGGGGTTTAACAACCTCACACAGCTGGTCAAAGTGAGTGAAGGCTTCAGCAAATGCCACATACCATCATCTGCATCACAAGCTTCAAACACTGCTCAATACACCACACTCCCAGCACTCACAAAGCAACAATCTCTATCACCTCACAATCATAGCTTCACTTCACCCTCACAGCCTTACCACTGCTGCAACACTCACACCCACATCTCACACCTTGCACATACTGACAGCTATTCAACTATCACCCAAACACATTACATTAAACTCACTCAATACTTCTCTTTCTCTTACAGGCCAAGGTGGTGCATAATCGCCACAAGCAGAAGCAGACAGGCGGGCGCCAGGCAGACATTCAACAGCAAGCCAGCTCGAGGAGCAAGTATTGCAGATCATTGGGTGCCATGTCGTAGACGCCATGGCAATTGGCGAGGCTGAACCCCTTGGGGACAATAAAAGGTATGTTCCCTCCTAATCCTTCTTCTCACATCCCACTTCCCCCTCAGCCCACAATCTTTTCTCACTTTCAAGCTAGTCATGCTGTATGCATGCATTTCTGGCTTCACCCTCCCCCCTCACCATAACCCAACTCTTGTGCCTTTCTGCTTTCAGATAATCAGCAAGCACCCCAGCAGCCTGTCCCCGAGGGCACCGCAGAGAGTGAGGGGGGAGAAGAAGAAGAAGTCACTGTGTCACTGCATTTCTCACTTGCAGACACCAGCTAAGAACTTTAGAGGTTAGTGTTGAAGCGAGATCTGCACAAGGCGATGCACCAGGCACAAGTGTGCTGCAGCAAGGCTAGGGGGAAAGGGTAGCTCGGGGACCAGGTCCCCAGAGAGCATGTTTGTGCGCGAGTTCTGCTGCACAGGACTCAGAGGAGGACCTCGATGGGGAGGCCTTCAGAAGAAGGGTGATGGGCATGCACAAGAATTGATGGGTGCAATGGCAAGACTGCCAGAGAGCCTCTCGGCAATGGCAAGGAGCATGGAGGAGTCCGCCTCCAACATTGCACGGGGATCTGAGCAGAGCATGGAGCCCAGGACTTCCAGCCTGTAAATGATGGTAGACTCCCAGAGAGACCGTGGCGACCCAGACTGATGGCGCGCATGATGAGTGATGTCGCGCTTCCATTGCAGCACAGGCGGAAGCGACCCAATGTCTTATTGCTGCAGCGGGAGCTCAGACTGCTCTCATGCAGCCTCAGCATGATGCCACCAAAGCTCAGACCGCTGTCATGCAGTCTCAGCTTGAAGCCTCCCAAGCATGAGGGGTCTGGACGGAATAGAGAGAAACTGTTCCCATTAGCAGAAGGATGAAGAACCAGGGGACACAAATTTAAGGTGATTGGCAAAAGAACCAAAGGTGACGTAAGAAAAAACTTTTTTATGCAGCGAGTGGTTAAGACCTGGAATGTACCGCCAGACTCAATCTTATCTTTCAAAAGGGAGTTGGCTAAGTATCTGAAGGAAAAGAATTTGCAGGGCTACGGGGAAAGGGCAGGGGAGTGGGACTAGCTGAGAGTCAGCACGGGCTCGACGGACCGAAAGGCCTTCTTCCGTGCTGTAACCATTCTATGATTCTATGATTCTAAGCTCAGAGTGCCCTCATGCAATCTCAGCTTGAAGCCACCCAAGCTCTGACTGCTGCCATTATGGCTGGGTTTACAAGTGTCGACCTGGGTTTTCACGGTGTCACAGCAGCCCAGTAATCTGTGCTCCAACAGATTGCTAGGAATGCTGAGGCACCGCCCCAGGGGAGTGGCAGTGGGTCTGTGGAGCAGTACCTTGCTGTCCTCTCTCAGGATGACAGCATTCCTGCTCCCACCACTGCCACTCTGCCATTGCTCTTGTCGCTGCCTGTCATCCAGCCAGCCCAGACTGCTGCCGCCCACGCCAAGGTGGTGCAGTCTGCGGACAGGCCTCCTAGGCCTAGAGCTACTCGAGTTCGTCCTGCAAGGCCATCTGAAGTCTCCCGCACGGAAACTCAGCAACCTTTCACCAGCCCTGCTGCAGCCACTGGGGGAAGCACTTCGTAGGAACACTAGGTTAGGAAGATCCACACGAAAGACAGACACTACGGGATTGCACAAGGGTGATTAGTTAATAGTATTATTGCAAATATATGTGATGTGATTACTGATAAACTTATTAATTTTGTTTGGAATCTTTTGTGGTGTCTCTCATTTCAGCTTTGTGCCCAGGAGGACAGGGATGGTATGATGGGGATGTGGTGAGCATTGGCGATCTGGGGTTTCATTCATTGGAATCGGAGTCTGATGAGCTGTTCACGGACAGCCCGTCCAGATGGATGATTGGGTGCCTGCCTTCCCTCCCTCCTCTTCCTCTTGCTCCTCATCCTCGTCCTCTTCCTCCTTATTCTCCTCCTCGTCCCCCTGCTTCTCCTCTCCCTTGTCCTCCTCCTGAGGTTGTGGCGCAATCCCTGCTGGCCAGGGCTGTGCCCTCATGATAGCCAAGTTGTGAAGCATGCAGCAGACCACCACAAAATGGGACACCCGCTCCACTGAGTACTGGAGGGCTACTCCCGCGCGGTCAAGGCAGCAGAACCGTTGCTTCAATAGCCCGATGATCTGTTTGATGATGTGCCTGGTGGAGGCTCGCTCTCATTATATGGGTGCTGGGTACAAGTGTTGGGGTTGCGGAGGGGAATCATGAGCCAGGTGCAGAGTAGATAGCCCCTGTCTCCGAGCAGCCACCCTTGAGTTTGCTGTGGTGGCTGGAAGATTGCTGGCACACCGGACTGGCGCAGGATGAAGGCATCATGGCTGCTGCCATGATAGTGGGCACTGGCATTGAAGATTCGCTGTACGTGGTCGCACACCAACTGCACATTAAGTGAGTGGTAGCTTTTGCGGTTATGGAATATCTCAGGATTGTTATGTGGCGCCTGCAAAGCCACGTGTGTGCAGTCGATGGCACCCTGCACAATGGGGAAGCCCGCTATCCTGGCAAAGCCACATGCACGCTCGTCCTGCTGATGGGGAAGGAAATGTAATCCCTTCTTCTTGTGCAGAGAGCCTCAGTGACCTCTCGGATGCAGCGATGGACAGTGAACTGCGAGATGTTAGCTATTTCTTCTGCTGCAGACTGGAAGGATCTGCTGGCGAAGAAATTGAGGGCCACAGTGACCTTGACTGCCACTGGAAGAGCCACGGTCACCCTGATCTGAGGCTGCAGGTCTGATTGCAGGAGGTGGCAGACTTCTGTGACCTCCTTGGTGAAGCGGCACCTCCTAATATACTGCTCCTCCCTTAAATGGAGGTAGGAGAAGCGCTGTCGGAAGACCCTAGGTGGGTAAGGCCTCCTGTTGAAAGCCCTCCTCCTCCTCCCTCTGCGCACATGTTCCCGTCTTCCTCATGGCCTCCGCTCCCTCTGCCGTAGATCTTGGAGGGCGAGGTCAACTGCCAGTACAGCCCTCATGACTGTGAGCAAGTGTTGTGAGCAGAAGCCTTTAAAAAATAATGAGGAAGTTCTGCATTTGCAACACTCCCTGTTACCAAAGAACCTTAAAGTAAGTAAAGAAAGCTGCTGGAGTTGCAGAAAGTAGCACAGAGCCACTCAAACTGCAGAATCATGTCAGGTGCAACTGATTGTTGATGATCCCTTTAATTATCGCTGCTGCCGCCTGCTTCCTGCTGTTGGATGTCTGCTCTCCCTGTCGTTGTTTAGACATGCCAGTAAGTTGAATGTCAAAAACAACTGCTGTAGATCGGGCGTCAATTGAGCGTTGCACACTCACTGATGTCACAATCTCGTTCATTTAAATGCCTCCAGCGATCGTGTTTACTGGCAGTGTTACCAGCCCTTGCAAAATGGTGCCCGCCGCAGGAGTCACCAACAGCTGGCAGAAGATCGCCGGCCACCGTTGTCCCGACATTTCATGGTATTAACGGGTGGCGCTTTGAGTCCTTTGTTCCTCGAAAGAAAAAGTCTCATCATCAGTACCACTTTGAAAAATCAAACAGCTGAAAAAAGCTGATAAGTTATAACATTGTGGGGTTTTTTCGCTCATTTGAAATTTTTAATTTAGAATATGGGCTAGAAATGCGTGTGTTTAGCGCCACACGTTAGTGCCATGAGATGGCTCTAAAACACCATTCAGAGCTCTACCGCCAGCTGATGGCGGCTCCTGCACCACACGCCATATCCGTCCTGCCAGTAGCGCTGCCGGTAAACTCGATTGCCAGGGACATCATAGTCACGGAGATCATGACGCCAGTGAGTGTTCAGCGCTCACTTGACGCCCGATCTCCCAACTTTGTTTGGGCCATTGAACTTATTGGCTGGAGAAAGCAACGGCAGGTTGAGGTGGTGTGCAGCAGCAGGAAGCCGGCTCCAGCGATGCTATTTAAAGGGATCCTCACCAATCACTCACACATGATAGGGTTTTGAAGTTTGAGTGGCTGTGTGATAATTCCTGCTACTGCAAGAGTTTTCTTTAGTCATTTAAAGGTTAATTTGTATCAGGGAGTGTTCTGGCAAGTACAAAACTCCCTCATTATTTTTGAAACCCTTCAAACACTAGTTAAAAGTCATGGCCGTCGACCTCGCCTTCCAAGATCTATGGCGGAGGGAGCGAAGGCAACAAGAAAGACAGGAACTTGTGCGCAGAGGGAGGAGGCGGGCCATCAGGGCTCTCAACAGGAGGCACTTCTCCTACCTTCAATTAAGCGAGGAGCAGTTTATTAGGAGGTTCTGCCACTCCCCTGGGGCGGCACCTCAGCCTTCCCAGCAATCTGCTGGAGCACAGATTGCTGGCCTGCTGTGATGCCGTGAAAGCCCCGGTCGACGGTGGTAGACCCAGCCATGATGGCAGCAGTCAGAGCTTGGGTGGCATCACACTGAGACTGCGTGAGAGCAGCCAGAGCTTGGATGCCACCAAGCAGAGACTGCATGAGAGCAGTCTGAGCTTCCGCTGCAGCACTAAGATGTTGGGTCGCTTCTGCCTGTGCTGCAATGGAAATGCGACATCACTCATCATGTGCACCATCACGTCTGGGTCACCACAGTCTCTCTGGGAGTCTACCATCATTTGCAGACTGGAAATGATGGGCTCCATGCTCTGCGCAGAGCCTTGTGCAATGTTGGAAGTGGACTCCTTTCCACACTCCTTGCCATTGCCGAGTGGCTGTCTGGCAGCCTCGCCATTGCACCCATCATTTCCATGTGGATGCCCATCACCCTTCTTCTAAAGGCCTCCCCATCAAGGTCCTCCTCTGAGACCTGTGGAGCAGAGCTCGCACGCGAACCCGCCCTCCGGGGAGCTGGCTCCCGAGCTATCCTTTCCCCCTGGACTTGCTGCAGCCCACTCGTGCCTGGTACCTCACCCTGTGCAGATCCCGCTACTATACTAGCCTCTAAAGAATGCGTAGTGCCAGTATCTGAGCTGGTGTCTGTGAGTGACGGATGCAGTGACGCGGTGTCTTCTTCCTCTTCCTCTTCTCCCGCCTCACTCTCTGCGGTGCCCTCAGGGACAGGTTGCTCAGGTGCTTGCTGATTATCTGAAAGCGGAAAGGCACAAGAGTTGGGTTATGGTGAGGGGAGGGGTGCAGGAAGGCAGAAATGCATGAATACAGCATGAGTAGCTTGAAAGTGAGAAAAGATTGTGGGCTGAGGGGGAAGTGGGATGTGAGAAGAAGGATTAGGAATTAACATACCGTTGTTGTCCCCAAGGGGGTCAACGTCATTGGTGGCCACGGTGCCCACAACCTGGTGCCCATTGATCTCCAGCACTCTACTCTGCAGCTGGCTCAGCTATTCAATGTGGGCTTGACCCCCGCCTGTCCACTCCTGCTCCCTCCGATTGTGAGCCTGCAAGAGAAAGGGGAGTGTGTGAGCGAATGTGGTGCAATTTGTTTGGTTGATGTGCCTGCCATAGTTGAATAGCTGTCATTGTGTGCAAGGTGTGAGATGTGGGTGTGAGTGTTGCTAGGTAGAGATTGTTGGTGAGTGAGTGCTAGGGGTGTGGTACATTGAGCAATGTTTGAAACATGTGGTACAGATGGTGGTTTGTAGCATTTGTTGACGTCTTCACTCACCCTGACCACCCGTGTGACGTCGTCGAACTTCTTCCTGCACTGGGTGTAGGTCCTGGGGACCACAGTGCTGCCCGTGATGTGGTCGGCTATCTCCCTCCACATAGTGCGGCAGACTTGTGGAGAGGGCCTCCTGCCAGTTGGTGGGTACAGGACCACCCGCCTTCTCTCCACCACGAAAACCAATGCCTCAAGTGCTTCATCCGAGAACTTACGGGCTCTCTCCCTCTGTCTCTGGTCTGCCATGGTTCCTTCGGATGTCTTCTAACTAGTGTTTGGATTGCTGTTGGGGCAGCTGCACAGCCAACAATCCTGAGAATGAAGTGCTGCAGCATCAAAGAACCTCCCTTTAATTAGTGGAAAAAGCCTGTGGCAATCATGGCTTGCAATTAGACTGCCCCCGATATTGGTCCAGCTTTTCAGTGTAACGCCAATGAGCTTGTGTTTTTTTAGACTAGAGTCATGACGGCAATCATTTTAATGAGCAGTGAGCACGAATTTTGCGTGCATTCTAGGCGATTTTCAGGTAGCGCTACTTAACCATTTTTAGTCTAAACACTGCCCATTTCTTGGCGATAATGAAATTCTAGTCCAGTGAGTGTTAATGATATAAACCAGCAAGGGTTGGAGGGGATGGATAGAGTACAGGTTGGGAGTGCCATCTGAGCCCTAGGCAGCATGAGGATCTAAATAAATAAAAATTGTTAAAATAACAAGTTTGCAGAAGCAGGCTGGTTTGATGATTAAATTCACTGACATTAATTCAGCTCCGCCACACTGTTAGGAACAGTTGTGTCTCCAGGCAAGTACTTAGAAATACATAGAAGTTACAATACATTGCCATTCGGCCCAATCAGTCTGTCTCAACATTTACCCTCCACACAAGCAAATAGTCCTAATCATTTATCCACCCTGTTCCCATATCTCTTCAACCCCTTTTCCTTCATCCACCTATCCAATCGAATCTTGAATGTTGACATGGGGTTTCTGCTCCAACCACTAACCTTTGAAGTGAACTCCACAGCCTCACAACTCTCTGTGTGAAGACATTTCTCCTGCCCTCTCTTACATTTAATCTTGTATCTATAGCCACTCATTGTTGACCCCTCAACTACGAGAAACAGTTTGCTTCTACCTGTCCTTTCATAATTTTAAACAATTCTGACTTATTGTTCCATAATCTGCATTGTTCCAATGAAAAAGACTCAATTTGTGTTTATTTATAACAATATTAGGCGTTCTGGCCTGAAAGGGACTAGGGCCTAGAAATTCGGTGGGCTGCGCCACCAGTTAGCGCCTAAAGAGGGCACTCAGTGGCTTTAGCGCCACTGACCACGCCTCCCGCGATATTTAGCGGGGCGCTAATGGCGGCGTTAGCCTGTTGCGCTGCGCCGCCACCAATGACGTCATCAGTGTGCGCAGCACCCCGCTACCACCCCGATCGCGATATTTGGTAGCGCCCGCCTCTGTAGCGCCGTTCGCAAATCGCGCCCGGTTCACGGGGCCTACCTGTGGCAGCAGTGGCGCAAATTAAGGTGGAGGTGCGAGGCGGCCATTTTTTCCGGTGGCTGCCTGCCAGCACCTTTGTCCCCAGCCTCCTGATCCCGCTACACCTTAGCAGCAGCAACTACAACTTGCATTTATATAGTGCCTTTAACATAGTAAAATGTCCCAAGGCGCTTCACAGGAGTGATTATCAAACAAAATTTGACAGCAACCCACATAAAGAGATATTAGGACAGGTGACCAAAAGCTTGGTCAAAGTGGTTTTAAGGAGCATCTTACAGGAGGAGAGAGAGGTATAGAGGCATGAAGGTTTAGGGAGGGAATTCCAGAGCTTAGGACCTCGGCAGCTGAAGACACTGCCACCAATGGTGGAGCGAGGAAAAATCGGGGATGCCAGAATTGGACGAATGCAGAGATCTCGTAGAGTTGTAGGGCTGGAGGTGGTTACAGAAATAGGGAGGGGAGAGGCCCTGGGTGGATTTAAAAACAAGGATGACAATTTTAAAATTGAGTCGTTGTCGAACTGGGAGCCAATGTAGGTCCTAGCATGGAGTGCTGTAATGATACTATGGCCGGGATATTCTTTGGAGCTGTTCCCATTTCGAGGGCATTACTTTGTTGGAAGTAGGGCGGAAACCCTGTTAATGCGTGTAAATGGAGCAGGAGCAACTCCGAGGAATTTCCCGGCCAATGTGTCAACTTTGACATTTTCTGTGCAGTCATTGCCAGCTCTCTTGCCAGATCCCAAGGAGAGGAACTCAGAATATATTAGAAATGTTTTGGTGTCACACTGGTTAAGAAATCCAAAATTACAAGCCTGGCTGAAATATACATGGATTGCAGAATCTGACAATTGGAAAATTAGGACCGTTATTTTTTTCTCTTTCTAGTGCATTACATTTGATTATTTATGCTAATTCCTTCTAATACTAATTTTTGAATACATTTTCTCCCTTTCCCTCCCCTCCTGAATGGTTCACTATAAAATCATGAACGCATTTATTTACAAAGAATGAGTTTACAATCTCACTACATTCTACACATAGAGGAAACTAATTTGCCACACAATTTTACATAATGAATTAAAATCTCTATAGACTGTTAATACAAATTGACCACTTTACACATTTTGTACTTCAGCCTATTTACTGCTTCACCTATGAATACAAGATCTAAATTAGGGCACTCTATCAGGCAAAATAAGGTATTTTACAGGAGCTTACTAGTCTGTAAAGGATGGACTATTCTGTATTGCAATATGTAATTATAAAACAAATAAATGGAAACATTTTAGGCTTGGTTCAAGAGTAAACTCTTAAGTGTTATGCCTGGTTCAGGATCTCTAAACAGGAGTGACTGGGAAATGCACTTGATTTCTAATGCAAACTCAGTTTGGCAGCACCTATATTAAAACTGGAGGAGGAATTCTGTAAAAGAATGAATGAAGGGTGCCTTAGCGCATTAGATTTTTATAGCTCAGTATATATCTATAAAGGTATGACTGGAAACACAAGAAAATTCAAGGAGGTGAAAAGGTAATTTGGTAATTTAATTAAAGGGGTATTTTCCTGCTATCTGTTCTAAATTTACTTCTCAGTCATTTCCATTCAGGTGTACACTGCCCATTTAGTTGGAAAATACTGGACGGCCACCACCTGAATTTCTGATCTGTGGAGCCAGTGAGTTAGGCTATCTGCTTAAAATCAACATTTGTAAAATCTACCCTATACTGCTTATATAGCCTATTATTCTACTAGCCTTTTAAATTGCTTTGCCACATTGTCTGGATATTGAGGGCTAAAAATTCAGTGGTTGAGCGCCACCCGTTACCACCAGATTTGGGGAAAAAATGGCGGCTGCCGCACTTCCGCCCACTACCAGCAGGTCCCAGGGCAGCCACCATTTTTGGCTGGGCAGCAGCGCTGCCGATGTCGGCGCTCGCGAAAATTATGTAGAATATGCAGATCATGACGTCAGTGAGTATGCAACACTCACTTGACACCTGATCTGCCATTTTCAAATTTGCCGCATCACTTACCGGCATGCCTTAAGTGCGACCAGCTGAGCAAGCATTGACAAGCAGAAAGGAGGCTCCAACAGTGTTATTTAAAGGGATCATCAGCAACAACTTGAACCTGACATGCTTCTGCAATCTGACTCGCTCTGTGGAACATTCTGCAACTCCAGCAGCTTTATTAACTTCTTTTAAGGTTCTAAGGTAACGGGGAGTGTTGTTGCAAGTGGAGAACACCTTCATTCTTATTTAAAGGCTTCTGCTCACAACACTTGCTCACAGTCATGGGGGCTCCACTGGCAGTCCCCCTCACACTCGAGTATCTTCGGGAGAGGGAGCGGAGGGAGCGAAGAAGAGGGGAAGATGCACGCAGAGGGAGGACGAGGAGGGCCAGGAGGGCTCTCAACAGGAGGCCTTACGCACCTAGGGTCTTCTTAGAGCACTTCTCTTATATCCACTTAAGCAAGAAGCAGTGCATTAGGAGTCTCCAAGGAGGCGGTCGCAGAACTCTGCCAACTCCTGCAACCAGATCTGCAGCCTGAGAGAAGGGCAGTAGCAGGAGACATAGCTAACGTCTCACAGTTCACCATCCATCGCTGCCTCCAGGAAGTCATAGAGGCTCTCTACACCAGGAGAAAGGACTACGTTTTATTCTCTCTGAGCGGAGAGAAGCAGGACAAGCACGCATGTGGACTTGCCAGGATAGCGGGTTTCCCATGGTGCAGGGCGCCATCGGCTGCAACTACATGGCTTTGTGGGCGCCGCATAACAATCCTGAAATCTTCCATAACCGCAAAGGCTACCACCTATTTAATGTGCAGTTGTTGTGCAACCACGCCCAGCGCTTCATGATGGCCAATGCCTGCTATCCTGGCAGCAGTCATGATGCCTTCATTCTGAGCCAGTCTAGTATGCCAGCAATCTTGCAGCCACCACAACAAACTTGAGGGTGGCTGCTTGGAGAGAAGGGCTATCCGTTTCGCACCTGGCTGATGACTCCCCTCTGTAACCCCACCGCTCGTGCCCAGCACTCATATAATGAGAAGCCATTCTTCCACCAGGAACATCATTGAGCAGACGTCCAGGCTATTGAAACAACGGTTCCGCTGCCTTGACCGGTCAGGAGTAGCCCTCCAGTATTTGGCAGAATGGGTGTCCCATTTCGCGGTGGTCGGCTGCATGCTTCTAAACTTGGCCATCATGAGGGCGCAGCCCTTGCCACCAGGAATTGCAGGACCACCTCAGGAGGAGGGCAAGGGAGAGAAGCAGGGCCAAGAGGAAGAGGAAGAGGAGCAAGAGGTAAAGGAAGAGGAAGAGAACGAGGAGGAAGGGAGGCGGCAGGCAGCCAATCCCCCTTTCGGACGGGCTGTCAATCAACGCCTCATCTGACTCCGATTCCAATGAATGAAACCCCAGATCCCTGATGTTCACCACATCCCCATCATACCATTCCTCTGTCACGGAATATCACAGCATCCTGCTGGGCACAAGGCTAAAATGAGAGCTACCACAAAAGATTCCAAACAAAATTATTAAATTTATCAACCATCAATTTACACATACTATATCAACTAATCACCCTTGCGCAATCCATTAGTGCCTGTTGCTCGATGCCCTTTTCAGATCTAGTGCTCCCCCAGTGGCTGCAGCATGGCTGGTGGAAGGCTGCTGAGTTGCGTGGGGGAGACTGCAGATGGCCTTGCAGGATGACCTTGAGCAGCTCTGAACCTAGAAGGCTTGGCTGTAGACTGCACCACCTCAGCATGTGCGGCGGCAGTCTGGGATGGCTGGGTGACAGGCAGCGACAAGGGCAATGGTGCAGGGCCAGCGGTGGGAGCAGGAATGCTGTCATCCTGAGAGAGGACACCAGGTTCCTGCTCCACTGACCCACTGCCACTCCTGCGGGGCAGCGCCTCAGCATTCCTAGCAATCTGTTGGAGCACAGATTGCTGGGCTGCTGTGACACCCTGCAAACCCCAGTCGACACTCATAAACCCAGCCACAATGGCAGCAGTCTGATCTTGTGTGGCAGCAAGCTGGGACTGCAGGACAGCGGTCTGTGCTTCTGCTGCAGCACTAAGACGTTGGGTTGCTTCTGCCTGTGATGCAATGGCAGCCGCAACTTCGCCCATCACACGCAGCATCATGTCTGGGTCGACATGGTCTCCTGGAGTTTTCCATCATTTCCAGGCTGGAAACCCTGGGCTCCAAGCTCTGCACGAACCCCCATGCAATGTTGGAGGTGGACTCCTCCGTGCTCCTTGACATTTCCAAGAGGCTCTCTGGCAGGCTTGCCAGTGCACCTCGCAATTGGGTGTACATGCCCATCACCCTTCTTCTGAAGGTCAACCCATCGAGGTCCTCGTTTGAGTCGTGTGCAGCAGAACTCGCGCACGAACTCGCCCTCCGGGGACCTGGTCCCTGAGATACCCTTTCCCATTGGCCTTGCTGCAGACCACTCGTGCCCAGTGCCTCACCCTGTGCAAATCCTGCATCTACACTACCCTCTAAATTACATGCAGTGCCTGTTTCTGAGCTGGTGTCTGCGAGTGACAGATGTAGTGACGCTATGTTTTCTTCTTCTCCCCCCTCACTCTTCTCCATTGCCTCGGGGACAGGCTGGAGTGGTGCTTGGTCTTCATTATCTGAAAGCAGAAAGGCGCAAGAGTCGGGTTATGGTGAGGGGTGGGGGCGGGGGGAAAGCAAGATACACATGCATACAGCATCAGCAGCTTGTAAGTGAGAAGAGATTGTGGGATGAGGGGAAAGTGGGATGTGAGAAGGAGGATTAGGAATGAGTATACCATTGTTGTCCCCAGGGGCTTCCACCTCGCCGGTTGCCTCTACCTCTATAACTTGCCGCCCAGTGATCTCCAGCACTCTGTCCTCCAATTGGCTGAGGTCCTGCATGGCAGCTTGCCCCCTGCCTGTCTGCTGTTGCTCCTGGCAATTATGTGCCATCTTGGCCTGCAAGAGAAAGGGAAGTGTGTGAGTGAGTGTGGCGCAATGTGTTTGGGTGACGTGCCTGCCATAGTTGAATAGCTGTCGGTATGTGTGAGGTGTGAGATGTGGATGTGAGTGTTGCAGCAGTGGTAAGGTTGTGAGAGTGAAGTGAAACTATGATTGTGAGGTCTGAGTGGTAATAGGTAGAGATTGTTGGTATGAGTGTGCTGGGGGTCTGGTGCATTGAGCAGTGTGTGAGGCTTGTGGTGCAGATGGTGGGATATGGCATTTGCTGAAGCCTTCATTCACCTTGACCTGCCGTGTGAGGTCATTAAATTTCTTGCAACATTGGATCGACGACCTGGGGACCACAGTGCTGGTCGTCACATAGTCGGCTATCTTCCACCACAACCTTTTGGATGTATGGAGCGATGGCTTCCTGCCGCCTTGTGGGAAGAGGCCAGCCCACCTCCTCTCCACGGCTACCACCAGTGCCTCCAGAGCCATATCTGAGAACCTCCTTACTCTCTCCCTGTGCTGAGGCTCAGCCATCTGTTTCTAGTAGCGTTTACTTCCAGGTGGAATCCGAACTGGATTGAAAATGAGGTGCTGTTGCATCAATGCACCTCCCCTTTAAGTACTGAATAAAGCCTGTGCCAAACATGACTGGGAATTAGACTGGACCCGATATTGGCCCACCTGTTGACCAATGAGCAGCGGTTTTAGCACTGAAATCAGTACTATAATCATGTTAATGAGGACTGAGCATGAATTTTGCGTGCTACCTGAACCATTTTGACCCAGCACAGCTTAATAACATTTGGCCATGACACCGCCCGTTTTCTGGCCATATCCAATTTTTAGCCCTGAAGGTCTACTGTTACTCCCAAGTCCCTTTCTAATTTTACCTGTACTAATTCAATTATTCATTGTATACTTCTGTCCCACACATGTGGACCTACACATAGCACTTTATCATTTATCAGTGTTAAATTTAATTTTCTCTCTGTCTGCCCAATTGTATAAAGTATCAAAATCATCTTGCAAATCTTTTACTGCATCTTCTGTCTCCATTATTCTCATTATTTTTGTGTTTTTGGCAAATTTGACCGCCATCAGCACTTCAGTACACTGAATTTTATTTCTCAAGAATTCTATACAGGAGTTATTGAACAATGCTTTAGTGCAATGGATTTCTCTGTCTGGATCATGAGTATAGTTATCTCTTTTTGATGAGGTAACAGAGAGGGCTGATGAGGACAATGCAGTTGATGTGGTGTACATGGACTTCCAAAAGGCATTTGATAAAGTGCCACATAATAGGCTTGCCAGCAAAGTTGAAGCCCATGGAATAAAATGGACAGTGGCAGCATGGATATGAAATTGGCTAAGTGACAGGAAACAGGGAGTAGTGGTGAACGGTTGTTTATCGGACTGGAGGAAGGTACACGGTGGTGTTCCCCAGGGGTCGGTACTAGGATCACTGCTTTTCTTGATCTATATTAATGACTTGGACTTGGGTGTACAGGACACAATTCCAAAATTTGCAAATGACACAAAATTTGGAAGTATAATGAACAATGTAAAGGATAGTGATAGACTTCAAGAGGACATAGACAGGCTGAAAGAATGGGCGGACACGTGGCAAATTAAATTTAATGCAGAAAAGTGCAAAGTGATACATTTTGGTATTAAGAACGAGGAGAGGCAATATAAACTAAAGGGTACAATCCTAAAGTGGGTGCATGAACAGAGAGACCTGGGGGTACGTGTGCACAAATCATTGAAGGTGGCAGGGCAGGTTGAGAAAGCGGTTAAAAAAGCATACGGGATCCTTGGCTTCATAAATAGAGGCAACAAAAGCAAGGAAGTTATGATGAACCTTTAAAAATCACTGGTTCGGCCTCAACTGGAGTATTGTGCCCAATTCTGGGCACCGCACTTTAGGAAGGATGTGAAGGCCTTAGAGAGGGTGCAGAAAAGGTTTACAAGAATGGTTCCAGGAATGAGGGACTTCAGTTAAGTGGATAGACTAGAGAAGCTGGGGTTATTCTGCTTAGAGCAGAGAAGGTTGAGAGGAGATTTGATAGAAGTGTTCAAAATCATGAGGGGTCTAGACAGAGTAGATAGAGAGAAACTGTTCCCATTGGCAGAAGGGTCAAGAACCAGAAGACACAGAAGAACCAAAGGCGACATGAGAAAAAACTTTTTTACGCAGTGAGTGGTCAGGATCTGGAATGCACTGCCTGAAAGGGTGGTGGAGGCAGATTCAGTCATGGCTTTCAAAGGAGAATTGGATATGTACCTGAAGGAGAAAAATTTGCAGGGCTACGGAGAAAGGGCAGGGGAGTGGAACTAGCTGAAGTGCTCTTGCAGAGAGCCGGCACGGGATCAACAGGCCGAATGGCCTCCTTCTGGCTGTAACCATTCTATGATTCTCTGAGATCAACAAACAAAGATTAATAATGGAAAAATGTTCAAACACTAAAGGGCCACAGAGAGTTCAGAACCTCCAAAGCCCGACCAATAGCAAACGAGATTGCATATTGATTCACTGCGCACAGCATTTTGCACTGGTCAATTTGGGTGGAGAAAATGAGACTGTGCAAGTGCCTCATTTAAATAGAATAATTATTAAAATAAGGTATCTTGATGAATTTTATATCTCATGGCGAGGCTCTGTGAACAGCACATACTTTAATGTAGGAACACCCAGCACAAGTGAGGTGGAGCAAGTGGACATGGTAGCAGAGAAGCAGGAAGCAGCTGAGTGGAGGCCAAGGCCTAGTCCTTCCTCTGCTGCAGTAAGCCATATTCTTACCTTACAATGGGCAGCCCATACAGGAAAGGCTATTAATTAACAAAAGCACCTCATGCAGTCTTTTTGGAACGTTCAGAACATCCAGCATGGTATGTCAGAGATTCAGCAGAAATGCAGCGCTAACATCCCTGCAGCAATGCAGGAGGGATTTGTAAAGCTGCAGTTCACCATGGAACAAATAGCAACTGCATGGGCATCTACAGGGAAGCTACAGCGGCCCAAAGCACAGGCACTGAAGTAGAAATTTGTTATGGCCTACTTTTAGATGCATAGCTGGCGGCGGCACGCAGCGAATGTCCAAACCAGGAGGCCTGAGACTCACCTGAAATTGGGTCTCCAGCCTCATTGTAATAATTGGGCCAAGCTGCCTCCAGATTATTGGCCCTTTCTTTACCATAAACAGTCAGATTTAAAATTTGAGGCATTGTGGGACTGGGAGTCAATGTATACCAAGGAGGACTGGAGTGATGGATGAGCAGGACTTGGTGCAGGATAGGATATAGGCAGCAGACTATTGGATGAGCTGAATTTTATGGATGGTGGAGGATGGGAGGCTAGCCAGGAAAGTCTGGAGATGACAAAGGCATGATTGAGGATTTCTGCAGCAGATGGGCTGAGGCAAGAGCGGACGTGAGCTATGTTACAGAAGTACAAGTTGATGGTCTTTGCGGTGGAGACGATATGGGTTTGGAAACTCAATTTGGGGTCAAATAGGTTGCCACGGTTGCAAACAGTTTGATTCAACCTGAGACAATGGTTGAGGAAGGAGGTGGAAAGAAGGTGAGCGTACGAAGATTGTGACAGAGACCGAAGACAATAGCGGTCTACCCAATGTTTAATTGGAGGAAATTGTGGCTCATCTAGGACTGAATGTCGAACAAGCAAGTTGACAGTACAGAGAGAGTATAAGGGTTGAGACAGGTGGTGGACAGGTAGACCTAGGTGTCGTCAGCTTACACGTGGATGCTGGCCCGTGTCTTCTGATGATGTTGCCAAGGGGCAGTATGTAGACAAGGAAAGGCAAGGGGAGGGGTGGTGGTGGGGGGTTAAAGATAGATCCTTTGATGACACCAAAGGTAATGGTGTGGGAGTGGGAAGTGAAACCATTTCTGGAGATGCTTTGGCTACGATGGTCACACAGAAATCAAAAGCACCAACAGCAGTGAAGAGCAACAACAGCTGCATACTGAATATTAAAACTTTTCTTTTTACAGTGAATGTTTCACTCACTGGTAATGTTCCAAGGCATATCTATCACTGTCAGGATTCTGGAAAATGCAGCCAAGCATAAAACTCCTGTTTGATCTGTTACTGTGACCGGGTTACCTGTCTCATACGTTTGATGACTGAAGTCTGGCAATTGTCATATAAGTCGCCTATTGGTATTTGATAAAAACCAGTGGCATAGAAGTTGAAGACAACACCTAGCCTAATAGTCTCAAACAGATAATAGCTCCCAACTTGCAACTGCACAAAGGCAAACCTATCCGGCTCATTCTATGTGACAGCTGTGTATTTGATTGATCCAAGAAAGTCAACCATTGGACAATGTACTGTACCTTGCCCTCAGGGTAATCACGGTATCTCATCTCCCATGCAAACTGCTGAGGAATATCTGTCTTGCAGCCATTCTGAAAAGAAAATGTATTCTCTCATTTGCAAGCAGTTACATTCCCCTTCGGGATGATTTTGAAATTAAACTAGGTGCCAGCCACTTTCACACAAGGCTGCGTTATGGAAAAATAAATTCTGAATATAACACATGGGGAGGAGAAATGGACAAGTTACAGGGATAAACCTCTCTGGAACAAAAACATTGGGAATTTATTTCCCACAAATCATAGAAAATCCTGGAAGTTCATTAAATAAAATAAGATTGCAGCTGCAATTCTTCCACAAAGGAGAAAAGCTGAAAGCCACAGATATCTTTGGAAGTGACGAGTCATTTTGATAACACGTGCCTTATTCACAGATTTGGAAAGTGTCATCATTGACCGTTTTACACATTCTTCTGGCATCAGTGGCTTAATGTGATATGACACATGACAGGAGGACACAGGCTGCTCTCGCTGAACAGCATTTAAATCTTTTTTGCTTGGTTCTAAAACAAGTCATAAGGCACTTCAAATTGAAGGGCAGATAACCACAACAGAGTATGATTATTTTTTTCAAATAACAGCTGCTTTAATATATTCACATTAATAAATGTTAATTATCGGAAGCCAGTCACCACCCTTTTTCAGTGCGGTATTCCCTAAGCAAACTAAATTACAACCTTCTCGTTTGGTTGAAATAATGTATAAGTGCATTGATGTTGAGAGAAAAAACATTTCCTCGATATATAATTTGATTTGATACATACATATATACATATATATAGTACATGAAACAGTCCCAAATGCAGTATCTTTTGCCTGCTGATAATATATGCTGAGTAAAGGGCAACTAGATAAGCAACTCTGTATGTTTTTCAGACAAGTGAAATCATTCTGTCGAGCAACTGGTCCTGTCGCTGTCTGTAAAATACATCTCTGTGGAAAACAGGGACACGATTATATCTACACAAAATGGAACCTTCAGCTTCTATTACCAGTGGCCACAATACAAAATGAATCAAACATTGTCCTTGCAAGATACACCAAATATGAGGCTCTTTCATTCAGAATTACACCATGTAAGAAACAGCTAGATAGAGACAAGTCCAGTCACAACATTTGCAGCACCTGCATTTAAATGGCAAAATGTCTGTACAGTGTTCAATGTCAGGCACCTGTCATTGTCTCTAATGTAGCTTTAGATTTTTTTAAATCCTTGAAACAAGGGCTGGATAGCTCTGAATTTTATACTGTAGGTCAGCATATTCATATCGATTTTATATGAACTGTAGCAATATTTAATTAGTTTTTAATTCAGAAGTAATGGAAACTCGTAGCTAATATCTGGGGAGGTTTGGTTCATCAAAGGTTCAGAGAGATTACATGCGTTTTACATATTTCAAAAATAAAATTGTGCTTTTTCTTTCTTTTCTAATGTAGTCAATATAGTGATGTGTGTGTGTCTGTCTCTGTCTATCAATATAGCGGTGTCTCTCTATCTGTCAGTATAGTGGTGTGTGTGTCTCTCTTATCTGTCAGTATAGTGGGGTGTGTGTGTGTGTCTATCTGTCAGTATGTAGTACATTACATTTCCAAAAGGCCTCGATAAGGTACCACACAATAGACTAATGAATAAGGTCAGAGCATGCGGAATCATGGGACAATTAGCATAATGGATAGCTAGCTGGTTGAAAGACAGAAAGCAGAGAGTAGGTAAAGGGTAGCTATTCACAGTGGCAGAAGGTGGGAAGTGGGGTCCCACAAGGATCTGTGCTGGGACTGTAATGATCAATAACATGTCATTCTATAGTGGACACTAGGTGTAGCCGTAGAGCTGTGTAGAGCTGTATATAAGACTACACTACCCAGCTGTATATATATTAAGACTACATTACCCATGAGGCACTAGGCTACCCACAAGGCAGCAGTCAAGATGGAAGCCTCTACAGATAATGTACCTAGTCCACATGGGCTCAATAAAAGTGTCTAGCAAAAGCTAGCTGTGTTCACAATAAGAATGTCTATTTATTAATGAACATAAGATGGTACCAGGATGGTGAAGATCTGCTGAAAATTGTGAAAAGCGACATGGAGAATTTGAAGCCACCAGAGCGTTTGAATCTCGAGGGAAACATCGACTACAATTGGCAGACTCTTAAACAACAATTCGAACGTTACATTGCAGCCATCAGATTCGGTACGAAGCCAGACGCAAGGAAGATAGCATTGCTGCTTACGGTTGCAGGCCCACAGGCGATAGAGGTATTTAATACATTTGTATTTAATCCAGTGGAGAACAGAGAAAAATTAGAAGATGTGCTAAAAAAATTTGATGCACATTGCTCTCCCAAAAAGAATGAGACCTATGAAAGATACATCTTCTGTTCTCGGACACAGCAGCAAAATGAGACTTTTGATAGCTTTATAACTGATCTGAAACTGAAAGCACAGACATGTAATTTCTCTGAGCTCAAAGCATCCATGATTCGTGACCAGATTGTGTTTGGTATTCATGATAAAAAAGTCAGGGAACGTCTGTTGAGAGAAACCGAACTAAATTTGGAAAATGCGGTGAAAATATGCCAAGCCAGCGAGCTAGCTCGAAAGCACGCGAAGACTTTCAGTGAAATCAATAATGATGCGATTGTAATGAGTAATAATGCTGCTGTCGGTGCAGTGTCCTATAAGGGGAAGAAACATGGGCAGAACAGAAATGAAAAGCAATCGGAAGATGAAATTTTTAATTGTAAACGCTGTGGTTACAAACACCAGTTAAGACAATGCCCAGCGTTTGGAAAAATGTGCACAAAGTGTAATGGAAAGAATCACTTTGCCAAACAATGCTTTTCAAAAGTACAAACTAAGAAAGGGCAACGAGTTAATGTAATTGAGGACACTGATTTAAGTGAGACATTTTTTGTAGGAATGGTGTCATGTGACAATATCAAAAAGGATACAGAAAATGTGCAGCCCTCAGAAATGGACAATGCTGAACATAAAGTTAATGCAGTAAAAGAGGACAAATGGATGATCCCACTGCAGGTAAATGGAGCATTAGTTACCTTCAAACTAGACACTGGGGCAAAAGCAAACTTAATCAGTATGAGTGACATTAACAATATGAAAGAAAAGCCCAAAATACAGAAAAAGTCAGTACTACTGAAGGACTATAATGGACAGAAAATAGATAGCTTAGGTGTATGCAGACTTAAAGTGACAGTCAAAGACAAAGTGCATCATCTCATGTTTTCTGTTGTGGCTGAAAGGCTTGATTCACGACTGGGTGACAAAGCTTGTGAGGACTTAGAACTGGTCAAAAGAGTCTACCGTATAAACTGTGCCATAAGCAGACCAGATGACTCGATGGATTCTGCAGTGAATAATTTCCAGGATGTGTTCAAAGGATTTGGTGTTCTACCATTCACTTACAAGATCCAGCCAAAACAGAATGCTCAGCCAGTGGTACATGCTCCACGAAGAGTTCCAGCACCCCTGTGTGACCAGCTCAAGAATGAACTGGACAGAATGACCACACTAGGAGTCATCAGGAAAGTCGAAGAGCCAACAGACTGGGTTAACTCCATGGTATGTGTAAAGAAAAAGAACAATGATCTAAGAATATGCATGGATCCAACGGACTTAAATGCAAACATAAAACGTGAACACTACCAGATTCCCAAGCGAGAAGAAATCACCAGTGAAATGTCAGGTGCCAGATACTTTACAAAGCTCGATGCCTCACAAGGATTTTGGCAACTAAAACTGGATGAAGAGAGCACCAAATACTGTACCTTCAACACACCATTTGGCAGGTATTGTTTCCTCAGAATGCCTTTCGGGATAATATCTGCATCTGAAATCTTTCATAGAGCGACGGAACACATAATTGAAGGTCTGGAAGGAGTTCGGGTCTATGTTGATGACATCATCATCTGGGGCTCCACACTGAAAGAACACAATGAGAGACTGACTAAAGTGCTACAGAGCATACGCCGGAATGGACTGAAGCTCAACAAAGCCAAGTGTCAGTTTGGCATCCAGGAAGTCACTTTCCTAGGAGATAATCTATCTGGTAAAGGAATAGAGCCAGATATGGAAAAAGTAAACGCCATACTCAAAATGCCCCGACCCACTGACAAAAAAGGAGTGCTACGCATCATGGGGATGATAAACTTCATTGGAAAGTTCATTCCTAACTTGTCAGCCAAGACAGCCTGTCTGCGAGACCTGCTACATAAAACAAATGAGTTCGCATGGACAGAAAGACATGAACAAGAGTGGATAAACCTCAAAACAGTGCTGACAACCACACCTGTACTCACCTTCTTTGACCCAACAAAAAGAATCAAAGTGTCAACGGATGCATCAAAAGATGGCCTAGGTGCGCTCTTGCTACAAGCAGAGGGTGAAGATTGGAAGCCTGTTGCCTATGCCTCCAGGTCTATGACTGATACTGAGTGTCGATACGCCCAGATTGAAAAGGAATGTCTAGGCTTGGTAGTTGGACTAGAAAAGTTTCATGGCTACATATATGGACTTCCCACCTTCACAGTTGAGACAGACCACAGCCCTCTGGTTGCCATCATTAAAAAAAACTTGAATGAGATGTCTCCAAGGATTCAACGACTCATGATGAAGCTGCAAAGATATGACTTTGAACTGATCTACACACCAGGCAAATGCATAGTGTTAGCAGATGCACTATCCCGAGCATCCACAATGAGTCATGTGAGCTCTACTGAAGAAGACGTGGATGTTCATGTGAGTATGGTCACTGCTGCACTGCCCGTGTCAGACACAAAATCAAAGCAAATAGCAGAAGAAACAGTAAAAGATACAGTATTACAAACAGTAATAGAGAACATTCATCATGGTTGGCCAAAAGGTTCCTGTCCAAAATATTTTCACATAAGGTCAGAATTGAGTGTCGCAAGTGGACTATTACTAAAACAGAACAGAATGGTCATTCCACAGGCTCTAAGTCAAGACATGCTCAAAAGGATTCATGAGGGACACCTCGGAATTGAAAAATGCAAAAGGAGAGCAAGAGACACTGTTTATTGGCCTGGCATAAATAAGGACATTGAGAACATGATAGGCAAATGTGAGACATGTCAGAAACACCAAAACAAACAAGCAAAGGAACCAATGATAGTAACTGACATACCAACAGCAGCATGGCAAAAGGTTGGTATGGACCTTTTTCATTTAAATGGTAAAGACTATCTAATAGTGATTGACTACTATTCTAACTATCCTGAGATGGCGCTGCTCTCAAGCACCACAGCAAGCAGTGTCATAATGCATGTGAAATCCATCTTCGCCAGACATGGAATTCCCAGGATTGCCGTTAGCGACAATGGTCCGTGCTTCAACTGTAAGGAGTGGCAACAGTTTGCAGCACATTATGACTTTCAGCACATCACATCCAGTCCTTTGTATGCTCAGTCAAATGGTAAGGCAGAGAAAGATGTTCAAGTTCTCAAGCAGCTACTGAAGAAAGCGACAGAAAGCAAGTCTGATCCTTATCTCGCCCTGCTGAGCTACCGAGCCTCACCTTTAGACTGTGGTTCTTCACCTGCTGAACTACTAATGGGTCGCAAGTTGCGCACCACGCTACCCTGCTGTGCAAAAGAACAGCAAAGTGAGGAACTGAGACAGAGACCTCAACTGTTAAAGCTGAAACAGAAATCATACTATGACAAGTCATCCAAAACTCTAAAACCATTGACAAGGGATGATGTTGTCGGGATTGAGGATTCAGATGCATGGAACAGGAAAGCTACAGTTCTTGAGGAAGTAGGACCAAGGTCATACACAGTTAGAACTCAGAAATCACAGAAATCACAGAAACCCCACAGTGCAGATAGAGGCCATTTCGGCCCGTCGAGCCTGCACCGACACATATCCCACCCGATCCTCGTAACCCCTCCACCAACACATATCCCACCCTATCCCCGTAACCCCACGTATTTAATCCCCCTAACACTAAGGGTCAATTTATCATAGCCAATCAACCTAACCTGCACATCTTTGGACTGTGGGAGGAAACCGGAGCACCCAGAGTAAACCCACGCAAACACGGGGAGAATGTGCAAACTCCACACAAACAGTCGCCCAAGGCCGGATTCGAACCCGGGTCCCTGGCGCTGTGAGGCAACAGTGCTAACCACTATGCCACCGTGCTGAGGAAGGACAGATTCTCAGGAGGAACCGCCGTTCCCTCCTAAAAACACAAGAGACTATTCAAGACCAGATTGATGACAATGCCGCAACTGCATCTTGTCATTCACTGCCAGAACAATCTCATGAAGACACATCAGACTTACCCGTGTTGAGAAGATCCACACGTGATGTAAAAGAGCCTGATAGACTTAATCTTTGAGTACAATGTGAAGCTTTGAAAATGTGTTGACTGTTTTGAAAATGTTTATGTTTATAGAGCACTAACAAAAGTGTTACTGATATTATCTTTATTGTTTTTCTTGAAAGTTGATTGATATTGATTTTTTTAAACCTCAAAGAAAGGGGGATGTAATGATCAATAACATGTCATTCTATAGTGGACACTAGGTGGAGCCGTAGAGCTGTGTATAAGACTACACTACCCAGCTGTATATATATTAAGACTACATTACCCATGAGGCACTAGGCTACCCACAAGGCAGCAGTCAAGATGGAAGCCTCTACAGATACTGTACCTAGTCCACATGGGCTCAATAAAAGTGTCTAGCAAAAGCTAGCTGTGTTCATAATAAGAATGTCTATTTATTAATGAACATAAGAGGGACCACTATTGAATACAATTTATATTAGCGATTTAGACTTTGGATTCAAAAACACAATTTCTAAATTTGTGGATGACACCTAATTGGGAGGAATAATCAACACTAAGGAGGACTGCATCAAATTACAAGAAAACATTAATAAACTTGAAGAATGGGAATATAATTGGCAAATGAATTTCAACATAGATAAGTGTGAGGTATTACATTTTGGTAAGAAAAATAAGCAGGTAACATATTACTTGGAAAATGAGAATCTAAATGGGGTAGAGGAACAAAGGGATCTGGGAGCACAAATACACAAATCACTAAAAGTTGTGACACAGGTCAATAAGTCCGTAACAAAAGCAAACTAAGCACTAGGGTTTATTTCTAGAGGGATAGAATTGAAAAGTAGAGAAGTTATGCTAAACTTGTATCAAACCTTGGTTAGACCACACTTAGAGTACTGTGTGCAGTTCTGGTCACTATATTATAAAAAGGTTATAGAGGCACTGGAGAGGGTGCAAAAAAATTTACAAGGATGATACCAGATCTGTGAGGTTATACCTATCAGGAAAGGATAAACAGGCTGGGTCCCTTTTCTCCTGGAAAGAGCACGCTGAGTGGTGGCCTGATAGAAGTCTTTAAATTCTGGCGCGGGCCATGCCGGATGCTAACTTGGTAAAAGCCAAACAAGAGGCGTCCTTTAGCCACGTCTGAAGCCGGCATTAGGCCATTAACATATGCAAATAAGGGCCCTATATCCTGCTTCTGCTCCCTCTTACAACTTTGGTTTGTGTATGAGACAGCCAGCACCAGTGTTGTGTGCCTCCGGGTAAGCCAATGCTAAACAGCAAGGAATTTAAAAAAGGTAAGTACTTAACATAATCACCACCACTCCTGGTCCCAAGATCTCCAGGCTGCCAGATCTCCCCCGGCCCCGGTCCCGACCTATCACCCACCGACAGCACTCCCAACCCCCCAACAATACTCCAGACCCCCACAATTTTCTTCCCTTACCCCTGGCAGCCCTCCGATTGCACTACGAAGCCCAGCCATTCCTCCTCCAGACCCCTGCAATTTTTATCCCCGACCCCTGACAGCTCTGTGATTGCATCCAAGGCCCTGTCTTTCCTCCTCCCGACCCCCACAATAATCTTCCCCAACCCCTGACAGTCCTCCAATTGCATTTGGAGGCACAGCCATTCCTCCTCCAGACCCCCATGATTTTACCTAATCACTTACCTGAAAACTGGTGCACGAACCTGTGCGGGATCTTCGGACCTCCCCACTTGAACGTGGCTGTTAGTGCTCTGCGGGTAAGGCGCCCAAAATGGACACTACCACATTTCTGGGCCAGAGTCTTTCCACTTGTGGGGAAGAGCAAAACTAGAGGCCATCAATATAAAATAATCACAAAGAAATCAAATAAGGAATTCAGAAGAAACTTCTTTACCCAGAGAGTGGTGAGAATGTGGAACTCACTACCACAAGGACTGGTTGAGGTGAATAGTATACAGGAAACTCTTTGGTATCCAGCACCGACGGGACCGGGATGGTGCCAGTTGATTAAAAATTCCGGATGATGGAGAGGGTTATCTACCGAGGCTATTTTTAACAAACAAAAATAAAAAAAATCAAGAAATGTGCAGTATACAGTAATTGGGTACTCACCTACAGAATGCTGTGTTAAATGGATGGTGGAAGATGCTTGATTAAGTACAGTACTGTCAGTTGAGGGTAATCCATAACTCTTTAATTACTTAACAGTAGAACAAAGCTTATACAGTAAACAACTGTATACAGTACTGTAGTTGACTGTACACTTATTCCAAGTCAGCTGGTTCATCAGGAATACCCATGCCAGCTGGGTCATCAGGATCATGCACTTCAATAGATTCTTCAGGCACTTCCACTGCTACAACTCTTTTGGAAGCTTTCTTAAACATGTCCCAGATGTTTGCTTGCTTAGGGGACTCTTGCCTTTTTTGTAGAAAGGAATGCAGAATATGGAGCTGCATAACTTCTTGGGCAGAGTAGCAAGGCTGCTTTTCAGCAAATTGGAGGATTAAAGCAAATCCTTCTGCAGCTTTAGCCCAAGAAATCTTCTTCTCTTCAGGAAGCTCATCCTCTTCACTTTCCATCTCACTTTCCTTTTCTTTCTTTGGATTCAAAACAGTTTCAATTGTTTCATCATCACTTAGTATATGCACAACAGCAACTTCTCTATCTGCATCAACTCACTGCTCAATATCACTTTCACTGAAGTTACGTAGAGGGTTTGCTGGGTGTACATTTTTCACCATGCCAGCCATTTCCATTATTGTACTCTTCTTGGGATGAACACTGAACCAATGAAATTCTTCCTCTGAAGAAGAACCTTCAGCAAACATTACAGAAGGCCACAATTTGCGCCAGGCTTGCCTCAATGTGTGACCTTTCACCAAGTTCCAGGAACATGCAACATTAAAATGGCATCTTTAAGATTGTATTCCTTCTGAAATGCATGAATATTGTCATCTTGGTTTATCAGTTTACATAGGAAGTCTTTCTTGTAATGACACTTGAGATTTTGGATAATGCCCTGGTCCATGGGTTGTATGAGAGAAGTTATATTTGGTGGCAAACATTTTGGTTCGCACATGTTAGCACGGTTACACGATCTTTATTTTTCTTGTAACCTGAAGCATTAGCCTCACTAGCCCCAGCAAGCATTGATTCTGGCAAAAACCTCCAAAATAAGCCAGTTTCATCAGTATTGTATATCTGTGCTGGCGACAAATTATGTTGCTGCATAATCCGATTGAAATAATCACAGTATTCTTCTGCGGCGTCGTGATTAGCTGATTTCTTCTCCCTGGAAATATCGAGTCGTTGTATCCCGTGCCATAACTTGAAGCACGTTAGCCATCCTTCGGAGAAAGCACACTTGTCAGTGAGCTCCATCTTTACGTAGAAATCCTTCGCTTTCTCGATTAGCATGGGTCCGGAAACTCGAACACCCTCTGAATGCTTAAGAGAAAACCACTCATAAAGCATGGTATCCAGCTCTTCAAGCTTAGGCTTACGAAGCATACGCCGTTTCTCTACACTCTTAGATGTCGCCGAGCTTGAATAAAACTTGAGCAGCTTATCCTTCTGCGATTTGATGTCGTAGGTTGTTAACGAACTGATTTTGAATTCATTCATAATGTTGATACGCTTCTCTCCACTTTCTAGTCATTGGCATATCTTGATTTTCTGTTTTAAAGTTAACACCACTCTCTTCCTTTTGCTTGGACCAACTTTTGGGAATTCCATAATGCAAGATGGAGGAGAGTCAGACTCCTGTTATTGAAGTGTTCGGACTTCCAACAGCGCCAAGAAGCCGAGTAGTGGCAGTTTGGAGAACTACCCTCACTGACTAACTCGGCCACCGCGGGAGACTCGGACTCGGACTCGGCAACATTTCCGGTTATCGACGTGTTGTTTTCGGAGTATGAATTTTGCCGGTTAATAGAGAATTCCTGATATTTAGGTGCCATTTAAACGAGAGTTTCCTGTAGATGCATTTAAGGGGAGGCTAGACAAGCATATGAGGGCGAAGGGAATAGAGGGTTATGCTCGAGTGGAGCATAAACGCCAGCATTGACTGGTTGGGCCGAATGGCCTGTTTCTGTGCAGTAATTCTAGTGGTGTGTGTGTCTGTCAGTATAGTGGTGTGTCTGTGTGTGTCTCTCTAGTGGTGAGTGTGTATGACCATGGATGTGTGTCTCTCTCAGTCTCATGAAGGCTTAAAGATAATGGGGGAGAAATTCAACCAACTGCCGTCCATTTTGTGCCTGAAAAATGGATGGCCAGGAATTGAAAATTGGAAGGGGGAGACGCCTCAGCCACCCCATTGATGCCCAAGACCCGCGTGATGCTACACCTGTAAATGGACGAGAAACTCCCTGCCTTACTATGCAAATAGGGGTTCGTTGTCGGTTCTAAGACCCAGGTGCAAAACTCAAGTTTAAATCTATATGCTATACTTTTACCACAGAATTTACTGTGAGTGATGTAATTGAGTTAAAAGCTCTGTTGAAATAGCAGAGAGAGGAATTTTGTATGAGCAAACTAAATGTTCGTATAATGTTTCTCACAATAATTTCCAGAGTATAGTTTGAAAATTGTCCATTTAACTTTTCTGATATCCTCTGATTAGTAATAAGTGACAAGACCATGACAATAAAATGCAGATACAGGAGACATTAGTTTTAAAGTTAGAATAAGCAAGAACTTCCCAAATATAGTATTCTGATCTATCACCTCAGAGAATCCACCTATTCTGAATGAGTGCACTTGTTTGCAGAATTGATGGTTAAATAAAGCTTGCCAAGTACAACAATTGTTCATCTGGCCAATTCTATGAATTATGAAATGGATCTTTGTTCGTGTGCCTCTTTATTGTTTTAACTGTTCAATTTTTCTTGTTCCTTTGCTGACGTAACACACCATGGGTAACTTTAACTTTTATCACCGGCCAAATAGAAACGGATGATAGAGAATCGGCGGCCCATTTCAAATCTCGCGCAGTTTTCTTTTTCATTGAAGTCAACAGAAAAGGTGTAAAACAGACTGTGTGGAGCCTCATCCAATGGGAGTGCGTATAAGAACGTCATAGGACGCATGCCCATGGTTTCCCGATATCCACTACTCCAATGTTCTCCTTGCTGGTTTCCCATTCTCCACCCTCCATAAACTTCAACTTGTCCAAAACTCTACTGCTCATATCCTATTTCTTGCTGACATACTTGCTCTCCATCCCCCAATGCATTAATTTTAAATCATTATCTTTCTCTGCAATCTCCTCCAGCCCTACATCTCCCCCAACACTCCATTCCTCTGACTGCAGCTTTTTGTGTATCCTCTCCTACCTTTATCCCATCACTGGTGGCAAAACCTTCAGCTGTCTGGGTCCTACTCACAGGAAATTTATTTCTAAACCTCTCTGCCTCTCCATCTCGCACTCTCCTCCTTTAAAAGCCTCTCAAGATCCAGCCACAGGACTGATCTCCAGCACCAGAGGACTGAATTGTAAGTAAGGACCGGAACTATTTGGGCTTCAGTCTTAAAAGGAGACAACTGAGAAAAGATTTTGTGGAGGGGTATAAAAGATAGTAAACAGCACATTTGGAATATTACTTCAAATAAACTATGACAGTAGGACAAGGAGGCACTGGTCCAAACTAACGTGTGAAATGAACTTCTAGTGTTAACTTGGCTCAGTTGATAGCACTCTCACCTTGGAAGTTAGATGATTGTGGATTCAAGTCCCACTATCATTTAAGCACATAATGTAAGTGCAGCCCAGAGGAAGTACAGCACTGTTGGAGGTGTCGTCTTTCAGATGCAATTTCAAACTGAGGCCCAAACTGCCTACTCATTTGAAGAACAGCAGGGAGTTCTCATGGTGTCCTAGCCAATATTTCTAACTGATCTAACCTGTGGTTAACTGGTCATTCATAACTGGCTGCTTGTGGGAACTTGTGTGCGCAAATTGCTTGCTGCATTTGCCTAACTAACAACAATAACTGCACCACATAAGTAATTCACTGATTGTAAAGCATTTTAAGACACACTGAAAATGTGATCAGGCACTATATACATGCAAGTTCTTTCTTTCTGGGTAGGGTAGTGGAGGTCAAAACCCTGGGATCATTGAAGAAACAGTTTTTGGGTGAAAATGTTTACTTCCCTCTGGATAGATCAAGGATGAAGTCTGTGTCCATTTTGTGGCCATACAGGGCCATTATTGAAATATAGTAAAGTGACCCACCCTACTGTTCTAATCATGAAAAGAACGATGGGCCATTGTTGTAGCCATAAATAACAGAACGCTAATGTGAGGGATCGCTGCTATTCACCTATGCAGTCTTCTTCATGGCTATTTTCAAAAAGAATCTGTTAAAAACAAGTTAAAGTTAGAATGGACTACACTGCTGTTCCATTACTCTTTTTACAGTGCTTTGGGACGGGGAACAGAAAACAAACTGAAAATGCATGCTGGTTGCTCTTCTGTACTATTTTGCTCAACAGCAGCACTGACTGGGACAGACTCCTAGCCACCTTCACACACAGAGAATGGTACATAATACAAAAGCAAAAAAAACCTCAGAAAATCTATCCAGATTTTTCTTAAAGAACAAACTCGACTGAAAAATTGAAAAATCAATATTATCTTCATGAAAAACTATCTGAAAAATGTTACTTTTTGTTTGGGATGGGATGAGAGCCAGACGAATGAGGGATGTCACATATAAGTGACACAATAACACTCTTCAACATAATTTCCAAAATAAATAAATAACAAAGTTTTCCAAACACTTTTTTTTCAGGAAAGTAGTGCCATTTAAGAGATCAAAAGTGAATGGGAGTGGATTGAGCATAATTGAGATTTTAATAATAATGATAATAATGAAAGCAATAATGAGTGAGCTCAACTGTATTATTATCTGAACATTGGAAGTATTCACCAAACTATCTTAAAAGTAAATTGTCTGCATGTAACCTTTTTAGACAAATCCTATACTTGTCTTTTCTTCAGATGACATGATCCTTTCTCAGTATTTTAGTGATCATTTCATCCTCAGCCCAAGTAGGATGTTTTCCTTTTAGACAAACCTTACAGATCCCAACACTGGCAATGTAATAGTCATGATAAATGGTTGTGGTGTTATTACTACACTGAAAGAACATTTGCACAAAGGCTGGCACTCAGTGCGGAGGTGAGCAAAGGACCTGGATTAGCTTTCTGCAATGTAGCTATGTTGGCTAATACAGGCTATTATAACCATCAATGAATATCAATTTGTCACTTTTAGAACAAATTAAATCTTTTTTTTAAACATACAATAGTGTGTACCAGCTTACAGAAGTGGAAATGTTTTCTTTTGTTGATTTCAATTCTCCACATCAAAGCTGCAAACTGAAACCTATTTTTTGTCTGTCAAAAAATGATACAACTTAAATTCTTCTCTCCAAATGTTTGAGCTAAGTTTGTAAACATTTTTTTTTAATTGCTGTTTTACTTTTTCAAATCCCAGTCCTACTGGCATTTGATGGTGTTAGACATGAAGGAAGAATGCCATGAAAGGTCATTTCCACAAAGAAAGGTTAATTCCTGAAACAAATGTTATCATCTCATCTGGGCCGCATTTCCTGAGATACACTGAACGCAACCAGAAAACAAGAAGAATCAAATAAAAACACAACCATTTAAAACACGAGAGAAGTCAGGATTGAGAAAAGGCCACTCTGCCCATCAAAGGTCATCCCTCTAGCACATTAACTCCTGGCTCCCGGTTAAGCAACGCCTCGATTTTAAAATTCTCATCCTTGTTTTCAAATCCCTCCATGGCCTCGCCCTTCCCTATCTCTGTAATCTCCTCCAGCCCCACAAGGTAGCTGCACTCCTCAAATTCTGCCCTCTTGAGCATCCCTAATTATAATCGCTCCACCATCGGTGGCTGTGCCTTCAGCTGCCTAGACCCTAAACTCTGGAATTCCCTCACTAAACCTCACCACCTCTCTACCTCTCTTTCCTTCTTTAAGACGCTCTTTAAAACCTACTTCGTCATCTGCCCTAATTTCTCCTTATGTGGCTCGATATCAAATTTTTCTCTTGTAACGCTCCTGTGAAGCGCCTTGGGACGTTTTACTACGTTAACGGCTCTATATAAATACAAGGTGTTGTTGTTGTTGTTATTAATTAAAGGAATGACCTTTGATGGGATTTAATTGTATTTTGAATAACCCCAATGCTTTTGCCTCTATTACTTAGATTATTTAAAACATTTGAATCAATTGGGTGCATAGTACCTACTGGAATGTAAACAGAACATTGGAAAAGGCCATTTTTAAAAAATCTCTGCTACTTTAAAAATTCCTACCCATCAGTATTGACAGAACACACACTAATGATATTTACAAATGGATGAATCATACATCAGCTCCAGAAAATATACTGAAGTCCTCTTTGGTCAGGCCAACCCCCATTTTATACCACCAGATTAGCTTTCAAGATTTTTCTTGTCAAACATATTAAATTTTCACAAGGTACTGACACATATTCGAGGTTTTCCTTAACCTTCAATATATCACTAATAGGTTGTGCATGCATATCAATTCTTGCCTTATTGCATACATTTTTATTTATATCTACAATAGGTGCAGGTGCCACACATATAATTTCCTTACTTGACTCTTAGGACTGCATTGTATAGTATGGATTTACAAATGACAATGGAAAGTCAATCAAACAATTCATAACAAAAGAAAATGCAATGAAGCAAATCAATGGCAAAAGAACTGAATAATCAGTAACTGAACTAAGAACATTTGCAAGTTTTAGTTTATTTTGTAATGATAAAGACAATGAGCACATTATACATTTTTTTTAAACAAGTGTACTTTAGTGCTTTATGTAGCTTCTTTTTCACAATCTCACCATGACTCCCTAACAAAATGGCTTGTTTCTAAATCTACAATATCTCCAAATAGTAATGGCTGCTAAAATGGTCAATGCAGTAACAGTGGACTAAGGTTCCTGTCCTTTCTTGCAACAGAGAGAAATTGCAAGATGGAGTGAAGCTGTTTGTTTGCTGAGATGCTCAGTAGTATCTCACTGTTAACAGTTTTGATCTAACAGTGTTCTAAACAACAAGACAAAGAATGTTGAACCTGCCAAAATTCTGAAGTCCCAACATTCACTGTGTAAAATTGTGATTCTAATTTCCCATCTGGCTTGTTAATAAACTAAGATTATAACAAAAGGGGTAAACATTTATAGCACAGTACACTAGCCATTACTGAATTCATAACAATCTTCGCTTGTATTTCAAAATGGTTCTTATAACTGATCCAACTATTAGTTTAAAACATTGCAAAAGTAAGACTGTACCACAAAATACTCTCTGGCAACCAGGATCAATACATTCTCAAGGGTACTCAAGGAATGTGCCGATCAGCTGGCTGATGTCTTCACCGCCATCTTCAATCTGTCATTGGCCCAGGCAGTAGTCCCTACATGCTTCAAGACCGCTACCATTATTCCTGTGCCAAAGCAAACGGCTGTGACGTGCCTGAACGACTATCAACCTGTCGCACTCACACCCATCATTATGAAGTGTTTCGAGAGACTGGTCTTAGCCCACATCAAAGCCAGTGTTCCTGCCTCTCTTGACCAACACCAGTTTGCCTATCGTGCAAAAAGATCAACGGAGGATGCAATCACAACTGCTCTACACTCGGCACTGAATCACCTAGATGGTAAAGAGACCTACATCAGAATGCTGTTCATAGACTACAGCTCAGCATTCAACACTATCATCCCCAACAAGCTGGCCACCAAACTCCAAACTCTTGGCCTGAACACTTCCCTCTGCAACTGAACCCTGGACTTCCTAACAAACAGACCCCAGTCTGTCAAATTAGGTAACCACACCTCCCCTCCCCCTGACCCTGAACACGGGGGCCCCACAAGGATGTGTGCTGAGCCCCCTCCTCTACTCCCTCTTCACCCACGACTGTGTGGCTGTTAATGGTTCCAACACCATCATCAAGTTTGCGGATGACACCACGGTAGTAGGCCAGATCACCAACAACGATGAGTCAGCCTACAGGGAGGAGGTCCAGCATCTCGTGAAGTGGTGCGCCGATAACAACCTGGCCCTTAACATCAAGAAAACCAAAGAAATCATTGTGGACTTCAGGAAGTCCAAAGGCGGAAGTCACACCCCCATCCACATCAATGGGGCTGTGGTGGAAAGGGTGGACAGCTTTAAGTTCCTCGGAGTCCACATCACGGAAGACCTCTCCTGGTCCCTCAATACCTCCTCTCTGGTGAAGAAGGCCCAGCAGCACCTATATTTCCTAAGGAGGCTGAAGGGATGTAACCTGTCACCCCGATCCTCTCTAACTTTTACCGCTGCACTATAGAGAGCATCCTGACAAACTGTATCACAGTATGGTATGGCAGCTGTAGCTACTATGACCGGAAAGCCCTGCAGCGGGTCTTCAATACTGCCCAACGCATTACCGGCACCCGGCTACCGACCATAGAGCACATATACCAGAAACGCTGTCTACGGAGGTCACGGTCCATCATCAAAGACCCTACCCACCCCAGCCACAGTCTGTTCGCCCTCCTGCCATCTGGGAGACGCTACAGATGCATTCGCACCCGTATGACCAGATTTAGGAACAGCTTCTTTCCCAGGGCTGTCATCCTACTGAACTCCACAAATAAACTCTAAAGCCTGCACATCTGCCAATGCACTTTATTATGGTTATGTTTATGTTAATATACTACAAACCAAATGTATGTTGAATGTTTAAATGTCTTAATCCAAATGTACACTCTCGGGAGCCGCAAGCCTACATTTCGTTGTACTGCATTTGTGCACTAACAATGACAATAAAAGTTGATTTGATTTGATTTGATTTGATTCTAATATAAACTATCCACTAAATAATTCACAACTTTAGGGAGAACTATTAAAATAGTCAGAGTTGAAGATAATTGTGTTTTACAATAGTCTATTCACTTGGTTATGTCCCTTGAGCTGTTATGAAAGAACGTAGTATTATGCTTCTCCTTTGAATTTGCATAATTCAATGATTAGTGGATGACACTGATTGGGTTGAGTTCAATAACTGATCTTATGCCCAGCCCCACTCATTCAGAATGGTCAGTTCTTCAAGGGCAGCGGGCACAATAGGTTACCTCATGTTGTGTGCATGCAACGTTAGCATTCCCCCTAGCAACATATAATAAAGAACAGGACGGTAATACAATGAATTATGCTATTCTTCATGCAATTCATTCTGGTATTTGATAATGAATAATATACTGAAAGATGTACAATCATTACGCTCTCTGAAATCTATGAATGCAAAATATTTAATGTTGGAATAAAGAAGAAAGCTGCTGAAAGCTTTGAAAGATGGCTGAGTTATTTGGATATCTTATCCTCTTATGTCTTGTGTGCATACAGTATAACCAATACAAATCTGACTGTTGTCCGCTTAATAAATTAGGCAGTGCACTTTTAGCGTACAGGACTCTACGAGTGATTAATTCCCACCTGCATGATATTTTTATATATAGACAAATGTATCAAAGGATAGTACCTTACAACAAACCTTTTAACAAAAACATATTCCAAATAGAAAAGCTGTTATTTTTCTTTTTGTTGTGGTAAAGGAAGCGTATTCTAGAGCAAGAAAATACTGATATTCATTCAGAACAGAGCAGTAGATTTTCCACTAAACAAAATGTGCAACATGTCAAGTAATAAAACTGCACAACTAATGTCAAATAGAAAAACAAATTGCTGATAAATGATGCCATTTGAAGCTGACGGAACGCTTTCAAAACACCCTCTTTCCACCGGCACCGATTTGAACCGCATGCTCTTTGCTCCGTGTAAATGAGTCAGCGATCACTGAAAACACAGGCAGAGGCAGGAAGATTTTGAAACAAAAAAATGCAAAATAAAACACAGTAACATTGTATATGAAAACGATATTTTCCAATATAGATATAAATGATATTGATAAACCGCTGTGTTTTGTCAGTGATCGATCCATCTCCTGGTTTTTCACGAGCATCCGATTTACGGTGACTTCGCAACTGCTTCTTCCTCTAGCTGACCTTTGCATCGCTTTGCCAGTTATCACTGTTCGTTGTTTTCTTACACTATCAATAAACACATGGCTCTCTAACCCATAAACCTGCGACGACTGTCATCACAATTCGGTTACTGTGCCATAAAACAGAAGCCAACACCAACCATCATTTACTCGAGGTTTAAAAGAAAACAGCCATGCACTTACATCGAATTCACCAATTCAATCCCCGATCATGTTCTCCCCCCTTTCTCTTTCTGCGTTGATCGCTAGGTTATGGCGTTTTCTCTTTGTTGTTGTTGTTGTTTTGGGATGTGCCAATGGGATGATGTGCAGTCCAGAGGTTCGGGTCTATTCCGCCTCCATTGCTGCTTCTGCTGAGGGGTGGACCAGAATGTGGGAAAGCACTCAGTCTCCCGAATAATCCCACTCTCCATATATGGACCATGGGTCGGCCCTTTCTCCACGTGGGGAGTGACAGGAGCTGCTCCTGCCGGCAGCCGGGAAGCAGCACAGGGCGCGCCTCATCCAGCTGGCTTTGTTAAAGCTGCACGCCCCTGGTCCAGCCAGAGCATCGATAGTAAATGATAAACTTTGAATCAAACCTGCAAGTGTAGATTATATTCGGATGCTTTGTGACTCGTAATGTAAATTATAGAATGGCGCGCGATATTCACGGCAGAAAAAAAATCGTCCAGTTCTACATGAGTATCCTGAGTGGGTCAAATTACCAATTATGTTATTCTTCATAAAAGTGTGTTTGCCGAAGATTAAGTTCACCTGATGTAAATAAAAGAATAATCACAACAAACGTGATTATATTTTCTATTACGGGATCTAAGCGTTTGTCCTATTCTTGGCTTGTTTTTGTTTTTCTTCCATTTCCCCGGGAGGCGGCTCACCAAGAAACATTTCTGTGCAGCAGAGCCGAGCGGAATCACCTGGGCCATAACACTGAGCCACAGCCAGCTGAACGGCTTCAGCAAAAAGACGACCCAAGCACGTTAACGCGTCTGTTTTGCTTCCCTCATCGTTCCCCGCTTTGTTTTTTGGAAAAGCTTCACTTCAACGCTGCTTCAGCTAGCGGTTGGGCCTGCAACTCTGTCTATCTCCCTCTCCCCGTCACCCCAGTAACCCCGGGCGGTGGCTCCGAGTGACTGGCCGCACCTGGATAGGCATCCTGGCCAGTACGCGCGACTTGATGTAAAAGTAATACAGTAAAAAGTAGTATAGAATCATAGAATGGTTGCAGCACAGAAGGAGGCCATTCGGCCCGTCGAGCCCCTGCAGCTCTCTGCAAGAGCACTTCAGCTAGTCCCACTCCCCTGCACTTTCTCCGTAGCCCTGCAAATTTCTTCAGATACTTATCCAATTCCCTTTTGAAAGCAGTCATTGAATGTGTCCCCACCACCCTTTCAGGCAGTACATTCCAGATCTTAACCACTCGCTGTGTAAAAAAGTTTTTTCTTACGTTGCCTTTGGTTCTTTTGCCAATCACCTTAAATCTGTGTCCCCTGGTTCTTGACCCTTCTGCCAATAGGGAGAGTTTCCCTTGATCTGCTCTGTCCAGACCCCTCATGTTTTTGAACACCTCTATCAAATCTCTTCTCAATCTTCTCTGCTCCAAGGAGAACAACCCCAGCTTCTCCAGTCAATCAACTTAACTGGAGGTCCCTCATTCCTGGAATAATTCTCGTAAATCATTTCTGCACCCTCTCTAAGGCCTTCATATCCTTCCTGTAGTGATCAATAGCATGTCATTCTATAGTGGACACTAGGTGGAGCTGTGTAGAGCTGTATATAGCTGTATGTATAAGACTACACTACCCAGCTGTATGATATTAAGACTACATTACCCATGAGGCAAAGTTAAGATGGCAGCCTGCACACAGGAGCACAATGCTGCATCTCTACAGATACTGTACCAAGTCCACATGGCTCAAGAAAGTAACTAGCAAAAGCTAGCTGTGTTCATAATAAGAATGTCTATTTATTAATGAACATAACATGGTACCAGGGTGGTGAAGATCTGCTGAAAATTGTGAAAAGCGACATGGAGAATTTGAAGCCACCAGAGCGTTTGAATCTCGAGGAAAAAATCGACTACAACTGGCAGACTTTTAAACAGCAATTCGAACTCTACATTGCAGCCATCGGATTCGGTATGAAGCCAGACGCAAGGAAGATAGCGTAGCTGCTTACGGTTGCAGGCCCACAGGTGATAGAGGTATTTAATACATTTGTATTTAATCCAGCGGAGAACAGAGAAAAATTAGAAGATGTGCTAAAAAAATTTGATGCACATTGCTCTCCCAAAAAGAATGAGACCTATGAAAGATACATCTTCCGTTCTCAGACAAAGCAACAAAATGAGACTTTTGATAGCTTTATAACTGATCTGAAACTGAAAGCACAGACATGTAATTTCTCTGAGCTCAAAGCATCCATGATTCATGACCAGATTGTGTTTGGTATTCATGATAAAAATGTCAGGGAACGTCTGTTGAGAAAAACCGAACTAAATTTGGAAAATGCGGTGAAAATATGCCAAGCCAGCGAGCTAGCTCGAAATCACGCGAAGACTTTCAGTGAAATCAATAATGATGCAAATGTAATGAGTGATAATGCTGCTGTCGGTGCTGTGTCCTACAAGGGGAAGAAACATGGGCAGAACAGAAATGAAAAGCAATCGGAGGATGAAATTTTTAATTGTAAACGCTGTGGTTACAAACACCAGTTAAGACAATGCCCAGCATTTGGAAAAATGTGCACAAAGTGCAATGGAAAGAATCACTTTGCCAAACAATGCTTTTCAAAAGTAAAAACGACAAAAGGGCAACGAGTTAATGTGATTGAGGACACTGATTTAAGTGAGACATTTTTTGTAGGAATGGTGTCGTGACGATATCAAAAAAGATACAGAAAATGTGCAGCCCTCAGAAATAGACAATGCTGAACATAAAGTTAATGCAGTAAAAGAGGACAAATGGATGATCCCACTGCAGATAAATGGAGCATTAGTTACATTGAAACTGGACACTGGGGCAAAAGCAAACTTAATCAGTATGAGTGACATTAACAATATGAAAGAAAAGCCCAAAATACAGAAAAAGTCAGTACTACTGAAGGACTAAAATGGACAGAAAATAGATAGCTTAGGTGTATGCAGACTTAAAGTGACAGTCAAAGACAAAGTGCATCATCTCATGTTTTCTGTTGTGGCTGAAAGACTTGATTCGATACCAGGTGACAAAGCTTGTGAAGACTTAGAACTGGTCAAGAGATTCTACCGTATAAACTGTGCCATAAGCAGACCAGATGACTCAGGTGATGAAGCAGAGAGCCCATCAAGGATGAAGAGGCCAAAGGGTATCCATGTCTTCAAAAAGCCTAGTTTCTCCAAGAAGAAAGAAAAAGACTTTAAGCACAAAGAGAAAAAACACAAGGAGAAAAAGTCCAAAGATATAACCGCAGCAGATGTTGTTAAGCAGTGGAAAGAGAAAAAGAAAAAGAAGAAGCCTGCACCAGAGCAGGAAGCAGTTCCGGTGGATACATCCAATGAAAAGCGACAAGTTAAGATAGTAACTATAGGTTTTTATTGGCTAAATAACAGAGCCCACCCTCGTGGGTGATCAGGTCCAACAAGGAGGAATACCAGCCAGTCGACCACCTTTATACCTGGGCAAGCAGGCGGAGTCATGGGCGGAGTCAGCTGTGGTCAGCCCAGGTATAACAGCGTGACAAGAGGTGACCTTGTGTAGTGATACAACAGTGTAAACAGTGATAACCATAGTGTAACGATATAAACAGTGATAACGATAGTGCAACGATAGTGAACGATAAAAGTGGTTTACCACATTCACCCCTTGTTTAGATTTGAGTCCGGCGGGGTGAAGTGTGCTACCAGTTCGGGTATGTCAGTCTGTCCGGAGGCCTCGTAAGTCTCTCTGATCGGCGCAGCAGCGGCGGCGGTGATGCAGTATCCGATGTTAATGCTGGTGTCTGCGTGGTCGGCGAAGGCTCGTGGGGTTCCGGCATGCCGTCTACCTGGGGTGGATTTGGGGGGGTGGTGGGGGGTAACGGTGGTGTCTCAGGGGTGCCCGAGGGTGCAAGGTCTCGTAAGGAGACTGTGTCCTCCCGCCCGTCTGGGTATGCCACATAGGCGTACTGGGGGTTGGCGTGCAGGAGGTCCACCCTCTCGACCAGGGGGTCCGTTTTATGGGCCCTCGCGTGCTTTCGCAGCAAGACGGGCCCCGGAGAAGTCAGCCATGTTGGTAGCGAGGTTCCCGTAGTCGACTTCCTGGGGAAAACAAACATTCGTTCATGGGGGGTGGCGTTAATGGCCGTGCAAAGCAGTGACCGGATGGAATGCAGCGCTGCCGGGAGGACTTCCTGCCAGCGAGAGGTTGGCAGGCCCTTAGACTTTAAGGCTAAGAGAACGGCCTTCCAGACAGTCGTGTTCTCTCTTTCCACCTGGCCATTCCCTCGGGGGTTGTAGCTGGTGGTCCTGCTTGCAGCAATGCCTCTCGCTAGTAGGAACTGGCGAAGTTCCTCGCTCATGAAGGATGAGCCCCGGTCGCTATGTTTATAGTTCGGGAACCCGAACAAGGCGAAGAGGTCGTTCAGGCATTTGATGACCGTGGTACTGGTCATGTCTGGGCAGGGGAAGGCAAAGGGGAAACGGGAGTACTCATCAATGATGTTGAGGAAGTACACATTACGGTCAGAGGACGGGAGGGGCCCCTTAAAATCGATGCTCAAGCGCTCGAAGGGGCGGGTGGCCTTGATCAGGCTTGCTCTGTCCGGCCTAAAGAAATGCGGTTTCCATTCGGCACAGTTTGGCAGTTCCTGGTCATGGTCCTGACCTCCTCGATGGAGTAGGGCAGGTTGCGGGCCTTAATGAAGTGGTAAAGTCTGGTGACCCCGGGGTGGCAGAGGTCGTTGTGGAGGGTCTGCAGTCTATCAATTTGCGCGTTGGCGCATGTACTTCGTGATAAAGCATCTGGGGGTTCGTTCAGTTTACCAGGTCGGTACAAGATATCATAATCATAGGTGGAGAGCTCGATTCTCCACCTCAAGATCTTGTCATTCTTGATTTTGCCCCTCAGCTTGTTATTAAACATAAAAGCGACCGAACGCTGGTCGGTGAGGAGGGTAAATCGTTTGCCTGCCAGGTAATGCCTCCAGCGTCGTACTGCCTCCACGATCGCCTGGGCCTCCTTCTCGACCGAAGAGTGTCGGATCTCAGGGCCCTGGAGGGTCCTTGAGAAGAAGGCCACAGGTCTCCCCGCCTGGTTAAGGGTTGCTGCTAGGGCGAAGTCGGATGCATCGCTCTCCACTTGGAAAGGGATAGACTCATCCACCGCGTGCATTGTGGCCTTAGCAATGTCTCCCTTTATGAGGGAGAAGGCTGCGCACGCTTCTGCCGTCAGGGCGAAGGAGGTGGACTTCATGAGGGGTCTGGCTTTGTCCGCATAATTCGGCACCCATTGGGCATAGTAGGCGAACAGCCCCAGGGTTCTCTTCAGCACCTTTGGACAGTGGGGGAGGGGTAGCTCCATGAGGGGGCGCATTCTTTCGGGGTCGGGGCCGATGACCCCGCTCGCTACTACGCAGCCGAGGATGGTGAGACGCGAGGTGTTAAACACACATTTCTCCTTATTGTAAGTGAGGTTCAGCCGTTCGGCCGTACGGAGGAATTTCTCCAGATTAACATCGTGGTCCTGCCGGTCGCGGCCGCAGATGGTGACGTTATCTAGATAAGGGAACGTGGCCTGCAGCCCGTTCTGGTCAACCATCCGGTCCATCTCCCTTTGGAAGACCGAAACCCCGTTGATGACGCCGAAGGGAACCCTAAGGAAGTGGTAGAGGCGGCCATTCGCCTCGAAGGCGGTATACTGGCGGTCCTCAGGGCGGATAGGGAGTTGGTGATAGGCCGACTTAAGGTCGATGGTGGAGAATACCCGGTACTGTGCAATCTGATTGACCATATCAGATATGCGGGGAAGGGGGTATGCGTCCAGCTGGGTGTACCGGTTTATGGTTTGGCTGTAGTCGATGACCAGGCGGTTTTTATTGCCGGTCTTAACGACTACGACCTGGGCACGCCGGGGCTGTTGCTCCTCTCGATGATGCCCTCCTTCAGGAGACGCTGCACCTCAGAGCAAATAAAAGCTCTGTCCCCGGCGCTGTACCGCCTGCTCTTGGTGGCGACGGGTTTACAGTCGCGGGTGAGGTTAGCGAACAGGGAGGGGGGCGGGACCTTGAGGGTGGATAGGCCGCAGGTGGTATGCGGTGGGCGGTTTAAAGGCTGCTGGTTGTCGACTGTGAGTGGGGGGAGGGGTCCACCGTATGCCAAAGTGACACTTTGAAGGTGGGATTGGAAGTCCAGCCCTAGTAGGACGGCAGCGCAGAGCTGGGGCAGGACGAGGAGTTTAAAATTTTTATACTCCGTGCCCCTAACCGACAGGGTCACAACACAGTAGCCGCTGATGTCTGTAGAATGGGACCTCGACGCCATCGAGATCCGGTTGCGCGTTGGCCGGACAGTGAGGGAGTAGTGGCTCACCGTGTCTGGATGGATGAAACTCTCCGCGCTTCCGCTGTCGAACAGGCAGGTCGTGGCGTGGCCGTTTACTTTGATGTCCATCATGGACTTGGACAGGTGATGCGGGCGAGCTTGATCCAGTGTGACGGAGGCTAGTGTATGGCTGAGCGAGCTGCTGTAGTCTGTGGGTGAGGCGGTGGTTGGGTCTGGAGACAAGGTGGCGGTCAAGTGTGGTGGACAAAATGGCGGCGCCCACGAGGTTGAATAAAATGGCGGAGAAGATGGCCGCCCCCACAACTCACATGAGGCACTGCTGGTGTCGGTGGCCTTGACCAAAGATGGCCGCCCCCACGACTCACACGAGGGGATACTGGCATCTGTGGCCTTGATGAAAGATGGCCGCCCCCACAACTCGCATGAGGCACTGCTGGCGTCTGTGGCTCTCCCCCTGCAGGCCTTAGCGAAGTGGCCTTTCTTGTGGCAATCGGAGCAAGTCGCGTTTCTTGCAGGGCAGTGCGTCCTCGGGTGTTTCGCCTGGCCACAGAAGAAGCAGCCGGCGGCCCGATCGCGGGGCTCCGATGTTGCAGCCGGTACCGGGGGTGGCGGTCCCGATCGGTTCTGGGACGCCGACGCTGAGGTAGGTCCCAGAGGCGGCGGTGCGAGTGGTATTGCGGCCGGGGTCGGGCCGGAGTCCCAGGGTCGCGCAGCACAGTACCTGGAATACGCCTCGAGGTCCCGATGAGCCACTTCCAGAGAGCGAGCGAGGGCTGCAGTTGTATTCAGGTCGAGGTCCTTTGATTCGAGCAGTCTTTGCCGTGAGTAGTCGGACCGAAGGCCTTTCAAGAAGGCATCGCGGATATTCCCTTCAGTATTTTCTGCAGCCGTTACAGCTTTAAAGTCACAGTCCCTGCCGAGTGTTTGTGGTGCCCGTAAAAATTCATCTACAGACTCTCCTGGCTGTTGCGAGTGGGATCTTAGGAGATGTCTGGCATACATAGAGTTTACCGGGCTCCGGTACTGCTCTTTCAGCAGGTTGAGGGCGTCCTCGTATGTAGTAAGGTCCTGGATGATTGCAAATACTTTAGGGCTCACTTGGGCGGTCAGAACTCTTAGTTTGGATCCCGGAGGCACGCCGGATTCTCCCAGGTAGGATTCGAAACAGCTCAGCCAGTGTTTGAAGTCGAGGGCTGAGTTCGCTGCCTGTGGGTTTAGATCCAGGTACGGCGGTTGGAGGGCTCGCAGCCAGGCCGGCTGCTGTGGCTGTTGTAGCTGGCCATTTGGCTGGTCGTTTGGCTGCTCCGATCCACTCATTTCAAAATTTAGCCAGTAAAATTGATATACCTATCAATTCATCCAATGAAAAGCGACGAGTTAAGATAGTAACTATAGGTTTTTATTGGCTAAATAACAGAGCCCACCCTCGTGGATGATCGGGTCCAACAAGGAGGAATACCAGCCAGTCGACCACCTTTATACCTGGGCAAGCAGGCGGAGTCATGGGCGGAGTCAGCTGTGGTCAGCCCAGGTATAACAGCGTGACAAGAGGTGACCTTCTGTAGTGATACAACAGTGTAAACAGTGATAACCATAGCGTAACGATATAAACAGTGATAACCATAGTGTAACGATAGTGAACGATAAAGGTGGTTTACCACACCCTCATGCCAATCTTTGGTGCTCCATTAGCCGAGGCTGCTGAGAGGACTATGCTGTATACATAGATACATAGAGATAGGAACAGGAGTAGGCCATTCGGCCCTTCGAGCCTGCTCCGCCATTCAATGAGATCATGCTGATCTTCGTCTGAGATCATAGCTGATCTTACCAGTTCAGTACCCCGTCCCCGCCTTTTCTCCGTAACCCTTAATCCCCTTAGCCTTCAGAAATATATCCAATTCTCTCTTGAAAATATTTATTGAATTAGCCTTCACAGCCCTCTGTGGCAGGGAATTCCACAGGCTCACCACTCTTTGAGTGAAGAAATTCTTCCTCATCTCTGTTTTAAATGATTTGCCCGCTATTTTTAGACTGTGGCCCCTGGTTCTGTGCTCCCCGGCCATTGGAAACATTCTCTCTGAATTCAGCCTGTCCAGGCCTGCCATAATTTTATATGTTTCGATGAGATCCCCTCTCAATCTTCTAAACTCCAGTGAGTACAAGCCCAAACTATTTAATCTCTCTTCGTAGGTCATTCCCGCCATTCCAGGTATCAGCCTGGTGAATCGCCGTTGCACTCTTTCCGTGGCAAGAACATCCTTCCGCAGATGGGGCGACCAAAACTGTACACAATACTCCAGATGCGGTCTCACCAGCACCTTGTACAGCTGTAGTAAGGTATCCCTATTCCTATACTCGAACCCCCTTGATATGAAGGCCAACATACCATTTGCCTTCTTAATCGCCTGTTGCACCTGCATGCTCTCCTTCAGTGACTGGTGCACAAGAACACCCAGGTCCCTCTGCACTTCCCCATCTCCCAATCTATTGCCATTTAGATAATAATCTACCCTCCTGTTTTTACCCCCAAAGTGGATAACCTCGCATTTATCCACATTATAGTGCATCTGCCACGTATCCGCCCATTCCCCCAACCTGTCCAAATCGCACTGTAGCCTCCTGACATCCTCATCAGAGCCCACCCCTCCTCCTAGTTTAGTGTCGTCAGCGAATTTGGAAATATTGCATCCAATTCCCTGATCCAGATCATTTATATATATTGTGAACAGCTGGGGTCCCAGGACAGATCCTTGCGGCACCCCGCTGGTCACTGCCTGCCACTCCGAAAACGAGCCGTTTATTCCAACTCTCTGTTTTCTATCCGCCAGCCAGTTCTCTATCCACGTTAATACTTTGCCCCCAATCCCATGAGCCTTAATTTTGCATGATAATCTTTTGTGTGGAACCTTATCGAAGGCTTTCTGGAAGTCAAGGTACACCACATCCACTGGCTCTCCCCCATCTATTCTACCAGTTACCTCCTCAAAAAATTCCAGCAGATTAGTCAAACACGATTTACCCTTTGTAAATCCATGTTGACTCTGTCCGATCCTTTCCCCATTTGTCAAGTGCTCCGCTATTTTATCCTTAATAATGGACTCTAGCATTTTGCCCACAACCGATGTAAGGCTTACTGGTCTATAATTCCCTGCTTTCTCTCTACCCCCCTTTTTAAATATTGGGGTAACATTAGCTACCCTCCAATCCACGGGTACTGTTCCCGAGTCAATGGAGTTCCGGAAGATGATCCTTAAAGCATCTGCTATCTCCAGGGCCACCTCCTTAAGTACCCTAGGATGTAGTTTATCAGGCCCCGGGGATTTGTCGGCCTTCAGTCCCCTCAACTTACCCAACACCATATCCCTAGAGATACTAATTTCTGTCAGCTCCTCCCTCTCATTAGTCCCTATGTTTGCCGATATTCCTGGGAGGTTATTTGTGTCCTCCTTTGTGAATACAGAACCAAAGTATGAGTTTAATTGGTCTGCCATTTCCTTATTCTCCATTATATATTCTCCCGAATCGGACTGCAAGGGACCGACTTGGGATTTTACCAGTCTTTTCCTCCTGATATACCGATAAAAGCTTTTGCAGTCTGTCTTTATGTTTGCTGCAAGTTTACTTTCGTATTCTATTTTCCCCTTCCTGATTAATCCCTTTGTCCTCTTTTGCTGTATCCTGTACTGCCCCCAATCTTCTGGTCTGGTGCTTTTTTTTGCCAGTTGATATGCCCTTTTTTTTGATTTTATGCTGTCCCTAATTTCCCTCGTTATCCACGGTTGAGTCACCTTTTTAGGTTTATTTTTATGCCAAACCGGTATAAACATGTTCTGGAATTCTTCCATTCTATCTTTGAATGCTTGCCATTGTCTATCCACTGTCAATCCCCCCAGAAACACCACCCAATCAATCTTACCCAATTCCCGTCTCATACCCTCGTAATTCCCTTTATTTAAGTTCTGGACCTTAGTCTCTGATTCAATTTCCTCACTCTCCATCTCGACTGAGAGCTCGATCATATTATGATCGCTCTGACCCAAGGGGCCTCGTACAAGAAGATTGCTGATAAGTCCCTTCTCATTGCACAATACCCAGTCTAAAATGGCCTGATCTCGAGTCGGCTCCTCGACATATTGGTCCAGATAACCGTCCCGAAAACATTCCAGGAATTCCTCCTCCTCAGAATTTTTACTAATTTGGGTAGTCCAATCAATATGTAAATTAAAGTCACCCATGATGACAGCTGTGCTCTTATCGCACGCTTCTCTAATTTCCCTTTTTATGCCTTCCCTCACCTCCATATTACTATTTGGAGGCCTATATATCACACCCACTAACGTATGATGGGATCCAGCTGCCAGCAGTTTTTCGAGAGTGCATTGACTACATTGAGAGTTATGGCATGAAGAGTGAAGGAAACACTGAAACCCTCTCCAAGCAAAGATCGCAAGGAGACCTCAATCTATACAAGAGCAGATTGATGACAATGCCGCAACTGCATCTTGTCATTCACCGCCAGAACAATCTCATGAAGACACATCAGACTTACCCGTGTTGAGAAGATCCACACGTGAAGTAAAAAAGCCTGATAGACTTAATCTTTGAGTACAATGTAAAGCTTTGAAAATGTGTTGACTGTGTTGAAAATGTTTATGTTTATAGAGCACTAGCAAAAGTGTTACTGATATTATCTTTATTGTTTTCTTGAAAGTTGATTGATATTGATTTTGTTAAACCTCAAAGAAAGGGGGATGTAGTGATCAATAGCATGTCATTCTATAGTGGACACTAGGTGGAGCTGTGTAGAGCTGTATATAGCTGTATGTATAAGACTACACTACCCAGCTGTATGGTATTAAGACTACATTACCCATGAGGCACTAGGCTACCCACAAGGCAACAGTCAAGATGGCAGCCTGCACACAGGAGCACAATGCTGCATCTCTACAGATACTGTACCAAGTCCACATGACTCAATAAAGTAACTAGCAAAAGCTAGCTGTGTTCATAATAAGAATGTCTATTTATTAATGAACATAACACTTCCTAATGTGTGGTGCCCAGAATTGGACACAGTACTCCAGCTGGGGCTGAATCAATGTTTTATACAGGTTCATCATAATTTCCACACTTTTGTACTCCATGGCCGCGATTTTCCAAGTGGAGGGAGCTTTGATGTGCGGCGGGTTCCAGTCCCGCTGCCGGTTTCAGCCTCCCTGAAATTATGATTTTTGCTTAAGTGGGCTGATTAAGCCCATCGTGCGCGTTACCTGGCCCAATCAGTAGGTTCGGGAATGCTGCTCGCCTCTGCTGACGTCTTTCAGCCAAGGGGCCCATGCAGCCTTGTTTTTGATCCATCCTATTCTGCTGCTTCTTGGTGTGGCACCTTTGAAAATGACTGCTGCAAGACCCAAGGCATCTCCCAGATTTGATGATGACTCTCTCCATGCTCTTGTGGAGGGGGTGAGAGTGCGCCAAGAGGTACTGTTCCCCTCAAATGGACGGGGGAAGCCTCCTCAGCAAATTAAAGCAGCCGGGCTGCAATTTGCTGAGGAGGTGAGCGTCAGGTCTTTGTGTGGTCGCACCTGGGTTCAGTGCAGGAAAAGGTTCAATGATCTGCTACACTCAGCAAAAGTGAGTATAATATCACACTTACCTTAAATCTGCACCCCATCTCCTCTCATCACCAGCACTCTGCATTGTCAACCTACTCCTGCACATCCCACTTTACTCTTACATCCCTTGCACCCTTAACCATCCCTCTCTCTCTATGTACAGAATCACTTCACCATTCTACTATGCACCCCTCACACTCGCTATCACTGTTATGCAATGACAACAACTAACAACGCACAGGGAGGGCCCTTGGTATTGGCACCTCACTCCATCTTTGTCTCCCTCTAAGCATCTATGCTATAGATTCTTTACACTCGTTCCAACATTCTCACTCAAACTCCACTTGTGTCCCTCATTGCAGGAAAAGAGAGCCCACAATAAGAGGGAGAGGGACAGGACAGGAGGAGGGCCACCTTCGATTGCCCACTTGACCACCGCTGAGGAGACTGCTCTCGACATCCTCGGAGGTGCTGAGGATCTGGAAGTGGGGGATGGTCAGCTGGGCACAGTAGAGCAAGCTGGTGACAGAATAAATTTGCAGCCCTCTCATTTAGATTGCATGAGTGACTGATATGGCACCTGATGTTCATGCAGATTGAGTTCTGATCATCTGCACAATTCGATGTGCCTGCTACATTAATATCACATGTCTAACTCAAGCCTTTACCCCCCCCCCACAGGACCATCGAGAGCCCCCCTCCCCACTGTCCAGGAGGAAGAGCCTGAAGACTCCTCAGGGGAAGCTGCAACCTCTGAGGGTGCAGTGTCAGCAGAAATGAGCGCACCCAGCACCAGCGCAAAGACGCTCACCTCGGTGGGTCATTCACGAGATAGAATAGTGTTGTCACCTGGTGTATCACAGCTCACAAGTGAACATCAGCAGATGGTGGAGACAGGGACAGCAGTGGAGAGTCCTCACCGGAGGCCGCAGGGCGCTCCTAGCTCTGCTCAGCTGCATGTGGACCCTATGCCTCTGGGGCCATCCAGAAAGAGAGTGGTGCTAGAACTTCAGTAACAAGTGCAGGAGTCTCTAACAGGGTTTGCATCCACGGTAACTGCGAGTTTGCAGAGAATGGAGGAGTCCATCTCAAATATGAGCACTGCCATGGTGGAGGCAATGGCGCATGAACGTGCCACCATGGAGAGGGTGGCACCCTCCTTGGAGGACATAACTCGCCACACTCAACAGAGCATGGTGACTCTTCTAAATAGAAACATAGAGATAGGAACAGGAGTAGGCCATTCGGCCCTTCGAGCCTGCTCCGCCATTCAATGAGATCATGGCTGATCTTCGTCTGAGATCTTAGCTGATCTTACCAGTTCAGTACCCCGTCCCCGCCTTTTCTCCGTAACCCTTAATCCCCTTAGCCTTCAGAAATATATCCAATTCTCTCTTGAAAATATTTATTGAATTAGCCTTCACAGCCCTCTGTGGCAGGGAATTCCACAGGCTCACCACTCTTTGAGTGAAGAAATTCTTCCTCATCTCTGTTTTAAATGATTTGCCCGCTATTTTTAGACTGTGGCCCCTGGTTCTGTGCTCCCCTGCCATTGGAAACATTCTCTCTGAATTCAGCCTGTCCAGGCCTGCCATAATTTTATATGTTTCGATGAGATCCCCTCTCAATCTTCTAAACTCCAGTGAGTACAAGCCCAAACTATTCAATCTCTCCTCGTAGGTCATTCCCGCCATTCCAGGTATCAGCCTGGTGAATCGCCGCTGCACTCTTTCCATGGCAAGAACATCCTTCCGCAGATGGGGCGACCAAAACTGTACACAATACTCCAGATGCGGTCTCACCAGCACCTTGTACAGCTGTAGTAAGGTATCCCTATTCCTATACTCGAACCCCCTTGATATGAAGGCCAACATACCATTTGCCTTCTTAATCGCCTGTTGCACCTGCATGCTCTCCTTCAGTGACTGGTGCACAAGAACACCCAGGTCCCTCTGCACTTCCCCATCTCCCAATCTATTGCCATTTAGATAATAATCTACCCTCCTGTTTTTACCCCCAAAGTGGATAACCTCGCATTTATCCACATTATAGTGCATCTGCCACGTATCCGCCAAATAGATGGTCTGCTATGGAGGATAGCTGGGCAGCTATTGAGGAGAGACACCAGAGGTACATGGACGTCCTCATTATGAGGACTGCCAGTACAGAGACGGGTCCTCATGGCCTCGCTGATGTGCAGCAAGGTGCTCCCAGCTACTTGATAACAGTGAAGTGCGGGCGACCCATGAGAGAGATATTGGTGGTCGACAGCAAGGAAGTGTGGGCTCCTCTCCAAGTGCTCACACTCCCATACCACTGCGGAGCCCTTGGTCAGAGCCCCAGATTCTTCACCCAAGTGAGATGGCTGAGTCAGCCTCTGCACAACTGCAGGAGGAGCAGACTGTTGCCAAGCCCTCCCAGGCTCCCAAACCCAGAGGGCACCTGCTAAAAAGGTGTCGAAGCAGGAGCAGCATGAAAGTGAGCAAGGTGCCTCCACATCTGCTGAAGCCACAGGGGAAGCACCACGTAGAAGCACATGTAAGAGAAAGGTAACACACAAATAGTCACAAGGGTAGTCACTTGGATGTTTTAATATTATCATTGTCATTTCCATTGTAATAAAGAAATGCGATGGCAAACATTCAAAGAGTTGGTTTATGTATGCCTAGAAATGGAAGTGTCACAGTGAGGTGTCAGGGTGCCTTTCATCTGTAATGATGGTGGTGAGAGTGATAGGTATTATGTCCGTGTATAATAGAGACACGGACTGCAGGAGTTGATTATAACAAGTCTTTACTGAATGGAGACAACCTGGAAACTGAAACTACAGAAGCCTGCTAGGGCCTTTTATACAGGGGTGGTCACTGCCGGTACTGCAGTCTGAGACGAGTTATTCCCTTAAAGGTACATACACAACAATTCCTCCCCTTCTAGATAAACAGTACATAACATTCATCTAACAACTAAATAATAACTAATTACAATTACGGTTGCTAGATACATTGGTTGAAGTTAAGCAATTATAAGTTCAGTCTTTGAGGAGGCTTCCTGATTCTGTCTGGATAACGCTTCTTTGGGATATCAGGTTCTTCTGGCAAGGTTGAGTCAGGATCAATGTCGTTGTTCGGTTCGTCTGCTTCCAATATCACCGATTCTGCGGTAGATGCAATTGGTACTTCGGTTTCATCGCCAGGTGTATCAGGTCGTGGTGTGGAGTTGACGTTTTCCAGTGACTCTAGAATCTGGTCAGCATGGCATCTTACAATGCTCTCTCCAACGTCCACGGTATACATTAGAGGTCCTTGCCGTGTACAGATCGTTCCTGGCTGCCATTTCTCTGTGCGGTAGTCCCGAGCCAAAACTGGTTGACCTATCTTAAAACTCCTGGTCGGCCTTTCATTCATATTCTGAAACTGCCTGTTCTCCACATCTCTTCTGACGTTTGGCTTAACCAAATCCAAGCGGCATCGTAGTCTTCGATTGAAGAACATCATGGCTGGAGTTTGGTTGGTAACCGCATGTGTCGCATTCCGGTAGGCAAACAAGAAGTTATCCACCTTGTGTTGTAGGGGTATATCTTCATTAGACATTGCCTTGATAGCCTTCTTGAATGTTTGAACAAACCTCTCGGCCAATCCATTAGTGGCTGGATGATATGGGGCGGATGTGTAATGCTTAACACCATTGTTCTTTAAGAACTTCCGGAACTCTTCAGACACAAACTGTGGTCCATTGTCAGAGCAAATCTGTTCAGGCAGCCCATTCCTGGCGAATATGGTTCGTAAGACTGTGATAGTTTTTTCTGTGGTGGTTGAGGACATTTTTATTACCTCTGGCCACTTTGAATGTGCATCCACCGCAATTAAAAACATCGAGTCCATAAAGTGACCAGCAAAATCAATGTGCACCCTTTGCCATGGAGATGAGGGCCACTCCCATGGATGTAGAGGGGCTTGTGGTGGGGCGTTTTGGACCTTCTGGCATCCTGTACAGCTCTTGGTCATCTCTTCGATTTCTCTATCGATTCCCGGCCACCACACAAACGCTCTGGCTAAGTTCTTCATTTTTACCCCTCCCAGATGACCCTCATGAAGCTCATTGAGCACTCTATCCGTCAACTTAGGTGGAATTACTACTCTGGATCCACACATCAAGGTTCCTCTGCACACTGACAGCTGTTCTCTTCTCGGCGAGAATGCTGGCAGCAGTGGTTCGCCATGTGCTGGCCATCCCTTCACCGTTAAATCATAGACCCAGGAGAGTGTCGGGTCATTTCGTGTTTCCTTTTCTATGTTTGCATTCGTCACAGGGAGACATTCGACTATAGTCGAGTGGAATAACTCCACTGGATCCACTGCCAGTTCTTCTTCCACTGTCGGCAACGGTAGGCGCGACAATCCATCAGCATTCCCATGCTGTTTAGTTCCTTTGTACTCGATGTCATATTGGTGTGCCCCTAGGAAAAGGGACCACCTCTGTAGCCGTTGTGCCGTCATTATCGGTACGCCCTTCTGAGGGTTGAAAATGGAGACGAGAGTTTGAAGATCAGTTAGTAGAGTAAATTTCTGACCGTGCAGGTAGTGATTGAACTTCTTTACCCCCCACACCAGGCTGAGGGCCTCTCTGTCAATCTGGGCGTAGTTACGCTCGGCTGAAGTTAACAAGCGTGACGCAAAAGCTATCGGCCTCTCTGAACCATCAAGGAATTTATGTGACAGTACTGCCCCAACACCGTAGGGAGACACATCACATGCCAGTCTTATCGGTAGTGATGGGTTGTAGTGAGCCAATACTTCTCTTGAAGTGATTAGGTCCTTACTCTTCTGAAAGGCCCGCTTACATTCATCGCTCCATTTCCATGCTACTCCCGTTCGTAGTAGGGCGTTCAGTGGATGCAGAATTGTGGACAAATTCGGCAAAAACTTATGGTAGTAATTCACCAATCCGAGGAATTACCTCAGTTGCGACACATTTTCAGGCGCTGGAGCCTTAACTACTGCTTCAATTTTGTCAGGGGACTTATGCAACCCCTCTTCATCAATCACGTGGCCACAATACGATATCTGTTTCTTAAAAAACTCCCACTTAGGGCGATTGGCTCGTAGCCCATGTTCACGTAGTCTAGTGAGCACCTGCTCTAGGTTGGCAAGGTGTTCACTGTCATCTTCACCTGTCACTAGGATGTCGTCCAAGTAACACCGAGTCCCCGGAATCCCTTGCAGGACTTGTTCCATCGCTCTTTGCCATATCGCCGGAGCTGATGCTACTCCGAATACCAGTCGATTATACTGGTAAAGACCTTTGTGAGTGTTTATCGTGATATACTTCCTAGAGGATTCTTCAACCTACATCTGCAAATATGCTTGTGCTAGGTTAATTTTTGTAAAACGCTTCCCTCCAGATAGTGAGGCGAAGAGATCTTCTATCCTTGGAAGAGGATATTGTACTGTGTGAAGGACTGGGTTCACCGTCACCTTGAAGTCCCCACAGATGTGAACCTTCCTTGGCTCCTCAGACTTATTGTTTAACGTTTTCTTCATGACAGGAACGATGGGTGTCGCCCACTCGCTCCAGTCTACCTTAGATAACACGCCTGCCTTCTCCAGATTCTCCAGCTCTGCCTCAACGGCTGGGCAAATTGCATATGGTACCAGTCTTGCTTTGAAAAACTTGGGAATTGCATTCTCCTCTATTTTTATCGAGGCGGTTACGCCTTTAAGAGTGCCCAGTTCTTGTTGAAATACCTCTTTGGCGTCAGCTAAGATTGTTGACAATCGTCCAGGAGTAACGTCGTCATCCTTTTTACCAGCCACCGTCAGTGCCTGAATGGAGTGCCAGTCTAAACTTATCTTTCTGATCCATTCACGTCCTAATACCGGTGGTCCACCATCTTGCAGAATGTAGAGATACAATTTCTGTATTTTCTTGCCGTTGTATTCGACAGGCACCCTTATTTTTCCTCTGGGGTATACTTTTTGCCCTGTATACGTCCTCAAGACAATGGATGCCTCTCTCAAGGGTATGTGTGAGAATAGCCGCTCGTAGTCTCGTCGATTCATGACGGTTAGAGCTGATCCTGTATCCAATTCCATTTTGACTTGGGACCCTGCTATCGTGAGGGTGACCCAAATGGTTCGGTGATCCTCTTTTGCGATTACGTTGTGAAGTTTGAGACAGCTTAGTCTCTTGTTCCCGGATTCACTATCGCTCATCTGGTCTTCGGAACTACTGTCCGTCATCTTTTGTACTTTCCTGTACGGTTCCTTAGTAGCCTTTTTGTTGTCGTTGGTCTTCTTCCCAGACCTGCAAACTCGTGCAATGTGTCCCATCTTTCCACATTGCCTGCATATTTTGTCCTTGGACCAGCAGTCCTTCTGGTCATGGTTTGTTCTGCCGCAGCGATAACATTTTGTAAATCCCCGTGTCATTTCGTGCGTGCCGTATTCCTGTGGCTTTTGTTGTATTTCCACAGCTCCCCTTGCTGCTGCATCGTACGATACTGCCACGCTGAAAGCCTTATCTAGCGTCAGCTCTTTCTCTGAGAGTAACCTCTTCTGGGTTCCTTCACTCAGGAGTCCACAGACAAATTTGTCCCGTAAGGTATCTGCCAGTCCTGCTCCGAACTGGCAGTGCTTTGATAGCTTGCGTAGTTCCGTAAGGTAATCAGCATTGCTCTCATTTTTATGCTGATTTCTCCTGTGGAATTTAAATCTTTCTGCTATCAGCAGCAGTGTCGGATTTAGGTGTTCCTGTAGGATAGCAACAATTTCATTAAAACTCTTCGCCTTCGGTTTGGCTGGAGTAATCAGGTCCTGCAATAGGCCGTACGTTCTTGCGCCCATTAAATTCAGCAATACCGATGCCTTTTTCTCATTGGCTATTTCGTTTGCCTCGCAATATACCTTGGCTCTTTCCACATACGTGGTCCAGTCTTCCATTGCATTATCGAAGGCAGTGATATCACCAGTCTTTGGCATCTTGAAAATCTAAGATGGCACCTCCCGCGCTTTGCCTTCATCCCCGATGGATCAAAATGGCGCCTCCCTCGCTTTTCCTTCTTCCCCGCCGAGTTAAGATGGCACCTCCTGCGCTTTCCCGCCGCTGCCGCTGCTGCCAACGCTGTTGCTGCCGATTATATTTATTTTACTATCCTGTAATGGCGACGCCCTATGGTCTTCACGCCTCCCCGATCGCTGCTGCCAACGCCGCTCTCCGCGGTATTTTTATTTTTCTATCGCACTTCAATATTTGCTCCGTTAATTGAAGAACCGTTCCCGTTGTGGAGCGGACCCTCTGGGACACTTCCCTCCCTCTTCTTAGGTCCGAACGCTGCCCGGCTGCGAAGCACCGGCCGCGCCCTGTGTGCTCCACCCTCTCTCTCTCTCTTTGCTTCCCGACTCGCTGCCCGGCCCCATTGCAGAGCCACCCGATCGAGCTCTAGCCCGCCGCAGCCCAGGAAGGATCAGTGCACTACCTGCCACCAGCCCGATTAGCTGGGAAACCACAGACTGGAGATCAAGCCTGGCTCTCGACAGTCTCTCCTGCACTTTTCAATTCGATGATTTGGAGGGCGGTTGCCCACGGTCGATGCCCGTCTCTCGAGTTTCTTTGGATTTTTTTTTTTTTTCTTCTGGCTTCGACCTTCAATAACGTCGTCTGAGGTGCTGCCGAGTTGCAGGTAAGTTCGTTTCTTACACGTCGCCAGTATTATGTCCGTGTATAATTGAGACACGGACTGCAGGAGTTGATTATAACAAGTCTTTACTGAATGGAGACAACCTGGAAACTGAAACTACAGAAGCCTGCTAGGGCCTTTTATACAGGGGTGGTCACTGCCGGTACTGCAGTCTGAGACCAGTTATTCCCTTAAAGGTAGATACACAACAATAGGAACCCACAGTTTATTGTACAGATGGTGTATGGTGTGTTAAGAAAGTGGCAGCCACATGTGTTTGCGTGTAAACTTAAGAGAATCTGGCATGGATTAGTGCATCCCTTGGATCACGGCCAGCAATATGCTCGCGTGCTGGTGGAACTGGCACATCTGCCTCTGTAAGGTCTCCTTCCTCCACCTCCTCCTCCTCCTCCTCTGAGGAGGAGGCTGTGCGCTGAGCCACTTGTTCCTCAGGCAGCGGTAAGCCACACTGCTGTGCAATGTTGTGCAGTGCACAGCAGACCACGTTGATTCTGGAGACCCTGGCTGGTGCATACTGTAGGGCTCCACCTGATCTGTCGAGGCATCTGAATCGCATTTTGAGCAAGCCGATGGTTTACTCGATGATGGCTCTGGTGGAAATGTGGCTCACGTTGTAGCGTTCCTCAGCTTCGTTTGATGGCCTCCTCAACGGCATCATTAGCCACGACTTCAGGGGATAACCCTTGTCTTCAAGTAGCCATCCGGAACGTTGGGTTGGCGGAATGAAGAGCTGAGGCACAGTAGACTGCCGCAGGATGAATGAGTCATGGCAACTGCTAGGGAACTTGGCGCAAATATGCATAATTTTCTTCCTGTGGTTACACACCAGCTGGACATTAAGGGAGTGGAAGCCTTTGCGGTTCACAAATACAGCTGGGTTGTGATGGGGTGCCCTAATTGTTGTGTCCGTGTGTTAATAGAGACACGGAAGGCAGGAGTTGGTTTCACAGGTGTTTACTGAACAAAGTCTGGAGGTGAACTAACAGATACAAGACAATATACAGGCTTATATAGCCTGAGTGGCCATTACCGGCATTACAGTACATAGGGGGCTCTTAAAGGCACATACACCACAATTCCACCCCTTTTAGACAACCAGTACGTAATATTTTAAGTAATCATTCATTAACATGGTACAAGAACAATAATCTACACATTTGCTGCAGTTAATCAATTATAAGTCAGTCTCTCTGGAGGCTTCCTGACTCGGTCCGGATAACGCCTCAGTAGTGTAGTAGTTTCTGGTGGTGTAGTAGGTTCTTTTGGCAAGGCTGATTCGGATTGAATGCCAGTGTCGGGTTCATCTGGTTCCAGTATCACCGGATCAGAGGTAGATATTATGGGTATCTCTACTTCATCATTAGGCGTATAGAGTTGTGGTGTAGGTTGTCCCTTTTCGGATGACTCTATGATCTGGTCAGCATGGCGCCTTATTATGCTTTCTCCAATGTCCACGGTATACATCAGCGGTCCTAGTCGTGTGCAAATAGTTCCAGGCTGCCATTTCTCGGTACGGTAGTCCCGGGCCAAAACTTGTTGACCTATCTGGAAGGTTCTAGTTGGCCTTTCATTCATGCCTTGAAATTGCCGGTTCTCCACATCCCTTCTGATGTTTGGCTTGATCAAATCCAGCCGGCATCTGAGGCTTCTATTGAAGAACATCATGGCGGGAGTTTGGTTTGTAACCACACGTGTTGCATTCCTGTATGCAAACAAGAAGTTATCTACCTTATGCTGAAGTTTTATGTCTTCATTACCCATGGCCTTTATGGCCTTCTTGAAGGTCTGGACAAACCTTTCAGCCAATCCATTGGTGGCGGGATGGTATGGGGCGGACGTGTAGTGCTTAACCCCATTGTTTTTTAAGAACTTCCTGAATTCTTCGGACACAAATTGCGGTCCATTATCAGAACAGATCTGTTCAGGCAGCCCATTCCTGGCAAATATGGTCCTTAATACTGTGATGGTTTTTTCCGTGGTGGTGGAGGACATCTTTATTACCTCCGGCCACTTGGAGTGTGCATCAACCGCGATTAAGAACATTGAGTCCATAAATGGACCAGCAAAGTCGATGTGTACCCTTTGCCATGGAGATGAGGGCCACTCCCATGGATGTAGAGGGGCTTGTGGTGGGGCGTTTTGGACCTTCTGGCATCCTAGGCAGCTCTTGGTCATTTCTTCAATGTCTCCATCGATACCTGGCCACCACACAAACGTCCTGGCTAGGTTCTTCATTTTCACTCCACCCAGATGCTCCTCGTGAAGCTCCTTTAGCACTTTATCCTGGAGTTTTGGGTGGAATCACCACTCTGGATCCACACAACAAGGTTCCTCGGCACACTGACAGCTGTTCTCTTCTTTGCGAGAATGCTGGCAACAGTGGTTCGCCATGTGCTGGCCATCCCTTCACTGTTAAATCGTAGACTCGTGAGAGAGTCGGGTCATTTTTCATTTCCTTTTCAATGGCAGAATTTGTTACTGGTAGACATTCCACTATGGTTGAGTGGAACATCTCCACTGGGTCTACTGTAGGTGCCTCTTCTACCGTTGGCAACGGTAGGCACGATAAACCGTCAGCATTCCCATGCTGTTTTGATCCTTTGTATTCTATGTCATATTGGTGTGCCCCTAGGAAAAGGGACCACCTCTGTAGCCTTTGCGCTGTCATAATGGGAACACCCTTTTTAGGGTTGAATATGGAGACGAGGGGTTGATGGTCAGTCAACAAGGTAAATTTTTGTCCGTGTAGGTAATGGTTGAATTTCTTCACTCCCCATACCAGGCTGAGTGCTTCCCTGTCGATCTGGGCATAGTTACGCTCAGCTGAGTTCAATGAGCGTGACGCAAAAGCTATCGGCCGCTCCGAGCCATCAGGGAATCTATGCGATAATACCGCTCCTACGCCGTAAGGGGATGCATCGCACGCCAGTCTGATTGGCAGTGATGGGTTGTAATGAGCCAAAACTTCCTTGGACGTGATCAAGCCTTTGCATTTGTGGAAGGCACGTTTACAGTCTTTGCTCCATTTCCAAATTACTCCCGTTTGTAGCAGTTCGTTAAGAGGGTGCAGAAGAGTTGACAAGTTCGGTAAAAATTTATGATAGTAATTTATCAATCCCAGGAACAACCTTAATTCTTAGACATTTTCAGGTGCTGGGGCTTTTATGACCGCTTCAATTTTTTCAGGTGACTTATGCAACCCTTCCTCGTTAATCATGTGGCCACAATATGATATTTGTTTCTGGAAAAATTCGCACTTGGGGCGATTTGCTCGTAGGCCCCATTCTCTCAGCCTAGTGAGCACCTGCTCCAAATTGGCAAGGTGCTCGTTGTCGTTTTCTCCTGTTACAAGGATGTCGTCTAGGTAGCATTGAGTCCCCGGAATCCCTTGGAGGACATGCTCCATAGCTCTTTGCCAGATAGCTGGAGCTGATGCTACTCCGAAAACCAGTCGATTGCACTGGTACAGGCCTTTGTGTGTATTTATCGTGAGATACTTTCTAGAGGCCTCTTCAACCTCCATCTGTAGATATGCCTGTGCCAAGTCAATTTTGGTGAAACGTTTCCCTCCGGATAGTGAGGCGAAAATATCTTCTATCCTCGGAAGAGGATACTGTACCGTGTGAAGGACCGGGTTTACAGTCACCTTGAAGTCCCCACAGATGCGAATTTTTCTCTGTTCTTCAGATTTATCATTATTCAATGTTTTCTTCATGACCGGGATGATGGGTGTTGCCCACTCGCTCCAATCTATCTTGGATAATATGCCTGCCTTTTCCAAATTCTCCAGCTCTGCCTCGACTGCTGGACGAATTGCGTATGGCACCGGCCTTGCCTTAAAAAACTTGGGAATTGCCGCATCTTCCACTTTTATTGAGGCGGTGATGCCTTTCAAGGTTGCTAGTTTCTGTTGAAACACTTCCTTGACGTTGGCCAAGATGTCTTTTAATCGTTCAGGTATGACGTCATCATCATTTTTTTTCTTACTGGTCAGCGTCAGTGCCTGAATGGAGTGCCAGTCTAAACGTATCTTCCTGATCCGTTCACGTCCCAATAGCGGTGTACCACCATCTTGCAGAATGTATAAATACAACTTCTGTATTTCCTTGCCGTTGTATACAACAGGCACCCTTATTTTCCCTTTGGGGTATACTTTCTGCCCCGTATATGTTTTCAAGATAATGGATGTGTCTTTCAAAGGTATATGCGGAAATAGCCGCTCGTAATCCCATCGACTTACGACGGTCAGAGCTGATCCTGTATCTAGCTCCATTTTAACTGGGGACCCCGCTATCGTGAGGGTAACCCAAATGGTCTGGTAATCTTCTTTGGCAATTACATTATGTAATTTGAGACAGCTTAGTCTCTTGTTTCCGGAGTCGTTATCACTCTTCTGGTCTTCGGAGCTACTGTCCGTCATCATTTGTACCTTTCTGTACTTTTCCTTATTGATTTTTTTCCTGTCCGTGGATTTTTTGTGTCCAGATCGGCATACGCATGCAATGTGTCCAATCTTTCCGCATTGCCTGCATGCTTTGTCCTTGAACCAGCAGTCCCTCTGGTCATGGGTGGATCTGCCGCAGTGATAACATCTCTCGAAACCCTGTGTCATTTCATGGGTGCCGATGTCCTGTGTCTTTTGCTGTATCTCTGCAGCTCCTCTTGCGGCTACTTCGTATGATACAGCCATACTGAAAGCCTTGTCCAGTGTCAAATCTTTCTCAGAAAGTAGCCTTTTCTGTGTTCCTTCACTTAGGAGACCGCAGACGAATTTGTCTCGAAGAGAATCTGCCAGTCGTGCCCCGAATTGGCAGTGCTTTGATAGCTTCCTTAATTCGGTGAGGTAATCAGCGTTACTTTCATTCTTGTGCTGATTCCTTTTGAAGAATTTGAATTGTTCCGCTATCAGCAGCGGTGTTGGGTTTAAGTGCTCCTGTAGGGTATCAACAATCTCCTTAAAATTCTTGTCCTTTGGTTTGGCTGGAGTGATTAAGTTTCGTAACAGCCCGTATGTCCTTGCGCCCATTAGATTTAGAAGTACTGATGCCTTTTTATCATTTTCTATTCCATTTGCTGTGCAATATACCTCCACTCTTTCCACATATGTGATCCAATCCTCTATATCATTATCGAAAGCATTAATATTGCCAGCCTTAGGCATCCTGAAAAAAAAATGGCGCCTCCCGCGCTTTCCTTTCTTCCCTGCAGAAAAAAAATGGCGCTTCCCGCACTTTCCCGCCGCTGCTGCTGCTGACAACGCTGTTTTCCGCGGTTTTTATTTACAGGTGGAGACTTGTTCCCGCCGGACTCTCTGGGACTTTGCCCTCCCTCTGCTTGGTCCGAACGCCGACCTGCTTTGCAGCGCCGGCCATCTCCCGAGTGCTCCCCCCCTCTGTCTCTGTTTGCCACCGCTTTCGCTGCTCGGCCCCGCTGCAGAGCCAGCCGATGGAGCCCCAGCCCGCCGCCCAGGAAGGATTATTGCAGTACCTGCCACCAGCTCGGCTAGCTGGTGAAACCACCGTTTTTTTTTTTTTTCTTTCTTGCTTTTCTTCGACTTTCGTCTGAGGAATCGATCTCCTTGAGGTGCTGCCGGATTGCAGGTAAGTCCGTTTCCAATTCGTCACCACTGTTGTATCCATGTGTTAATAGAGACACGGAAGGCAGGAGTTGGTTTCACAGGTGTTTACTGAACAAAGTCTGGAGGTGAACTAACAGATACAAGACAATATACAGGCTTATATAGCCCGAGTGGCCATTACCGGCATTACAGTACACAGGGGGCTCTTAAAGGCACATACACCACACTAATGGCCACATGTGTGCAGTCTATGATGCCCTGCACCATTGGCAAGCCAGCCATATTTGCAAAGCCAACTGCACACGTGGTTACACTTGTTTCATCCATGGAGAAGTGGATGTAATTGTGCGCCTTTGCAAAGTGGGCATCGGTTACCTGCGTGATGCAAGTGTGTGCGGCCAACTGGGAGAAGCCGCTGATGTCTGCTGATGATCCCTGGAAGGACCCTAAAGCAAAAAAGTTGAGTGCAGTGGTGACTTTGACAGCCACTGGTAAGGAGTGTCCACCCGCTCCTCTGGGCTCCAGGTGTTGGTGCAGTATTGTGTAGATGTCAGCGACTACCTCTCGCAAATGTCTTAGCCTCCTTTGGCACTGCTGCTCAGTCATGTTGAGGAAGCTCATCCTCTGCCTGTAAACCCTGTGTTGGGGGTATCTCCTGCGGCGAGGTGCAGGCCTGCGCTGATGCCCTCTGCCCTGTACAGCATCAGGTGGCTGAGGAGGAGGTTGGCACTTCTGTTGTTGCTGCTGCTTTTGTGCCTCATTCTGCTGTTGCCGCGGCTGCTCTTCCTCCGATTCTGAGGACCAGGATGAGAGGGTATAAATAGTTCCCATTCCACTGGTATATATCTCAGTTGAGGAATAGATGTTATAAGCGCTCAGGCAATGTTGGGAGAGGGTTTTCCAAGGAGGTCACAGTGCATATGAATCTCAGCTTAAACACTCACAAGCTCAATAGACCTGCAAAAAGTGTTCTAACACCTCAAAAAACAAAGTTCTGTCATCTGAAAGTCAGCCATGTTACAGGTCCGCAGGAGCAGCTGTCAAGAATTTGCGTAGTTCCTGAACCCGCCACAATCAGCTGGCGTGTTTGGCGAATGGCGTCGAACACGCTGAAAATGTCCTAAAATGGGAAGAGCCTGGTAAAATCGAATTGTGTAGGCAGTTAACAAGCTGTTAACTGCCTTAAGTGCCTCTCCCACTGCTTGGTGGTGGGTCTGAGCGGGACTCCCAGACCCGACACTTGGCAAAGTTGCGAGGAGGTGGGTTGATGGCGGGGTCGGAACCCGCCGTCAATCAAAATGAATTTAACCTCTGACCTGCCTCCAAACCCGCCCTCTGAGCGCCGGCAAAATCGCAGCCTATAGCTCTATTCATGAAGCCCAGGATCCTGTAAGCCTTTTTAACTGCTTTCTCAAACTGCTCTGCCACCTTCAATAATTTGTGCACACATACTCCCAGGTCTCTCTGTTCGTGTACCACTTTTAGCATTGTACCATTTAGTTTATATGTCCTCTCCTCATTCTTTCTACCAAAATCTATCACTTCACATTTTTCTGCATTAAATTTCATCTGCCATGTGTCCGCCCATTTCACCAGTCTGTCTATGTCTTCCTGAAGTCTATCACTCTCCTCCTCATTGTTCACTATACTTCCAAGTTTTGTGTCATCTGCAAATTTTGAAATTGTGCCCTGTACACCCACATCCAAGTCATTAATATATATCAAGAAAAGCAGTGGTCCTAGTACAGACCCCTGGGGAACATCACTGTATACCTTCTTCCAGTCCGAAAAACAACCGTTCACCACTACTCTCTGTTTCCTATCACTTAGCCAATTTTGTATCCATGCTGCCACTGTCCCTTTTATTCCATGGGCTTCAACTTTGCTGGCAAGCCTATTATGTGGCACTTTGTGGAATGCCTTTTGGAAATCCATGTACACTATGTCAACCGCATTACCCTCATCAACCCTCTCTTAGCTCATCAAAGAACTCAATCAAGTTAGTTAAACATGATTTGCCTTTAACAAATCAGTGCTGGCTTTCCTTAATTAATCCACACTTGTCCAAGTGACTGTTAATTTTGTCACTGATTACTGTTTCTAAAAGCTTCCCCACTACCAAGGTCAAACTGACTGGCCTGCAGTTGCTGGATTTATCTTTACACCCTTTTTTGAATAATGGTGTAACATTTGCAATTCTCCAGTCCTCTGGCACCACCCCCGTATCTAAGGAGGATTGGAATATTATGGTAAAACATGAATATGCACTGAGTCGCTCATTCATCACTGTGTACAATTGAAACTGGAGAGGAGAGGTTCTGTCATTATCTTTTATGTATAAAAATACTTCAATAGCTGGAATGAAGATAGCTTGGATGTCGAATTTCCTGATATTGATTTGATATCTTTTTTCCATAATTTTTTAAAAAGTAAAACTTGTTTTGAAATACTTTACAGTTTCTTCACAAATGTTCACAGATCGTGCTTGTGGAACAATTGACATTGGTAAACTTATCCCGCCACATCATGTGTGTTCAGACTAGAGTGATTCTGCTTATAACAGAGTGTAAAATTACACTTTTTAATTTATATTTTAAACTTACTTTGAAATAAAGACAGAGATCACAAAAGACACCACTCCTGGTTTACCAGACCCACTGTACAATTTGCATAGGGACTCATTCCTCCTTCCCCATTCCCTGTTCCTGCACCAAACCCTGTTTCCATGGCAGAGCCTGGTGCAGAGATCTAGTCGGCTCAATTCTGTATGATATCCTGACAACTTGACCAATAATAATGATTATAAAACATAGAAACATAGAAGATAGGAGCAGGAGTAGGCCATTCGGCCCCTCGAGCCTGCTCCGCCATTCAATGCGATCATGGCTGATCATCCAAATTCAGTACCCTGTCCCTGCTTTCTCCCCATATCCCTTGATCCCTTTAGCCTTAAGAAATATATCCAACTCCTTCTTGAATATATTTAATGAATTGGCCTCTACTGCCTTCTGTGGTAGAGAATTCCACAGGTTCACCACTCTCTGGGTGAAGAAATTCCTCCTCCTCAGAATTACGAGGGTATGAGACGGGAATTGGGTAAGATTGATTGGGTGGTGTTTCTGGGGGGATTGACAGTGGAGAGACAATGGCAAGCATTCAAAGATAGAATGGAAGAATTCCAGAACATGTTTATACCGGTTTGGCATAAAAATAAACCTAAAAAGGTGACTCAACCGTGGATAACGAGGGAAATTAGGGACAGCATAAAATCAAAAAAAAGGGCATATCAACTGGCAAAAAAAAGCACCAGACCGGAAGATTGGGGGCAGTACAAGATACAGCAAAAGAGGACAAAGGGATTAATCAGGAAGGGGAAAATAGAATACGAAAGTAAACTTGCAGCAAACATAAAGACAGACTGCAAAAGCTTTTATCGGTATATCAGGAGGAAAAGACTGGTAAAATCCCAAGTCGGTCCCTTGCAGTCCGATTCGGGAGAATATATAATGGAGAATAAGGAAATGGCAGACCAATTAAACTCATACTTTGGTTCTGTATTCACAAAGGAGGACACAAATAACCTCCCAGGAATATCGGCAAACATAGGGACTAATGAGAGGGAGGAGCTGACAGAAATTAGTATCTCTAGGGATATGGTGTTGGGTAAGTTGAGGGGACTGAAGGCCGACAAATCCCCGGGGCCTGATAAACTACATCCTAGGGTACTTAAGGAGGTGGCCCTGGAGATAGCAGATGCTCTAAGGATCATCTTCCGGAACTCCATTGACTCGGGAACAGTACCCGTGGATTGGAGGGTAGCTAATGTTACCCCAATATTTAAAAAGGGGGGTAGAGAGAAAGCAGGGAATTATAGACCAGTAAGCCTTACATCGGTTGTGGGCAAAATGCTAGAGTCCATTATTAAGGATAAAATAGTGGAGCACTTGACAAATGGGGAAAGGATCGGACAGAGTCAACATGGATTTACAAAGGGTAAATCGTGTTTGACTAATCTGCTGGAATTTTTTGAGGAAGTAACTGGTAAAATAGATGGGGGAGAGCCAGTGGATGTGGTGTACCTTGACTTCCAGAAAGCCTTCGATAAGGTTCCACACAAAAGATTATCATGCAAAATTAAGGCTCATGGGATTGGGGGCAAAGTATTAACGTGGATAGAGAACTGGCTGGCGGATAGAAAACAGAGAGTTGGAATAAACGGCTCGTTTTCGGAGTGGCAGGCAGTGACCAGCGGGGTGCCGCAAGGATCTGTCCTGGGACCCCAGCTGTTCACAATATATATAAATGATCTGGATCAGGGAATTGGATGCAATATTTCCAAATTCGCTGACGACACTAAACTAGGAGGAGGGGTGGGCTCTGATGAGGATGTCAGGAGGCTACAGTGCGATTTGGACAGGTTGGGGGAATGGGCGGATACGTGGCAGATGCACTATAATGTGGATAAATGCGAGGTTATCCACTTTGGGGGTAAAAACAGGAGGGTAGATTATTATCTAAATGGCAATAGATTGGGAGATGGGGAAGTGCAGAGGGACCTGGGTGTTCTTGTGCACCAGTCACTGAAGGAGAGCATGCAGGTGCAACAGGCGATCAAGAAGGCAAATGGTATGTTGGCCTTCATATCAAGGGGGTTCGAGTATAGGAATAGGGATACCTTACTACAGCTGTACAAGGTGCTGGTGAGACCGCATCTGGAGTATTGTGTACAGTTTTGGTCGCCCCATCTGCGGAAGGATGTTCTTGCCATGGAAAGAGTGCAACGGCGATTCACCAGGCTGATACCTGGAATGGCGGGAATGACCTACGAAGAGAGATTAAATAGTTTGGGCTTGTACTCACTGGAGTTTAGAAGATTGAGAGGGGATCTCATCGAAACATATAAAATTATGGCAGGCCTGGACAGGCTGAATTCAGAGAGAATGTTTCCAATGGCCGGGGAGCACAGAACCAGGGGCCACAGTCTAAAAATAGCGGGCAAATCATTTAAAACAGAGATGAGGAAGAATTTCTTCACTCAAAGAGTGGTGAGCCTGTGGAATTCCCTGCCACAGAGGGCTGTGAAGGCTAATTCAATAAATATTTTCAAGAGAGAATTGGATATATTTCTGAAGGCTAAGGGGATTAAGGGTTACGGAGAAAAGGCGGGGACGGGGTACTGAACTGGTAAGATCAGCTATGATCTCAGACGAAGATCAGCCATGATCTCATTGAATGGCGGAGCAGGCTCGAAGGGCCGAATGGCCTACTCCTGTTCCTATCTCTATGTTTCTCTATGTTTAAATGGCTTACCCCTTATCCTTAGACTGTGACCCCTGGTTCTGGACTCCCCGACCATCGGGAACATCCTTTCTGCATCTAGTCTGTCCAGTCCTGTCAGAATTTTATAAGTTTCAATGAGATCCCCTCTCATTCTTCTAAACTCCAGCGAGTATAAGCCCAATCGACCCAATCTCTCCTCATATGTCATTCCTGCCATCCCAGGTATCAGCCTGGTGAATCTTCGCTGAACTCCTTCCATGGCAAGAACATCCTTCCTCAGATAAGGCGACCAAAACTACACACAATACTCAAGATGTGGTCTCACCAAGGCCCTGTACAACTGCAGCAAGACATCCTTGTTCCTGTACTCAAACCCTCTCGCTACGAAGGCCAACATACCATTTGCCTTCTTAACCGCCTGCTGCACCTGCATGCTTACCTTCAGCGACTGGTGCACAAGGACACCCAGGTCTCGTTGCACTTCCCCTTCTCCCAATCTATTGCCATTCAAATAATAATCTGCCTTCCTGTTTTTGACACCAAAGTGGATAACCTCGCATTTATCCACGTTATATTGAATCTGCCATGCTTCTGCCCAATCACCCAACTTGTCCAAATCATCCTGGAGTTTCTCGGCATCCTCCTCACAGCACATACGACCACCCAGCTTTGTGTCGTCCAAGTTTTTGAGCACTGATTGATTTCCCCTCCCTTCATGCCTATAATTACTGTACATAGTGCACCTCCAATTGACTTTTAGTCAGAAACTGGAACATTGTCAGATAACTTAGTAATTAGGACCAATAGAACTGGAAATTTGGCTATTTAGTCACATTGTCATCAATGCAAGTTTTTCATTAATGTATATTTCCAATTTTCTACACTCCTCCTACATAAGAACATAAGAAATAGGAGCAGGAGTAGGTTTTATGGCCCTTCAAACCTGCTCTGCAATTCAATAAGATCATGGCTGAACTTTTACATCAACTCCACTTTCCTGCCCTAGCCCCATATCTCTTGATTCCCTCAGTGCCCAAAATCTATCAATCCCAGTCTTGAATATGCTCAACGACAGCTCTCTGGGATAGAGAAGATCATAGATTCACAACCCCCTGAGTGAAGAAATTTCTCCTCATCCCAGTCTTAAATGGCCGACCCCTCATTCTGAGACTATGACCCCAGTTCTAGACTGTACAGCCAAGGGAAACAGCCTCTCAGTATTTACCCTGTCAAGCCCGCTAAGAATTTTATATGGTTCAATGAGATCACCTCTCATTCTTCTAAACGCCAAAGAATATAAGCCTATGCTACTCAATCTCTCCTCATAGGACAGCCCTCTCATTCAAGGAATCAATCTAGTGAATCTTTGTTGCACCACCTCTAAGGCAGGTATATCCTTCCTTACGTAAGGAAACCAAAACTGTACACAATACTCCAGATGTGGTCTTACCAAAGCCATATATAATTGCAGCAAGACTTCCTTACTCTTATACTGCAACCCCCTTGCAATAAAGGCTAACATACCATTTGCCTTCTTAATTGCTTGTTGTACCTGCTTGTTAACTTTCTGTGATTCATGTACAAAGATACCCAAATCCCTCAGAATCCCAACATTTACTAATCTCTCACCATTTAAAAAATATTCTGCCTTTCCATTCTTCCTACCAAAGTGGATAATTTCACACTTCCCCACATCTAAAATAGATAAAGGAGAACCAGTGGATGTGGTGTATTTGGACTTTCAGAAGGCTTTCGATAAGGTCCCACATAATAGATTAGCGTGCAAAATTAAGGCACATGGGATTGGGGGCAAGGTATTTGATATACCTATCAATTCGTCCAATAAAAAGCGACGAGTTAGGAACGTAACTAAAGGTTTTTATTGACTAAATAACAGAGCCCACCCTCGTGGGTGATCGGGTCCAACAAGGAGGAATACCAGCCAGTCGACTACCTTTATACCTGGGCAGGTAGGTGGAGCCATGGGCGGAGTCAGAGGTGGTCAGCCCAGGTATAACAGCGCGACAAGAGGCGACCTCGTATAGTGATACAACAGTGAGAACAGTGATAACAATACAACAGTGATAACTATAGTGTAACGATAGTGAACGATAAAAGTGGTTTACCACATTCACCCCTTGTTTAGATTTGAGTCCGGCGGGGTGAAGTGTACTACCAGTTCTGGTATGTCAGTCTGTCCGGAGGCCTCGTAAGCCTCTCCGATCGTCGCAGCGGCGGTGCTGCATTATCCGGTGTTAATGCTGGTGTCTGCGTGGTCGGCGAAGGCTCGTGGGGTTCCGGCATGCCGTCTACCTGGGCTGGAATTGGGGGGGTGGTGGGGGGGGGGTAAAGGTGGTGTCTCCGGAGTGCCCGAGGGTGCGAGGTCTCGTAAGGAGACAGTGTCCTCCCGCCCGTCTGGGTAAGCCACGTAGGCGTACTGGGGGTTGGCGTGCAGGAGGTTCACCCTCTCGACCAGGGGGTCCGTTTTATGGGCCCTCACGTGCTTTCGCAGCAAGACGGGCCCCGGAGAGGTCAGCCAGGTTGGTAGAGTGGTTCCCGTAGTCGACTTCCTGGGGAAAACAAACATTCGTTCATGGGGGGTGGCGTTAACGGCAGTGCAAAGTAGTGACCGGATGGAGTGCAGCGCTGTCGGGAGGACTTCCTGCCAGCGGGAGGTTGGGAGGCCCTTAGACTTTAAGGCTAAGAGGACGGCCTTCCATACCGTCGCGTTCTCTCTTTCCACCTGGCCGTTCCCTCGGGGGTTGTAGCTGGTGGTCCTACTTGCTGCAATACCTCTCGCTAGTAGGAACTGACGGAGTTCCTCGCTCATGAAGGAGGAGCCCCGGTCACTATGTATATAGTTCGGGAACCCGAACAAGGCGAAGAGGTCGTTCAGGCACTTGATGACCGTGGTACTGGTCATGTCTGGGCAGGGGAAGGCAAAAGGGAAACGGGAGTACTCATCAACGATGTTGAGGAAGTACACATTGCGGTCAGATGACGGTAGAGGCCCCTTAAAGTCGATGCTCAGGCGCTCGAAGGGGCGGGTGGCCTTGATCAGGCTTGCTCTGTCCGGCCTATAGAAGTGCGGTTTGCACTCGGCGCAGGTCTGGCAGTTCCTGGTCATGGTCCTGACCTCCTCGATGGAGTAGGTCAGGTTGCGGGCCTTAATGAAATGGTAAAGTCTGGTGACCCCGGGGTGGCAGAGGTCGTTGTGGAGGGTCTGAAGTCTATCAATATGCGCGCTGGCGCATGTAATTCGTGAAAGAGCATCAGGGGGTTCGTTCAGCTTACCTGGCCGATACAAGATATCATAATCGTAGGTGGATAGCTCGATTCTCCACCTCAAGATCTTGTCATTCTTGATTTTGCCCCTCAGCTTGTTATTAAACATGAAAGCAACCGAACGTTGGTCGGTGAGGAGGGTAAATCGTTTGCCTGCCAGGTAATGCCTCCAGCGCCGTACCGCCTCCACAATTGCCTGGGCTTCCTTCTCGACCGACGAGTGTCGGATCTCGGGGCCCTGTAGGGTCCTTGAGAAGAAGGCCACCGGCCTCCCCTCCTGGTGAAGGGTAGCGGCTAGGGCGAAGTCGGATGCATCGCTCTCCACTTGGAAGGGGACGGACTCATCCACTGCGTGCATTGTGGCCTTGGCTATGTCTCCCTTGATGAGGGAGAAGGCCGCGCACGCTTCCTCCGTGAGGGGGAAGGATGTGGACTTCATGAGGGGTCTGGCTTTGTCCGCATAATTGGGCATCCATTGGGCATAGTAGGCGAAGAGCCCCAGGGTTCTCTTAAGTGCCTTAGGGCAGTGGGGGAGGGGTAGCTCCATGATGGGGCGCATTCTTTCAGGGTCGAGGCCGATGAGTCCGTTCTCTACTACACAGCCAAGGATGGCAAGGCGCGAGGTGTTAAACACATATTTCTCCTTATTGTAGGTGAGGTTCAGCCGTTGGGCCGTACGGAGGAATTTCTCCAGATTCACGTCATGGTCCTGCCGGTCGCGGCCGCAGATGGTGACGTTATCTAGATAGGGGAATGTGGCCTGCAGTCCGTTCTGGTCAACCATCCGGTCCATCTCCCTTTGGAAGACCGAGACCCCGTTGGTGACACCGAAGGGGACCCTAAGGAAGTGGTATAGGCGCCCATTCGCCTCGAAGGCGGTGTACTGGCGGTCCTCGGGGTGGATAGGGAGTTGGTGGTAGGCCGACTTAAGGTCGATGGTCGAGAATACGCGGTATTGTGCAATCTGATTGACCATGTCAGATATGCGGGGAAGGGGGTATGCGTCCAGCTGGGTGTATCTGTTTATGGTCTGGCTGTAGTCGATGACCAGGCGATTTTTATCGCCGGTCTTAACGACCACGACCTGGGCACGCCAGGGGCTGTTGCTCCCCTCGATAATGCCCTCTTTCAGGAGGCGCCGCACCTCAGAGCTAATGAAGGCTCTGTCCCCAGCGCTGTACCGCCTGCTCTTGGTAGCGACGGGTTTGCAGTCGGGGGTGAGGTTAGCGAACAGGGAAGGTGGCGGCACCTTGAGGGTGGATAGGCTGCAGGTGTTACGCGGTGGGCGGTTTAACATTCGCTGGTTGTCGACTGTGAGTGGGGGGAGGGGTCCACCGTATGCTAGGGTTACACTTTGGAGGTGGGATTGGAAGTCCAGCCCTAGTAGGACGGCAGCGCAGAGCTGGGGGAGGACGAGGAGTTTAAAATTTTTATACTCCGTACCCTTAACCGACAAGGTCACAACACAGTAGCCGCTAATGTCCGTGGCGTGGGACCTCGATGCCATCGAGATTCGGTTGCGCGTTGGCAGGACAGGGAGGGAGTAGTGGCTCACCGTGTCTGGGTGGATGAAGCTCTCCGTGCTCCCGCTGTCGAACAGGCAGGTCGTGGCGTGGCCGTTTACTTTGATGTCCATCATCGACTTGGACAGGTGGTGTGGGCGGGCTTGATCCAGAGTGACGGAGGCTAGTGTGTAGGTAAGCGAGTCGTTGTCGTCTGTGGGCGAGGCGGTCGTCGGGTCCGGGGGCCCGGTGGCAGTCGGGCGTGGTGGGTAAAATGGCGTCTCCCACGAGGTAGGACAAAATGGCGGAGAAGATGGCTGCCCCCATAACTCACATGAGGCACTATTGGGGTCGGTTGCCTTGATCAAAGATGGCCACCCCCATGACTCACGTGTGGGGATGCTGGCCTCAGTTGCCTTGAAAGAAGATGGCCGGCCCCACAGTTCGCATGAGGCACTGCTGGCCTCTGAAGATCCGCTCCTGCAGGCCTTAGAGAGGTGGCCTTTCTTCCTGCAGGTTGAGCAGGTAGAGTTCCTGGCTGGGCAGCGCGACCTCGGGTGCTTCTCCTGGCCGCAAAAGAAGCAGCCGGTGACCCGATCGCGGGTGCCCGATGTCGGAGCCGGTACCGGGGGTGGCGGTCCCGGTCGGGTCCGGGACGCCGACGCTGAGGTAGGTCCCGGGGGCGGCGCTGCGAAGGGTATTGCGGTAGGGGTCGGGCCCGAGTCCCAGGGTCGCGAGCAGTACCTGGAAAACGCCTCCTGGTCCTGATGGGCCACCTCTAGGGAGAGAGCGAGGGCTTCAGCTTTGTCCAGGTCGAGGTCTTTAGCTTCAAGCAGTCTTTGCCGTGAGTAGTCGGACCGTAGGCCTTTCACAAAGGCATCGCGGATATTATCTTCCGTATTTTCAACAGCCGTCACCGCTTTAAAGTCACAGTTCCTGCCGAGTGCTCTTAGCGCCCGTAAAAATTCAGCTACAGACTCTCCTGGCTGTTGCGGGCGGGATCTCAGGAGGTGCCTGGTGTACATGTAATTTACCGGGCTCCGGTACTGCTGTTTCAGTAGGTTGATAGTGGCCTCGTATGTAGTCGTGTCCTGGATGAGTGCGTATACTCTCGGGCTCGCTTGGGCGTTCAGAACTCTTAGTTTGGATCTCTGAGGGACGCCGGATTCTTCCAGGTAGGATTCGAAGCAGTCCAGCCAGTGTTTGAAGTTGAGGGCTGAGTTTGCTGCCTGTGGGTTTAGATCCAGGTACGGTGGTTTGAGGGCTTGCAGCCAAGCCGGCTGGTGTGGCTGGTGTAGCCCGGTGTCTGAAAGCTGCTGTGGCTGTGCTTCTGGGAGGGCTTCTGGCTGGCCAGTAGTAGACATCTTTAAAATTTAGTCAATAAAATTGATATACCTATCAATTCGTCCAATAAAAAGCGACGAGTTAGGAACGTAACTAAAGGTTTTTATTGACTAAATAACAGAGCCCACCCTCGTGGGTGATCGGGTCCAACAAGGAGGAATACCAGCCAGTCGACTACCTTTATACCTGGGCAGGTAGGTGGAGCCATGGGCGGAGTCGGAGGTGGTCAGCCCAGGTATAACAGCGCGACAAGAGGCGACCTCGTATAGTGATACAACAGTGAGAACAGTGAGAACAATACAACAGTGATAACTATAGTGCAACGATAGTGAACGATAAAAGTGGTTTTATCTTGGATAGAGAACTGGTTGGCGGACAGAAAGCAAAGAGTTGGAATAAATGGGTCGTTTTCCGAGTGGCAGGCAGTGACTAGTGGGGTACCGCAAGGATCGGTCCTAGGGCCCCAGCTGTTCACAATATATATTAATGATCTGAACGAGGGAATTGGATGTAATATCTCCAAATTTGCAGACGACACAAAGCTGGGTGGGAGGGTAAGCTGTGAGGAGGATGTCGTGAAACTCCAGTACGATTTGGACAGGTTGGGTGATTGGGCAGAAACATGGCAAATGCACTATAATGTGGATAAATGTGAGGTTATCCACTTTGGTGGCAAAAACAGGAAGGCAGATTATTATTTGAATGGCAATAGATTGGGAGAAGGGGAAGTGCAAAGAGACCTGGGTCTTCTTGTGCACCAGTCGCTGAAGGTAAGCATGCAGGTGCAGCAGGCGGTTAAAAAGGCAAATGGTATGTTGGCCTTCATAGCAAGAGGGTTCGAATACAGGAACAAGGATGTCTTGCTACAGTTGTACAGGGCCTTGGTGAGACCGCACCTTGAGTATTGTGTGCAGTTTTGGTCACCTTACTTGAGGAAGGACATTCTTGCCATGGACGGAGTGCAGCGAAGATTCACCAGGCTGATACCTGGGATGGCAGGAATGACATATGAGGAGAGATTGTGTCGATTGGGCTTATACTCTACTGGAGTTTAGAAGATTGAGAGGGGATCTCATCGAAACCTATAAAATTCTGTCAGCCCTGGACAGACTAGATGCAGGAAGGATGTTTCTGATGGCTGGGGAGTCCAGAACCAGGGGTCATAGTCTAAGGATAAGGGGTAAGCCATTTAGGACTGAAATGAGGAGGAATTTCTTCACCCAGAGAGTGGTGAACCTGTGGAATTCTCTGCCACAGAGGGCGGTGGAGGCCAGTTCATTAAATATATTCAAGAAAGAATTGGATATATTTCTTGAGGCTAAAGGGATCAAGGGATATGGGGAGAAGGCAGGGACAGGGTACTGAATTTGGATGATCAGCCATGATCTCATTGAATGGCGGAGCAGGCTCGAAGGGCTGAATGGCCTACTCCTGCTCCTATCTTCTATGTTTCTATGTTTCTATGTACTCCATCTTCCACCTTCTTGCCCAATCACTTAACCGATCTATATCCCTTTGCAGCCTCTTTACATCCGCCTCACAGCTTACTTTCCCACCTAACTTTGTATTGTCAGCAAACTTGGATATATTACACTTGGTCCCCTCATCTAAGTCATTGATATAGATTGTAAATAACTGAGGCCCAAGCACTGATCCTTGCGGCACTCCACTAGTTACACCTTGCCATCCCGAAAATGAACCGTTTATTCATAGTCTCTGTTTTCTGTCCGTTAACCAATCCTCAATCCATGCTAATATATTACCCCTCAATCCCATGATCCCTAATCATGTGTAACAACCTATTGTGTGGCACCTTATCAAATGCCTACCAAAAATCCAAATATACTACATCCATTGGGTCTCCCTTGTCCACCCTGCTAGTTACACCTTCAAAAAACTCTAATAGATTTGTCAAACACGATTTCCCTTTCATAAAAACGCGTTGACTTTCTCTTGAAATTGTTAGCACATGTTGGGATTCGGCTCCATGGGAACCCGCAACTCTTCAGTAAGTCATCCAAGTGATCATTTTTCATGTGCAAGCTAGAATTAGTGCTGGCAAGTTATTCAAAAGTGGAGGGCATCATAGCCCTGATCCTGCTCTTACCCAACATCCACATGCAGGCACTTTCCAGCAGGGGTTATTGAATAGATCAGGAGCAGAAAACCCAGTTGTATTTTCTCTTTCATGGCCAATTGTGGCACCCCAATGCTGTCTTGGCGGGGCTCTACTAACTCAGTAATGACCAGGAATCAAACTGGGGTCCTCCTGATTTGTATGGCAGTACCTTTACCCACTAGCCAACAGGGGAGCTGATCCTTCTTTATTTGACCCTTTTTTAAAGATTTTCTTCTTCTGTATTTGGACCCCCAGTCACTATTCTCCAGTAGAGAGTAGGTAGATGATCTGATCTCAGATCTGTGCCAATAGTACTTTGTAGCCATCATTGGCTATGCAGTAGCAGCCTGAGATTACTCATCTACTGATTCATTTTCGCTCCTTCCCTCCTTAAATCTCTCCTTTCCAGTCTAACCAAGATGAGGAGCTTACTCTGGGAAATGACAGACAGAACATATTCCTTACCAGTACATGATACACCAGCATACTTCACCATTCACTTACTTGTCACATTATTTAATCCACATCGGCTACTATTGCTTTTCTTTCAGTACAATTTAAATAAATAGAAACAGACCTCTAATTCATAAGATACCTAACCTGAAAGGAGCATTTGCCTTAAGTGGTACTGTTGGTAGGATTGTGATTTTGTTGCCAAAACTCTACTTGTGATTAAATTCTAAAATTACTTGAAGCAGAGTAGCACTCCTGCTATCTCGCCAGGACTGGCATTTTTAATGTATGAAGTGAGCAGATAGCAGCTTCATATTCCCACCCACCTGCCAGCTGATCCAGTATCAGAGGCAGTGACAGATGCATTGAGCAGTGAATATGTCACCTTATCTGAACTGAGGGCATCCGGAAATAGGGGTTAGCAGCCTGCTGGAGAATTATTAAAAGATACATTGGCCTAGAAATTCAGTTGTTTGCGCCAGCCGCTAGCGCCTTAGGAGGAGGAGATGTGGGGTGCTAGGCGGCTAGCAGCCGGGCGCAGCGCGATCTGCGCCTCTCCCCAACTTCAGTAAAGATTTAGCGGCAGCGCAAAGCCTTTGCGCGTGCTCAGCTGCGCGCGCAGATCCTGACGTCATTTCATCGTGCAACGCCCTTTGTGCGCCCCGAACCGGAAATTCAGTGGCGCCGCCCTTCTTTGCGTCTGGCGCCCCCAGCGACTGGAAGAGGGGAACGGTTCCCAGTCGCTGCGGGGCGCGGGGGGCGCTATTTAAAGGGGACTCCTCCTGCAGTATAAGTGGCAGCCATTTTGTGCCAATCCCTCTGTGTGAGAGACGGATATTTGGAGAGAGACAAAGGCAGAGAGCTTTCTGCTTTGACTCAGCGCTTGCACAGGTACTTGTGGCTTCAGGCCAGAGCTTTGCACTTGGATTTCACTTTCAGTGCCATAGCCTTGAGTCGCCACATATAATGGGGGCTGCAATGGGTGGAAACGTTCGCTTTCTGCATTGCATTCAAAGGGATCAGAGACGCCGTGAGAGAGTGCCAGTCATGGCCAGACGGAGATTGGCCAACAGGCGTCGGCACAGGAGGCCTTACCCACCCAGGGTATACCGCCAGCAGTTCTCATATCTGAACATGTCTGAGGAGCAGTGAGTTCGGAGGATGCGATTCAGAAGGGAGGTGATCACTGAGATCTGCCACCTGCTTCGCAGAGATCTGCAGCCACAGCTGAGGAGCAGGACGTCTCTGTCAGTGGCAGCGAAGGTGACGGTGGCTCTCAACTTCGAAGCCACTGGCTCCTTCCAATCCGCTACTGGGGACATTGCCAACATCTCCCAGTTCGCGGTACATTGCTGCATCCGCCAGGTGAACAATGCCCTTTTCAGAAGGAGACGTCAGTACATCTCCTTCCCCATGACCCTGGACAAGCAGCAAGAGCGTGCAATCGGCTTTGGAAGAATAGCGGGCTTCCCCATGGTTGAGGGCGTAGAACTGATGAACCAGCAATGGTCAGGCCTTGCTTCAGGGCTGCAGTGTGCAGGGCATGGCAGCCAAACAAGTCGACCCTTCCCCTTTAAGAGCTGACCGGCGCCAGCGTGTCTGCCTTCATTGAGCAACTCGCCGCACCTGCGCTGTGCCCGTCCTCGGTGTTAGCGCCCCGGATCGCCGGCTTAGCGCCTAATGATAGTCGTGCATCGCCTGCTTTAGCGCAGCAGCAACCTCTTGGGGCGATGCCACTGAATATCGGCGAAGGTGGCGCGAAGTTGCGCCAGGCGCAAACTTTAGCGGCCGCCCGGCTGTAGCGCCCCAAACGTGGCTATACTGAATTTCTAGGCCATTATATTCACATCTAAGACAAAGCAAGGGCTTTTATTTTCAGGATATGCATGTCATGTGAATACCCTCCTTCATGAGGGGAATAAGAGGGTCTCTTTGCAACGACTTGGCTCCAAGATGATATGTCTAGCGATGGAAGATTTAAATCAAAACAATGCTCCACGGAAGACTCAATAATCTGATAACTGATCCAGGCAATCCTGTCACTGGGAGCTGGGACTCAGCTCCAGATAACCTATAAGCTTATACATTAACAGGTAATGTGGTCCTAGCTAGACAATCAGTGGGAAACGTACAGTGTTCTGAGTTGGTTAACCTCCAGTAATACCACTTGGAGATGCCTAAGTCTTGGCTATTGCTAACCTATTCCTAAATTCTCTGGAATAGACTTAGAGGGACAGAATGCACCCTCCATATCGCAGGAGTCATTGACCAGACTGAAGTGGGGGACAGAGAGAGGGACTCATTAGAACAACCTGGTGACAGAATTATTTTCCAGACATCTTATTTTGCATTCATGAGTGAGTCAAGTGGGATCTGATGGCAATAGGAATTGAATGCTCATCATGTGCAAATGGGATGTGTCTGCAATCTACATATCACATGTCTAACTCATGCCTTTACTCTCTCACAGGACCATCAAGAGCCCCCCTCCCCAATATCCAGAAGAAGGAGCAGGAGCACTCCTCAGAGGATCCTCCAGCCTCTGAGGGAGCAGCGTCAGCAGAAATGAGCGCACCCAGCACCAGCACAGAAATGCACACCTCGGTAGGTCCAATGCGAGATAGAATAGTGTTTTCACCTGGTGTCTCACAACTCACAAGTGAGCAAGATCAGATGGTGGAGACAGGGACAGCATCACAGACTCCTCGTTGGAGGTTGCAGGAGTCTCCTAGCTCTGCTGAGCTGCATGCAGACGCTGAGCCTTGGGGGCCATCCAGGAAGAGGGCGATCCTGGAACTTCAGGAACAAGTTCAGGAGGCTCTGACAGGGCTTTGCAACTACAGTGGCTGCAAGTGTGCAGCGAATAGAGGAGTCCATCTCAAATGAGCACCATCATGGTGCACGCACTGGCAACTGCTGGTTCCGCCATGGAAAGGATGGCCACCTCCATGGAGGACATAAATTGCCAGACTCAGGAGAACATGGTAACACTTCTAAATAGATAGTCATCTATGAAGGATAGATGGGCATCTATTGAGGAGAGAAACCAGAGGTTCATGGACATCCTTGTTATGAGGAATGTCAGCATAGACATGGGTCCTCACAGCCCCACTGATGTGCAGCAAGGTGCTCTCCAGCTACTTGCTAGCAGAGAAGTGCGGGTGGCCCATGAGAGGGATAATGGTGGGAGGGGACATGGCAATGGGAGCTCCTCTCCAAACGCTCAAACTTCCCCCCCTTGCCAACCCCTCGGTCAAAGCCCCAGATGCCTCCCCAGTCTGCCCCTGCACAGCCGCAGGAGGAGCAGACATTGGTGGGGCCCTCAAAGGCTCCAAAACCCAGAGGACAACTGCCAAAGGTGTCTAAGCAGGCACAGCAGGGAAGTAAGCAGGCTGCCTGTACATCTGGTGAAGCCACAGGGGTAGCACCACGTAGAAGCATGCGTAAAAGAAAGCTCCCACAGAAATAGTCACAATGGTAGTCACGTGGATGATTTTCTATAAACAAATGTTAAGTTTCTGTTCTTTTATTTTATTGTAATAAAGTAATGTTTTCTGAATGTTTGAATTTGTGCCATATGTGTGGTCATAAATTGAAGTGGCACAGACAAGGGTAAGGGCTCCTTTATTGTCCAGCAATGGTAGTGACAATGCAAGGATTGAACAGTTCATTGTAGAGATGCTCTATGGTGTTGCAGTGTAGTCATGCCAACCTTCAAGTGCATGTGGCAGCCATATGTCTGTGCTGCATAAGTTACATGAATTTGGCATTGATTAGGTCATCCCTGGCATCATGGGCAGCAATGTGCTCGCGTGCTGGTCACACTGGGTGAGGCGCCTCCTCCAGGTCTTCCTCTTGCTGAACCTCATTCTGCTCATCCTCCTCCTCCTCCTCCTCTGAAGAGGCTGTTTGCTCTGCGCTTTCTTCCTCATGCAGCGCTAATCCTCACTGCAGTGCGCAGCAGACAATGACGATTCTCGAGACCCTGGCTGGTGTGTACTGAAGGGTTCCACCAGATCTGTCCAGGCATCTGAAGTGCATTTTGAGCAACCCTATTGTTTGCTCTATGAGACTTCTGGTGGAAATGTGGCTTTGATTGTAATGCTCCTCAGACTCGTTTGATGACCTCCTCAAAGGTATATCTTCAGGGGATAATCCCTGTCTCCATAAACCAGCCGGAAAATTCATTTGGCAGTGTGAAGAGCTGAGGGACAGTGGACTGGCGCAGGATGTAAAAGTCATGGCAGCTGCCAGGGAACTTGGTGCACACATGCATGATGCACTTCCTGTGGTTGCACACCAGCTGCACGTTAAGGGAGTGGAAGCCCTTGTGGTTTATAAATGCTGCTGGGTTCTGATGGGGTGCCCTGATGGTCACTAGAAGGAGACGCACCGTGGGACACACTCACTGGAAGGAGACACTGCGGGACACACTCAGTGGAAGGAGACACTGCGGGACACACTCACTAGAAGGAGACGCACCGCGAGACACACTCACTGGAAGGAGACACCACACGACACACTCACTGGAAGGAGACACACTATAAGGAGGTCGGGACCCACGAGCAAGGTCGAGGCCCAGGAGCGAGGTCGAGGCCCAGGAGCAAGGACGGGGCCCAGGAGCGAGGACAAGGCCCAGGAGTGAGGACGGGTCCCAAGAGCGAGGACGAGGCCCAGGAGCGAGGTCAAGGCCCAGGATTGAGGACGGGGCCCAGGAGCGAGGACGAGGCCCAGGAGTGAGGACGGGACCCAGGAGCGAGGATGAGGCCCAGGAGGGAGGTCAAGGCCCAGGAGTGAGGTCGAGGCCCAGGAGCAAGGTCAAGGCCCAGGTGCGAGGACAGGGTCCAGGAGCGAGTTCAAGGCCCAGGAGCGAGGTCGGGACCCAGGGGCAAGGATGGGACCCAGGAGGGAGGTCAAGGCCCAGGAGCGAGGTCGAGGCCCAGGAGCAAGGTCAAGGCCCAGGTGCGAGGACAGGGTCCAGGAGCGAGTTCGAGGCCCAGGAGCGAGGTCGGGACCCAGGAGCGAGGTCAAGGTCCAGGAACGAGGTCAGGACCCAGGAGTGAGGACGAGGCCCAGGGGCAAGAATGAGGCCCAGGAGCAAGGTCGAGGCCCAGGAGTGGCGCAGCGTGGACCAGCAGCAGGGTCGGGAGGACCAAACTGCAGCCTATGAAACCCAGGCAGAGAGGACCTGCGGGAAGGAGGGAGGAGGACAGTAGGAGTAGGTTTGTGTGTGTGTGCTAGGCCGATGTTGCAGAGCCTGGTCTCCAATCGTCTTGGATCCCCTTGCCATTGGACCAAGACCTTGCTCTGTCAAGCCCCTGTGGTAGCTGGTGTGCAACGGCCACCCAACATTAAAATAATTCATGCACAGGCATCTTCCACCCTTTAAAATGAAGTTCAGGACCTGGAACAACAGGACCCTCATGGACAACCCCAACAGCGACAGACTGGTACGCAGAACTGCTATCGTTGCCTGGGAGCTCAGGCGTTTCAACATAGACATCGCCGCCCTAAGCGAGACCCGGCGTGCAGGGGAAGGCCAGCTCAAGGAGCAAGGTGGTGGTTATACCTTCTTTTGGAAAGGCAAACCTGAAGAAGAACGCCGCCCCCATGGTGTTGTATCCGTGTGTTAATAGAGACACGGAAGGCAGGAGTTGGTTTCACAGGTGTTTACTGAACAAAGTCTGGAGGTGAACTAACAGATACAAGACAATATACAGGCTTATATAGCCCGAGTGGCCATTACCGGCATTACAGTACACAGGGGGCTCTTAAAGGCACATACACCACAATTCCTCCCCTTTTAGACAACCAGTACATAATATTTTAAGTAATCATTAATTAACATGTTACAAGAACAATAATCTACACATTTGCTGCAGTTAATCAATTATAAGTCAGTCTCTCTGGAGGCTTCCTGACTCGGTCCGGATAACGCCTCGGTGGTGTAGTAGGTTCTTTTGGCAAGGCTGATTCGGATTGAATGCCAGTGTCGGGTTCATCTGGTTCCAGTATCACCGGATCGGAGGTAGATACTATGGGTATCTCCACTTCATCATTAGGCGTATAGAGTTGTGGTGTAGGTTGTCCCTTTTCGGATGACTCTATGATCTGGTCAGCATGGCGCCTTATTATGCTTTCTCCAATGTCCACGGTATACATCAGCGGTCCTAGTCGTGTGCAAATAGTTCCAGGCTGCCATTTCTCGGTACGGTAGTCCCGGGCCAAAACCTGTTGACCTATCTGGAAGGTTCTAGTTGGTCTTTCATTCATAAGAACATAAGAACATAAGAAATAGGAGCAGGAGTAGGCCAATTGGCCCCTCGAGCCTGCTCCGCCATTCAATAAGATCATGGCTGATCTGATCCTAACCGCCAATCCACTATGACAGGACTATCTCCTGAATCGAACAGCATTAGACACACGAAAACAGGAGCAGGATCAGGCTACACGGCCCCTGGGCCCGCTCCGCTACCCTCAGGGCCATGACCTATCCGAACCTAGACTCATGTCCAAATTCCTGCCCGCTCCCCGTAACCCTTAATTCCCTTTTCTACTAGGAAACTGTCTATTTCTGTTTTAAATTTATGTAATGATGTAGCTTCGACAGCTTTTTGGGGCAGCATATTCCATGGACCTACCACCCTCTGAGTGAAGTAGTTCCTCCTCATCTCAGTTTTGAAAGAGCAGCCCCTTATTCTAAGACTATGCCCCCTAGTTCTAGTTTCACCCATCATCTGGAACATCCTCCCTGCATCCACCCGATCCAACCCCTTCACAATCTTATATGTTTCAATAAGATCGCCTCTCATTCTTCTGAACTCCAATGAGTAGAGTCCCAATCTACTCAACCTCTCCTCATATGTCCATCCCCTCATCCCCGGGATTAATCGAGTGAACCTTCTTTGTACTGACTCGAGAGCAAGTATGTCCTTTCTTAAGTATGGACACCAAAACTGTATGCAGTATTCCAGGTGCGGTCTCACCAATACCTTGTACAACTGAAGCAATACCTCCCTATTTTTATATTCTATCCCCCTAACAATGAAAGCCAACATTCCATTGGCCTTCTTAATCACTTGCTGCACCTGCATACTAACCTTTTGAGTTTCGTGCACCAGGACCCCCAGATCCCTTTGTACTTCAGTACTTTCCAGTTTCTTGCCATTAAGATAATAACTTGCTCTACGATTTTTTCTGCCAAAGTGCATAACCTCACACTTTCCAGTATTGTATTCCATCTGCCAAATCTCTGCCCACTTACTTAGCCTGTCTATGTCCCCTTGCAGGTTTTTTATGTCCTCCTCACTCACTACTTTCCCTCCCATCTTAGTATCATCTGCAAACTTTGATGTGTTACACTCGGTCCCCTCCTCCAAATCGTTAATATAGATTGTAAAGAGTTGGGGACCCAGCACTGACCCCTGCGGAACACCACTGGTTACTGATTGCCAGTCTGAATATGAACCATTTATCCCAACTCTCTGCCTTCTGTTAGATAGCCAATCCTCTATCCATGCCAGAATATTACCCCCAATCCCGTGATTTTTTATCTTAAGCAATAATCTTTTGTGTGGCACCTTGTCAAATGCCTTTTGGAAGTCTAAATACACTACGTCCACTGGTTCCCCTTTATCCACCCTATATGTTACTTCCTCAAAGAACTCCAGCAAATTTGTCAAACATGACTTCCCCTTCATAAAACCATGCTGACTTTGTCTTATTAAATTATGATTATCCAAATGTCCTGTTACTGTCTCCTTAATAATGGACTCCAAAATTTTACCTACCACAGATGTTAGGCTAACCGGTCTATAGTTTCCAGCCTTCTGTCTACTGCCCTTTTTAAATAAGGGTGTTACATTAGCAGTTTTCCAGTCTGCCGGGACCTTTGCTGAGTCCAGGGAGTTTTGGAAGATTATTACCAATGCATCCACAATCCCTACCGCCACTTCCCTCAAAACCCTGGGATGTAAGCCATCAGGTCCAGGTGATTTATCCGCCTTGAGTCCCATTATTTTACCAAGTACTACTTCCTTAGTGATTTTAATCGTATTTAGCTCCTCCCCCCCTATAGCCCCCTGCTTGTCAAGTGTTGGGATATTCTTGGTGTCCTCTACTGTAAAGACTGATACAAAATATTCATTCAGTGTTTTTGCCATCTCCATATTTCCCACCATTAATTTCCCGGTCTCATCCTCTAAGGGACCAACATTTACTTTAGCCACCCTTTTTCTTTTTATATAACTGTAAAAACTCTTACTATCTGTCTTTATATTTTTTGCTAATTTACTTTCATATTCTATCTTCCCTTTCTTAATCAATCTTTTTGTTATTTTTTGCTGTCTTTTAAAGTTTTCCCAATCCTCTATCCTCCCACTAGATTTGGCTACCTTATATGCCCTTGTTTTTAGTCGAATACTATCCTTAATTTCTTTACGTAGCCACGGATGGCTGTCTTTTCTTTTACACCCTTTTTTTCTCAGTGGAATATACTTTTTTTGGAATTTGTAAAATAACTCCTTAAATGTACACCACTGATCATGTATCGTCTTATCCTTTAACCTATTTTCCCAATCCACTTTACTCAATTCCGCTCTCATACCTTCATAGTCTCCTTTATTCAAGCTTAGCACGCTTGTTTGAGATACAGCCTCCTCACCCTCTAACTGAATATGGAATTCAACCATGTTATGGTCACTCATTCCAAGGGGATCCTTTACTAGGACATTTTTAATTAATCCTGTCTCGTTACACAGGACCAGATCCAAGGTTGCTTGCCCCCTGGTTGGTTCAGTTACATACTGCTCAAGAAACCCATCCCTAATACACTCAATGAACTCATCCTCAAGGCAGCCCTGCCCAATTTGATTCGTCCAATTTATATGATAGTTAAAATCCCCCATAATTATAGATGTTCCCTTATTACAAGCCTCAACTATTTCCTGATTGATACTCCGTCCAACCGAGTTGCGACTGTTCGGAGGCCTATATACTACACCCACTAGTGTTTTTTTCCCCTTATTATTCCTTATCTCCACCCAAACTGTTTCATTATCCTGATCCTTTGACCCAATATCATTTCTCTGTATTACAGTGATTCCTTCCTTTATTAACATAGCCACCCCACCTCCCCTTCCTTCCTGCCTGTCCTTCCTGATTGTTAAATAACCTGGTATGTTTAATTCCCAGGCATTGTCACCCTGCAGCCATGTTTCTGTAATGGCCACAAGATCATACCCATATGTAGCTATTTGTGCCTTTAACTCGTCTATTTTGTTACGAATGCTACGTGCATTCAGATAGAGAACTTTCAAACATGTTTTGTGACACTTAGTTCCTGCTATTGCCCTTTTTATTACTTTACCTTTTACTCCACACCTTCTACCCCTTCCTGACACGCTCTGGTTTTTAATTTCCCCACTGCTACCTAAGTCTTTGACCTTCTCTGTTGTCATTTTTATTATTTGCTCTCTAGGAACCTCCCCCCAACTAGTTAGTTTAAAGCCCTCTCTACAGCCCTAGTTATATGATCCGCCAGGACTCTAGTCCCAGCACTGGCCAAGTGAAGCCCGTCCCAACGGAACAGCTCCCTCCTGTCCCAGTACTGGTGCCAGTGTCCCAGGAAGCAAAACCCATTTCTCCCACACCAGTCTTTGAGCCACGCATTTAACTCTCTTATTTTATTTGTCCTAGCCAAATTCGCTCGTGGCTCAGGTAATAATCCAGAGATTATTACCCTTGTGGTTCTGCTTTTTAATTTGGCCCCTAGCTGCTCAAACTCCCTCAGCAGAACCTCCTTCCTTGTCCTATCTATGTCGTTGGTACCAACATGGACCACGACAACTGGATCCTCCCCCTCCCACCCCAAGTTTCTGTCCAGCCCAGAGGAGATGTCCTTAACCCTGGCACCGGGTAGGCAACACAGCCTACGGGACTCTCGCTCTTGGCTGCAGAGAACTCTATCTATCCCCCTAATAATACTATCCCCTACCACTACAACATTTCTATTTACTCCCCCCTCTTGAATGGCCCCCCTCTCCACGGTGCTGTGGCCAGGTTGCTCATCCTCCCTGCAGCCCCTGCTTCCGTCTCCACAGGGAGTAAGAAGCTCGAACCTGTTGGACAAGAGCAAGGGCTGCGGCTCCTCCAACACTACCTCCTGGATCCCCGTACCTGCCTCACTCGTGGTCACACCGTCCTGTCCCTGACCATGGGCTACATCTGAATTAATTAACTTCATAGGTGTGGCCACCTCCTGAAACACAGAGTCCAGGTACTTCTCCCCCTCCCTGATGTGTCGCAGTATCTGAAGCTCAGACTCCAGCTCATCAACACGGAGCTGGAGATCCTGTAGCAGCAGACACTTGTCACAGATGTAATCACCGTTAGCCTCAATGGGGTCTACCGGCTCCCACATCTCGCAACAGTAACACATCATCTGCTCCATTCTATGTAATTAATTATAAAAAAAATTATTTAATTAATTGGATTTAGATTAAATCAATCCCTCTAAATTACACCAGTTTAATGGTTAACCAACTGTCTCCCTTACAGCACAGACCCTAGAAAAAAACCGCCGAATTTAAGCTTGTAATAAAAAGAAGAAATACTCACCAACCAATCCAACCAATCACTTACCTGCTTCCTGGTGACGTCACTCTTGGATTATTTTTTACCTCTCTCCTCTGCTGTTGATTTGGTATGCCTCTGGTCGCTGCCGCTGGTTTTTATGCCGGGTTATAGCTCCTCCTCCTGACCTCGCTGCTCACTCCTAGGTCCGACGCTGGTCTCGGGCCTCTGGTCGCTGCCGCTGGTTTTTATGCCGGGTTATAGCTCCTCCTCCTGACCTCGCTGCTCACTCCTAGGTCCGATGCTGGTCTTGAAATTGCCGGTTCTCCACATCCCTTCTGATGTTTGGCTTGATCAAATCCAGCCAGCACCTGAGGCTTCTATTGAAGAACATCATGGCGGGAGTTTGGTTTGTAACCACATGTGTTGCATTCCTGTATGCAATCAAGAAGTTATCTACCTTATGCTGAAGTTTTATGTCTTCATTACCCATGGCCTTTATGGCCTTCTTGAAGGTCTGGACAAACCTTTCAGCCAATCCATTGGTGGCGGGATGGTATGGGGCGGACGTGTAGTGCTTAACCCCATTGTTTTTTAAGAACTTCCTGAATTCTTCGGAGACAAATTGCGGTCCATTATCAGAACAGATTTGTTCAGGCAGCCCATTCCTGGCAAATATGGTCCTTAATACTGTGATGGTTTTTTCCGTGGTGGTGGAGGACATCTTTATTACCTCCGGCCACTTGGAGTGTGCATCAACTGCGATTAAGAACATTGAGTCCATAAATGGACCAGCAAAGTCGATGTGTACCCTTTGCCATGGAGATGAGGGCCACTCCCATGGATGTAGAGGGGCTTGTGGTGGGGCGTTTTGGACCTTCTGGCATCCTAGGCAGCTCTTGGTCATTTCTTTGATGTCTCCATCGATACCTGGCCACCACACAAACGTCCTGGCTAGGTTCTTCATTTTCACTCCACCCAGATGCCCCTCGTGAAGCTCCTTTAGCACTTTATCCTGGAGTTTTGGGTGGAATCACCACTCTGGATCCACACAACAAGGTTCCTCGGCACACTGACAGCTGTTCTCTTCTTTGCGAGAATGCTGGCAATAGTGGTTCGCCATGTGCTGGCCATCCCTTCACTGTTAAATCGTAGACTCGTGAGAGAGTCGGGTCATTTTTCGTTTCCTTTTCAATGGCAGAATTTGTTACTGGTAGACATTCCACTATGGTTGAGTGGAACATCTCCACTGGGTCTACTGTAGGTGCCTCTTCTACCGTTGGCAACGGTAGGCACGATAAACCGTCAGCATTCCCATGCTGTTTTGATCCTTTGTATTCTATGTCATATTGGTGTGCCCCTAGGAAAAGGGACCACCTCTGTAGCCTTTGCGCTGTCATAATGGGAACACCCTTTTTAGGGTTGAATATGGAGACGAGGGGTTGATGGTCAGTCAACAAGGTGTTTTGGACCTTCTGGCATTCTAGGCAGCTCTTGGTCATTTCTTCAATGTCTCCATCGCTACCTGGCCACCACACAAACGTCCTGGCTAGGTTCTTCATTTTCACTCCACCCAGATGCCCCTCGTGAAGCTCCTTTAGCACTTTATCCTGGAGTTTTGGGTGGAATCACCACTCTGGATCCACACATCAAGGTTCCTCGGCACACTGACAGCTGTTCTCTTCTTTGCGAGAATGCTGGCAACAGTGGTTCGCCATGTGCTGGCCACCCCTTCACCGTTAAATCATAGACTCGTGAGAGAGTCGGGTCATTTCTCGTTTCCTTTTCAATGGCAGAATGGCAGAATTTGTTACTGGTAGACATTCCACTATGGTTGAGTGGAACATCTCCACTGGGTCTGCTGTAGGTGCCGCTTCTACCATTGGTAACGGTAGGCGCGATAAACCGTCAGCATTCCCATGCTGTTTTGATCCTTTGTATTCTATGTCATATTGGTGTGCCCCTAGGAAAAGGGACCAGCTCTGTAGCCTTTGCGCTGTCATAATGGGAACACCCTTTTTAGGGTTGAATATGGAGACGAGGGGTTGATGATCAGTCAACAAGGTAAATTTTTGTCCGTGTAGGTAATGGTTGAATTTCTTCACTCCCCATACCAGGCTGAGTGCTTCCCTGTCGATCTGGGCATAGTTACGCTCAGCTGAGTTCAATGAGCGTGATGCAAAAGCTATCGGCTGCTCCGAGCCATCAGGGAATCTATGCGATAATACCGCTCCTACGCCGTAAGGGGATGCATCGCACACCAGTCTGATTGGTAGTGATGGGTTGTAATGAGCCAAAACTTCCTTGGACATGATCAAGCCTTTGCATTTATGGAAGGCACGTTTACAGTCTTCGCTCCATTTCCAAATTACTCCCGTTTGTAGCAGTTCGTTAAGAGGGTGCAGAAGAGTTGAAAAGTTCGGTAAAAATTTATGATAGTAATTTACCAATCCCAGGAACTACCTTAATTGTGAGACATTTTCAGGTGCTGGGGCTTTTATGACCGTTTCAATTTTTTCAGGTGACTTATGCAACCCTTCCTCGTTAATTATGTGGCCACAATATGATATTTGTTTCTGGAAAAATTCGCACTTGGGGCGATTTGCTCGTAGGCCCCATTCTCTCAGCCTAGTGAGCACCTGCTCCAAATTGGCAAGGTGCTCGTTGTCGTTTTCTCCTGTTACAAGGATGTCGTCTAGGTAGCATTGAGTCCCCGGAATCCCTTGGAGGACTTGTTCCATAGCTCTTTGCCAGATAGCTGGAGCTGATGCTACTCCGAAAACCAGTCGATTGTACTGGTACAGGCCTTTGTGTGTATTTATCGTGAGATACTTTTTAGAGGCCTCTTCAACCTCCATCTGTAGATATGTCTGTGCCAAGTCAATTTTGGTGAAACGTTTCCCTCCGGATAGTGAGGCGAAAATATCTTCTATCCTCGGAAGAGGATACTGTACCGTGTGAAGGATTGGGTTTACAGTCACCTTGAAGTCCCCACAGATGCAAATTTTTCTCTGTTCTTCAGATTTATCATTATTCAACGTTTTCTTCATGACCGGGACGATGGGTGTTGCCCACTCGCTCCAATCTATCTTGGATAATATGCCTGCCTTTTCCAAATTCTCCAGCTCTGCCTCGACTGCTGGACGAATTGCGTATGGCACCGGCCTTGCCTTAAAACACTTGGGAATTGCCGCATCTTCCACTTTTATTGAGGCGGTGATGCCTTTCAAGGTTCCTAGTTTCTGTTGAAACACTTCTTTGGCGTTGGCCAAGATGTCTTTTAATCGTTCAGGTATGACGTCATCATCATTTTTTTTCTTACTGGTCACCGTCAGTGCCTGAATGGAGTGCCAGTCTAAACATATCATCCTGATCCATTCACGTCCCAACAGCGGTGGACCACCATCTTGCAGAACGTATAAATACAACTTCTGTATTTCCTTGCCGTTGTATACAACAGGCACCCTTATTTTCCCTTTGGGGTATACTTTCTGCCCCGTATATGTTTTCAAGATAATGGATGTGTCTTTCAAAGGTATATGCGGAAATAGCCGCTCGTAATCCCGTCAACTTATGACGGTCAGAGCTGATCCTGTATCTAGCTCCATTTTAACTGGGGACCCCGCTATCGTGAGGGTAACCCAAATGGTCTGGTAATCTTCTTTGGCAATTACATTATGTAATTTGAGACAGCTTAGTCTCTTGTTTCCGGAGTCGCTATCACTCTTCTGGTCTTCGGAGCTACTGTCCGTCATCATTTGTACCTTTCTGTACTTTTCCTTATTGATTTTTTTCCTGTCCGTGGATTTTTTGTGTCCAGATCGGCATACACGTGCAATGTGTCCAATCTTTCCGCATTGCCTGCATGCTTTGTCCTTGAACCAGCAGTCCCTCTGGTCATGGGTGGATCTGCCGCAGCGATAACATCTCTCGAAACCCTGTGTCATTTCATGGGTGCCGAAGTCCTGTGTCTTTTGCTGTATCTCTGCAGCTCCTCTTGCGGCTGCTTCGTATGATACAGCCATACTGAAAGCCTTGTCCAGTGTCAAATATTTTTCAGAAAGTAGCTTTTTCTGTGTTCCTTCACTTAGGAGACCGCAGACGAATTTGTCTCGAAGAGAATCTGCCAGTCGTGCCCCGAATTGGCAGTGCTTTGATAGCTTCCTTAATTCGGTGAGGTAATCAGCGTTACTTTCATTCTTGTGCTGATTCCTCTTGAAGAATTTGAATCGTTCTGCGATCAGCAGCGGTGTTGGGTTTAAGTGCTCCTGTAGGGTATCAACAATCTCCTTAAAATTCTTGTCCTTTGGTTTGGCTGGAGTGATTAAGTTTCATAACAGCCCGTATGTCCTTGCGCCCATTAGATTTAGAAGTACTGATGCCTTTTTATCATTTTCTATTCCATTTGCTGTGCAATATACCGCCACTCTTTCCACATATGTGGTCCAATCCTCTATATCATTATCGAAAGTATTAATATTGCCAGCCTTAGGCATCCTGAAAAAAATGGCGCCTCCCGCGCTTTCCTTTCTTCCCTGCAGAAAAAAATGGCGCTTCCCGCGCTTTCCCGCCGCTGCTGCTGCTGACAATGCTGTTTTCCGCGGTTTTTATTTACAGGTGGAGACTCGTTCCCGCCAGACTCTCTGGAACTTTTCCCTCCCTCTGCTTGGTCCGAACGCCGACCTGCTTTGCAGCGCCGGCCTTCTCCCGAGTGCTACCCCCTCTGTCTCTGTTTGCCTCCGCCTTCGCTGCTCGGCCCCGCTGCAGAGCCAGCCGATGGAGCCCCAGCCCGCCGCCCAGGAAGGATTATTGCAGTACCTGCCACCAGCTCAGCTAGCTGGTCAAACCACAGGTTTTTTTTTCCTTCTTGTTTTTCTTCGACTTTCATCTGAGGAATCGATCTCCTTGAGGTGCTGCCGAATTGCAGGTAGGTCCATTTCCAATTCGTCGCCACTGTTGTATCCATGTGTTAATAGAGACACGGAAGGCAGGAGTTGGTTTCACAGGTGTTTACTGAACAAAGTCTGGAGGTGAACTAACAGATACAAGACAATATACAGGCTTATATAGCCTGAGTGGCCATTACCGGCATTACAGTACACAGGGGGCTCTTAAAGGCACATACACCACAATTGGGGTAGGCTTCGCCATAAAAAATGAGCTAGTTGAACGTCACAGAGACTCCCCTTGTGGAATAAATGAACGCCTCATGATTCTACGCCTCGCCTTAGCCTGGAACCAGTGTGCTACAGTCATCAGTGCATACGCCCCAGCACTGGAAGCCACAGACGAGACCAAAGAGGAATTCTACACCAGCCTTGAATAATCCCTGTCCCGAGTCCCAACGGGCGACAAGCTGATCCTCCTTGGCGACTTCAACGCCAGAGTTGGAAAGGACGCAGACCTCTGGGGAGGTGTGACCAGCAGAGAGGGGGTAGGGAAAACCAATTCCAACGGTACCCTCCTCCTGACGAAAGGCTTAGAACATGGCTTTGTCATAACCAACATCTTGTTCCATCAGAGAGATAAGTACAAGGCTTCATGGCAACACCCTCGCTCCACGCACTGGCACCTGCTGGACAATGTCATTGTCCGAGCGAGGGACCGCAAGGACGTCCGCATCACCCGCGCCATGACAGGAGCTGAAGACTGCTGGACAGACCACCGCCTAATCCGTTTTGTCATCTCCATCAACGTAGCCCCAAAACAGCAGTGGGAACAGAAGCAATGCCGCAGGAAAGTCAACGCTGGAGCACTCAAAGACCCTGCTAAGAAAGCCCTATTCAGCCTGCGCCTCACAACCAACCTGGTGACTCCCAGTGATTCAGAGACACAGAGTATCCACAGCGCCTGGTCTGCACTCAAGGCCTCCATAATCAGCATCTGTGAAGAGACGCTCGGTCACTCGACCAGGAAACACCAAGACTGGTTCGATGAGAACGACCAGGAGATCCAGGAGCTAATAAGCTGCAAGCGCAAGGCATTCCTGATCTGGAAACAGCAACAGAACTCGAGAGCAAGAAAGCAGCTCTACAGACGCCTGAAGGCCGAAGTCCAACAAAAAACTCACGACCTAAAGAACAAATGGTGTGTGGAGAAAGTGCAGGAGATCCAGCAGCTAGCCGACAACCACGGCGTGCGTGGATTCTTTAGCGCAGTCAAGACCACCTACGGCCCAAGCACCCAAGGTCCTACCCCACTGCGGACCAAGAACGGAGAGGCAGTCAGTGCCCACTGGAAGGAGCACTTCGAAGATCTCCTTAACCGAGAATCTGTGTCGAAGCGAGTGTCTTCAACTCCATCCCACAGCATGCTACCCGCCACCACCTCAGCACAACCCCAGCCCGGCATGAGGTTGAAAAGGCCATCCAACAACTGGAGTACAACAAGGCCTCAGGAGCAGATGGAATCCCCGCTGAGGTGCTAAAACATGGCAGAGAAGCACGATTGGCGTGAATACGTGAACTCATTTCTCTTATTTGAAAGGAGGAGAGCATGCCAGGGAATCTCAGAGATGCCGTAATCGTGACCATCTTCAAGAAAGGTGACGTCCAGTTGCAGTAATTGCAGAGGAGTCTCCCTGCTGTCTGCCACAGGGAAAGTCATCGCAAGAATCCTCCTCAGTCGCCTTCTCCCAGTGGCTGAAGAGCTCCTCCCAGAGTCGCAATGCAGATTCCGCCCACTAAGGGGCACAATGGACATGACCTTCACTGCGCGTCAACTACAAGAGAAATGCAGTCAACAGCACCAACCGCTGTACATGGCCTTCTTTGACCTCACAAAAGCCTTCGACACCGTCAACCGTGAGGGATTATGGAGTGTCCTCCTCAAATTCAGTTGCCCTCAAAAGTTTGTCACCATCCTCCGCCTGCTTCACGACGACATGCAAGCCATGATCCTGACCAACGGATCCACCACAGACCCAATTCACGTAAGGACCGGGGTCAAGCAAGGTTGTGTCATCGCACCAATGCTCTTCTCGATCTTCCTGGCTGCAATGTTCCATCTCACCCTCAGTAAGCTCTCCGCTGTAGTGGAGCTAATCTACAGGACAAACAGGAAACTGTTCAACCTCCGTCACCTCCAGTCCAGATCCAAGGTCGTCCCATACTCTGTCATCGAATTACAGTATGCAGACGACGCTTGCATCTGCGCACACTCTGAGGCTGAACTCCAAACCATCGTCAACACCTTCAACGAAGTGTACGAGAGCATGGGCCTTACACCAAACATTCTTAAGACAAAGGTCCTCTACCAACCTGCCCCCGCCACACAGTACTGCTCCCCGATTATCAAAATCCATGACGAGGCCTTGGACAACGTGGACCACTTTCCATACCTTGGGAGCTTACTGTCAACAATGGCAGACGTCGATGACGAAGTCCAACACCGCCTTCGGTATGTCAGTGCAGCCTTCGGTCACCTGAGGAAGAGAGTGTTTGAAGACCAGGACCTCAAACCCAGCACCAAGCTCATGGTCTACAGAGCAGTAGTGATACCCGCCCTCCTGTATGCTTCAGAGACATGGACCATGCACAGCAAGCACCTCAAAGCACTGGAGAGGTACCACCAACACTGCCTCCACAACATCCTGCAAATCCATTGGCTGGATAGGCATACCAACGTCAGTGTTCTCGCTCAGGCCAACATCCTCAGCATCGAAGCTTTGACTACGCTCGATCAGCTCCTATTGACGGGCCACATCGTCCGCAAGTCCAATACGAGACTCCCAAAACAAGCGCTCTACTCGGAGCTCCGACACAGCAAGAGAGCCTCAGGTGGACAGAGGAAACGCTTCAAGGATACCGTCAAAGCCTCCTTGAAAAAGTGCAACATCCCCACTGACACCTGGGAATCCCTGGCCCAAAACCGCATAAGTGGAGGAGAAGCATCCGGGAAGGCGCCAAACACCTTGGGGGTGAAATTGGGTATAGCCCCACTTGGGGCGCTAGAATTGGTGGTGCGCAAAATCTATCGCCAGGCGCAACTCATTGCCACCTCGAGCGAAATTGGGTTGCATCACCACTAAAGGTGATTGCGGCGTAAAATCAGGCGCTGCACGGGACTCCTAAGGCGCTAACCTGGCGGCGCTACTCAATATCTGGGTGGCTGGGCGCAGCGCAGGTGCTGTCAATAATCGATGACCACGAGACATGCTGGCGCCGGCCAGCTCTTAAAGGGGCGGGTCATTTAGGATCAGCAGCCACACTCATCGCCCTGTAGGCCTCAAAATCGGCGCTGTTCATTCTGTGGCGTTACAAACTTTGACCAGATGGAGAGGGTGAGGCAGAGAGCGGAACGCTTTACCAATGGGGCATTAGATGCTTTGGTTGGCGCAGTGGAGCGCCGGCGAGCAGTGCTGTACCCTGACAATGGCAGGAGGCCTCATCAGAACGAGTACCGCAGAGCTTGGAGGGAAGTTTCGCAAATAGTCAAATCCAGCAGCGTGGTGGCCAGGACTCCTGTGCAATGCAGGAAGAAGTTCAACGATCTCACTCGGGTCGTTAGGGTGAGTGGCTTTTTGGCAATCTTCTTCATCCCTCCATCTGCACCTGACTTTATGGCCAGAGGGTGCGCGATGCCCCAATGGCCATCTGTCAGCCAGCACCCATGTCCCTTTCTGGGAACACACATGCACATTCCACTCAGGGCATACTGTAAGGGCTGTTCCACCATGGGGGGCATGAGATGACCACTCAGGGCATACTGTAAGGGCTGCTCCACCATGGGGGGCATGAGATGACAACTCAGGGCATACTGTAAGGGCTGTTCCACCATGGGGGACATGAGATGACCACTCAGGGCATACTGTAAGGGCTGTTCCACCATGGGGGGCATGAGATGACAACTCAGGGCAGCATGTTTCATCACTTCCCGTCCTTTCTCCTGCAGGCCAAGCTGGCCAGGAACCGGAGGGAACAGATTCGTACTGGAGGAGGCCCTCCTCAGCTGCAGACACAGACGGACCTGGAGGAAAGAGTCCACCAGATTGTTGGAGGCTGGATGAGTGGTCCTGTCACCACTGGAGCTGCCGACCCCATTGTGCACAGCGATGGTAAGGTCATCACCTTTTTGAACTGCCTCCTTCCACTTGTTCCCCCCACCAGCATGCTTTTTCACTCTGGACCCATGTCAGAGCATTGCAGCACTCTTGCATCCCTTGCTGCCACCCTGTCCTTTCGCTAAAGCCACTCTTCAACCTCCCTGCTTTCAGATGCTGCATCACCAGCTCGGGAGCCGGGCCATCAAGCTGCCAGGGACACTGACTCCAGAGGCGACGAGCAGGAGGAAGCCGGACCATCCGTACCACCCTCAGACGAGCCAGCCCATCTGCAGACTGGGGATAGTGCTTCCCTGGAGGGGAGCGGGGGGGATGGCTCTGAGGAGGAACCAGTTGCAGGAACCAGCGGGCTCCAGCAACGCAAGGGGGGTAGGGAAGCTTGGGAGCCATCTCCCCGGAGGGCAAGTCAGGCCACGATGACTGTTGCACAGAGCGCAGAAGAGGTGCGTTCCCTCGCAGAAATGAGCGCCCAGGCTCGGCTCAGGCACACTGAGCTGATGGCTGGAGTGGCAAGGATGCCTGAATCCATCGAGACACTGGCAAGGAGTGTGCAAGACTTCAGGGCAGCACAGGCGAGGAGTGTACAAGACTTCGGGGCAGCACAGGAAAGGAGTGCCCAGGGCTTCGGTACATCACTGGAAAGGACTGTCCAGGGCTTCGGTGCATCACTGGAAAGGACTGTCCAGGGCTTGACCGAAGCACTGGAAAGGACTGTCCAGGGCTTCACCGAAGCACTGGCACCTGCCACGCAAGTGCTGAGTGCTGCCACGCAGTCACTCGCTGGCCTCATGCAGAGGCAGATTGAGGCCACGCAAGCACTGACTGCTGCCACCCTCGATGGATCAGGCAGGATTACCCGGGGCCCTTGCAGCACCACAGCAGGCCAGCAATCTGTGGACCAGCTGATTGGTTCGCATGCTGCGGTGCTGCCCCGTCAGAGTGCCAGTGTGTCGGCCGACCACGGAGCAGGTGTCCGCTCTCAGGATGTCAGCATTCCTGATGCCACCGCTGGCACGTCTCCACTGCAGCTGCCATCACCTGCAGGACAGACTGCTTCCACCCATGCCCAGTTGGAGCAGTCAGCATCCGGGCCCTCCAAGGCCAGAGTCCGTCCAGGACGTCCCTCAGGGGCATCTGCACTTTCGGACAGTTAGCAGGCGTCCCCCAGCCTTCATGCAGCCACTGGGGTCCCATTACAGAGGAGCTGCAGGGAGGGAAGGGGCCGTTCTCGCAAGAGAAGTCGATCACCATCAAAGGGGAAAGAGTAGAAGGTGCTGCTGAGACGGCTAGAAATCAAGGCCGTGGATGCTGGTCTGAATGTTAGTACTGTAATGTTTTGGATAGTCTCCCGGGTGTGCGAGTCCCTTGGTCTGAATGTTAGTAATGTTTTGGATAGTCTCCCGGGTGTGCGAGTCAGTTGGTCTGAATGTTAGTCATGTTTTGGATAGTCTCCCGGGTGTGCGAGTCCCTTGGTCTGAATGTTAGTAATGTTTTGGATAGTCTCCCGGGTGTGCGAGGCAGTTGGTCTGAATGTTAGTCATGTTTTGGATAGTCTCCCGGGTGTGCGAGTCACTTATGTGTTAGTTTGTTAGTTAAGCTTTCTGGTGCCATTGGTTTGACATTTTGGAAGGAAGCACATTTTTCAAAATAAACAAATTATTTTATTGACATTGGCCATGTCTGCTCTTTACATTCATACTGGCCTTCATAGGCTTTGGGTTATCCGAATGGTTCCATTCCTGGTCTTCGATTGGCACCAAGCATTCCGTCAGAGGGGCCTAGAACCGACTCCTTATCAGCCTCTGACGGACGGCCCTTCCAGTTTCTGGGACCCTCCCGTCTTGGTCTTCCTCCTCCTCCTCCTCCTCCTGCTCCTCCCCCTGCTCCTCCTCCTACTCCTCCTCCTCCTCTGCTGGTCCTTCAATGTCTGCTGGCATTGGCTGGGTGCGCAGGGTGGCAAGGTTATGGAGCATGCAGCAGACAACGACGAAGTGGGAGACTCGCTCTGGTGAGTACTGCAAGGCGCCTCCCGAATGGTCCAAACAGCGGAACCGTTGCTTCAGTAGGCCGATTGTGTGCTCCACAATGTTCCTCATCGCCTGATGGCTGACGTTGTAGTGCTCTTCTGCAGGGGTGCTGGGCGAACGGAGCGGGGTCATCAGCCATGGGCACAGAGGATAGCCCTCGTCACTGAGAAGCCAGCCTTCTGGGTGATCCGGGGCCTCGAAAAGGTCTGCTACTGAAGTCCGGCGCAGGATGAATGTGTCGTGGCTGTTGCCTGGGAACTGAGCATTGACCACGAGGATCAGCTGCCGGTGGTCACAGACCAGCTGCACATTCAAGGAGTGGAACCCCTTGCGGTTGCGGAAGTCCTCAGGATTCAAAACAGGCGCCCGCAAAGCCACGTGCGTGCAGTCAATGGCGCCCTGCACCATGGGGAAGTCCGCTATTGCTGCGAAGCCCTCTGCGCGCTCCCGCTGCTTCTCCGGTGTCACAGTGAAGGAGATGTACTGCCGCCGCCTTTTAAACAGGGCATCTGTTACTTGCTGGATGCAGCTATGCACCGCAAACTGGGAGATGTTGGCAAAGTCGCCAGTTGCTGCCTGGAAGGAGCCGGTCGCATAGAAATTCAGTGCTACTGTAATCTTGACAGCCACCGACAGAGAGGTCCTGCCCCTTATCTGCGGCTGAAGATCTGCCTGAAGCAGGTGGCACAGCTCAGTCACCACCTCCTTTCCGAATCGCAGCCTCCTAAGACACTGCTCCTCCGACATGTTGAGGTAAGAGAACTGCTGCCTGAATACCCTGGCAGCGTAAGGTCTGGTGTGGCGACGTCTGTTGGCCCTCCTCCATCTGGCCATTCCTGGCCCTCTCTCCCTCCGTCTCTGTGCCCTTTCCAGATGGTTGAGCAGCAGGACGTTCCCCTCCAAAGCAGCCCCCATAATAATAGGTTACTGTTAGATCTGTGTATCTTGATGTTGTATTTCCTTCAAGAATGAGACAAGAGACTGCAGGGAACAATCAACAGGTGTTTACTGGATGAGGGTTACTCTAAAACTAACTATACAGATCCCTACTCAGGGTTTATATACAGGTGAGGTCACTGCCGGTACTACAGTATACAGGAGCTGTAAAAAGTAGTTCTCCCCTTAAAGGTACATACACTACAATTCCTCCCCTTTTAGATTAACAGTACCATAACATTCATTTAACAATTAAATATCAACTAATTACAATTAACACTTTTAACATGCAACATTAACTGAAAATAGTCTATTTATAAATTCAGTCTTTGGGGAGGCTTCCTGATCCTTTCTGGATAGTGCCTTTCCTGAGTGTCTTGCTCTTGGTGCGGAGGCGATTCTGGCCCCCTGTCGTCGGTTGGTTCATCAGCTTCCGATGCTACTGTTTCTGGGGTAGATGCTACCGGTATGTCGGGTTCATCACCAGTTACGTATGGGCGAGACATGGGGTTGACTCGTTCCTGTGACTCTAGGATCTGGTCAACATGGCGTCTCACAATGTTCTCCCCAACATCCACTGTGTACATTAGTGGCCCCTGCCGTGTGCATATCGTCCCTGGTTGCCATTTCTCTGTTCGGTAGTCGCGGGCCAAGACTGGTTGCCCTACATTGAAGCTCCTTGTCGGCTTCTCATTGATGTGCTGGAATTGCTTATTCTCAACATCTCTTCGTACATTTGCTCTGAGCAAATCCATACGAGATCTCAACCTTCGGTTAAAGAACATCATGGCCGGGGTCTGGTTGGTGACTGCATGTGTCGCATTTCTGTAGGCTAACAGGAAATTGTCCACCTTATGCTGCAGTGGAATGTCGTCATCGCACATGGCCCTTACTGCTTTCTTAAAGGTTTGTATGAACCTCTCAGCCAATCCATTTGTGGCTGGATGATATGGGGCGGATGCTTTACCCCATGTAATGCTTTACCCCATTCCTCTTCATAAATCTTCGAAAATCCTCGGACACAAACTGTGGTCCGTTATCAGAGCACATCTGCTCTGGCAAGCCGTTCCTGGCAAATATGGTCCGTAGGACTACAATAGTTTTCTCTGTGGTGGTGGAGGACATTTTGATCACCTCAGGCCATTTCGAGTGCGCATCCACGGCTATTAAAAACATTGAGTCCATGAATGGACCAGCAAAATCAATATGCACCCGTTGCCATGGAGATGAGGGCCACTCCCATGGGTGTAGAGGGGCATGTGGTGGTGCATTTTGGACCTTCTGGCATCCTGAGCAGCTCTTTGTCAGGTCCTCGATTTGCTGATCGATCCCTGGCCACCACACATAAGCCTTAGCAAGGCTTTTCATTTTCACCCCTCCCAGATGGCCTTCGTGAAGCTCATTGAGCACTCTCTCCCTTAACTTGGGTGGAATTACCACTCGGGATCCACACATCAAGGTCCCCTGGCATACTGACAGCTGTTCTCTTCTGGATGAGAATGCTGGCAACAGTGAGTCACCATGTGTTGGCCATCCTTTCACCGTCAAGTCATATACCCGAGACAGTGTCGGGTCATTTCGGGTCTCCTTCTCTATATCAGTGTTAGTTACAGGCAAGCGTTCAATTATAGTCGAATGAAATATTTCAACAGGGTCCACTGCTGGTGCTTCCTCCGCAGTAGGCAGTGGCAGGCGTGATAGCCCATCAGCGTTTCCATGCTGTTTCGTGCCCTTATACTCGATTTCATATTGGTTCGCCCCTAGAAAAAGGGACCATCTTTGTAGCCGTTGCGCAGTCATCACCGGAACGCCCTTCTTTGGATTAAAGATGGAGACAAGTGGTTGGTGGTCAGTCAGCAAGGTGAACTTCTGCCCGTGCAGATAGTGGTTGAACTTTTTCACTCCCCACACTAGGCTGAGGGCCTCCCTGTCAATCTGGGCGTAGTTACACTCGGCTGAGGTTAGTGATCGTGACGCAAAGGCTATTGGCCTCTCTGAGCCGTCCGAGAATTTGTGCGACAGCACCGCTCCAATGCCATAGGGTGATGCATCACACGCCAACCGAATTGGTAGTGTTGGGTTGAAGTGAGCCAACACTTCTTTTGATGTGATCAATTCTTTGCTCTTCTGGAAAGCTCATTTACATTCGTCATTCCACTTCCATGGTACCCCCGTTTGCAGTAGCGTGTTCAGTGGGTGTAGTACGGTAGACAAATTTGGCAAGAACTTATGGTAGTAGTTCACCAGCCCGAGGAACGACCTCAGTTGTGACACATTTTCCGGTGCTGGAGCCTTGACTACTGCCTCAATCTTTTCAGGGGACTTATGTAACCCCTCTTCATCAATAACGTGGCCACAATATGAGATCTGCTTCTGGAAAAACTCGCATTTGTGGCGATTAGCTCGGAGCCCATATTCCTTCAATCTAGTGAGCACCTGCTCCAGGTTGGCGAGGTGATCACTGTCATTTTTGCCCATGACCAGGATGTCATCCAAATAACACTGGGTCCCTGGAATCCCTTGCAGGACTTGATCCATTGCCCTTTGCCAAATAGCCAGAGCTGATGCTACCCCGAACACCAGCCGGTTGTATTGGTAGAGACCTTTATGAGTGTTGATCGTGAGGTACTGTTTCGAGGCTTTTTCTACCTCCATTTGCAGGTACGCCTGGGCCAGATCAATCATAGTGAAGCGTTTCCCTCCAGATAGCGAGGCGAAAATATCTTCAATCCGCGGAAGCGGATATTGTACTGTGTGAAGGACTGGGTTCACTGTCACCTTAAAGTCCCCACAGATGCGAACCTTCTTTGGCTCCCCAGGCATATTACTCAATGACCTCTTCATTACAGGAACGATGGGTGTAGCCCACTCGCTCCAGTCCACTTTGGACAGTACTCCTGAATGTTCCAAACCTTCCAGCTCTGCTTCGACGGCTGGGCGGATCGCATAAGGCACCGGTCTGGCCTTAAAAAACTTTGGGCTTGCATTTTCCTCTATTTTGATCATCGCTGTTATGCCTTTTAGTGTTCCGAGTTCCTCCTGGAACACTTCTTGTGCGTCAGTTAGCATTTCTGACAGTCGTCCAGGTGTGACATCGTCATCCTTTTTGGCATCTACAGTCAGTGCTTGTATGGAATGCCAATCTAGCTCGATCTTCCGGATCCATTCACGTCCTAGTAGTGGTGGTCCTCCATCTGGCAATACATATAGGTCCATTTTTGATGTTTCCTTGCCGTTATATATAACGTTCACCCTTATTTTTCCTTTGGGGTAGACTTTTTGCCCCGTGTACGTCTTCAAGACGATCTCTGTATCTCTCAAGGGCATATGTGAGAATAGCCGCTTGTAGTCCCTTCGGTTTATGACTGTTAGGGCTGATCCTGTGTCCAATTCCATTTTCACTTGGACTCCGGCTATCTTGAGCGTGACCCAGATAGTTTGGTGATCCTCCGTTTTGATCACATTATGTAGTTTCAGACAACCCAGCTCCTTGCTTCCGGAGTCTGTATCACTTTTCTGTTCGTCTGAACTACTCTCCGTCACCTTATGTACCTTCTTGTACTTCTCCTGTGGAGATTTCTTGCTGCTGGTTTTCTTTTCCGACCTGCAGACTCTTGCTATGTGTCCTACTTTTCCACACTGTCTGCACACTTGGTCCTTGAACCAGCAATCCTTATGGTCGCGTGTTGTTCTGCTGCAGCGATAGCACTTCACTGTTCCGTATGACATTTCATTTGTGCCATATTCTTGCGGTCTCCGTTGTATCTCTGCTGCGCCCCGTGCTGCTGCTTCGTGTGATACTGCCATGCTGAAAGCCTTGTCCAGCGTAAGATCCTTTTCTGATAGAAGCCGTTTCTGGGTTCCTTCACTTTGAAGCCCACACATGAACTTGTCCCTTAAAGTATCTGCTAGTCCCGTTCCAAACTGGCAGTGTTTCGATAGCTTGCGCAGTTCCGTTAAATACTCAGCATTACTTTCATCTTTATGCTGGTTCCTTTTGTGAAACTTAAATCTTTCTGCTATCAGCAGCGGTGTGGGGTTTAAGTGGTCCTGTAGGATTGACACTATGTTTTCAAAATTCTTTTCCACTGGTTTCTCTAGGGTTATTGGTTTCACAGTAAGCCATACGTTTTTGCACCCATTGAATTCAACAATACCAGCGCTTTCTTGTCATCTGGCACTTCATTCACCTTGCAGTATACTTCAATGCGTTCGACATATGTCGTCCAATCTTCGACTTCATTGTCGAACGCTGTGATACTGCCACTCTTCGGCATTTTTGGGTGTGGTTAGACTGGCTCAAAATGGCGTCTCCCACGCTCTCCCTTCTTCTCCGCTGCGGCTCAAAATGGTGTCTCCCGCGCGCCCCCTTCTTCTCCGCTGCGGCTAAAAATGGCGTCTCCCACGCTCTCCCTTCTTAACGGCGTCTCCCGCGCTCTCCCTTCTGCTCCGCTGCGGCTCGGCCCTTGAACATCGGCTGCGCTCTGCGCGTTTTCCTGCGCGCCTCTCTCTCTCATTGCCGCTGCTCGGCCCTTGAACACCGGCTGCGCTCTGTGCGCTCTACCCTCTCTCTTCTCCCGTCTACGCCGCTCGGTCCTGAACACCGGCTGCGCCCTGTGCGCTCTACCCTCTCTCTTCTCCCGTCGACGCTGCTCGGCCTTTTCTGTGCCGTCGGTCGGTTCTAGCCACCGCTGTCCGGGAAGGGTCTGCACCGTACCTGTTGCCAGCCCATTTCGCTGGACCACCGTGACTGGAGAACCAAGCCCAGCTCTCAACAGCCTCCCCTGCGATGCTCAAATCTCCGCTGGATGGTCGACGCCCGTGCTTCTGGACTCGGCCTTCTTCTTTCACTGTTCTCCAGGAGCGAATCCCTGGGAGGTGATGCAGAGTTGCAGGTAGGTTTGAATCGTCTCATCGCCACTGTTAGATCCGTGTATCTTGATGTTGTATTTCCTTCAATAATGAGACAAGAGACTGCAGGGAACAATCAACAGGTGTTTACTGGATGAGGGTTACTCTAAAACTAATTGTACAGATCCCTACTCAGGGTTTATATACAGGTGTGGTCACTGCCGGTACTTTTTACAGGAGCTGTAAAAAGTAGTTCTCCCCTTAAAGGTACATACACTACAGTTACAAGAAATTATACAGGGTGTAAAGGCTCACCAGCAGCAGGGGTGATGGTCTGAAGGCTGAAGGTCCTCTGGCAGCGCTGGGTCACTAGTGATATGGCTCTCAGAGTGCAACTCTGTGAAAATCCCAAAGAAGTTGTGCTCCCAAAATGGCTGCCGCTTTTATACCAGTGCAGTCCCCTTTAAAGAGTGCCCCCCAAGCCCAAAAGCGACTGGGGAACGTTCCAGTAAGCTGTCCTTATTAGCGCCAGGCGGAACGAAGGGGCGTACCACTGAATTTCCGGTCTGTGGCGCCAAAAAGGCGTTGCACACTGAAATTACGTCATGATCTGCCTGCGCCCGCGAGCGGCCACTAAGATTTAGCGCCGGCGCTAAAAGCCACTCAATATGGCAAGAGGCGCTGGGTTCACTGCGCCCGGCCGAAAACTGGCTATCGCCCCACCTCTCGGCCTCTTTAGGCGCTAATCGCTGGCGCTACCAACCGAATTTCTCCCCCCTTGAGTCTGTTCGCTGGGAGGAAGCGGAAGCCAAGTGCAAACTGCGGAAGGAGCGCACGTCAACCCAAGCACCCCACCCACCCGCCCCTTCAACCACTGTCTGCCCCACCTGTGACAGAGACTGTAGGTCCCGCATTGGACTCATCAGTCACCTGAGAACTCATTTTTAATGTGGAAGCAAGTCATCCTCGGTTCTGAGGGACTGCCTAAGAAGAAAGAAGATGCTTCACACGAGCGTTATCAGTCACAATTTGACACCAAGCCACATAAGGATACATTAGGACAGCTGATCAAAAGCTTGGTCAAAGAGGTCGTTTTTAAGAAGCGTCTTAAAGGGGGAAAGAGAGGCATAGAGATTAAGGGAGGGAATTCCAGAGCTTAGGCATGGCCGCCAATGGAGGAGCAATGATAATCGGGGATGCACAAGAGGCCAGGATTGGAAGAGTGCAGAGATCTCGGAGGGTTGTAGGGCTAGAGGAGGTTACAGAGGGTTTGAGTACAAGAACAAGGATGTCTTGCTGCAGTTGTACAGGGCCTTGGTGAGACCACATCTTGAGTATTGTGTGCAGTTTTGGTTGCCTTATCTGAGGAAGGATATTCTTGCCATGGAAGGAGTTCAACGAAGATTCACCAGGCTGATACTTGGGATGGCAGGAATGACGTATGAGGAGAGATTGGGTCGATTGGGCTTGCACTCGCTGGAGTTTAGAAGAATGAGAGGGGATCTCATTGAAACTTATAAAATTCTGGCAGGACTGGACAGACTAGATACAGGGAGGATGTTCCTGATGGTCGGGGAATCCAGAACCAGGGGTCACAGTCTAAGGATAAGGGGTAGGCCTTTTAGGACAGAACTGAGGAGGAATTTCTTCACCCAGAGAGTGGTGAACCTGTGGAATTCTCTACCACAGAAGGCAGTAGAGGCCAATTCATTAAATATATTCAAGAAGGAGTTGGATATATTTCTTAAGGCTAAAGGGATCAAGGGATATGGGGAGAAAGCAGGGACCGGGTACTGAACTTGGATGATCAGCCATGTTCGCATTGAATGGCGGAGCAGGCTAGAGGGGCCAAATGGCCTACTCCTGCTCCTATCTTCTATGTTTCTCTGTTACAGAGATAGGGAGGGGCAAGGCCATGGAGGGATTTTTAAACCAGGATGAGAAATTTAAAATCAAGGCATTTTCAGACTGAGAGCCAATGTAGGTCAGTAAGCACAGGGTTGCATAAGAAAAAATTAGAGTCCCTCAGGCCTGTCTGTTCAAAGGTTTGAAGTTGACTCCACAGTTATTATTTTAATTAAGCATAAGTGAGACTTAATACATTACAGTATTTGAGCAGCAGTTTACAAAGTACAATGAAGAATCATATTAGAAGTTATAACTGACCTAACTGTCCTTTGGGTAGTAGGCGTAGCCCATTCCATGTCCTTTGGGTAGGGGCCCATTCCATGTCCTTTGGGTAGTAGGCATGGCCCATTCCGTGTCCTTTGGGTAGTAGGCATGGCCCATTCCGTGTCCTTTGGGTAGTAGGCGTGGCCCATTCCTTGTCCTTTGGGTAGTAGGCGTGGCCCATTCCATGTCCTTTGGGTGGTAGGCGTGGCCCATTCCTTGTCCTTTGGGTAGTAGGCGTGGCCCATTCCATGTCCTTTGGGTGGTAGGCGTGGCCCATTCCTTGTCCTTTGGGTAGTAGGCGTGGCCCATTCCGTGTCCTTTGGGTAGTAGGCGTGGCCCATTCCATGTCCTTTGGGTAGTAGGCGTGGCCCATTCCATGTCCTTTGGGTGGTAGGCGTGGCCCATTCCGTGTCCTTTGGGTAGTAGGCGTGGCCCATTCCATGTCCTTTGGGTGGTAGGCGTGGCCCATTCCATGTCCTTTGGGTAGTAGGCGTGGCCCATTCCATGTCCTTTGGGTAGTAGGCGTGGCCCATCCCATGTCCTTTGGGTAGTAGGCGTGGCCCATTCCCTGTCTTTTGGGTAGTAGGCGTGGCCCATTCCATGTCCTTTGGGTGGTAGGCGTGGCCCATTCCGTGTCCTTTGGGTAGTAGGCGTGGCCCATTCCCTGTCTTTTGGGTAGTAGGCGTGGCCCATTCCCTGTCTTTTGGGTAGTAGGCGTGGCCCATTCCCTGTCTTTTGGGTAGTAGGCGTGGCCCATTCCATGTCCTTTGGGTAGTAGGCGTGGCCCATTCCCTGCCCTTTGGGTAGTAGGCGTGGCCCATTCCCTGTCTTTTGGGTAGTAGGCGTGGCCCATTCCCTGTCTTTTGGGTAGTAGGCGTGGCCCATTCCGTGTCCTTTGGGTAGTAGGCGTGGCCCATTCCATGTCCTTTGGGTAGTAGGCGTGGCCCATTCCCTGCCCTTTGGGTAGTAGGCGTGGCCCATTCCCTGTCTTTTGGGTAGTAGGCGTGGCCCATTCCCTGTCTTTTGGGTAGTAGGTGTGGCCCATTCCCTGTCTTTTGGGTAGTAGGCGTGGCCCATTCCCTGTCTTTTGGGTAGTAGGCGTGGCCCATTCCCTGTCTTTTGGGTAGTAGGCGTGGCCCATTCCATGTCCTTTGGGTAGTAGGCGTGGCCCATTCCCTGCCCTTTGGGTAGTAGGCGTGGCCCATTCCCTGTCTTTTGGGTAGTAGGCGTGGCCCATTCCATGTCCTTTGGGTGGTAGGCATGGCCCATTCCCTGTCTTTTGGGTAGTAGGCGTGGCCCATTCTGTGTCCTTTGGGTAGTAGGCGTGGCCCATTCTGTGTCCTTTGGGTAGTAGGCGTGGCCCATTCCCTGTCTTTTGGGTAGTAGGCGTGGCCCATTCTGTGTCCTTTGGGTAGTAGGCGTGGCCCATTCCGTGTCCTTTGGGAAGTAGGCGTGGCCCATTCTGTGTCCTTTGGGTAGTAGGCGTGGCCCATTCTGTGTCTTTTGGGAAGTAGGCGTGGCCCATTCCGTGTCCTTTGGGAAGTAGGCGTGGCCCATTCCGTGTCCTTTGGGAAGTAGGCGTGGCCCATTCTGTGTCCTTTGGGTAGTAGGCGTGGCCCATTCCGTGTCCTTTGGGAAGTAGGCGTGGCCCATTCCGTGTCCTTTGGGTAGTAGGCGTGGCCCATTCCATGTCCTTTGGGAAGTAGGCGTGGCCCATTCCGTGTCCTTTGGGTAGTAGGCGTGGCCCATTCCGTGTCCTTTGGGTAGTAGGCGTGGCCCATTCCATGTCCTTTGGGTAGTAGGCGTGGCCCATTCCGTGTCCTTTGGGAAGTAGGCGTGGCCCATTCCGTGTCCTTTGGGTAGTAGGCGTGGCCCATTCCGTGTCCTTTGGGAAGTAGGCGTGGCCCATTCCATGTCCTTTGGGAAGTAGGCGTGGCCCATTCCGTGTCCTTTGGGAAGTAGGCGTGGCCCATTCTGTGTCCTTTGGGTAGTAGGCGTGGCCCATTCCGTGTCCTTTGGGAAGTAGGCGTGGCCCATTCCGTGTCCTTTGGGTAGTAGGCGTGGCCCATTCCATGTCCTTTGGGTAGTAGGCGTGGCCCATTCCGTGTCCTTTGGGAAGTAGGCGTGGCCCATTCCATGTCCTTTGGGAAGTAGGCGTGGCCCACTCCGTGTCCTTTGGGAAGTAGGCGTGGCCCATTCCATGTCCTTTGGGTAGTAGGCGTGGCCCACTCCGTGTCCTTTGGGTAGTAGGCGTGGCCCATTCCGTGTCCTTTGGGTAGTAGGCGTGGCCCATTCCGTGTCCTTTGGGTAGTAGGCGTGGCCCATTCCGTGTCCTTTGGGAAGTAGGCGTGGCCCATTCCGTGTCCTTTGGGAAGTAGGCGTGGCCCATTCCGTGTCCTTTGGGAAGTAGGCGTGGCCCATTCCGTGTCCTTTGGGTAGTAGGTGTGGCCCATTCTGTGTCCTTTGGGTAGTAGGCGTGGCCCATTCCGTGTCTTTTGGGTAGTAGGCGTGGCCCATTCTGTGTCCTTTGGGTAGTAGGCGTGGCCCATTCCGTGTCTTTTGGGTAGTAGGCGTGGCCCATTCTGTGTCCTTTGGGAAGTAGGCGTGGCCCATTCTGTGTCCTTTGGGTAGTAGGCGTGGCCCATTCTGTGTCCTTTGGGAAGTAGGCGTGGCCCATTCTGTGTCCTTTGGGAAGTAGGCGTGGCCCATTCCGTGTCCTTTGGGAAGTAGGCGTGGCCCATTCCGTGTCCTTTGGGTAGTAGGTGTGGCCCATTCTGTGTCCTTTGGGTAGTAGGCGTGGCCCATTCCGTGTCTTTTGGGTAGTAGGCGTGGCCCATTCTGTGTCCTTTGGGTAGTAGGCGTGGCCCATTCTGTGTCCTTTGGGAAGTAGGCGTGGCCCATTCTGTGTCCTTTGGGTAGTAGGCGTGGCCCATTCCGTGTCTTTTGGGTAGTAGGCGTGGCCCATTCCCTGTCTTTTGGGAAGTAGGCGTGGCCCATTCCGTGTCCTTTGGGTAATAGGCGTGGCCCATTCCGTATCCTTTGGGAAGTAGGCGTGGCCCATTCTGTGTCCTTTGGGTAGTAGGCGTGGCCCATTCCGTGTCCTTTGGGAAGTAGGCGTGGCCCATTCTGTGTCCTTTGGGTAGTAGGCGTGGCCCATTCCGTGTCCTTTGGGAAGTAGGCGTGGCCCATTCCGTGTCTTTTGGGTAGTAGGCGTGGCCCATTCCGTGTCCTTTGGGAAGTAGGCGTGGCCCATTCCGTGTCCTTTGGGTAGTAGGCGTGGCCCATTCCGTGTCTTTTGGGTAGTAGGCGTGGCCCATTCCGTGTCTTTTGGGTAGTAGGCGTGGCCCATTCCGTGTCTTTTGGGTAGTAGGCGTGGCCCATTCCGTGTCTTTTGGGTAGTAGGCGTGGCCCATTCTGTGTCCTTTGGGTAGTAGGTGTGGCCCATTCCGTGTCCTTTGGGTAGTAGGAGTGGCCCATTCCGTGTCCTTTGGGAAGTAGGTGTGGCCCATTCCGTGTCCTTTGGGTAGTAGGCGTGGCCCATTCCGTGTCCTTTGGGTAGTAGGCGTGGCCCATTCCGTGTCTTTTGGGTAGTAGGCGTGGCCCATTCCGTGTCTTTTGGGTAGTAGGAGTGGCCCATTCCGTGTCCTTTGGGAAGTAGGTGTGGCCCATTCCGTGTCCTTTGGGTAGTAGGCGTGGCCCATTCCCTGTCTTTTGGGTAGTAGGCGTGGCCCATTCCGCGTTCCTTCTACTCGTAGATACGTTTGCACTAGTCTGAATCAATGCCCTTCCTGAACTTTCTACACTGAGAATAACACAAACCTACTAGGCTATATCCCAAGAACCGGAACTAGAGAAAGATCTATCCAATCATGTATCACCCATACCCCCATTCAACCCAATAAGGAGCCCTGCAAGGTCTGTGGCCAGTACAGACTTTGGGCCCTCTCTTATCGGAGTCCAGTTCAAACTTTTTCTGTTTCCAAGGTGATGACGTAACCCAGGACCTTGGTGACAACTGCTTCGACTTAGAGTTTGGTTTTTTAACATATTTTAACCTAATTCTAGCAGGAATAAGACCAAATTAATAAAACTATATTAATTTATTAATAAAAGCTATAAACTGGCCATCTTACTTTTAAACTACGGTCTAGCAGATCTTAATACTGAAAATTAGTAAAATTAATTTAGCTGGTTATGCTTCAACAACTCACAGTAGTGCAGACATTCCCACAGGGAGAAAGAGATAAGAGGTAGAACTGGTGACATGTAGCTAACTCGTGTTCTTTTCCTTACAATAGCAAGTGTATTTTCGCCAAAAGAAATTCAAGCTAGTATTAAGTCAAAGGAGGAAGCTTATAAAGTTGCCAGAAAAAGCAGTCAGCCTGAGGATTGGGCTCTTTTTAGAAATCAGCAAAGGGGGACCAAGAAATTGATAAAGAAAGGGAAAATGGAATACGAGTACAAACTAGCGAAAAATATAAAAACGGATTGTAAAAGCTTCTATAGGTATGTGAAAAGGAAAAGACTGGCGAAGGTAAATGTAGGTCCTTTACAGTCAGAGACGGGAGAATTTATAATGGGAAATGAGGAAATGGCAGAGAAATTAAATAAATACTTTGGCCCCGACTTTCGGCTTGTGTGGGAAATGGTCGAGTTTCTCCAAATGTGGGGTTTCTGACACACATAAAAAAGTGTCAGCCAGCTCCACGCAATTTTCCCTCAAGTGGCCAATTAATTCCCAGCATGTGGGAAGCCTTGCTAATTGTCCAATTCGAGTCAGAAATCCCCACAGTATGATGTCATCATTCGTGGTGCTTTCAAGGTCCATAGCAAGCACTGTATCCTCTGAAGGCTTCCAAATGAACCATACAGGATGGCAGAGGAGCCTGCAGCAGCTGTGGCCAGTGCCAGACCCTGAGCTGCCTCCAAATTTGACGAGGCTTCACTGCAGGCATTATTGGATGGGGTTAGGGCCCACAGGGAGGTCCTCTTCCCTAGGTCAGGGAGGAAGAGGCCTCCCACTGAGACCAATGCTGCATGGTTGCAGGTATCAGCAGATGCCAACTCGCTGGGAGTCACCAGAAGAACCTTGGCAGTACATCTCTAACTCCTTCCTTTACTCCCCCACAGTACCATCCAGAGCCCCCGTCCTCACTGTGGAGGAGGAAGAGGCTGTGCAGCAAGACTCCTCAGAGGAAGCTCCAACCTCTGAGGGCGCAGCGTCAGCAGAAGTAAGCGCACCCAGCACCAGCGCAGACACTCACACCTCGGGGGGACCTTCGGGACATAGAGTAGTGTTGTCACCTGATGTTTCACAGCTCACAAGTGAGCCTCAGCAGATTCTGGAGACAGGGACAGCAGTGGAGAGTCCTCGTCGGAGGGCGCAGGACTCTGCCAGCTCAGCTCAGCTGCGCTGCATGTCGACCCTCTGCCTCTGGGTCCATCCTCTAGAGAAGAGGTGATGGATCTCCATGCACAGATGCAGGAGTCTCTGGCAGGTTTTGTCTCCAGGGTCGCTGAGAGTGTGGAGCGAATGGAGGAGTCCATAGCGACCATGAGCAGTGCCTTTGTGGAGTCATTGGCGCATGAACGCATCACCATGGAAAGGTTGGCAACCTCCATGGAGGAGATAACTCGCCAGGGTACGGAAAACATGGTGAGTGCTCATAAGAGAATGACATCTCTTGAGGAGCGTTGGCCATCTGTTGAACAGAGAAACCAGATCTTCATGGAAGTCCTTCTGAGTAGGACTGCCATTGCAGAAACGGGTCCCCATGGCCCCCTAAAGCGCAGCAAGGTGCTCTCAAGCCACTTCCAAGCGCTGGCCCCTTGTGGCCTGTGCAGCTTCAGGTGAGTGAGCAGCAGCCTGGTGCTCCTGTTGCTGATCCTGCTGTTCCTGGTTCTGCGGCTGCCGCCTCTGCTGCTGGAGATCCTCTAATGGCAAGAAGGGAAGGAAAAAAAGGCGTCCCATGCTTCTCGTAGATGCCTCCGCTGAGGAAGCGCTGAGTGAGGGTGGCGAGAGGGGCTTCCCAGGAGATCGCATTGGAGAAGTGTGTGAGGCTCCAACCTTCCACAGCTGTGCCTAAGCCTTGAAGAAATAGCCCCAAGCCTGCAACAACAAGGTCCTTCGACATACAAATGCTGTCCCTTTAAATCGCAGCTTCTCCGATTGACCTGCAGCTGCAAGCAAGCAAGCTGGCAAGCTTCATGCCAGAAAACCAAGGGTGTGGTGAGAATGAGGAACTTAAAGAAATTATTATTAGTAAAAAAACAGTACTAGCAAAATTAATGGGACTAAAAGTCGATAAATCCCAAGGACCGGATGACCTACCTCCTAGGGTTTTGAAAGAGCTGGCCATTGGGATAGTGGACATATTGGTTGTCATCTTCCAAAATTCTATAGATTCTGGAACAGTTCCTGCAGATTGGAGGATAGAAAATGTAACCCCACTATTTAAGAAAGGAGGGAGAGAGAAAACGGGGAACTACAGACCTGTTAGCCTCACATCAGTAGTTGGGAAAATGCTGGAATCTATTATAAAGGATGCAATAACTGGGCACTTAGAATCTAATAGTAAGATTGGGCAGAGTCAACATGGATTTATGAAAGGGAAATCCTGTTTGACAAACCTATTGGAGTTCTTTGAGGATGTAACTTGTAAAGTCTGTGGGTTGTGCAGTTAATAACGACACAGACTTCAGGAGTAACAAACAAACAGGACTTTACTATTCGAAGGTCAGGGCGAATCTGCCCAAGGAATCCTACCACAACGCTTATATACTGGTGTGGTCACTGTCAGTATTACAGTATACAGAAGCCAAACAAGTAGTGCCACACCTAAAGTAGTTCTCTTAAAGGTGAACGGTTACATACAATAGTTTCCTTAAAGGTAGACGGGTACATACACTACAATCCTCCCTTTTTAGCTTACAACATACTGATTCCTTAGTAAACATACATTATAACATATATACAGCTTATGTAAGACAGTTCATAGATTCAGTCTTTCTGGAGGTTTCCGGATTCTGTCCGGATAACGCCGCAGTGGTGTCGTCATTCCCGGCGGGCTAGTATGTGCTTCTGGCAAAGTCGATTCGGCTTGAAAAACAGTGTCAGGTTCATCTGATTCCAGTATTACCAGATCGGAAGTAGGTGTTCTGGGTATCTCAGTTTCAACATTACCCGGGTAAGGTGGTGAAGTCGGTTGCCCATTTGTGGCGGACCCTATGATCTGGTCCACATGGCGCCTTATTATACTGTCCCCAATGTCCACCGTATACATCAACGGCCCTAGCCTTTTTCCAATAGTTCCAGGCTGCCATTTCTCGGTACGGTAGTCCCGGGCCAAAACTCGTTGACCGATCTGGAAAGATCTAGTGGCCCTTTCATTCATGCCTTGGAATTGCCGGTTCTCTACGTCCCTTCTGACATTTGGTTTGAGTAAATCCAGCCGGCATCTTAGGCGTCTATTAAAAAACATCATGGCGGGAGTTTGATTTGTGACCGCATGTGTTGCATTCCGGTAGGCCAACAAAAAGCTATCCACCTTATGTTGCAGATTTATGTCTTCATTACCCATGGCCTTTATGGCCTTCTTGAAGGTCTGGATAAACCTTTCAGCCAATCCATTGGAGGCGGGGTGGTATGGGGCTGACGTGTAATGCTTAACCCCATTGCTCTTTAAGAATTTCTTGAATTCTTCGGACACAAATTGCGGTCCATTATCAGAACAGATCTGTTCCGGCAGGCCATTCCTAGCAAACATAGTCCTTAACACTGTGATGGTTTTTTCCGTGGTGGTGGTGGTCATCTTAATTACTTCCGGCCACTTGGAGTGTGCATCAACCGCTATTAGAAACATCGAGTCCATAAATGGACCAGCAAAGTCGATGTGTACTCTTTGCCAAGGAGATGAGGGCCACTCCCATGGATGCAGAGGAGCCTGTGGTGGCGCGTTCTGAACCCTCTGACATCCTAGGCAGTTCTTAGTGATCTCTTCGATGTCTCCATCAATGCCTGGCCACCACACAAACGCTCTTGCTAGGTTCTTCATCTTCATTCCACCCAGATGTCCTTCGTGCAGCTCTTTTAGCACCTTCTTTTGGAGTTTGGGTGGAATCACCACTCTAGATCCACACATCAGGGTTCCTCGACACACTGACAGTTGTTCTTTCCTCTGTGAAAATGCTTGCAGTGTTGGTTCGCTCTGTGCTGGCCATCCCTCCACCGTTAAATCATAGACTCGTGAAAGAGTCGGGTCATTCCTTGTCTCATTCTCAATCATGGAGTTTGTTATCGGTAAACACTCCACTATGGATGAGTGGAACATCTCTACTGGGTCCACTGTACTCGCTTCTTCTACCATCGGTAATGGCAAGCGCGATAACCCATCAGCATTTCCATGCTGTTTGGACCTTTTGTATTCGATGTCATATTGGTGTGCCCCAAGTAACACGGACCACCTTTGTAACCTTTGTGCTGTCATGGTGGAAACGGCCTTGTTTGGGTTGAATATGGACACCAACGGCTGGTGGTCTGTCAGTAATGTGAACTTCTTACATTGCAGGTAATGATTGAATTTCTTCACGCCCCACACCAGACTGAGGGCCTCCCTATCTATTTGAGCATAATTTCGCTCTGCGGGGGTCAACGATCGGGACGCGAATGCCACTGGCCTTTCCGAGCCATTTGGTAGCCTGTGCGACAGTACTGCTCCAATTCCGTACGGGGAAGCATCACAAGCTAGACGAAGGGGTAACGTTGGGTTGAAATGAGCCAACACTTCTTCAGAGGTAATCAACTCCTTGCTTCTGCGAAAAGCCTTTCTGCATTCCTCACTCCACTTCCATGGTGTATCTTTCCGCAACAGAGCATTCAGCGGATGCAGCACCGTGGATAAATTTGGCAGAAACTTGTGATAGTAATTAATCAACCCCAAGAATGATCTTAACTGTGATACGTTTCCTGGAGCGGGGGCCTTCACGACCGCTTCTATCTTTTCAGGTGACTTGTGCAGTCCCTCTCGGTCAATGACATGACCGCAGTATGAGATCCGTTTTTGGAAGAACTCACACTTCTTGCGATTAACCCGAAGGCCATACTCCTTCAACCTGGTGAGTACCAGTTTCAAATTTGTGAGGTGTTCTTCCTCGTCTTTTCCCGTGATCAGAATATCATCTAAGTAGCACTGCGTGCTTGGAATTCCTTGTAATACCTGCTCCATGGACCTCTGCCAAATTGCTGGCGCCGAAGCTACCCCAAAGACCAGTCTATTATAGCGATACAAGCCTCTGTGTGTGTTGATGGTGAGGTACTGGCGTGACTCTTCCTCGACCTCCATCTGTAAATATGCCTGAGCCAGGTCTATCTTGGTGAAGTGCTTCCCTCCAGCCAACGAAGCAAAGATATCTTCAATCCGCGGAAGCGGGTATTGTACCATGTGAAGCACCGGATTCACTGTGATCTTGAAATCTCCGCAGATACGGACCTTCCCCGGTCCCCCTGGCTTATTACTTGGTGAGGACTTCATGACGGGAACAATGGGCGTGGCCCACTCACTCCAGACCACTTTTGACAGGACCCCTGATCGTTCAAGTTCTTCCAGTTCTGCCTCCACAGCTGGTCGTATTGCGTAAGGTACCGATCTGGCCTTAAAAAACTTTGGGCTTGCATGTTCTGCAATCTTAACCTTTGCTTTAATTCCTCGCAGTGTTCCCAGTCCTTGCTGGAATACCTCTTTAGCTTCGTCCAATATTCTGGACAACCGTTCAGGTTTGACATCCTCTTTTCCGGAATCCACCGTCATGGTGTTTAGTGAATGCCAGTCCATCTTTATTTTTCGGATCCACTCCCGTCCCAGAAGTGGTGGACCTCCCTCAGGCAACACATACAGGTCCAACCGGTGGTGATCTTTATCCTTGTATCTCACCTTGACTTCTATCTTTCCGATGGGGAATACTTTGTGCCCCGTGTATGTCTGCAGTACTAGTTCCGTATCCCGTAGTGGAATATGCTTGAATAACTTTTTATAGTCATGCTTATTCATGACCGTCAACGCCGATCCGGTGTCCACTTCCATTTTTACTTGGACTTTGGCAATCTGTAGCGTGATCCAGATAGTCTGTCGGTCAGCTTCATTACTCACATTGTGAATTCTTAGACTGTCCAGTCCTTTGCAGTTGGAGTGTGAGTCCGACTTCTGTTCCTTCAGACTCTTCCTAGTCACCTCTTGTACCTTTCTGTACCATTTTTGTGGTGACTCATTATTGTTGTACGTCGTTCCTGACCGGCATACCTTAGCCATGTGACCGAGCTTGCCACATTTCCTACATTCTTGTTTTTTAAACCAGCATTGGTTCTGGTCGTGTGTTGTCTTCCCACAACGATAGCATTTCGTTGTACCCGAAGTAATTTGTTGTACCCTGAGTGCCGCTGCCTTTAGCTGCATTTCCGCAGTTCCTTTCGCTGCGGCTTCGTTTGATGCTGCGATAAGGACAGCCTTATCCAGTGGAAGATCGTTCTCTTCGAGTAGTCGCTTTTGCGTCCCTTCCTTGGACAATCCGCATACGAACTTGTCTCGCAGTGCCTCTGTCAGGTTCCCTCCAAACTGGCAGTGTTTCGCTAGCCTACGCAGTTCGACCAAGTATTCCGCGTTGCTTTCGTCTTTCCGTTGCGTTCTTGCATAGAATTTGAATCGTTCAGCCAACATCAACGGTGCGGGGTTCAAGTGATCTTTCAGCACTGCTACAATATCATCGAAAGTCTGATCCGCCGGTTTAGCTGGTGAGAGAAGATGCTTCAACAACCCGAATGTTTTCACACCCATTATGTTAAGTAAGGTTAAAGCTTTTTCATCCTTTGCTATTTTATTAGCCTTACAATGTATCTCAATACGTTCCACGTACGTGCTCCAGTCTTCTATCTCAGAATTAAAATCGTTGATGTCCCCATGCTCAGGCATCTTCCTTTCCTTGGGAACAACACAAGTATTTCTTTAAATTATTTTTTTTTCTAAGATGGCGGCTTTTCCCGCGAAAATGGCGGTTTCCTGCTCTTTCCTTCACTCCCCGCCCCTTCAATGGCGGTTTCCCGCGTCTGTCGTCTTCTCCGCCTAATGGCGGCTTCCCGCGTTTCTTCCCTGGTGGGAGGGGTACGCTTTCCCCACAGCGGACAGGTTCAGCCGCTGGGCTGGCTCTCGCACAGTTCCCCTTACTCGGCTCTGTCTCTCTCTCCTGCTCGCACGGCTCTACCGGCTCTGGGTACACCCCGTTGACGGAGAACAGTTCAGCCGCTGGACTGGCTCTCGCGCAGTCTCCCTTGGTCGGCTCTGTTTCTCCCGCACGCTCGGTTCCCATTCGCCTCCCAGCCCTCTCGCAGTCCGGTGCTTCCCTCCCCGGCTGCGGCTGAGTTTCTCTCTTCCCGCGCCTACGCTCCCGGTCTCAGCGCTTCGTGGCTTCGGTCGCTGCCCGGCTTTCCCGCCGATCGCGGTCTGGCTGTCTCACGACGCCGTTGGACCCGACTTTCCGTCCGGCTCCTTTCCCCCTCGACCGTGGTCGAGTGCACAGCCCTTATCCTCCGGATATTCTTTACACTTTCCCTTACTCACAGTCTCCATGGCCGCCTTGCTTCCTGCTGATCGGCTCACTCCGCACCGTGGCAGAAGGGACAGTCAGTGCCTGTTGCTGATGGAAGCTTTTGTTGCTAAAGTCTTCCTCCTTTCTATTGCTGCAGCCTCGTGTTTTCTCCCAGCAGAACGACGAGGGCGGTTGCCTCTCTTCGACGCTCTTTAGTTGCTTTGGTAGTCTTGCCGCAGGGTACGATCGGACTCGTCGCCACTGTAAAGTCTGTGGGTTGTGCAGTTAATAACGACACAGACTTCAGGAGTAACAAACAAACAGGACTTTACTATTCGAAGGTCAGGGCGAATCTGCCCAAGGAATCCTACCACAACGCTTTTATACTGGTGTGGTCACTGTCAGTATTACAGTATACAGAAGCCAAACAAGTAGTGCCACACCTAAAGTAGTTCTCTTAAAGGTGAACGGTTACATACAATAGTTTCCTTAAAGGTAGACGGGTACATACACTACATAACTAGTGGAGTAGGCAAAGGGGAACCAGTAGATGTGGTGTATTTGGATTTTCAGAAGGCCTTCAATAAGGTCCCACACAAGAGGTTGGTGAACAAAATTAGGGCACATGGAATTGGGGGCAATATGCTGGCATAGATTGAGAATTGGTTAACAGACAGAAAACAAAGAGTAGGGATAAACAGGTCTTTTTCAGGATGGCAGGCTGTGACTAGTGGGGTACCGCAAGGATAGGTGCTTGGGCCCCAGCTATTCACAATCTATATCAATGATTTGGATGAGGGGACTAAATGTAACATTTCCAAATTTGATGATGATACAAAGCTAGGTGGCAGTGTCAGTTGTGAAAAGGATGTGAAGAGGCTTCAAGGGGATCTTGACAGGCTCAGTGAGTGGGCAAGAACATGGCAGTTGGAATATAATGTGGATAAATGTGAAGTTATCCACTTTGGTAGAAAAAACAGAAAGACAGAGTATTTCTTAAATGGTGAAAGATTGGGGAATGCAGATGCTCAAACGGACCTGGGTGTCCTTGTACATGAGTCACTGAAAGTGAATGTGCAGGTGCAGCAAGCCATTAGGAAGGCAAATGGTATGCTGGCCTTCATTACAAGAGGATTTGAGTACAGGAGTAAAGAAGTCTTACTCCAATTATATAGGGCCTTGGTGAGACCACACCTGGAGCACTGTGTACAATTTTGGTCTCCTTACCTAAGGAAGGATATACTTGCCATAGAGGGAGTGCAACAAAGGTTCACGAGATTGATTCCTGGGATGGCGGGACTGCCGTATGAGAAGAGATTGAGTAAACTAGGCCTATATTCTCTTGAATTCAGAAGAATGAGAGTGGATCTCATTGAAGCATACAAAATTATTACAGGGCTTGATAGGGTGGATGCTGGGAGAATGTTTCCCTTAGCTGGGGAGTCTAGAACCAAGGGCCACAGCCTCAGGATAAAGGGTAGGCCATTCAGGACTGAGATGAGAAGAAACTTCTTCACACAGAGGGTGGTGAATCTTTGGAATTCTCTACCCCAGAGGGCTGTGGAGGCTCAGTCATTGGGTATATTCAAAACAGGTCGATAGATTTCTGACTAGTAAAGGCATCAAGGGATATGGCGATAGGGCCGGTGAATGGAGTTGAGGCAGAAGATCAGCCATGATCTCATTGAATGGTGGAGATGGCTCGAAGGGCCGAATGGTCTACTCCTGCTCCTATTTCTTATGTTCTTATGTTCTTACAGAAGGCCATTTGTGACACACCCAGCACCTGCAATCAGCAAGTTGTAGATTTTGCACTATAGCAGTTCTAACAAAAAGCTTGGGCTCATTTAACTCTTTGCAATGCCTGATCCCTCAAAAACCCATATTCTTACAGGTGATGGATGAACAGGACTTGGTGCAAGTTAGAATAGGGGCAGCAGAGTTTTGGATGAGCTCAAGTTTACGAATGGTGCAAGGTGGAAGGTCGGCCAGACAAGCTAATGAATCATTTATTGTTTAGTTTCTCGGAAAAACAATTCCTGTTAACCATTCTTCGTCCTGAGAATACACATTGCTTTTAATATCTTCTAGTGTGAAACATTCTGACTTGGCACAATGCGGCTGCACATCAGGTTTAATTATTGAACAAATTATTTTTTTAATTAATTGTGGCTTGTCTGTGTGTGTTTTTGATCCCTTGTTCTATTGCCATCAGTGGTCTTTGTCAGCGTGCTAAAAGTGTTAATGCATCATGAAGTGAATTAAGGATACTTAATGAGATTCATTGTGTGCTAAGTTACCATGGTTTACTATCCTCAGTATATACTATAATCTCATGAAATTGTTATTTTTAAATTAGAAACTGAGAGATCTGCTCCTCATTTCAGATCTGTCACTCTCTGCAGAATTCCCTCGTGTATAAAAATTGCTTCTGTTTTCTTCCCCCCTTAAGTCATAAAATTTATTAACACCAGTCTTTTCCTATGATTCTGTTACATTAGGAAAAATTCTTCCCTGTTCACTGAATACCATGTCATCTTGCCAAGAACAGCATCCTTGAGTGAGTGCTGTGCCTCAGCTGGATAATGTTTATTTCTGGCTGGCTTGTCTTTGACAAAGAACATCTGACTACAGTATTATGTTTATTAAAGGTCCTGTGTTGTCCCACCAGCCATTTTGGGTGGCTCAATAATGCCAGAACAACCTATACTGTTTCTAAGCATTTACATAACATTATAATATTTGTACCACTCAGCCAGTTATATGGGGAAGTCAAAAAATAGTAGTGATTTTGTCATGAGTCTGATTGTTTACCCACTCGTTATCAGCTTGGCTCAGTTGATAGCAGTCTGATCTAAGTCAGGAGGTTGTGACTCAAGCTCCACTGCAAGCATTCAGCACATATGCTAGGCTAACAACGTCAACTCAAATTTCTCTCCACGGATGTTGCCTGACCTCTGACCTGCTGAGTTTTTCCAGCATTTTCTGTTGTTATTTCGGATTTCCAGCATCTGCAGTATTTTGCTATCGTAATACTGAGGGAATGTTGCATTGTTAGAGGTGCTGTCTTTCCGATAAGATGTTAAACTGCGGAAACAAAATATAAAATACTGCACATGCAGGAAATCTGAAACAAAATATCGATTGAATAAAAGCTTTAACTAATTAATCAATAAATAAAATAAGGTTAGAGATGGCAGGGCAGGTGGTGTGGCGTAACTGCAGCATGCGGGAGTTTGTGGGGAGCAGCAAGATCCCGAGCAACCACATCAGCAGTGTCTGCCACTCGAGGAACTTCGGCTCAGAGTTGTTGAGCTGGAGTACGAACTGCAGACATTGCGATGCATCAGGGAGGGGGAGATTTACCTGGACACTTTGTTGCAGGAGGCAGTCACACCCTTTAGGTTTAATACTTTAGAGTTCATCAGTGGTCAAGGACAGGAGGGTGTGATGGAGGAGCCTCAGACTTTGACCTTGTCCAACAGGTACGAGGTACTTGCTACCTGAATGGATGAGGAACAGGGAGGATGGACAAACTGACCACGGCTTTATGATCAATTTGAAGAGCAGCAGAATAATGCAGTGTTGTTGTCATGGGGGATTTTAACTATCCATCTATTAAGTGGTATGCTGTTGTGTAAGAATAACCTCTAATTCGGGGCACCTAAGCAGAGAGGGAGGCAGGACTGAATTACTTGTTGATATTGTCAATTATTGCTTCGCTATTCAACATGTTAGAGAGTATAGTAGAAAGGACAAACTACTAGATAGTGAGTCCAAGATGATATTCGATTTCCATGTGGGGAACAACTGAGCAACAGTGATCATTGTATTGTTAGATTTCAATTAATAAATCAATTGAATATATTTAAGGTGGAGATAGACAGATTTTTGAAAGGTAAGGGAGTCAAGGGTTATGGGGAGCGGGCAGGGAAGTGGAGTTGAGGCCAAGATCAGATCAGCCATGATCTTATTGAATGGTGGAGCAGGCTCAAGGGGCCAAATGACCTACTCCTGCTCCTACGTCTTATGTTCTTCTTATGAGGTAACTGCTGCTCCAAAGGCCTATAAGTGCCAAGGAACAGCTATGGACTAACTCCATTACCCAACTGCACTCACTTCATTTCAACCCCCTCCTGCTGACGAACATCCTCCTTGACTATTGCAAATACATTATCTTATATAAACAAAGCTGCATGCCACTTTTGTGATCCTACCTATCCTTTTGGAATCACTTGTTGCTTTCACCTGCACTTCTGATCCATCACTATTGCCCAGCCATGTTTAAGAGATAAAAATTTCATCTAAATTCTCCATGGAAGCACATACCCCATGCCTAAAATTCATTTTGTTTTTAATATTTCTAGCATTAACATAAATATATTTCAAGGAATTATGTGCATGCCTTATATGGTTCCTTCAAATAAACTATTGTGATCCCTGTAATTGAAATTCAATAAATGTCTATTACTACCATCATCTGCCTTGTGTTCCTCAATCCTAGCAGAACTACACAAAGTATGAATGTATCTCCTGTCCCGACTAGTTTAAATACCTTTCAATGGCCCTTTCTACATTCTGAGTCAATCTTTCAGCCCCAAATGAACCTCATTCTATCAGAAACTCTTTCCCTCCCTAGAAAATGTTGGTTATCCATAAACTCAAGATATTCCTCTTTCTTCAATATCACCAGCCAATCATTAAAAATAATTTTAAAGAGGGGCGGATACGGTGCGTGTGAGGCCTGAAGCGGGCGGCACACCCAGGGAATCTGGGGATGTGGAAACCCTGCCCACCTTAATGGCCAGGCCGCATTACCATAAATTTTCTTGGTGACCCGGCTGAACCTGGCCAAATCCACTATCTGGTCAGTCGGCGGGAACGGGAATTCTGTGGCAGGGAACCATAATCGGGGACCTGCGGGAGCGGTCCCAGCAGTCAGGTAAGTGGTGAGGGGGGCTCTGGATGCAATCGGGGCCAGGGGGGCGCCCAGGACAAGGGAGCCCAAGGATTCCTTGTGAGGCCTACAAGAGCACTCCTTGGAGTCCAAACCAGAATCCAAGGAGATAGGGAGAGATGGGACCTATTAAAGGTGGTATTGACTAGGGAGCCTGACTATACTTGGAAAACAGTGACAGGATCGGACAAAGTCAACATGGATTTACAAAAGGTAAATCATGCTTGACTAATCTACTGGAATTTTTTGAGGATGTAACTGGTAGAATAGATAAGGGAGAACCAGTGGGTGTGGTGTATTTGGACTTTCAGAAGGCTTTCGATAAGGTTCCGCATAAGAGATTAGTGTGCAAAGTTAAAGCACATGGGATTGGGGGTAAGGTACTGTCTTGGATAGAGAACTGGTTGGCAGACAGGAAGCAAAGAGTTGGAATAAACAGGTCTTTTTCCGAGTGGCAGGCAGTGACTAGTGGGGTACCGCAGGGATCGGTGCTAGGACCCCAGCTATTCACAATATATATAAATGATCTAGATGAGAGAACTAGATGTAATATCTCCAAGTTTGCAGACAACACAAAGCTGAGTGGGCATGTGTGCTATGAGGAGGATGCAGAGAAACTCCAATATGATTGGAGTTGGGTGATTGGGCAGATGCATGGCAAATGCAGTATAATGTGGATAAATGCGAGGTTATCCACTTCAGTGGCAAAAACAGGAAGACAGATTATTATCTGAACGGCAATAGATTGGGAAAAGGGGAAGTGCAACAAGACCTGGGTGTCCTAGTGCACCAGTCGCTTAAGGTAAGCATGCAGGTGCAGCAGGTGGTTAAGAAGGCAAATGGTATGTTGGCCTTCATAGCGAGAGGGTTCGAGTACAGCAGCAAGGATGTCTTGCTGCAGTTGTACAGGGCCTTGGTGAGACCACACCTTGAGTATTGTGTGCAGTTTTGGTTGCCTTATCTGAGGAAGGATGTTCTTGCCATGGAGGGAGTGTACCGAAGATTCACCAGGCTGATACCTGGGATGGCAGGAATGACGTATGAGGAGAGATTGGGTCGATTGGGCTTATACTCGCTGGAGTTTAGAAGAATGAGAGGGGATCTCATTGAAACTTATAAAATTCTAACAGGACTAGACAGACTAGATGCTGGAAGGATGTTCCCGATGGCAGGGGAGTCCTGAACCAAGGGTCACAGTCTAAGGATAAGGGGTAAGCCATTTAGGACTGAGATGAGGAGGAATTTCTTCACCCAGAGAGTGGTGAACCTGTGGAATTCTCTACCATACAAGGCAGTTGAGGCCAATTCATTAAATATATTCAAGAAGGAGTTAGATATATTTCTTAAGGCTAAAGGGATCAAGGGATATGGGGAGAAAGCAGGGACAGGGTACTGAATTTGGATGATCAGTCATGATCTCATTAAATGGCGGAACAGGCTCGAGAGGCCGAATGGCCTACTCCTGCTCCTATCTTCTATTTTTCTATACCTTGCAGGGGGATTCTGACTCTTGTTACAGGGTGATTATCAGGGTGATTATCAACGAAGTATAACATTACTACTAGTTACATGTAATTACACCAGTTACATATAGGCTCACAGTGAGTTATTGTACTAACTGTGGCTAACAAGAGAAGTTAAAGATAGTATTAACTCAAAGGAAGAGGCTTATAATGTTGCTGAAAGAGAAGTAAGTCTGAGGATTGGGAGGATTTTAAAATTCAGCAAAGGAGGACCAAGAAATTGATAAAGAAAGAGAAAATAGAATATGAGAGTAAATTGCAAGAGACATAAAAACAGACTATAAAAGCTTCTATAGGTATGTGAAAAGGAAAAGATTAGCAAAAGTAAATGTGGGTCCCTTACAGGCTGAGACAGGAAAAATTATAATGGGGAATAAGGAAATGGCAGAGAAATTAAACAAATATTTAGACCGGAATTTTGCCGGCGCTCAGAGGGCGGGTTGGAAAGCGGGACCGCTGTAAAAATCACAAAGATTGACCGGGTAGGAAACCCGCTGTCAACCCGCCTCCAATGAATCTTCCCAAGTGTCGGGTCCCCGATTTGCGCATGGACCCGACATCTAGCAGCGGGAAGAGGATTATAGCCATTTAACTGCCTGTTAACAGGTACTTGATAGTTGTTAACAGGCTCTTTTTCCATTTTGCCCCTTCTGCCTTGGGCTTCCCGACATCTGGACACCATGCCAGGTAAGTGTGGCGTGTTGTGAGTCTGCTGTAATGTTTCTGCATTGATGATAGCTGCAGAAGTACTGTGAAGGATCCAATGGTGCACTGGTGAGTTTCAGAGGTAAGAAAATGTTGTGAAAATCATTTTGAATGCATTTACACTTTTCTGTAGGTAACAAGTTTTAAATTGGATGTCTAGTCCCACCTCATTGGGAGAACCTCTCTCACCAGTGACAGATCACTTCTGTAACCTCACCTGCAACTACCATCTGTTCTAGCCTAAGGAGTGAGCCACTGGAGAGCCTGGGTGCAAGAGCTCACCTTTGTACAGTGATTGTCAGTGTTTGCAGCACCTCAATGCTGTCAAACACTGAGAAATGAGCTGTCAAAAAAAAGTGTGTGTGGTCCCTTTAAGAAAACTGGCAGATGACGTGTTATCAAATGATGTCATCTGACCGGCTTCCTCTTAATTGGCCGGCAAGCCTGCAGGGCGGGCTTAACAAGGTCAATTGACGTAAAATCACGTCCATAGGCCGGGTGCAGTTGGGGGCAGGACTGGAACCCGGAAACCAGCTGACCCGCTCCCATGCCGCATCCATTGACAAAATCGTGGCCTTTGTGTCTATCTTCACGGAAGAAGACGCAAAAGACTTTCCTGAAATAGTGGAGAACCAAGGGTCTAGTGAGAATGAGGACCTGAAAGAAATTAGTATTAGTAAAAAAATAGTACTGGAGAAATTAATGCGACTGAAAGCCAATAAATCCCCTGGACCTGATGGCCTACATCCTAGGGTTTTGAAAGAGGTAGCTATAGAGATAGTGGGTGCATTGGTTGTCATTTTCCAAAATTCCATAGATTCTAGAATGATTCCTGTGGATTGGAAAGTAGCAAATGTAACCCCACTATTTAAGAAAGGAGGAGAGAGAAAGCAGGGAACTACAGACAAGTTAGCCTGACATCAGTAGTAGGGAAAATGCTAGAATTTATTATTAAGGACATGGTAACAGGGCACTTAGAAAATAATAATAGGATTGGGCAGAGTCAACATGGATTTATGAAAGGGAAATCATGTTTGATTAATCTGTTAGAATGTTTTGAGGTTGTAACTAGCAAAATAGATAAGGGGGAACCAGTAGATGTAATGTATTTAGATTTTCAGAAGGCATTCGATAAGGTGCCACACAAGAGGTTATTAAACGAAATTAGGGCTCATGGGATTGGGAGTAATAAAATAGCATGGATTGAGGATTGGTTAATGGACAGAAAACAGAGAGTAGGAATAAATGGGTCATTTTCGGATTGGCAGGCCGTAATTAGTGGGATGCTGCAAGGATCGGTGCTTGGGCCTCAGCTATTCACAATCTACATCAATGATTTGGATGAGGGGACCAAATGTAATATATCCAAGTTTGCTGATGATACAAAGCTAGGTGGGAATGTAAGTTGTGAGGAGGATGCAGAGGCTTCTGAGGGATAAAGACAGGCTAAGTGAGTGGGCAAGAACATGGCAAATGGAATATAATGTGGAGAAATGTGAAGTTATCCACTTTGGTAGGTAAAATAGAAAAGCAGAGTATTTTTTAAATGGTGAGAGATTAGGAAATATTGGTGTTCAGAGGGACCTGGGTGTCCTTGTACACGAATCACTGAAAGTTAACATGCAGGTACAGCAAACAATTAGGAAAGCAAATGGTATGTTGGCCTTTATTACAAGAGGATTTGAGTATAAGAGTAAAGATGCCTTACTGCAATTATATAGGGCCCTGGTGAGACCACACCTTGAGTATTGTGTACAGTTTTGGTCTCCTTATCTAAGGAAGGATATACTTGCTATAGAGGGAGTGCAACGAAGGTTCACCAGACTGATTCCTGTGATAGGGGGGATTGTCCTATGAGGAGAGATTGAGTATACTAGGCCTATATTCTCTAGAGTTTAGAAGAATGAGAGGTGATCTCATTGAAACATATAAAATTCTTATAGGGCTTGACAGGGTCGATGCAGCGAGGATGTTTCCCCTGGCTGGGGAGTCTAGAAGCAATGGTCACAGTCTCAGAATAAGGGGTCGGCCATTTAGGACTGAGATGAGGAGAAATTTCTTCACTCAGAGGGTGGTGAATCTTTGGAATTCTCTACCCCAGAGGGCTGTGGAGGCTCAGTCATTGGGTATATTCAGAGATTGATAGATTTTTGGATATTAAGGGAATCAAGGGATATGGGGATAGTGCAGGAAAGTGGAGTTGAGGTAGAAGATCAGCCATGATCTTATTGAATGGCAGAGCAGGCTCGAGGGGCCAAATGGCCTACTCCTGCTCCTATTTCTTATGTTCTTATGTACTGTTGGTTATGAGAAGAATCTGAGTTACCAGTATTACTATTAATTCTTGGTGCAATTTCAATGAATTACTATTAGAACTATGGTGGAATCATAGTTCCTCTCTCCCACAGGTCGCCTCCTGGTTCTTGGAACTTCTTGCACAACAGCTGCTGGCGTAAAACCACGAGCATACTCAAGTGCAGGGGACCCAACCCTTATAAGGTAAATGCAATAACATTTGCAGATGCAACGTGGTCAGATGTCACATCATCAGATGTCATGTGATTAAACATGTTGCTGCCTCCCAAATCCCTGTCCATCTTTCCCGCAACTCCATGTTTAGACTTCCAGAAGGCATTCGATTAGGTTCCATACAAGAGACTATTAGCAAACATGAAAGCACATGGAATTGGAGGCATAGGTAGGGAATTGATTAGGAGGTGGGAGTGAGAGAGCAGGGATAATTAATATGTACTCCAATTGGCAGGATATGACTAGTTGTGTCCTCCAGAAATCTGTACTGGGGCCTCAGCATTTTGCTATATTTATAAATTACTTAGATGAATTACATAGAATTTACAGCACAGAAACATGCCAATCAGCCCAACAGTTGTATGCCAGTGTTTATGCTCCACATGAGCCTCCTACCACCTTACTTCATCTCACCCTATCAGCATATCCTTCTATTCCTTCCTCCTTCATCCACTTATCTAGCTTTTCCTTAAAATCAAGCCGTTCCAAAAAAATCTTGCTCAAAAGATATCCATCAAGTTCCCTTTTAGCATTCATTGAAAATGCTAGGCGATTTCAGCATTTTAATTGTACATTGGGCAGTTTTCACAACTCTTTTTAAAGTCAAAAGAGAAAATCACCCCATCAGGATCCCTTTTAAACCATATATCTAAGTTTGCTGACAACACTAAGTTAGGTGGCACACTAAATAGTGTAGACGGGAGCAGAAAGTTGCAATGGGACATTGATAGATTAAGTGAGTGGGCAAAACTGTGGCCGATGGAGTTCAACATGGGGAAGTGTGAGGTCATCCACTTCAGACCAAAGAAACATAGATCAGAGTATTTTATAAATGGTAAGACACTAGAAACTGTGGAGGAGCAGAGAGATTTAGGGGTTCAAGTACTGAAATCACTAAAAGCTAGTGGTGTGGCAGAACCACTGAATGACTCTGGCTAACTGTATATAATTCTCTTTAACGATGTTCTAACACCAGCCTAAACCTGTACCATTGTGTTAGGCATTACTGTGTTTTGTATATAGAGTTTGCATGTATGGGGTGTGGCCCCTTTAAGAGCACGGGAAAACGCGGGCAAACGCGATGACGTCACGTCGCAAACCACGGGGCTGCCCAGGCAGTCCTCGTGGCATCTCCGTTGAGTAAAGACCTGTTTAATTGTTCTCTTGTGTCGATCTCCGTTATTCATTGGAATTCGTTAATTCCTACATTGGTGACCCCGTTTTTGTGAACGTTTTCACAAAAGAAGAGCACAGCATTGAAGCAAACACCGTTTCGCTAAAGCTACCGCAGTTCTGGGAGCAGCAAGTGCCCTCGTGGTTTATTCAGGTCGAGGCCCAGTTTGCCCTGAGGAACATCCATGCGGATCAGGCCAAGTACCTTTATGTGGTCTCCGCACTTGACAGCTCTACCACCTCTCGGATCGTCAGCCTCCTCGAAAACCCCCCAACGGAGCGCAAGTATGAAACCCTCAAAGCGCGGCTACTGCAGGTTTTCGGGCTCACAAAATCGGAGCGCGCCCGTCGATTACTCGCTATGCCCGGGCTCGGGGACTCCAAGCCTTCAGAGTTGATGAGCCAAATGTTCACACTCCTGGGCTCAGAACGGGAATGTTTCCTATTCCGCGAGATTTTCCTCAGCTAACTGCCTGAACAGGTACAAGCTGCTCTGGCCAGATCTGAAATTGAAGACTGCGCAACACTCGCTGCGGAGGCTGACAAAATTTTAGCTGTAACTCGGCAGTACTGCACCGCCACGAGGCACCCATTCCCCGCAGACGCCGCCCCAGCTCGTCAGCCTGCTGGGCTGTGTTTCTACCACGTGCAGTTCGGCGCGAAGGCGAAGCGTTGCCGCCCTCCCTGCAGTTTTCCCCAAAAAAACAAACAACAACTGACACTGCGACCACCGAGGAACGAGTCTAACGGGCACCCCGCGGCCGCGATGGTGATCGGCAACGCAGGAAAATTGCTGTTCATCACTGATACTCTCTCCAGTCGTCGTTTTCTGTGCGACACCAGAGCGCAGTGCAGCATTTTACCCGTGTCCGCCCTCGATGTGCAGACGGGGAATCACGGCCCCACCCTTGAAGTGGCCAATGGCGGAACAATTCGGACCTTCGGCAGATGGCGAGTGGAGGTGTGTCTTGGGGGGCAACGTTTTCACTGGGAGTTTGTTACGGCCAAAGTTTCCCAGCCCCTCCTCGGCGCGAATTTCCTGTGCGCCAACAGCCTTCTCGTCGACGTTAGGAACCGGCGGCTGATCAACGCAGCAACTTTAAACTCTCTTCCGTGTTACCGCATTAACACTACGTCACACACCGTCTCCTGTGCGTTCCCGACTCCTGATGAGTTCGCTCGCCTGCTCGGCGAATTCCCCGACCTGACAAGGCCCACGTTCTCCTCCACAGCCACGAAACATGGTGTGGAACACCACATCGCCACCAACGGCCCCCCAGTCTATGCGCGGGCCCAGCGCCTGGAACCTGGCAAGCTGGCGGTCGCAAAGGCGGAGTTCGCAACCATGGAACGGTTAGGGATTATTCGCCGGTTGAATAGTCCCTGGTCTTCACCCCTCCATATCGTCCCGAAGCCTGGCGGCGGATGGCGGCCATGCGGCGACTATCAATGCCTCAACGACGCCACCACTCCTGATTGGTACCCGATCCCCCACATTCAGGATTTCTCTGCCCATTTGGCAGGGAACACCGTGTTCTCAAAAGTCGACCTCGTCCAGGGCTACCACCAGGTCCCAGTTCATCGACAAGACATCCAGAAGACCGCAGTGATCACCCCATTCGGCCTCTTCGAGTTTTTACAAATGCCGTTTGGGTTAAAGAACGCCGCCCAGGCTTTCCAACGCCTGATGGACTCTGTGCTGCGGGGCCTCAAGTTTCTCTTCGTCTACCTGGATGATATTCTAATTGCCAGTCCTACTAAGGAAGAACATACCTGTCACCTACGCACCCTTTTTCGACGCCTCAGCCAACAAGGCCTGATTATCAACCCGGCCAAGTGTCAGTTTGGCCTGCACCAAATTGACTTCCTGGGGCATTGCATCACCTCAGAGGGAACGGTTCCTTTACCTTCAAAAGTAGAGGCGGTGACATCCTTTCCACGCCCGCAGAACATAAAGGCCCTGCAGGAATTCCTAGGCATGGTAAACTTTTACCAGCGTTTCGTGCCTAAGGCGGCACTACTCATGCAGCCCCTGTACGAGGCCCTCAAGGGCAAGACTGGCAAGAACCCGGTAGACTGGACGGATGACATGGGCCGAGCGTTCGCCGACACCAAAAGCGCCTTAGCCAACACGACTATGCTGGCGCACCCGCTGCCAGGAGCCACCATCGCCCTCACCACCGACGCGTTGGACTACGCAGTCGGTGCCATGCAACAGCAGTGGGTGAACGGGACGTGGCAGCCGTTGGCATTCTTCAGCCATCAACTACGGCAGAACGAGAGAGCATACAACACGTTCGACTGGGAGTTGCTCGCCCTTTTTCTGGCCATCGCCATTTTCGGTTCCTACTGGAAGGACGTCCTTTCACCGCCTTTGTGGACCATAAGCCGCTAACCTTTGCAATGGCCAAGACTGCCGAACCACCGTGGTCAGCCCGACAGCAGCGTCAACTGACCTACATATCCGAATTCACCACGGATATACAGCACGTGGCCGGTAAGGACAAACTGGTGGCAGACTGCCTCTCCCGCGCGATCGTCAATACGGTTCATTTGGGCATCGACTACGCCCTCATGGCAGCGGACCAAGCCTCAGACTCGGAAGTCCAAGCTTACAGAACGGCCATCACTGGCCTCCAGTTGGCCGACGTCAAGTTCCATTTGGCAGGTACCACGCTGTTGTGTGACGTCTCCGTACAGGATCCTCGCCCTGTCGTGCCGGTCGTCTGGCGCCGCAAAGTGTTTGACGCCATACATGGGTTGTCACACCCAAGAATGAAGGCCTCTCAGTGTAGTGTATGTACTTTGCAGAAGGAACTATATTCTGCAGCCCCTGTATACTGCAGTACCAGTAGTGACCACCCCTGTATATAAGCCTGTGTAGTAACTTTTGCATAGTAGTTCCCGTTTGTCTCCATTCAGTGACGACCTGTTATAACCAACTCCTGCAGTCCGTGTCTCAATTACACACGGACATAATACTGGCGACGAGCAGATCCGAACTTACCTACAGTCTGCACCACCTCATGGGGATCCATCCCTGAAGCGAAGTTGTCAGAGGTCGAGGCCAGAAGGAAGAAAGAAAAAAAAACAAACAGAAGAAACGGGTGTCGACCGTGGGCAACCGCCTCCGATTCATCGGAGTTGAAGATTTGCAGGAGAGGCTGTCGAGAGCGGGGCTTGGTTATCCTGTCGATGGTGTTACAGCTAATCGGGCTGGTGGCAGGTAGTACACTGATCCTTCCTGGGCTGTGGCGGGCTAGAGCTCGATCGGGTGGCTTTTCAACGGGGCCGAGCAGCGTTGTCGGGAAGAGGAGAGAGAGAGAGAGGGTGGAGCACACAGGGCGCGGCCGGTACTACGAAGCCGGGCAGCGTACAGACCCGAGAAGAGGGAGGAAAGTGTCCCGTAGGGTTGCTCCGACAACGGGGAAAAATAAATTAGAAGCGCAGAAAGCCGCGAGGAGCTGCAGTTTGCCACGGGAACCGCGGAGAGCGGCGTTAGCAGCAGCGTGGGGGGGAAGGGCGCGAAGACCATAGGGCGTCCCCCTCAAGGCATAAAACGCCAGCAACAGCGCTAGCAGCGGCGGAGAAGACGGAAAGCGCGGGAGGCGCCATTTTGTTAAATCGGGGAAGAAGGCAAAGCGCAGGAGGCGCCATCTTAGATTTCCAAGATGCCGAAGACTGGCAATATCACTGCCTTCGATAATGCAATAGAAGACTGGACCACATATGTGGAAAGAGTCGAAGTATATTGCGAGGCAAACGAAGTAGCCGATGAGAAAAAGGCATCGGTACTACTAAACTTAATGGGTGCAAGAACGTATGGCCTACTGCGGAACCTGATTACTCCAGCCAAACCGATGGCGAAGAGTTTTAACGAAATTGTTGATATCCTACAGGAACACCTAAATCCTACACCGCTGCTGACAGCAGAAAGATTTAAATTCCACAGGAGAAGTCAGCATAAAGATGAGACCAATGCTGATTACCTTACGGAACTACGCAAGCTATCAAAGCACTGCCAGTTTGGAGCAGGACTGGCAGATACTCTACGGGACAAATTTGTCTGTGGACTCCTGAGTGAAGGAACCCAGAAGAGGTTACTCTCAGAGCAAGAGCTGACGCTAGATAAGGCTTTCAGCGTGGCAGTATCATACGAAGCAGCAGCAAGGGGAGCTGCGGAAATACAGCAAAAGCCACAGGAATACGGCACCCACGAAATGACATGGGGATTTGAAAAATGTTATCGCTGCGGCAGAACAACCCATGACCAGGAGGACTGCTGGTCCAAGGACAAAATATGCAGGCAATGCGGAAAGATGGGACACATTGCGCGAGTTTGCAGGTCTGGGAAGAAGACTAACAACAACAAAAAGACTACTAAGGAACAGTACAGGAAAGTACAAAAGATGACGGACAGTAGTTCCGAAGACCAGATGAGCGATAGTGAAGCCAGGAACAAGAGACTAAGCTGTCTCAAACTTCACAACGTAATCGCAAAAGAGGATCACCAAACCATTTGGGTCACCCTCACGATAGCAGGGTCCCAAGTCAAAATGGAATTGGATACAGGATCAGCCCTGACCGTCATGAATCGACGAGACTACGAGCGGCTATTCTCACACATACCCTTGAAAGAGACATCCATTGTCTTGAAGACGTATACGGGGCAAAAGGTATACCCCAGAGGGATATTGTGGCCACGTGATTGATGAAGAGGGGTTACATAAGTCCCCTGACAAAATTGAAGCGGTAGTTAAGGCTCCAGCGCCTGAAAATGTGTCGCAACTGAGGTCATTCCTCGGATTGGTGAATTACTACCATAAGTTTTTGCCGAATTTGTCCACAATTCTGCACCCACTGAGTGCCCTGCTACAAACTGGAGTAGCATGGAAATGGAGCGATGAATGTAAGCGGGCCTTTCAGAAGAGTAACTAATCACTTCAAGAGTAGTATTGGCTCACTACAACCCATCACTACCGATAAGACTGGCATGTGATGCGTCTCCCTACGGCATTGGAGCGGTACTGTCACATAAATTCCTTGATGGTTCAGAGAGGCCGATAGCTTTTGCGTCACGCTCGTTAACTTCAGCCAAGCGTAACTATGCCCAGATTGACAGAGAGGCCCTCAGCCTGGTGTGGGGGGTGAAGAAGTTCAATCACTACCTGCACGGTCAGAAATTTACTCTACTAACTGATCATCAACCTTTTGTCTCCATTTTCAACCCTCAGAAGGGCGTCCTGGTTGTGGTAAACCACTTTTATCGTTCACTATCGTTACACTATGGTTATCACTGTTTATATCGTTACACTATGGTTATCACTGTTTACACTGTTGTATCACTACACAAGGTCACCTCTTGTCACGCTGTTATACCTGGGCTGACCACAGCTGACTCCGCCCATGGCTCCACCTGCTTGCCCAGGTATAAAGGTGGTCGACTGGCTGGTATTCCTCCTTGTTGGACCCGATCACCCACGAGGGTGGGCTCTGTCATTTAGCCAATAAAAACCTATAGTTACTATCTTAACTCGTCACTTTTCATTGGATGAATTGATAGGTATATCAATTTTATTGGCTAAATTTTGAAATGAGTGGACCGGAGCAGCCAAACGACCAGCCAAACGGCCAGCTACAACAGCCACAGCAGCCGGCCTGGCTGCGAGCCCTCCGACCGCCGTACTTGGATCTAAACCCACAGGCAGCGAACTCAGCCCTCGACTTCAAACACTGGCTGAGCTGTTTCGAATCCTACCTGGGAGAATCCGGCGTGCCTCCGGGATCCAAACTAAGAGTTCTGACCGCCCAAGTGAGCCCTAAAGTATTTGCATTCATCCAGGACCTTACTACATACGAGGACGCCCTCAATCTGCTGAAAGAGCAGTACCGGAGCCCGGTAAATTCTATGTATGCCAGACATCTCCTAAGATCCCTCTCGCAACAGCCAGGAGAGTCTGTAGATGAATTTTTACGGGCGCTACAAACACTCAGCAGGGACTGTGACTTTAAAGCTGTAACGGCGGCAGAAAATACTGAAGGGAATATCCGCGATGCCTTCGTGAAAGGCCTTCGGTCCGACTACTCACGGCAAAGACTGCTCGAATCAAAGGACCTCGACCTAAATACAACTGCAGCCCTCGCTCGCTCTCTGGAAGTGGCCCATCGGGACCTCGAGGCGTATTCCAGGTACTGTGCTGCGCGACCCTGGGACTCCGGCCCGACCCCGGCCGCAATACCCCTCGCACCGCCGCCTCTGGGGCCTACCTCAGCGTTGGCGTCCCAGAACCGATCGGGACCGCCACCCCCGGTACCGGCTGCGACATCGGAGCCCCGCGATCGGGCTGCCGGCTGCTTCTTCTGTGGCCAGGCGAAACACCCGAGGACGCGCTGCCCTGCAAGAAACGCGACCTGCTCCGATTGCCACAAGAAAGGCCACTTCGTGAAGGCCTGCAGGGGGAGAGCCACAGACGCCAGCAGTGCCTCATGCGAGTTGTGGGGGCGGCCATCTTTCATCAAGGCCACAGATGCCAGTATCCCCTCGTGTGAGTCGTGGGGGCGGCCATCTTTGATCAAGGCCACCGACGCCAGCAGGGCCTCATGTGAGTTGTGGGGGCGGCCATCTTCTCCGCCATTTTATTCAACGTCGTGGGGGCCACCATTTTGTCCACCACACTCGTCCGCCACCTTGTCTCCAGACCCGACCACCGCCTCACCCGCAGACTACAGCAGCTCGCTCAGCCATACACTAGCCTCCGTCACACTGGACCAAGCTCGCCCGCATCACCTGTCCAAGTCCATGATGGACATCAAAGTAAACGGCCACGCCACGACCTGCCTGTTCGACAGCGGAAGCACGGAGAGTTTCATCCATCCAGACACGGTGAGCCACTACTCCCTCACTGTCCGGCCAACGCGCAACCGGATCTTGATGGCGTCGAGGTCCCATTCTACAGACATCAGCGGCTACTGTGTTGTGACCCTGTCGGTTAGGGGCATGGAGTATAAAAATTTTAAACTCCTCGTCCTGCCACAGCTCTGCGCTGCCGTCCTACTAGGGCTGGACTTCCAATCCCACCTTCAAAGTGTCACTTTGGCATACGGTGGACCCCTCCCCCCACTCACAGTCGACAACCAGCAGCCTTTAAACCACCCACCGCGTACCACCTGCGGCCTATCCACCCTCAAGGTCCCGCCCCCCTCCCTGTTCGCTAACCTCACCCTCGACTGTAAACCCGTCGCCACCAAGAGCAGGCGGTACAGCGCCGGGGACAGAGCTTTTATTAGCTCTGAGGTGCAGCGTCTCCTGAAGGAGGGCATCATCGAGAGGAGCAACAGCCCCTGGCGTGCCCAGGTCGTAGTCGTTAAGACCGGCAATAAAAACCGCCTGGTCATCGACTACAGCCAAACCATAAACCGGTACACCCAGCTGGACGCATACCCCCTTCCCCGCATATCTGATATGGTCAATCAGATTGCACGGTACCGGGTATTCTCCACCATCGACCTTAAGTCGGCCTATCACCAACTCCCTATCCGCCCTGAGGACCGCCAGTATACCGCCTTCGAGGCGAATGGCCGCCTCTACCACTTCCTTAGGGTTCCCTTCGGCGTCACCAACGGGGTTTCGGTCTTCCAAAGGGAGATGGACCGGATGGTTGACCAGAACGGGCTGCAGGCCACGTTCCCTTATCTAGATAACGTCACCATCTGCGGCCGCGACTGGCAGGACCACGATGTTAATCTGGAGAAATTCCTCCGTACGGCCGAACGGCTGAACCTCACTTACAATAAGGAGAAATGTGTGTTTAACACCTCGCGTCTTGCCATCCTCGGCTGCGTAGTAGAGAACGGAGTCATCGGCCCCGACCCCGAAAGAATGCGCTCCCTCATGGAGCTTCCCCTCCCCCACTGTCCAAAGGCACTGAAGAGAACCCTGGGGCTCTTCGCTTACTATGCCCAATGGGTGCCGAATTATGCGGACAAAGCCAGGCCCCTCATGAAGTCCACCTCCTTCCCCCTGACGGCAGAAGCGTGCGCAGCCTTCTCCCTCATAAAGGGAGACATTGCTAAGGCCACAATGCACGCGGTAGATGAGTCTATCCCTTTCCAAGTGGAGAGCGATGCATCCGACTTCGCCCTAGCTGCAACCCTTAACCAGGCAGGGAGACCTGTGGCCTTCTTCTCAAGGACCCTCCAGGGCCCTGAGATCCGACACTCTTCGGTCGAGAAGGAGGCCCAGGCGATCGTGGAGGCAGTACGACGCTGGAGGCATTACCTGGCAGGCAAACGATTTACCCTCCTCACCGACCAGCGTTCGGTCGCTTTTATGTTTAATAACAAGCTGAGGGGCAAAATCAAGAACGACAAGATCTTGAGGTGGAGAATCGAGCTCTCCACCTATGATTATGATATCTTGTACCGGCCTGGTAAACTGAACGAACCCCCAGATGCTCTATCACGAAGTATATGCGCCAACGTGCAAATTGATAGACTGCAGACCCTCCACAACGACCTCTGCCACCCCGGGGTCACCAGACTTTACCACTTCATTAAGGCCCGCAACCTGCCGTACTCCATCGAGGAGGTCAGGACCATGACCAGGAACTGCCAAACCTGTGCCGAATGCAAACCGCATTTCTTTAGGCCGGACAGAGCAAGCCTGATCAAGGCCACCCGCCCCTTCGAGCGCTTGAGCATCGATTTTAAGGGGCCCCTCCCGTCCTCTGACCGTAATGTGTACTTCCTCAACATCATTGATGAGTACTCCCATTTCCCCTTTGCCTTCCCCTGCCCAGACATGACCAGTACCACGGTCATCAAATGCCTGAACGACCTCTTCGCCTTGTTCGGGTTCCCGAACTATATACATAGCGACCGGGGCTCATCCTTCATGAGCGAGGAACTTCGCCAGTTCCTACTAGCGAGAGGCATTGCTGCAAGCAGGACCACCAGCTACAACCCCCGAGGGAACGGCCAGGTGGAAAGAGAGAACGCGACTGTCTGGAAGGCCGTTCTCTTAGCCTTAAAGTCTAAGGGCCTGCCAACCTCTCGCTGGCAGGAAGTCCTCCCGGCAGCGCTGCATTCCATCCGGTCACTGCTTTGCACGGCCATTAACGCCACCCCCCATGAACGAATGTTTGTTTTCCCCAGGAAGTCGACTACGGGAACCTCGCTACCAACATGGCTGACTTCTCCGGGGCCCGTCTTGCTGCGAAAGCACGTGAGGGCCCATAAAACGGACCCCCTGGTCGAGAGGGTGGACCTCCTGCACGCCAACCCCCAGTACGCCTATGTGGCATACCCAGACAGGCGGGAGGACACAGTCTCCTTACGAGACCTTGCACCCTCGGGCACCCCTGAGACACCACCGTTACCCCCCACCACCCCCCCAAATCCAGCCCAGGTAGACGGCATGCCGGAACCCCACGAGCCTTCGCCGACCACGCAGACACCAGCATTAACATCGGATACTGCATCACCGCCACCGCTGCTGCGCCGATCAGAAAGACTTACGAGGCCTCCGGACAGACTGACATACCCGAACTGGTAGTACACTTCACCCCGCCGGACTCAAATCTAAACAAGGGGTGAATGTGGTAAACCACTTTTATCGTTCACTATCGTTACACTATGGTTATCACTGTTTATATCATTACACTATGGTTATCACTGTTTACACTGTTGTATCACTACACAAGGTCACCTCTTGTCACGCTGTTATACCTGGGCTGACCACAGCTGACTCCGCCCATGGCCCCGCCTGCTTGCCCAGGTATAAAGGTGGTCGACTGGCTGATATTCCTCCTTGTTGGAGCCGATCACCCACGAGGGTGGGCTCTGTCATTTAGCCAATAAAAACCTATAGTTACTATCTTAACTCGTCGCTTTTCATTGGATGAATTGATAGGTATATCACCGATAATGACAGCACAACGGCTACAGAGGTGGTCCCTTTTCCTAGGGGCACACCAATATGACATCGAGTACAAAGGAACTAAACAGCATGGGAATGCTGATGGATTGTCGCGCCTACCGTTGCCGATGGTGGAAGAAGCACCTGCAGTGGATCCAGTGGAGATATTCCACTCGACCATAGTCGAATGTCTACCTGTGACGAATGCAAACATAGAAAAGGAAACACAAAATGACCCGACACTCTCCTGGGTCTATGATTTAACGGTGACGGGATGGCCAGCACATGACGAACCACTGTTGCCAGCATTCTCGCCGAGAAGAGAACAGCTGTCAGTGTGCAGAGGAACCTTGATGTGTGGATCCAGAGTAGTAATTCCACCCAAATTGAAGGATAGAGTGCTCAATGAGCTTCATGAGGGTCATCTGGGAGGGGTAAAAATGAAGAACTTAGCCAGAGTATTTGTGTGGTGGCCGGGAATCGATAGAGAAATCGAAGAGATGACCAAGAGCTGTACAGGATGCCAGAAGGTCCAAAACGCCCCACCCCAAGCCCCTCTACATCCATGGGAGTGGCCCTCATCTCCATGGCAAAGGGTGCACATTGATTTTGCTGGTCCATTTATGGACTCGATGTTTTTAATTGCGGTGGATGCACATTCAAAGTGGCCAGAGGTAATAAAAATGTCCTCAACCACCACAGAAAAAACTATCACAGTCGTACGAACCATATTCGCCAGAAATGGGCTGCCTGAACAGATTTGCTCCGACAACGGACCACAGTTTGTGTCTGAAGAGTTCCGGAGGTTCTTAAAGAACAATGGTGTTAAGCATTACACATCCGCCCCATATCATCCAGCCACCAATGGATTGGCTGAGAGGTTCGTTCAAACATTCAAGAAGGCTATCAAGGCAATGTGTAATGAAGACATACCCCTACAACACAAGGTGGATAACTTCTTGTTTGCCTACCGGAATGCGACACATGCGGTTACCAACCAAACTCCAGCCATGATGTTCTTCAATCGAAGACTACGATGCCGCTTGGATTTGGTTAAGCCAAACATCAGAAGAGATGTGGAGAACAGGCAGTTTCAGAATATGAATGAAAGGCCGACCAGGAGTTTTAAGATAGGTCAACCAGTTTTGGCCCGGGACTACCGCACAGAGAAATGGCAGCCAGGAACGATCTGCACACGGCAAGGACCTCTCATGTATACCGTGGACATTGGAGAGAGCATTGTAAGATGCCATGCTGACCAGATTCTAGAGTCACTGGAAACATCAATTCCACACCACGATCCGATACACCTGGTGAGGAAACCGAAGTACCAATTGCATCTCAGAATCGAGAATATTGGAAGCAGACGAACCCAACAACGACGTTGATTCTGAATCAACTCTGCCAGAAGAACCTGATACCCCAAAGAGGCGTTATCCAGACAGAATCAGGAAGCTTCCTCAAAGACTGAACTTATAATTGCTTAACTTCAGCTAATGTATATGACAACTGTAATTGTAAATATGTTATTTAATTATTAATCGAATGTTATGTACTGTTTAGCTAAAAGGGGAGGAATTGTAGTGTATGTACTTTGCAGAAGGAACTATATTCTGCAGCCCCTGTATACTGCAGTACCAGTAGTGACCACCCCTGTATATAAGCCTGTGTAGTAACTTTGCATAGTTAGTTTCCGTTTGTCTCCACTCAGTGACGACCTGTTATAACCAACTCCTGCAGTCCGTGTCTCAATTACACACGGACATAATACTCAGAAACTGATGTCAGCGAAATTTGTATGGCATGGCATGCATAAAGATGTCCGCGACTGGGCCAACACCTGCGTGGTCTGCCAAAAGGCCAAGGTACAGCGCCACATCAAAGCTCCGTTGGCCACCTTCACAGTTCTGGAGCGACGTTTTGACCATGTCAACGTGGACCTGGTAGGACCACTCCCACCCTCCCATGGTTTTTCACACATCCTGACCATGGTTGACCGCACCACCAGATGGCCGGAGGCGGTCCCCCTGTCATCCAGTACTTCGGCGGACGTGGCCAGGGCGTTCATTCCCTCCTGGATCGCCCGTTTCGGAGAGCCCGCAGATATTTCGTCAGACAGGGGACCGCAGTTTTCCTCTGAACTCTGGAATGCAGTGGCCCAAGGGCTCGGTGTCAAATTACACTGCACCACAGCCTACCACCCACAGGCGAAAGGCCTCTGCGAATGCTTCCACCGGTCAATGAAAGCCACCCTGAGGGCCAGCCTCCAGGATGCTGGATGGGTAGACAAGCTACTGTGGGTCCTGTTGGGCCTTCGCACAGCCCCCAAAGAAGACCTTCACTTTTCATCAGCGGAGCTTGTGTATGGTCAGCCGCTGCAAGTCCCAGGGGACTTCCTACCAACATCGACGGAGCCATGGTCCGCGTCTTCCCAGCTTGCTAGTCACCAAGAGGTGGCCAGATGTTTCGCACCGGTGCCCACTTCACACCACGGGCTGCAGAGGTCACACGTTCCCATGGAGCTTCACAAGGCTGAATACGTTTTTATTCGCCATGACGCACATAGGGATCTGCTCAAGGCCCCATATACCGGTCCCTTTCGCGTGTTGGAAGCAGGGGACAAAACCTTCACGGTAGATGTCGGTGGTAAACTGGACTCTGGCTAACTCTATATAATTCTCTTTAACGATGTTCTAACACCAGCCTAAACCTGTACCATTGTATTAGGCATTACTGTGTTTTGTATATAGAGTTTGCATGTACGGGGCGTGGCCCCTTTAACAGCGCGGGAAAACGCGATGACGTCATGTCACAAACCACGGGGCTGCCCAGGCAGTCCTCGTGGCATCTCCGTTGAGTAAAGACCTGTTTAATTGTTCTCTTGTGTCGATCCCCATTATTCGTTGGAATTCGTTAATTCCTACAGTGGACAGGTACAAACATAATTTAAAAGGCGAATGGAATGTTGGCCTTTATCTCAAGGGAGCTGGAATACAAAGGGCTAGAAGTTATGCTACAGTTGTATAAAGCTCTGATTAGACAGCATCTGGAGTACTGTGTTCAGTACTAGGCACCGCACCTGAGGAAGGATATATTGGCCTTGGAGGGGGTACAGCACAGATTCACCAGAATGATAACGGGGCTAAAAGGGTTAAATCATGAGGACAGGCTGCATAGACTAGGCTTTTATTTTCTTGAGTATAGAAGATTAAGGGGTGATCTAATTGAGTTGTTTAAGATGATTAGAGGATTTGAAAAGGGAGAAAGAAAGTTGTCTAGTAATTGGATAAGATCGTCATCCATGCCTTTGTTACCTCTAGACTTGACTATTCCAATGCACTCCTGGCTGGCCTCCCACATTCCACCCTACGTAAACTTGAGGTCATCCAAAACTCGGCTGCCCGTGTCCTAACTCACACCAAGTCCCGTTTGCCCATCTCCCCTGTGCTCACTGACCTACATTGGCTCCCGGTTAAGCATCGCCTCGATTTCAAAATTCTCATCCTTGTTTTCAAATCCCTCCATTGCCTCACCCTTTACTATCTCTGTAATCTCCTTCAGCCCTACAACCCCCCGAGATATCTGCGCTCCTCTAATTCTGCCCTCTTGAGCATCCCTGATTATAATCACTCAACCATTGGTGGCCGTGCCTTCTGTTGCCTAGGCCCTAAGCTCTGGAATTCCCTGCCTAAACCTCTGCGCCTCGCTACCTCTCTTTCCTCCTTTAAGATGCTCCTTAAAACCTACCTCTTTGACCAAGCTTTTGGTCACCTGCCCTAATTTATCCTTATATGGCTTGGTGTCAAATTCTTTGTCTTAAAATACTCCTGTGCAAAGCCGTGGGACATTTTACTATATTAAAGGCGCTATATAAATACAAGTTGTTGCTGTTGAAAACAGGCGCGGGCACCACCCAACGCTATTTATCTGCGCCTCTTCTAAGTGGTGCAGGCAGTACACAAAATTTGTGCTGCCTGCTCATTTACATGATTGCAGTGCTGATCTCAGCACTAAATGCGCTGCTGATTGGATCAGAGCTCAACGGGAGGCCAATATCGGGTGCAGTGTACTGGCCAATAAAGTTTGGCCTAGACTCTCTGCACTACTTAAAGAGGAGCTGCTTTGTTGCAGAAGCACCTCATTGTTGGCTGAGAAGAAGGAATGGTGCCACAGCCTAGAGAAAGCGTGAGAGGGTTCTCGGATGCTGCGCTGGAGGCCTTGGTCCTGGGGGTAGAATGTCAACGGGATGACCTTTACCCACTTGGGGGCAAGAGGCCTTCAAAGATTATCAGCAGAAGGATCTGAGAGGAAATGCACAATCAGTCCTGGTGAGTGTTGTCCCCAGGGCTTGGATCCAGTGCCGCAAAAGTTTAATGACCTCACATGGGTGGTCACGGTGAGTGTAGGCTTCAGCAAATGCCATATCCCACCATCTGCACCACAAGCCTCACACACTGCTCAATGCCTCACACCTCCAGCACACACCTACCAACAATCCCTAGCTATCAACACTCATACCTCACAATCATTGCTTCACTTCACCATCACACACTTACCACTGCTGCAACACTTACAGCCACATCTCACACCTTGCACACACTGACAGCTACTCAACCATGGCAGGCACATCACCCAAACACATTGCACTACACTCATTGACACACTTTCCTTTCTCTTGCAGGCCAAGGTGGCACACAACCATCGTGAGCAACAACAGACGGGAGGCGGCCAAGTGAGGATTCACACCCTAATCGACCTGGAGGAATCAGTGTTCCAAATTATTGGAGGTGCTGTGACAGAGTCCGTGGCGAGCGGAGTAGTTGAAAGCATTGCCGATGATGACGGTATTGTCATATCTAATCCTTCTTCTCACATCTCACTTCCCCCTCATCCCACAATCCCTTCTCACTTACAAGCTGCTGATGGTATATGCTTTCTCCCCCCTCCCCTCACCACAGCCTGACCCTTGTATCTTTCTGCTTTCAGATACCCAAGAACTGCCACCAGCACAGCCTGTCCATGAACTTCATGAACAAAGTGATAGAGGAGAAGAGACACCGGCACTGCACCTGACACTCGCAGATACCAGCTCAGAGAATGCCACTGTGTGGACTTTAGAGGGTAGTATAGAGGTGGGATCTGCACATGGTGAGCCAGTGGGAATGAATGGGCTATAGCCAGGTCAGGGGGAAAGTGTAGCTCGGGTGCCAGCTCCCCGGAGGGTGAGCTTGTGCACAGGTTCTGCTCCACAGGACTGTGAAGATGACCTCGATGGGGCGGCCTTCGTAAGATCCTAGGTGCACACAGAAATCCTAGGTGCAATGGCAAGCCTGCCAGAGAGCCTCTTGTCACTGTGAAGGAGAATGGAGGAGTCTGGCTCCAACAATGCACAGGGCTTTGCACAGAGCTTGGAGCCCAGGATTTCCAGGATGTAAATGATGGACAACTCCAGGAGAGACCTTATGGACCCACAGATGAGGCTGAGTGTGATGGGCAATCTCGCAGCTTCCATTGCAGCACAGGCGGAAGAGACCCAACGTCTCACTGCTGCAGTGGAAGCTCAGACTGCTCTTCTACAGGCTCAGCTTTCTGCCAGGCAAGCTCAAACTGCTGCCATTGTCGCTGTGCAACACAGGGACACAGTGGAACAGCTACCTGTAGTTATAGTATCGGGTACCGGACCAAACCTGTTAGGTCGGGGCTGGATATAAGAACTTAAATTAGACTGGGGAGCAGTACGTCAAATAGATGCGGGCAAACAGTTGACTTTGCAAGAAGTGTTGAGTGAACATGAGAATGTGTTCAAGGAGGAACTTGGCACATTTAATGGCCCCCCAGCTAAGATTTATGTAGACAAGGAGGCACCGCCAAGGTTTTTTAAACAGCGACCTGTGCCTTATGCCATGAAGCCAAAGGTAGAGGCTGAGCTTGACCATCTATTGAGAGAGAACATACTGGAGCCAGTGAAATGTTTGGAATGGGCAGCTCCCATAGTACCTGTTTTGAAACCGGACAATTCGGTAAGACTCTGTGGAGATTATAAATTGACAGTCAATCGGGTGTCCAAACTAGAGCAGTATCCGATTCCCAAAACAGAGGATCTCTTTGCAAACCTGGCTGGAGGAAAGAAATTCACAAAGTTGGATATGAGTCATGCCTACTTGCAGATTACACTGGATGACGAATCAAAGAAGTATGTCACCATAAATACACGCAAGGGCTTGTTTACATATAACCGCTTACCGTTTGGTGTCTCATCTAGTCCAGTTATCTTCCAGAGGACAATCGAAGGTGTACTGCAAGGGATTCCACATGTTTCCATCTATCTGGATGACATTCTGGTGACGGGAAGAACTGACCAGGAGCATCTGAGCACTCAGTCATAGAGTCATAGAGTCATAGAGTTTTACAGCACAGAAAGAGGCCCTTCGGCCCATCGTGTCTGCGCCGCCCATCCATCCCTGTCCAGTCTAATCCCATTTTCCAGCATTTGGTCCATAGCCTTGTATGCAATGGCATTTCAAGTGCTCATCCAAATGCTTCTTGAATGTTGTGAGGGTTCCTGCCTCTACCACCCTTTCAGGCATTGAGTTCCACATTCCAACCACCCTCTGGGTGAAAAAGTTCCTCCTCAAATCCCCTCTAAATCTCCTGCCCCTTACCCTGAATCTATGCCCCCTTGTTATTGACCCCCTACTAAGGGGAAAAGTTCCTCTTTGTCTACCCTATCTATGCCCCTCCTCATTTTGTACACCTCAATCAGGTCCCCCTCAGCCTTCTTTGCTCCAAGGAAAACAACCCCAGCCTGTCCAGCCTCTCTTCATAGCTGAGGCGCTCCATCCCAGGTAACATCCTGGTGAATCTTCTCTGCACCCTCTCCAAAGCAATCACATCCTTCCTATAGTGAGGCGACCAGAACTGCACACAGTACTCCAGCTGTGGCCTCACCAGCGTTTTGTACAGCTCCATCATAACCTCCCTGCTCTTATATTCTATGCCTCGGCTAATGAAGGCAAGTATCCCATATGCCTTTTTAACCACCTTATCTCCCTGTTCCGCTGCCTTCAGGGATCTATGTACATGTACACCAAGGTCCCTCTGACCCTCTGTACTTCCTAGGGTCCTACCACTCATTGTGTATTCCCTTGCCTTATTTGTCTGTCCAAAATGCATCACCTCGCACTTTTCAGGGTTAAATTCCATTTGCCACTTTTCCGCCCATCTGACCAACCCGTTTATATCGTCCTGTAGCCTGAGGCTTTCCTCCGCACAATTTACCACCCCACCAATTTTCGTGTCATCTGCGAACTTACTGATCATACCTTTTACATTCTCATCCAAATCATTTATGTAGATCACAAACAACAAGGGACCCAGCACCGATCCCTGAGGTATCCCACTGGACACAGGCTTCCAGTCACAAAAGCAACCTTCGACCATCACCCTCTGCCTCCTGCCACTCAGCCACTCTGAGAGAGGTACTACAGAGATTGGAGAGGGCAGGGTTCCGGCTCAAGAGGAGTAAGTGCACTTTCCTGGGGAATGAGGCAGCATTCCTGGGACACAAAGTGGACGCCACTGGGCTCCATCCACTCAAGGAGAAGGTACAAGCACTGCAGGACGCCCCTGTTCCTACCAATGTGGCTGAGTTAAAAGCTTACCTGGGACTGCTGAACTATTATAACAGGTTTTTACCAAACTTGTCAACTGTGTTAGCACCTCTTCACAAACTACTGCGCAAGAAGACACAGTGGCAGTGGGGAGAGGAGCAGGGGGTTTCATTTGAACAGTCCAAGAAACTGATGCTGTCGTCGGATGTGCTGGTTCACTACAATGCAGAGAAAGACATCATTCTCTCTTGTGACGCTTCACCTTATGGGGTGGGGGCAGTTCTTTCACACTGCATGGAAGATGGAACGGAAAGACCAATAGGGTTTATGTCCCGAACTCTAACACCAGCGGAAAAAAACTATTCCCAGTTAGACAAAGAGGAGTTAGCAGTAGTGTTTGGGTTACAGAGGTTCCACAAGTACATATATGGCAAGAAGTTCACTATATGCACCGATCATAAATCTCTTCTCTCTCTTTTCAATGAAATGAAAGCAGTTCCACAGATGGTGTCACCCTGGATCCAGAGGTGGGCAGTGACGTTGAGGGCATATGAGTATGGCATCGTCTACAAGGTGGGCAAGTACCATGGGAACGCAAATGCCTTGAGCCGCCTTCCACTGCCAGGCACACCTATCCGTGCAGCTCCAGAGGACAGAGTTTTGATGTTGGAGGACACTGACACGGCACTTGTGACTGCAGAGCAAGTAAGAACATGGACAGGTAAAGATCCAGTTCTGTCTAGAGTTCAAGAATATGTGGTGAGGGGATGGCCACAGCATCCGGAAGGGGCTGACTTCACACCCTACAGTGTCAGGAAAACAGAGCTGAGTGTGCAGGATGGTTGCGTGTTGTGGGGAGCACAAGTGATTATTCCACAGCCAGCACGACAGTCTATCCTAGAGCAACTACATCAGTATCATCCTGGGGTCTCGCGTATGAAAGCCTTGGCTAGGAGTTACTTGTGGTGGCCAAAGCTAGATGAGGAGATAGAAAATCTAGTCAAGACATGCAGCACTTGTCAGGAACACCGGAAGGCACCAGCAGCGGCTCCTCTCCACCCCTGGGAGTGGCCGGATAAACCATGGAGAAGGTTGCACTTAGATTATGCGGATCCATTCATGGGGAAGATGTTCTTCATAATCATTGATGCACATTCCAAATGGATGGATGTTTATCCTGTAAATTCTGCTTCCACCACTACTACTATAGACTGCCTGCGTCGGAGCTTCAGTAATCAAGGGCTACCGGAGATCGTGGTGAGTGACAATGCCACTTGTTTTGTGAGTACAGAGACAAAAGAGTTCTTGAGAAAAAATGGCATAGTGCAGGTGACCTCGGCTCCATATCATCCGTCCTCGAATGGACTTGTGGAGAGAGCAGTACAAACATTTAAGGAGATGATGAAAAAAAGTGCAGAAGGGAGTTTAGCAGCCAAAGTGTCACGGGTTCTGTTCAGCTACAGAATAACACCTCAATCCACCACAGTACTCTCTCCTGCTGAGATGTTATTAGGTCGTAGACTACGCTCCACTCTTGACCTTGTCCACCCAGACCTAAAAAGGAAAATGGAAAATAGACAAAACAAAAAAGAGAACCATGACAAAAGAACAAAGAGCCGAAGTTTTGGAGAAGGAGATGCAGTCCTTACCAGGAATTTCAGTTATGGACCAAAGTGGATTCCTGGCTTCATAGACTCAATGACAAGTCCAGTATCATACAAGGTCATGTTGGGAGATGGTAGGGTAGTACGCAGACATGTAGATCAGATACTTCCCAGACAAGGGGAAATTGAAATGAAGGTTCCAGATGCAATGACTGAAGACAGGGTTGCCCCCAGTTATCCAAGTGCATCTGTGGTGCCACCCCCAGGGACAGAGACAATTCCACAGGAACCTATTCGTCAAGAGGAAACCATCGTTGCAGAGTCAGATACTCTGAGCACTGCTCAGGAGCAGCTGGTGGCTTCACCACAAACAAGCAGGGACTTTACTGTTAGACGTTCACAAAGGACTCGCAAGCCACCAGAGAGATTGATACTGAACTGTTAGATTTGTCAAGTATGGAACATGATGAATGGAGACTCCTTATGTGACCCTCAGGAATGGTTGTCTGTTAAGAAATTCATACTGAAATCTTAAGGGGGAGGGATATAGTAATCTGGGATGTTATGATTAAGGTTATCCACCAGGTGGTGCTGTAGCCAATGCTGCTGCTAAGGTCAGAGGTTTGCTTCCTGTTAAGGTCAGAGGTTTGCTTCCTGTCAAGGTCAGCAAAGGTGGAATGCCAGGATGCAGGCATGATGTTTGTTACTCTGTTTGTTTAATAAAACACTCGTACTAGTTCCAAGATATCGCCTCTTCGAGTTCTTGTTCCACTACATGGATTTATCACAGTTTACGAGTGTCGAAAGGGGCTTGAAGGGTGTTGCAGCAGTCCAGCAATCTGTGCGCCAACAGATTGCTAGGAATGCTGAGGCACTGCTCCGGGGGAGTGGCAATGGGTCCGTGGAGCAAGAACCTGCTGTGATCTCTCAGGATGACAGCATTCCTACTCCCATCATTGCCATTCCATCAGTGCCCTTGCTTCTGCCTATCAACCAGCCAGTCCAGACTGCTATCGCCCATGTAGAGGTGGTGCAATCTACAGCCGGGCCTTCTAGGTTCAGAGCTGCTTGAGGTCATCCTGCAAGGCCATAGGAGCACTAGACTAGGAAAAGGCACATGAAAGACAGACACTAAGGGGGGAATTTTTCGGGGGGTCAGCGGACACGTTTGGTGGGGGAAAAAAAATTTTGACAGCGAGTTGGGAACCCGCTGTCAACCCACCACCACAGGACTTTCCCAGATGTTGGGTCTGTTAATGTTGAAAAGACCCAACACACAGTGGTGGGGGAGACAATTTAGGTCATTATGACCTTGTTAAGAGCCACTTAAAAAGTATTTTGAGCTCACCTTTAAATTTTACGAGGTCGCCCATGGGGTCCATGCTGCTCGGGGATCACGTCAGGTAAGCAGGTCTGGAGTTGTGTTACCATCTCTTTACTTGACAGCTGCAAATGTGTTATAAAAGCTCCCATCTCACAGCTGTTCACTTTCCAAGCTCAGAAGCTGTTGCTTACTGCATTTGGAAAAGAGATTGAGCTTTATACATGTTGCAAGTGTTTGGAGTAAACTCTGTATCCAGTGTCACCTCATTGGAACAACCTCTCTCACCACTGACAGATCGCTTCTGTCATCTCAAGTTCACCTGCCATCTATTACATCAGCATCAATGCCCTTGAAACAATCTCACCTTGGTCCTCAGAATCCCACTACAATTAGCCCCAACACCAGCAGCACCAGCAGCACCAACAACAACACCAACCTTCTCCACAATCAGCTGATGCTGCACAGGACACAGGGCACCAGCACCCAACCACATTGCTGCCCGGGATGCCAGGAATGGCCTCACCATAGCCAGATTTGCTTCACTTGATGCTGTACACCTTGGCTGCCACATGATGCGCCAGGTTGGCACCACCCCACACCAACACCATAAAGCATCCTTACAATACCCAAGCCATTCCTTTCACACTCATCACCATTGCAGGGGTACCGTTATGTCTCACCATTCACTGCAACTCACTAAGCCAGTTCCAAAGGTGCACAGAAATCAGGCCAAGAACGCCATGTGTTGAAAATAAAGGTTTCTATGTTTGACAGCACATTAACAGAAACTTCACATGAACATTGGCTAAAACATCCAAGGGCCTATCTTTGTGTGCTGTTATTTGGAATGATTGAACTAGGATGAGGGTGAGTGTGAGTGGTGGCTATTGAGATGGGGAAGTGATAATGTAGATAGAGAGGGATGGGTGGAGGTGCAAGGTAAGTTGGTGTGAATAAGGATGTGCAGGAGTAGGGTAGGGAAGGCAGAGTGATGGGGATGTGATCAGTGGCACAGCAGGATGAGGTTAAGTGTGGCTTTGCAGTAGCGTTTCGTGATCTATGAGATCATTGAAAGGTTTGCGCTACTGCAGCCTGGTCCTCCTAATGACATCCCTGCTTGTGTCCTCCTGTGCAACCTGCAACCAGGCTGCGTTGATCTCCTGGGGAGGTCTCTTCCGCCCATTGGAAGGGAAGAGGACCTCCCTGCATGCTCTTACTCCATCCACAAGCATATGGAGGGAATCATGGGAGAGCCTGGGTGCAGCCCTGCACCTCTGTGCGGTGCTTGTCAGTGTTTGCAGCACCTCAATGCTGTAGATCACTGACAGCAGAACTGTCAAAATAAATTTGCGCATGGTCCCTTTAAGGAAACCGGCTGATGACGCATCATCAAGTGACGTCATCAGACCCACTTCCTTCAATTGGCCGGTAAACATGCCGGGTAGGCTTAACAACATAAAATCATTTTGGACACTAGGCTGGGGCCAGCAGCGAGGTCGAGACCCGCCAACGACCCCGGCCACACCGGACCAGCCAAGATAGGGGCAATCGCAGCCTTAGGGAATGTACAAGGGTGAATAGTTGATGTTGTCATTTTGATTTGAATTTGATAAATTTATGAATTTTGTTTGGAATATGTGTTCTGCGGTGGCTCTCATTTCAGCTTTGTGCCCAGGAGGACGCTATGATGTTCCATGACAGAAGGATGGTATGATGGGGAAGTGGTAACCAATGGACATCTGGGGTTTCATTCACTGGAATTGGAGTCTGGTGAGGCAATCACGGACATCCTGTCCGGAACGGGAGTGTGCTGCCTGCCTCTTCCCTTTCTCCTCTTCCTCCTCCTCTTCATCTTCCTCCTCCTCCTCCTCCTGAGGTGGTCCCAAAATTCTAGTGGCAAGGGCCCCAGCCTAGTGTCCAAAGTGATTTTATGTTGTTAAGCCTACCCGGCATGTTTACCAGCCAATTGTGGAGCACGCAGCAGACCACCACAAAATGTCTGGCCCCAGCCTAGTGTCCAAAGTGTTTTTATGTTGTTAAGCCTACCCGGCATGTTTACCGGCCAATTGTGGAGCACGCAGCAGACCACCACAAAATGGGACACCTGCTACGGTGAGTACTGGAGAGCGCCTCCTGAGCAGTCAAGGCCGCGGAACCATTGCTTGAGCACACCAATGGTCTGCTTGATGACGTTCCTTATGGCAGCATGGCTGTCATTATATGAATGCTGGCCACGAGTGGTGGGGTTGCGTTGGGGAGTCATCAGCCAGGTGCAGAGCGGATAGAAGTATCATGAGCGGCCACCCTCGGGTTTGATGTGGTAGTTGGAAGATTTCTGGCACTGGTGCAAAATGAAGGCAGCATGACTGCTGCCAGAATATCAGGCATTCACCATCATGGAGCACTGGACGTGGTCGCACACCAACTGCACATTAAGTGAGTGGTAGCCTTTGTAGTTACGGAACATCTCAAGATTGTTATACAGTGCCCGCAAAGCCATGTGTGTGCAGTCGATGGTGCCCTGCACCATGGGGAAGCCCGCTATCCTGGCAAAGTCACATGTGCGCTCGTCCTGCTTCTCTTTGTTCAGAGAGAAGACAATGAAGTCCTTTCTCCTGGAGAGCCTCTGTGACCTCCCGGATGCAGCGATGGACGGCGAACTGGGAGATGTTAGCTATGTCTCTTGCTGCAGACTGGAAGGATCCGGTGGCAAAAAAATTGAGGGCCACGGTGACCTTGAGGGCCACTGGGAGAGCCGTCGTTGCCCTGCTCTGAAGTTGCAGGTCTGGTTTCAGGAGATGGTACTGTTCTGTGACCACCTCCTTGGTGAAGCGGAGTCTCCAAATACACTGCTCCTGGCTTTACAGGTAGGAGAAGTGCTCTCGGAAGACCCTAGATGGGTAAGGCCTCCTGCTGAGAGCCCTCTTGGCCCTCCTCCTCCCTCTGCGAGCATCTTCTCTTCTTCGCTGCCACTGCTCCATCTCCCTGTCATACCCAAGCGCGAGGGGGACTGCAAGTAGAGCCCCCGTGACTGTGAGCAAGTGGTGTGAGCAGAACCCTTTAAATAAAATGAAAAGCGTTCTCCACTTGCAGCAGCACGCCCTGTGACCTCAGCAACTTTAAACAAGTTTAGAAAGCTCCAAACAATTGCAGAAACTGAGACAGAGCCAGTAGAACTAAAAAGCATGTCAGCTGCAAGTTGTTGATGATCCCTTTAAATAGCGCTCCTGGGGGCTCCTTCCTGTTGCTGAACGTTTGGTCAGCTGGTTGTGATTAGAAAGGGCGTTAAAAGGAGAGCGACGTCCAAAATGGCAGATTGTGCATCAAATCAGCGTGGCACACTCATTGGAGTCACAATCTGCCTAATCTAATTATCAGGAGTGAACGCTAACAACAGCAGCGCTACCGTCCTCCCCAAAATAACGGCTGCTGTGGGACCTGCTGGAAGCGGGCGAAAGTGAGTCAGCCACCATTTTTTCAACAAAATGGGCCTTAACGGCCAGCGCTAAACCTTCGAATTTCTAGGCCAGTATTTCTTCTGGTGGGGGAGTCCAGAACAAGAGGGCATAACCTTAAAATTAGTGCTAGGCCTTTCAGAGGTGATGTCAGGAAACACTTCTTCACACACAGAGTACTGGAAATCTGTAACTCTCTCCTCCAAAAAGCTCTTGAGGCTAAGTCAATTGAAAATTTCAAGACTGAGATTGTTAGATTTTTGTTAGCTAAGGGTATTAAGGGATATGGAAACAAGGCGGGTAAATGGAGTTGAGATACAGATCAGCCATGATCTAATTGAGGGATTTGAACATGAGGATGAGAATTTTAAGATCGAGATACTGCTGGACCAGGAGCCAATGTAGGTCAGCGTGCACAGAAGTGCTGGGTGAATGGCTTGAGGTGCTGACTGGTCTGTTCCTATGTTCCTAACCTCTCCAAAAGAGTTTCTGCCCGTCACAGCACTGAAACGGTCCTAATCAAAGTCACAAATGACATCCTCTGTGACTGTGGTGCACTATCTCTCCTCATCCTCAACCTGTCTGCAGCCTTTGGCATGGTTGCCCCCATCCCCCAAAACTCTATTCCCTTGCCAGATTCCATTCCCCTTCCCGGCCACGGTCTAAGACTATTCGTAACCTCGGTGTCCTATATGACCCTGAGCTGAGCTGCCAACCCATATCCTCACCTCATATCCTCTCTATCACAAAGACTGTCTTAAAACCTACCTCTTCCAAGCTTTCGGTTACCTGTCCTAATGTCCCCTTCTTTGGCTCAGTGTCAATTTTTGTCTGATTACGCACCAGTGTAGCACCTGGGGACGTTTTACTACTTTAAAGGTGCTATATAAATGCAAAAATAGAAACAGAAAATGCTTTAATTTCAGATTCCAGTGTCCGGAGTATTTTGCTTCTACATAAATTCAAGTTGCTGTTGTAGTCAGAATGTCCGGTAATCAAACCTTCAGGAATGCCTCCAACCAGAATTGGCAACCTTAAAAATGACTTGTGTGATCTCTTGCCAACAGCCTGCCTCATATCTCAGTTGGCAGGGTCTAGCAGCGAACAGGATGTCTGCAACTCGTTGCAGCGCATCCGGGACGGCTCTGGTACATGCGCAGTGGTGGGCGAGCAGTGCCACGACGAAAACTACAACTCCCAGAGTGCGCAGCGGGTTTTCGTGGCGCATGCGTGTTGGCGGCGGAGTGAGCCGTCGCGGAAGCGGGTTGTGCGGCTCGCTGGGGCCGGCCAGTGCGAGCGGAGCAGGGGCCGGGCAGTGCGAGCAGTGCAGGTGCCATGGGCCGGTTGACGGCGGCTCGGGCCGCTCGCAGGGCAGTGCTGCTGCCCACCATGCTGACGTTCGCTGTGATCGTGGCGTCGGGCGGACTGCTGCTCATGATCCAGAAGGGCATGTTAGCCGAGGTGGACACGCTGAACGGCCGCACGTACGGAGCCAGGAGCCGGCCGCCCGGCAGCGCAAACCCCGGCCCCACCGGTGAGCAGTGGGGCGACGACCCGGACTACCAGGTGAGCACGGCCCCGGAGTGGCCCTAGGTAGTTAGTGTAACTAGTTATTGTATCCAGCACCGACTGCTAGTTATTGTATTCGGCACCGACTGCTAGTTATTGTATCCAGCACCGACTGCGAGTAACCGCTAGTTATTTTAACTAGCGCTGTCTGCTAGTTATCATAACCAGTGGTGCCAGTTATTATAACCAGCTCTACTTTGCCATTCACCGCCAGATCTGGCTGGACCACATAAAGCATTATCGGGTCTGCTCTCGTCTGCCAAAATTGCTCAGTATTCCAGAATCATTCTGGAATGTAAAGATAAACGCCGGCTCCTATTCTCTACTGCTAACCATCTTCTTAAACCCCTCTCTCCTGTCTTCTCCACCCTCGCCTCTGCCAACAAGTGTGACAAGCTCGTGGACTTCTTTGTCTCTAAGATTGAGACCATTGGTTCAGCTGCCTCTGCCACTTCCGTTCCTTCCCCTAGCCCACTGGGCCAAACTTCCTCTAAGGTTCCCCCCTGCCCTAGCCCTGAACTCACATCTTTCTCCAGTTTCTCTCTGATATCTCCATGATCTCTCCGTGCTCATCTTGTCCATGAGACCCACCTCCTGCTCCCTCGACCCTATTCCCACCAAATTGCTGACCACCCAACTTCCTTTTCTGGCTCCCAGGTTAGCTGACATTGTTAAAGGTTCTCTCTCCTCAGGTACTGTCCCCCTCTCCCTCAAATCTGCCGTCATCACCCCTCTCAAAAAAACAAACCATGACCCCTCTGTCCTTGCAAACTACCGCCCCATCTCCAACCTCCCTTTCCTCTCCAAAGTTCTTGAACGTGTTGTCACCTCCTAACTCCGTGCCCATCTTTCCCGCAGCTCCATGCTTGAATCCCTCCAATCAGGTTTCCGCCCCTGCCACAGTACCGAAACGGCTCTCACCAAAGTCGCAAATTACATCCTTTGTGACTGTGACAAACGTAAACTATCCCTCCTCCTCCTTGACTTGTCTGCAGTTTTTGACACAGTTGACCACTCCATCCTTCTCCAACGCCTCTCCACTGCCGTCCAGCTGGGTGGGACTGCATTCACCTGGTTCCATTCTTATCTATCTAATTGTAGCCAGAGAATCACCTTCAATGGTGTCTCTTTGCGCTCTGGCACCGTTACCTCTGGTGTCCCCCAAGGATCTATCCCTGGCCCCCTCCTATTTCTCATCTACATGTTGAACCTTGGCGACATCATCTGAAAACACAGCGTCAGTTTCTACGTATACGCTGACGACACCCAGCTCCACTTTGCTACCACTTCTCTCGACCGCTCCACGGTTTCTAAATTGTCAGACTGCTTGTCTGACATCCAGTTCTGGATGAGCAGAAATTTACTCCTATTAAATATTGGGAAGACCAAAGCCATTGTTTTCTGTCCCCGCCACAAACTCTGTTCCCTAGCCACTGACTCCATCCCTCCCTAACATCTGTCTGAGGCTGAAACACACTGTTCGCAAACTTGGTGTCATGTTTGACCCTGAAATGAGCTTCTGACCACATATCTGCAGCATAACTAAGACCGCCTACTTCCACCTCCATAACATTGCCCGTCTCAGCCCTTGCCTCAGCTCATCCGCTGCTCTTTGTTACCTCTAGACTATTCCAACACACACCTGGCTGGCCTCCCACATTCTACCCTACGTAAACTTGAGGTCATCCAAAACTCGGTTGACCGTGTCCTAACTCGCACCAAGTCCCGTTCACCCATCACCCCTGTACTGGCTGACCTACATTGGCTCCCAGTTAAGCAACGCCTCGATTTCAGAATTCTCATCCTTGTTTTCAAAACCCTCCATGGCCTCATCCCTCCCTATCTCTAATCTCCTTCAGCCCCACAACCCTACCCCGAGATATCTGCACTCCTCTAATTTTGCCCTCTTGAGCATCCCTAATTATAATCGCTCAACCTTTGGTAGCCGTGCCTTCTGTTGCCTAAGCCCTAAGCTCTGGAATTCCCTGCCTAAACCTCTCCACCACCTCTCTTTCCTTCTTTTAAGACGCCCCTTAAAACCTACCTTTTTGACCAAGCTTTTGGTCACCTGCCCTAATTTCTCCTTATGTGGCTCGGTGTCAAGTTTTTTGTTTTTTAATACTCCTGTGAAGCGTTTTGGGGCGTTTTACTATGTTAAAGGTGCTATATAAATACAAGTTGTTGTTGGTAGTCTTCGCCTTATCGGGGGCTGAGGAGGAGAACTGCAAACGCCCAGAGTAAGGACATGGGGAGTGCAGAGTGGGCCAAAGGGGGTCGGGCACAACAGAGGTACTTGCAACTGTGGGTGCGTCAGACTGGCAACGTTTTGTGTTGCTGTGGACCCAGAGCCAAATCATGAGAGCACTGGATAACCTGAGACTGCCGACCATGTCAGCACTGGATAACCCGAGACTGCAGACCATGTCCGCACTGGATAACCCGAGACTGCAGGCCATGTCGGCACTGGATAACTCGAGACTGCCGACCATGTCAGCACTGGATAACCCGAGATTGCCGACCATGTCAGCACTGGATAACTCTGGACTGCAGACCATGTCAGCACTGGATAACCTGAGACTGCAGACCATGCCTAGAACATAACATAACATAAGAAATAGGAGCAGGAGTAGGCCATTCGGCCCTTTGAGCCTGCTCCGCCATTCAATGAGATCATGGCTGATCTTCTGCCTCAACTCCATTCACCGGCCCTATCGCCATATCCCTTGATGCCTTTACTAGTCAGAAATCTATCGACTTCTGTTTTGAATATACCCAATGACTGAGCCTCCACAGCCCTCTGGGGTAGAGAATTCCAAAGATTCACCACCCTCTGTGTGAAGAAATTTCTTCTCATTTCAGTCCTGACTGGCCTACCCTTTATCCTGAGGCTGTGGCCCCTGGTTCTAGACTCTCCAGCCAAGGGCAACATTCTCCCAGCATCCACCCTATCAAACCCTGTAATAATTTTGTATGCTTCAATGAGATCCCCCCTCATTCTTCTGAATTCAAGAGATAACAGGCCTAGTTTACTCAATCTCTTCTCATACGACAGTCCCGCCATCCCAGGAATGAATCTCGTGAACCTTTGTTGCGCTCCCTCTATGGCAAGTATATCCTTCCTTAGGTAAGGAGACCAAAATTGTACACAGTACTCCAGGTGTGGTCTCATCAAGGCCCTATATAATTGGAGTAAGACTTCTTTACTCCTGTACTCAAATCCTCTTGTAATGAAGGCCAGCATACCATTTGCCTTCCTAATTGCTTGCTGCACCTGCACATTTACTTTCAGTGACCCAGGTCTGTTTGAGCATCTGCATTCCCCAATCTTTCACCATTTAGGAAATACTTTGCCTTTGTTTTTTCTACCAAAGTGGATAACTTCACATTTATCCACATTATATTCCATCTGTCATGTTCTCGCCCACTCACTGAGCCTGTCGAGATCCCATTGAAGCCTCTTTGCAACTGACACTGCCACCTAGCTTTGTATCATCAGCAAATTTGGAAATGTTACATTGAGTTCCCTCATCCAAATCATTGATATAGATTGTGAATAGCTGGGGCCCAAGCACCGATCCTTGCTGTACCCCACTAGTCACAGCCTGCCATCCTGAAAAAGACGCGTTTATCCCTACTCTTTATTTTCTGTCTATTAACCAATTCTCAATCCATGTTAGTATATTACCCCCAATTCCGTGTGCCCTAATTTTGTTCACCAACCTCTTGTGTGGGACCTTATCGAAGGCCTTCTGAAAATCCACATCTACCGGTTCCCCTTTGTCTACTCCACTAGTTACATCCTCAAAGAACTCCAATAGGTTTGTCAAACAGGATTTCCCTTTCATAAATCCATGTTGACTCTGCCCAATCTTACTATTAGTTTCTAAGTGCCCAGTTATTGCATCCTTTATAATAGATTCCAGCATTTTCCCAACTACTAATGTGAGGCTAACAGGTCTGTAGTTCCCTGTTTTCTCTTTCCCTCCTTTCTTAAATAGCGGGGTTACATTTGCTATCCTCCAATCTGCAGGAACCGTTCCAGAATCTATAGAATTTTGGGAGATGACAACCAATGCGTCCACTGTCCCAATGGCCAACTCTTTCAAAACCCTAGGATGTAGGTCATCCGGTCCTTGGGATTTATCGACTTTTAGTCCCATTTTGCTAGTACTGTTTTTTTTTACTAATAATTTCTTTAAGTTCCTCATTCTCGCCACGCCCTTGCTTTTCTCGTATTTCTGGGAGGTTTTTTGTGTCTTCCTCCGTGAAGACAGAAACAAAGTATTTATTTAATTTTTCTGCCATTTCCTCATTTCCCATTATAAATTCTCCTGTCTCTGACTTAAAGGACCTACATTTACCTTTGCCAGTCTTTTCCTTTTTTTCACATAACTATAGACACTTTTACAATCCATTTTTATATTTTTTGCTAGTTTGTGCTCATATTCCATTTTCCCTTTATCAATTTTTTGGTCCCCCTTTGCTGATTTCTAAAAAGATCCTAATCCCCCAGCTTACTGCTTTTTCTGGCAACTTTATAAGCTTCCTCCTTTGATTTAATACTAGCTTTAATTTCTTTTGTTAGCTGTAGTTGGATCACTTTTCCTTTTGAGTTTTTATGCCCTAGAGGAATATGTTTGTTGCAAATTATGCATTATTTCCTTGAATGTTAGCCATTGTATGTCCTCCTTCATACCTTTTAGTATGGTCTCCCAATCTACCATGGCCAAGTTGTCCCTCATACCCTTGTAGTTTCCTCTGTTTAGATTGAAGACCTTAGTTTCAGATTGAACTACATGTCTGTACTGGATAAGCACAGGGGAACATCTAGGCAATAGCGATCACAACATATTAAGGTTTAAGATAAAGATTGAGAAGGACATAAGTAAGACAAAGACCAAAGTAATAAATTGGAAAGAGGCTGATTATAAGGGGATGAGAATAGAACTATGGAAAGTAAACTGGAAAAATTATTTGACAAACATAGAAATAGATCATTAGTGGGTAACATTTAAAACTGTGATCAATAGAGTCCAAGAAAAATATATCCCACTAAAAAACAGGAACAAACTAACCAGTAATGACGCACCATGGATGAATAAATAAATAAGGGAAAAAATAGAACTAAGGAAAAAAGCATACGCTAAGTACCTAGACAACAAAACAGAGAGGATGACGTAGGGAAAGTGAAAAGGTTAGGAAAGAAGTCAAAAAAGCAATTAGGAAGGCAAAGAAAAACTACAAAATTAAATTATCAAGGAATATAAAAAGAAATTTTTAAGTATTCTACATTAACATAAAAGAAAAGTCAAGATGGGTGTAGGGCCACGAAGGGATACACACAATAAACTCTCATATAATGACGGTGAAATGGCAGAAATATTAAATAATTACTTTGCCTCTATATTTACCAGGGAAACTAACATGGTGGACATGACTGAAGAAAAAGATATAAAGTAATTTAAGGTGGAAAGGGAGAGATAATAAACTAATCAGACTTGGAGAGGATAAAACCCCTGGTCCATATGGATTGCATCCATGCATATTAAAAAAAATTAGGCAAGAGATAGCAGAGGCACTTATATATATAAAAATTCATTTAAAAAAGGGAACAGTGCCATAAAAAGGGAGAATAAGCCCAAAGAACTATAGAGCAATTAACTTAACATTGGTGGTAGGAAAGATAATGGAATCCTTACTCAAAGATGTAATAGAAAAACATCTAGAAACTAAAAATATAATAGAGTAGTCAGCACGGATTCCAAAAGGGAAAGACCAACCTTATTGAATTCTTTGAAGAAGTAACAGTAAGGGTAATATAGTAGATGTAATATATTTGGCTTTCCAAAAAGCTTTCGATAAGGTACTGCATAGTAGACTCGTGACGAAGGTCAGAACAACTGAAGTCAGGGGACAAGTAACAGAATGGATAACAACTGGCTATAAAAGAGAAAACCGAGTAGGGGTTAAAGGTAATTACTCAGACTGGCAAATGGTGGGAAGTGGTGTTCCACAAGGATCGGTGCTGGGACCACTGTTGTTCACTATTTACATAAACGATTTGGACTCTGGAATCGGAAGTACAATTTCAAAATTTGTGGATGACAGTAAATTAGCGGGTGTAGTTGATACAGAGGAGGACTGCAACAAAATACAGGATGACTAATAAACTTGCAGAATGGAAATTTAATTGGCAAATGAACTTCAATATAGCTAAGTATGAGGTTGTTTATTTTAGTAGGAAGAATTTAGAGGCCACATACTCCTTGGAAAATAAGTGTCTAACTGGGGTAGAGGAACAGAGGGATCTAGGGGTGCAGATACACAAATCAGGTTAATAAGGCCATAAAATAAATCCACAAAGCACTGAGGTTCATTTCTAGAGGAAGAGAATTGAAAAGCAAGGATGTTATGTTAAACTTGTATAGAACATTGGTTAGACCACACTTGAGTACTGTATACAGTCTGGTCTCCATATTATAAAAAGGATATAGAGGCACTGGAGAAGGTGCAAAAAAGATTTACTAGAATGATACCAAAACTGAGACCTGTTGGCAAGGATTGAACAGTCTGGGGGTCTTTTCTCTATAAAAGAGAAGACTGAGGGGTGACCTGATCGAGGTCTTTAAGATTATAAAAGGTTAGACACAGTAAGTGTTTCCACTTGTGGGCGAGACCAGAACTAGGTGCCATAAATATAGGATTATTTGAAAATTAAAAGGTACAAAGCCTTTTCGAAGCAAATATCCAAAACTAACAATTTTGTTCACTCTGGAAATCTGTCAAATCTTCAACGATTTGTAACCTCTGATAGAATCTAACCGGTGATGTAGATATTATAACATTTACACTAACCAACTCCACAATCCCAAACACACCAAATGATGATATGGGTATTAATGGCTAACTTGATAAACGGTTGCTCCGCTCGATCACACAAAGGGCAAGACCCAAAGCTTGGGGCGAACAATGGCTTTCTGACACCCTTGATGGCTTTCGAGGCCCCCTGACACCCCCTCCCCCACCCTGCCAATAGCAGATCCACCCAATTCCCCTTGCCAATGCCCCTTATCCGTGCTGTGACACAGCTGGACTTGCAATGTGGACGAGCCACATAAAGACTTGAAAAATGCACTCGCTCAATGGAACGCTCATTCCAAAGTGTTCTTAAATAGTCACTAATAAATGCAATGGGGAATTCAGGAGAAACTTCTTTATCCCGAGAATGTGGAACTCGCTATCATCGGGAGTAGCTGAGGCAAATCACATAGAGGCATTTAAGGGGAAGCTAGATAAGCATATGAGGGAGAAGGGAATAGAGGGTTATGCTGATAGTTAGATGAGGAAAGATGGGAGTAGGTTTGAGTGGAGCATAAATGCCGGCATGGGCTGGTTGGGCCGAATGCCCTGTTCTGGGAACGAAGAGGATTGTAAAGAAATAGTCTGATTTTACAAGTTTATGTTCACCACGTGGAAATTTAACACCAGGAGCAAACATCAGGAATTCAAGTGTGCGTTCCAATGATTTTCAAACCAAAATGATCAAAAACTTGTAAAATGAACCCCCTTCTGGACATTTTCAACTCACAGTCCCCAGACCACTGAAGGCTGGTGAGGGGATTCCAGGGGCTCTGCAAGATAACCAGATTTCTGTCCAAATGTTCCCAGATGTCAGTATTTTTTTGATTTGTTTTGACTTCATAGCACATTCTTCTGTTGCCTTTATATAATTTTAAAAAACAAATTAAAAAAATATCTGAAATGATAGCAGTTTTTCTTTGAATAGCTACCACATCTTTTGGAATTTAGGACAGGGGATTGACCCCAGTACGGATCTTTGGTACAATCACAGTATTTTTGCCACCAACAATGGGACGCATTCTTTGCCTTCCTTTACCAGTTTTAAAAGAGAATACGCAGATTGAATTGAAGAAAAAAGAATTGAACTGTTCAATATTGCTGGTGACGTATTTAATTTGTAGTCTCTATCACTCAAGGTTTTTATTGGACTTAAAGCTGTGATTTGTAAATATGATTGTTCTATTAATGAGCAGGCATGCTGGAGTTAAAATTTGTAACGTGATTCATGTTGTGCTTGTGCTAAATTTCTGATACCGACTGGATAAAGACAAAAGGACATCTTGCCAATTGAAACTTTAGGAATTTTAATAACATATGACAGTGGAATTCATAACTAGTTGTAGTGGTATAAAGTACACGTCTGAATTTATCTTAACTTCAAATTCAGCAGAGAATTGTATTCTGCTTGGAGCATAAAAGTCTGCACAGTCTGGTATCTTGAAATAATTAAAGTGCTGTGGGGCATCTCTTGTGATCACTGTTTTGTATTTAGTAACTCCTTGATGGTATTAATGGGTAGAGGGCGGCTTAGGAGTTGACAGTTTAAATACTTGTTCAGGCAGGCCAGACTTAAGTCAGCTTGCTTTCCATTGAAGGAAACTGGCTCATAGCTCCTTCCCAAATCTGTGAAGTACTAACCTAGATAGTACAAATATGTAAAATGATGAGCATCAGCTCTTGGTGAGCTCCAGGATGACTTAAAAGGCAATTGGTGGTTATGGGTGTGAAAGTAATGTTCTGAACCTCCCTCCATCTGGTTGGCTGGGACTCTGTCAAATCCAAATTTACAGCCTTGAGGTCCGCATTCCTCAACTTGAGGACATTTCCCTACATAAATTTTAACTGTGTCAATTGCAGATAAGGCCATCTCTTCGTATCGCTCTCCACCCACATCCCCTTTCCACCGCCGCCCCCCCCCCCCCCCCCCCACAAACCCTACTTCCTTCTGTGTCCACCCCTGGGGAAAAAAACTCAACTGCACTTCTGAAATCCCAACTGTCTAGACTCTGGCCCTACATTCACCATGACATTTCTGCAGCTACCGATCTGCTCAACCACACCCTCACCACTATCTTTGATGCCCTAGTCTCTACTAAAACAATTACCCTCTCTCACCCTGGCTGTTCCCCCTGGTACGGTCTTAAGTCCAAGGGACGCAGACTTGAACGGATATGGCGGACAACTGGTTTAATCATTCACCGCCAGATCTGGCTGGATCACATAAAGCACTATCGGGCCCTGCTCTCGTCTGCTAAAATTGCTCACTATTCCAGAATCATTCTGGAATGCAAAGATAAACCCCGGCTCCTATTCTCTACTGCTAACCGTCTTCTTAAACCCCTCTCCCCTGTCTCCTCTATCCTCACCGCCGATAACAAGTGTGAGGAGCTCATGGATCTCTTTGTCTCTAAGATTGAGACCATCCGTTCAGCTACCTCTGCCACTTCCCTTCCTTCCCCTAGCCCACCGGGCCAAACTTCCTCTAAGGTTCCCCCCTGCCCTAGCCCTGAACTCACATCTTTCTCCAGTTTCTCTCCGATCTGCGCTCATCCTGTCTGAGACCCACCTCCTGCTCCCTCGACCCTATTCCCACCAAACTGCTGACCACCCAACTTCCTTTTCTTGCTCCCATGTTAGCTGGTATTGTTAGCGGTTCACTCTCCTCAGGTACTGTCCCCCTCTCATTCAAATCTGCCGTCATCTCCCCTCTCCTCAAAAAACCAAACCATGATCCCTCCGTCCTTGCAAACTACTGCCCCATTTCCAACCTTTCTTTCCTCAAGTCCTTGAACGTGTTGTTGCTTCCCAAATCCCTGCCCGTTTTTCCCGCAATTCCATGTTTGAATCCCTCCAATCAGGTTTCTGCCCTTGCCACAGTACTGAAACGGCTCTCCTCAAAGTCACAAATGACATCCTTTGTGACTGTGACAAAGGTAAACTATCCCTCCCCGTCCTTCTTGACTTGTCTGCAGCCTTTGACACGGTTGACCACTCCATTCTCCTCCAACGCCTCTCCACCGTCGTCCAGCTGGGTGGGACTGCAGTCGCCTGGTTCCATTCTTATCTATCTAATTGTAACCAGAGAATCACCTGCAACAGCTTCTCTTCCCGCTCCTGCATCGTTACCTCTGGTGTTCCCCCAAGGATCTATTCTTGGCCCCCTCCTATTTCTCATCTACATGTTGTCCCTTGGCATCATCATCTAAAACATAGCGTCAGTTTCCACATGTACGCTGACGACACCCAGCTCTACTTCACTACCTCTTCTCTCGACCCCTACACGGTGTCTGAATTGTCAGACTGCTTGTCCAACATACAGTTCTTGATGAGCAAAAATCTTCTCCAATTAAATATTGGGAAGACTGAAGCCACAAACTCCGTTCCCTAGCCACTGATTCCATCCCTCTCCCTAACATCTGTCTGAGGCTGAATCACACTGTTCACAACCTTGGTGTCATATTTGACCCTGAAATGTGCTTCCAACCACATATCCGCCTCCGTAACATCATCTGTCTCTGCCCTTGCCTCAGCTCATCTGCTGCTGAAACCCTCATCCATGCCTTTGTTACCTCTAGATTTGACTGTTCCAACGCACTACTGGCTGGCCTCCCACATTCCACCCTACGTAAACTTGAGGTCATCCAAAACTCGGCTGCCCGTGTCCGAACTCGCACCGTCCCGTTTGCCCATCCAACCTGTGCTCGCTGACCTACATTGGCTCCTGGTTAAGCAGCGCCTCGATTTCAAATTTCTCATCCTTGTTTTCAAATCCCTCCATGGCCTCGCCCCTTCATATCTCTGTAATCTCCTTCAGCCCTACAACCCCCCCCCCCCCCCCCGAGATATCTGTGCTCCTCTAATTCTGCCCTCTTGAGCATCCCTGATTATAATCGCTCAACCTTTGGTGGCCGTGCCTTCTGTTGCCTAGGCCCTAAGCTCTGGCATTACCTGCCTAAACCTGTCCGCGCCTCAACTTCTCTTTCCTCCTTTTAAGACGCTCCTTAAAGCCTACCTCTTTGACCAAAATTAGTCACCTGCCCTAATTTATCCTTATGTGGATCGGTGTCAAGTTTTTGTCTTAAAATACTCCTGTGCAGCGCATTGGGACGTTTTACTACGTTAAAGGCACTATATAAATACAAGTTATTGTATTTTGACAATAGATCCCTTATAGTTTTTGTCAAAAACATTACTCTTGAACAATATTTTTTGTTAACTTGAACATAACATAAAAAATAGGAGCAGGAATAGGCCACTTGGCCTCTCGAGCCTGCTCCGCCATTCAATAAGATCATGGCTGATCTTGGGCTCAAAGCCACTTCCCCGCCCGCTCCTCATAACCCTTCACTCCCTTATCTTGCAAAAATCTCTCTATCTCCACCTTAATGTATTTAATGACCCAGCCTCCACAGCTCTCCGGGGCAGAGAATTCCACAGATTTACGACCCTCTGAGAGAAGAAATTTCTCCTTATCTCAGTTCTAAAAGGGCGACCCTTTATTCTAAAACTGTGCCCCCGCGTTCTAGATTCCCCACGAGAGGGAACATCCACTCAGCATCTACCTTGTCGAGCCTCCTCCGTATCCTATATGTTTCAATACAATCGCCTCTTATTCTTCTAAATTCCAACGAGTATAGGCCCAACCTGCTCAACCTTTCCTCATAAGTCAACCCCCTCATCTCTGGAATTAACCTAGTGAATCGTCTCTGAACTGCCTCCAATGCAAGTATATCCTTCCTTAAATAAGGAGACCAAAACTGTACGCAGTACTCAAGGTGTGGTCTCACCAATACCCTGTACAGTTATTGCAGGACTTCCCTGCTTTTATACTCCAACCCCTTTGAAATAAAGGCCAACATTCCATTTGCCTTTTTAATTACTTGCTGTACCTGCATGCTAACTTTTTGTGTTCCATGCACAAGGACCCCCTAGGTCCCTCTGAACTGTAGTATTTTGTAATCTCTCCATTTAAATAATTAGCTTTTTTTCCTGCCAAAGTGTATAACCTCGCAATTTCCCACATTATACTCCATCTGCCAAATGTTTGCCCACTCACTTAGCCTCTCTATATACCTTTGCAGGTTCTTTGAGTCCTCTACACAACTTGCTTTCCCACCCATTTTTGTATCATCTGCAAACTTGGCTACATTACACTCGGTCCCTTCATCCAAGTCATTAATGTAGATTGTAAATAGTTGGGGCCCCAGCACCGATCCCTGTGGCACCCCACTAGTTACCATTTGCCAACCGGAAAATGACCCATTTATCCCAACTCTCTGCTTTCTGTTAGTTAGCCAATTCTCTAGCCATGCTAATATAGTACCCCCAATTCCGTGAGCTCTTATCTTATGCAGTAACCTTTTATGTGGCACCTTATCGAATGCCTTCTGGAAATCCAAATACACCACATCCACTGGCTCACCCTTGTCCACCCTGCTCGTTACCTCCTCAAAAAAACTCCAGCAAATTTGTTAAACATGATTTCCCTTTCATAAAACCATGCTGACTCTGCTTGACTGCATTATGATTTTCCAAATGCCCTGCTACTGCTTCCTTAATGAAGGACTCCAACATTTTCCCAACAACAGATGTTAGGCTAACTGGTCTATAGTTTCCTACTTTCTGTCTCCCTCCTTTCTTAAATAGGGGTGTTACATTTGCGATTTTCCAATCCGCTGGGTCCTCTCCAGAGTCCAGGGAATTTTGGTATATTGCAACCAATGCATCCACTGAAATATTTCCCTGCTCCCATATTCTCAATGGACTGTTCCACTGTTAATATCCAGGTGTGGATCAAGCCTGTTTGACTTGCATTCTCTGTTCTGATTTCATGCCATGAATCAGTCTGTATGAAAAAGGGGAAAAATTAAAATAGAAGATATAAATTCAGCATGTTAAACTTTTAAACATTGTATGTTATGAAAATGAGCTGTAGTTATCTAAAGTACATCATCCAAAATGCAGAATCCATCTATATCACCTTTATTAATACTTGTATGGCTGCAAGGTAGTCCAGGAGCAGCCATTTTTGTAGAAATTCCCCTGCAATTATACCATAGGTTAGGAGTCCTAATTTAAGGACACCGTATTCATGATGCAGCATTCCTTTCCAAGGTCATTCTGAATTCCAGCTATGATGTACATAGAATGAGTAATGAGGAGATCATCTTTAATGAGGGTGCCATTAATCTGGTCACTTGATCTAGAAGTATAGCTTTAGTCCAATGAAAGAAGCTTTGTTAAGCTTAGCGTAAAAACCTCTGCTTGGAATTTCCATGGGCGTTCTCCCGATCGTCTGCTGAAGTTACGGCAGGCGATCAGGAGAACCCACACAAACACAAGTCTTGATTATTAAACTGAAAAGCACAAGAATAGTGAGGTCTTTTGTATCGAACTGAGCAAAGGTCATTAGAGTTAGATTTCATCTTGCCATTCTTTCATAGATTTTTGTGGTAGAATTCTCTTTGTACTCCTCGACATTTTCATCTTCTGAATAGTCCAAACAAAAATGAAACAATTTGAATACTGTTAAATCTGATTGTTTCTTTTCTTAATTATACTTTTATCTTCCTGCTCCTAAATTAGAGAAAGGTGATTAAGAGGACAGATCCAGACTGTCTTCCCTTTCCTTTGTGGTCTTGATTGCCGTGTGATGTAAACACGCATCTGGCAGGACTGGGTAATGCTGAAAATTAGACCTTGAAAGTAAGACTCTTGGAAAAACTAAAATTGATTGAAAAGGTTCAGCGAAGTATTAACCTTTGGTGTGCTGCTGACATTTCAGCTTTGATGAACTGAAAAAACTGTCGTTTGCTGAAAATCATCTCAAATCTTTGAAGGTGGCAGGACAAGTTGATAAGGCTGTTAAAAAGTATACGGGAGCCTTGGCTTTATAAATAGAGCCATAGAGTACAAAAGTAGGGAACTTATGCTGAACCTTTAGAAATCACTGGTATGCCTTAGCTGGAGTATTGTGTCCAATTCTGGGCACCACACTTTAGGAGAAGATGCAGAGATTTATTAGAATGGTACCAGAGATGAGGGACTTTAGTTACGTGGAGAGACTAGAGAAGCTGGGATTGTTCTCCTTAGAGCAGATTTATAAGGGAGATTTAATACAGGTGTTCAAAATTCTGAGGGTTTTGATAGAGTAAATAAGGAGAAACTGTTTCCACTGGCAACAGGGTCGCTAACCAGAAGGCACAGATTTAAGATGATTAGAAAAAGAACCAGAGGGGAGATGAGGAAACTTTTTTTTAATGCAGGGAGTGGTTATGATTTAGAATGCACTACCTGAAAGGGTGGTGGAAGCACATTCAGTAGTAACTTTCAAAAGGACATTGGATGTATACTTGAATAGGAAAAAATTGCAGGACTATGGGGAAAGACCAGTAGAGTGGGACTAACTGGATAGCTCTTTCAAAAGGGAAGGTTATGCTTGAGCAACCGTTTTGAATTATTTGAAGAAGTAACAAAATGTAGATAAGGGTAGTGCGGTAGATGTAATATATTTGGATTTTCAAAAGGCCTTTGATAAGGCCGGGAATCGGAAATACAATTTCAAAATTTGGCGCTAATACCAAATTGGGGCATGCAGTTAAAACTGAGGAAGACTGCGACAAAATATAAGACGTTAATAAACTTGCAGAATGGCTGTGTAAATGGCAAATTAATTTCAATATAGATAAGTGAAGTGGTGTATTTTGGTAGGAGAAATAAGGAGGCTACATACTCCTTGGAAAATAACAAGTCTAAATGGGGTAGAGGAGGAAAGCGATCTAGAGGTACATATTCACAAACCATTTAACGCAGGTTAACAAGGCCATAAAAAGGTCTTTAAGTTTATGCAGGGGTTTGATAGGGTAGATGTAGAGAAAATGTCCCGTAATTTGCAGCCCTTACGGATGCGTATGCGCCCATAAGGGCCGCGTAAGTTCCAGGTTTTCGCATGCGAGAAAACCCGGAACTTGCGATCGGTCAATTCTCTTGACAGTTCCTCCGCATCCCTGGGAAAAGGGCATCCGTGGGTGGAGAGTTGTGCTATTTGCCCAACTTATGCCCAGTGAATGCCTGTGAAATTCTTAGCTGGTAAAAGCAGGTCTTACGTAGGCATAAGAGTTTGAACCTATGCAATAAGGTAGTTATTTTTAGTCCCTTTAAAACATTTACATTTATTTTTCATTTGTTTTAAATATTGAATTAAATGGCATTTTAATTAATTTTAAATGTTTTTTTTTCATTTATTTGATGTGTACGAGTATTTTGGGGGTATTCCCATTCATGCTTATGGGGTTTCCGTATATACGGAATCCCCATAAGTATGAATGGGGATCCCCTTCTTTCATTGGGCTGGCCCACATGATCCCAGCTTCTACCCACGCGTACCCGTAATCTCTGTAGCTCCCGGACCACCAGGTACACGGGCATTTTATTTGCAGATTGGAAGCATTTCCCCGCAGGAAGCTTCCGACCGCAAATTCAGGGCCAATGTTTCCGCTTGTGGGGGAATCCAATATAAATATAAGATTCGTCACCATTAAATCCAATAGGGAATTTGGGAGAAACTTCTTTACCCAGAGTGGTTAGAATGTGGAACTTCCTACCACATGGAGTAGTTGAGGTGAATAACATAGATTCATTTAAGGGGAAGCTAGATAAGTACATGAGGGAGAAAGGAATAGAAGGTTATGTTGATGGGGTTAGATGAAGTAGCGTGGGAGGAGGCTCATGTGGAGCACAAACACTGGCATGGACATCTGGGCCGATTTGTGCTAAAAAAAAACTCTATGGCCGGAATTTTCTTTACCTTGGCAGGTCCGGTGCGGGCGGTGGCCATGGCGCGTCACAACTCCGCTGCTGGCTCCATCTCCCACTGTTGAAAATGAACTTACCTTAATGGGGCCTATTAAGCACGCCCAGCGTGTTATCGGCCCAATGAGATGGTGCGGGTCTGGAAACATCATTCATGACGTGTTTTCAGACGGGATCTTTAAAGGGACCATGGCCACATTATATTTGACGTTTCATCTAACATAATGCTGCCTGTGCACTACAGCATTGGAGTGCTGCAAACACTGACACTGGCTGCACAGAGGCAGAGGGCTGCACCCAGGTTCACCGATGACTCCCTCCATGTGCTTAATGAGGGAGTCAGAGCACGCAGGGAGGTCCTCTTCCCTTCCGATGGGTGGCAGAGACCTCCCCAGGAGACCAAGACAGCCTGGTTGCAGATTGCAGAGGAGGCCACGAGCAAGGATGTGGTCAGGAGGACCTGAATGCAGTACTGCAAACGTTTCAATGATCTAATTAGATCAGGAAACATTAGCACGAAGCCATACTCAACTGCATCTGCTGTGCCTCTCATCACATCCCCATCACTCTGCCTTCCCTACCCTACTCCTGCACATCCTTACTCACCCCAACATACCTTGCACCTCCATTCATCCCTCTCTATCTACATTATCACATCCCCATCTCAGTAGCCACCCCTCACACTCCCCCTCATCCTAGTGCAATCATACCAACTAACAACACACAAGGGTAGCCACTTGGGTGTTTTATCCAATGTTTATGTAAAGTTTCTGTTAATGTGGTGTCAAACATAAAAATCTTTATTTTCAACACTTTTCTGTCTTGGACAGATTTCTGTGCACCTTTGGAAGTGGCTTAGTGAGTTGCAGTGAATGGTGAGATGTAATGGTACCCCCACAATGGTGGTGAGTGTGAAAGGAATGGCTTGGGCATTGTAGGGATGCTTTATGGTGTTGGTGTGGGTTGGTGCCAACCTGGCACATCATGTGGCAGCCATATGGGTGTACAGCATAAAGTTAACAAAATCTGGTCATGATGAGGCCATCCCTGGCCTCCCAGGCAGCAATGTGCTCGGGTGCCCTCTGTCCTGTGCAGTATCGAGTGATTGTGGAGAAGGTTGGTGCTGCTGGTGTTGGGGCTCATCATTCTGAGGACCAAGGTGAGAGAGTATAAACGGCACCCTTGTTGATGGAATAGATGGCAGGTGAAGTACAGATGACAGTAGCACTCAGTCAGTGGTGAGAGTGTTCTTCCAATGTGATGACACTGAATGGAGACTTTGTTGGAAACACTTGCCGCCTGCAGAATCTGTGCTGGAAATGGACTGAGCAACAGCTTCTGCCCAAGGAAAGTGATCATCTGTCAGGTGGGAGCTTTTACTGTACATTTGATGCTGTCAAGTAATAAGCTGGAGCAATGGCTATGGAACTCCCGCCTCAGGTTAACAGACGTGGATCCCGAGCTGCGTGAATCCCGTGGTCATGCAGGGAAATTTAAAAAGTAAGTGAAAAAAGGCTCTTAAGTGCCTGTAAACTACTTGATAATCATCTCAATTGGGTCAGCTCCGTAATGACAGATGCACTTGGGGGAAAGGAGTGTTGGAGCGAGATGACAGCTGGTTCCTGACCCGTTGTCAAAAATAACAACTTTCCCACCCGACATGCCACCGATTGCGCCCGCTACCACCCCGGAAAATTCTGGCCTATGTAATTCTTTCAAAGAGCCAGCACAAGCACGATCATCACAGGTCAACATTTTTCAAATTAAAAACAGTGATGGGAACACAGCAAATCAGTAAGTGTTCGGATGACGGGTACATTCATGAACAGTCACAACCTGTCTTTTTCCAGCTGCTGAGTGACCTGTATATTTCCAGCATTTTTAGGTTTTTTTTTAATTTCACATTTTCAGTTTCCTTTTTATTTTAGCCAAAGCTTTTCAGCCAAGTCTCAAATAGATGTTGGGGTCAGTGAAGCAGAGGAAATAAGGTAAGTAAAAGCATTGCAAGCCTTCCCCCCGCATCTTATTTTTCTCCCCATTTCTCCTGTAGACATATACTGAGATATGGTTTATTTGCTACTAGCAGCCCTCTGGTACCTTGATCAGTGCTGAGGCCAAATGTAGCTCCACAACATTTGCCCTGACTGAGTTCAGCTAATTCAGTGTAAAACAGGAATTAAATATAGGACATTTGGATAAGTGTCTTCGTTCACTAGGCCATCGAGGGAACTCTAAATGTTTTTATTTCAGTTGGAGTGTCATAAGAACAAGAACATATTTTAATCTTCCTGTTGTCATTTTAGTTGCCGTTATATAAAAATATAAGCGAGTAGCTTTTTAGTAAATATCCTTAACATGCAATACTGCACAAATGAGGCACATCATTGAGTACTTGGTTCTATGACTCTCATTGTGAACAAATTTGAATGTTACCAAATGCTCTGCTTTTCAGGGTAGAACGAAAAACTGCCCTTTCAGTTGTGTAAAGCCATCTGTGTGGTATAGATGTCATTGGGCACCTGAATACAGCTGAAGTAAAGAGAGAACTTGCATTTATATAGCACCTTTCACGGCCTTGGGACGTCCCAACGCGCTTCACCGCCAACTAAATGCTTTGAAGTGTTGTCACTGTTGTAATGTAGGGAATCGCGGCAGCCAATTAGCATACAAGGTCCCACAAACAGCAGTGAGGTTAACTGACCAGATAATCTATTTTTAGTGCTAGCAGTTGAAGGATTAATGTTGGCCAGGACACCGGAAGAACTCCCCTGCTCTTTTTTTGAATAATACCATGGGTTCTTTTATGAGGGGGGCAGAGGGGATCTCTATTTTTAATGTCTCATCCGAAAGATGGGACCTACGACTGCACTGAAGTGTCAACCTAGACTATGTGCTCAGGTCTTTCCTTTCTGATCCAGATGCGTGAGAGCTACCAGTGAGCCAAGGCTGACACCTTAAGTAATTGAAGAAGGAGCAAAGTTTTCATACTGTGCTAACTCTATCTTCTAGCATTTATCTAAAAAGTCATCTATGTGTAGGGGGGTATGTATATTACTATATCTCTAATTGTTTTTTTCATATTTTCCACCTTTTTTTCTAGATTATTCAAGAGATTCGGAACAGGACTCTTCAGAGTGTATGCAAACATAAAACTATGCCACATGGCATCTTGGATTTAACATCATCCCAGCGGCGGACTTTACTGAAACACATCCTGGTCAATGACAAATACAAGTTTTTGTATTGTTATGTACCCAAAGTTGCGTGCTCTAACTGGAAACGTGTTATTAAAGTTCTGAATGGTGTGCTGGACAATGTGCATGTGCAGATAAAAATGGACCACAAGAATGATCTGGTCTTCCTCGGCGATTTAAAGAACAGTGAAATTAAATACAGGCTGAAATATTACTATAAGTTCATGTTTGTTCGAGACCCAATGGAGCGAATGTTGTCAGCTTATAGAAACAAGTTTGGAGAAATTGAGGCATACCAGAGGAGGTTTGGAATGGAGATAGTGAGAAGGTATAGGAAAAACGTGGGGCAGTCCAAGGGGGATGATGTTACTTTTACAGAATTTCTCCAGTACTTGGTGGATGAAGATGTCGAAACAATGAATGAACATTGGATGCCAGTTTACAATCTGTGCCAACCATGTGCTGTGATGTATGACTACATTGGCTCCTATGAACGATTGCACAGTGATGCACGCTATGTACTTCAAAGTGTTGGGGCACCACACAGTGTTGAGTTTCCTCACAGACAAGCATGGTATAAACCTATCACTAAGGAGACCTTGCATTACTACCTATGTAAAGTGCCACAAGAACTTCTGAATGAACTTTTACCAAAATATATTCTAGATTTTTCACTCTACGCTTATCCTCTCCCAAATGTTACAAGTGAATATTGCAGACATTGAAGGGCATCGTTATCCACGCTGTGGGGGTGGGAAAGCTTTTTCCCATTTATTTTTTTAAATGCTAGATGTGAAGGGGTCATTGGCATTGCAGAAATGTTATATCGTTGCTTTTGCGTGATGTCATAATATACACACATGACACTGGGATAATTACCTTCCTAGCATGGTGACAATTCCACCCCAACACCTCCCGCCTCCCATCTCAAAGCTTTGAAAGTTTTGCCATCAATGATTAGTTAGAATTGAATTTTGTGGGTTATTGCCCCAGGACCAGTATTACTGACACTAACTGCTTTTGGTTTCAAAGTCATTGTTCCAGGTGCGCTAAAGAAAAGACAACAATCTTTGAGCTATTTGAACTTTTTATCCTTCTATGGTCCCTGTATTGACATTTTATTGTTTACTTTCATTTTATTTTTCTGTTCCTTTTCCTCTTCATTTTTCTTTATTTCCTTTGCTCCTCGTATATTTCCATCTATTCTTTTATCAATAGGAAATTCTCCAGTTACTTGCCATTGGGTAGCACTCATTAGAATCCTATTGTATAGTAACCAATCCCACCCAGTGTCAACAATCTAACAATAGCAACACAGTGAATCTTACTGGGGCCATGGAAGACATATTTTTCCAGGTCCAGACCATTGTCTTCCTTTTACTTTTTTTTAAAAAGTACAGGTCTCACACTTTGAATCAGTGTTATTTCTAGCTCCTGGTTACTTTTTAATAGCTTCTTAATTCTGGTAGAATGCAAAAACCTTGATCGTGCAATGGAGGATTGGCTGTTGACACTGACCATGCGTATGGATTTGACACACTTTTTAAATGTACACAGAGTGCACTAGGCCCTTGTGATCTTGCTCTTTGCTTATACCTCCCTCTAAAGAAATTGCATGGAACACCACTTGCTTTTTCATGGATTCTACAGAATGGTGGTGGAACATCTAATGTATGTATAGATTATAAAAGCTGATATGAGCAGATTGGAATACAGTTCACTGGGCACAGGGAGGGCTCATGGTAGCACAATTTTTTAAAATAGGTATATTTTTTATGGAGATGTTACATTACAGGTCAAATAAAATATTACCACTTTGACTTTTTTTTCCCCATTTGCCATTAGTGACTGGTGTGTATTTCTCTGCTACATTTTCAAACCAGGCATTTGACTAAATGTCTATATATATCTGATGATCTGGACATGTTGCCAAAATAGGCTGTACTTCATTGCTGGCACCATGTTGTAAAGCAATCAGCGTATGATTCCAGAGTACTAGAGCAGTTGCAAACTGAACAATGGCAATCTTCACATTTACTTACAGTACCTTAACCAAAGCACCAGGGTTCATTTCTAGAGGGATAGAATTGAAAAAGCAGAGAAATTGTGTTAATTGGTCTAACCAAGGTTCTATACAAGTTTAAGAGTACTGTGTAGAGTTCTGGTCCCCATATTATAAAAAGGACACTGGTGAAGGTGCAATTTTCTTTGGTATAACCTCTCCGTTCTGGTATCATTCTAGTAAATCAGGAAAGATTGAACAGGCAGGGGCTCTTTTCTCTAGAAAAAAAGACTGAGGGGTGCCCTGATAGCGGTCTTTAAATCAGTTTCTCTGATATTGGGAACAATGATTCAGCTACTTCTTGTGCAATCAATCCCTCCATTGTCTGATCCAGGAATAATGGATTAAATTTCAGCTGGAGGAAATACAATACTCTATTATTTAAAACATCATTAAATTCAAACAATATTAGTTCAATAATTTTTTTTCAGTTTTATACTCAACATTAGCTGAAAAATAAAAATTAATGCATTTCAAATTATTTCCTCTGTCCCTTTAACATCTGTTTATAATGGACAGAAGTACCTCTGGGCAGTAAATTACAGGAATGTGAATGGATTTGGATACAAGCATAACTAGGTTGCTGCTCAGCCTGTAAGGAAATTAATGTGGACCGTATTTGTAGTACAGACTGGGCATAAGTGCTGCCACCCAATTTCTCACTGCCCACTCACCTAAATCCTGCTGCTAGTAATGATACTGCCTGGTACAAAATTTGTACCTGAGTAAATTTTTAAACAAAGTGTTTAAAATCATGGTATGAGTATTAAGCAGGAGACTGATACAGAAAATGCTGGAAATACTCAGCATCAGTGGAGAGAAAAAACTGAGACTGATACAGTCACAGTGACCTCAGAATATAATCTGCAAATATGTAATGGTCAAGTTACCACCAACTGCACTTTCTGGTATAGGTCATTTACTCCCTTGTAAACATGCAGTTGTAGTCCAGAAGCATTTGGGGTTGCCTCGATGGAGACTTGCCTCCTCTAGCCATTGGCAATCATTGCTAGCTCCCATGCAAGCACTCCCAAGCACTGGTGGTGTCATAACTGAAGACCACCCTCACCAGCGCTGAGAAGTATTGACTGGCAGTTGACGCATTGCACCACCTGATGACCATCCTGACCAGCAGTGGAATGAAACGCATCACATGGACCACAAAATGGCTCTGGAGGCATATTTGCATGTTGCAGTGAGGAGAGGAACCTAGAAAGTTCCAAGGGGACTGCCAAGCCAAGCAGCAACTCATTGAGCTTCACAGCAGTTGCTATTGCTTACTTTGTCCCTCCCCAGCGTACATTGTGAGGAGGATGTCACCACCACCCCACCATCCGTGCCTGTTGAGGATGCGGTCTATGCTATGCCAGCTGCCATTGTTGACACTGTGTTTTAATCTGAACTTGTTACACTAAAATGAATATCTGCTCTTTGATTTACTGGCTGCACAAGTAAATCCAGTGTCCAACATTGTGTTTATTTAAAACAACAGAAAATGCTGGAAACACTCAGCAGGTCAGGCAGCATCGTGGAGAGAGAAAGTTAACGTTTCAGGTCGATGACCCTTCGTCAGAACTGGAAAAAGTTAGAGAAGTAACAGATTTTTAAGCAAGTGTGAGGCAGGGAAATGGAGGAGGGGAGGAAAGAACAAAGGGGGAAGGTCTGCGATAGGCAGGAAGGCAGGAGAGATTAAATGACAAAAGGGATGATGGTGCAAGGCAAAAGGAGATGGTAAGGGGATAAGTTAAACAAAAGATGACAAGATGAGGTGTAAATGGCAATAGCAGAATCATCAACAGCTGCCATGTGAGAAAAAATATAGGGGCCGAGGTTATAGTCTGAAATTGTTGAACTCTTATGTTGAGTCCAGAAGGCTGCAAAGTGCCGAATCGAAAGATGAGGTGCTGTTCCTCGAGCTTACATTGAGCTTCATTGGAACAATGCAAGAGGCCGAGGATGGAGAGATCAGAGTGGGAGTGGAGAGTTGAGTTAAAGTGACAGGTAGCTCGGGGTCACACTTACAGACTTAACGGAGGTGTTCCACAAAGCCAATCTGCGTTTGGTCTCCCCAAAGTAGAGTAGACCGCATCGTGAGCAGCGAATACAGTATACTAAATTGCAAGTACAAGTAGTAAATCGCTGTTTCACCTGGAAGGAATGTTTGAGGCCCTGGACAGTGGGGAGGTGTTGCATCGCCTGCGCTTGCACGGGAAGGTGCCATGGGAAGGGGTGAGAGAGGACTGGACCAGGGTGTCGTGGAGGGAGCAGCCCCTTCGGAATGCTGAAAGGAGGGCAGGGGAAGATGTGTTTGTTGGTGGGATTACACTGGTGGTGGCGGAAATGGCAGAGGATGATCTGTTGAATGTGGAGGCTGGTGGGGTGAAAGGTGAGGCTAAGGGGAACCCTATCATGGTTCTGGGTGGGAGGGGAAGGGGATCCCTCGTGTTTATTTAGCTGTCCCCTTAAGAAACAAATGCTTAGTACTACAACAAATAACAATCTTTCTCCAGAAAGAGAAATTACTTAATTAATTTACATTTAAGGCATACTTAGATAATCTAGTTTGTTTTAGTTATGTTAGGAATCAGAAAATAATTGAAGGCAACATTGGGCTCTAGAGGGATTTATCAGGGTAGGTTAGGCATGTGCATAGATATGCCTAATGAGCCAAAAAGGCACACTGTTGTGTATGTACCTTTAAGGGAATAACTGGTCTCAGACTGCAGTACCGGCAGTGACCACCCCTGTATAAAAGGCCCTAGCAGGCTTCTGTAGTTTCAGTTTCCAGGTTGTCTCCATTCAGTAAAGACTTGTTATAATCAACTCCTGCAGTCCGTGTCTCAATTATACACGGACATAATACTGGCGACGAGTAAGAAACGAACTTACCTGCAACTCGGCAGCACCTCAGACGACGTTATTGAAGGTCGAAGCCAGAAGAAAAAAAAATAATCCAAAGAAACTCGAGAGACGGGCGTCGACCGTGGGCAACCGCCCTCCAAATCATCGAATTGAACAGTGCAGGAGAGACTGTCGAGAGCCGGGCTTGATCTCCAGTCTGTGGTTTCCCAGCTAATCGGGCTGGTGGCAGGTAGTGCACTGATCCTTCCTGGGCTGCGGCGGGCTAGAGCTCGATCGGATGGCTCTGCAACGGGGCCGGGCAGCGAGTCGGGAAGCAAAGAGAGAGGGTGGAGCGCACAGGGCGCGGCCGGTGCTTCGCAGCCGGGCAGCGTTCGGACCTAAGAGGAGGGAGGGAAGTGTCCCAGAGGGTCCGCTCCACGACGGGAACGGTTCTTCAATTAACGGAGCAAATATTGAAGCGCGATAGAAAAATAAAAATACCGCGGAGAGCGGCGTTGACAGCAGCGATCGGGGAGGCGCGAAGACCATAGGGCGTCGACATTACAGGATAGTAAAATAAATATAATCGGCAGCAACAGCGTTGGCAGCAGCGGCAGCGGCGGGAAAGCGTGGGAGGCGCCATCTTAACTCGGCGGGGAAGAAGGAAAAGCGCGGGAGGCACCATTTTGATCCATCGGGGACGAAGGCAAAGCGCGGGAGCCGCCATCTTAGATTTTCAAGATGCCAAAGACTGGCGATATCACTGCCTTCGATAATGCAATAGAAGACTGGACCACGTATGTGGAAAGAGTCGAGGTATATTGCGAGGCAAACAAAATAGCCGATGAGAAAAAGGCATCGGTATTGCTGAATTTAATGGGCGCAAGAACGTACGGCCTATTGCGGGACCTGATTACTCCAGCCAAACCGAAGGCGAAGAGTTTTAATGAAATTGTTGCTATCCTACAGGAACACCTAAATCCTACACCGCTGCTGATAGCAGAAAGATTTAAATTCCACAGGAGAAATCAGCATAAAAATGAGAGCAATGCTGATTACCTTACGGAACTACGCAAGCTATCAAAGCACTGCCAGTTCAGAGCAGGACTGGCAGATACCATACGGGACAAATTTGTCTGTGGACTCCTGAGTGAAGGAACCCAGAAGAGGTTGCTCTCAGAGAAAGAGCTGACGCTAGATAAGGCTTTCAGCGTGGCAGTATCGTATGAAGCAGCAGCAAGGGGAGCTGCAGAAATACAACAAAAGCCACAGGAATACGGCACCCACGAAATGACACGGGGATTTGCAAAATGTTATCGCTGCGGCAGAACAAACCATGACCAGAAGGACTGCTGGTCCAAGGACAAAATATGCAGGCAATGCGGAAAGATGGGACACATTGCATGAGTTTGCAGGTCTGGGAAGAAGACCAATGACAACAAAAAGGCTACTAAGGAACCATACAGGAAAGTACAAAAGATGACGGACAGTAGTTCCGAAGACCAGATGAGCGATAGTGAATCCGGGAACAAGAGACTAAGCTGTCTCAAACTTCACAATGTAATCGCAAAAGAGGATCACCGAACCATTTGGGTCACCCTCACGATAGCAGGGTCCCAAGTCAAAATGGAATTGGATACAGGATCAGCTCTAACCGTCATGAATCGACAAGACTATGAGCGGCTATTCTCACACATACCCTTGAGAGAGACATCCATTGTCTTGAGGACGTATACGGGGCAAAAAGTATACCCCAGAGGAAAAATAAGGGTGCCTGTCGAATACAACGGCAAGAAAATACGGAAATTGTATCTCTACATTCTGCAAGATGGTGGACCACTGTTATTGGGACGTGAATGGATCAGAAAGATAAGTTTAGACTGGCACTCCATTCAGGCACTGACGGTGGCTGGTAAAAAGGATGACGACGTCACTCCTGGACGATTGTCAACAATCTTAGCTGACGCCAAAGAGGTATTTCAACAAGAACTGGGCGCTCTTAAAGGCGTAACCGCCTCGATAAAAATAGAGGAGAATGCAATTCCCAAGTTTTTCAATTCGCCCAGCCGTCGAGGCAGAGCTGGAGAAGGCAGGCGTGTTATCTAAGGTAGACTGGAGCGAGTGGGCGACACCCATCATTCCTGTCATGAAGAAAACGTTAAACAATAAGTCTGAGGAGCCAAGGAAGGTTCGCATCTGTGGGGACTTCAAGGTGATGATGAACCCAGTCCTTCACACAGTACAATATCCTCTTCCAAGGATAGAAGATCTCTTCGCCTCACTATCTGGAGGGAAGCGTTTTACAAAAATTGACCTAGTACAAGCACATTTGCAGATGGAGGTTGAAGAATCCTCTAGGAAGTATCTCACAATAAACACTCACAAAGGTCTTTACCAGTATAATCGACTGGTATTCGGAGTAGCATCAGCTCCAGCGATATGGCAAAGAGTGATGGAACAAGTCCTGCAAGGGATTCCGGGGACTCGGTGTTACTTGGACGACATCCTAGTGACAGGTGAAGATGACAGTGAACACCTTGCCACCCTAGAGCAGGTGCTCACTAGACTACGTGAACATGGGCTACGAGCCAATCGCCCTAAGTGCGAGTTTTTAAAGAAACAGATATCGTATTGTGGCCACGTAATTGATGAAGAGGGGTTGCATAAGTCCCCTGAGAAAATTGAAGCGGTAGTTAAGGCTCCAGCGCCTGAAAATGTGTCGCAACTGAGGTCATTCCTCGGATTGGTGAATTACTACCATAAGTTTTTGCCGAATTTGTCCACAATTCTGCATCCACTGAACGCCCGACTACGAACGGGAGTAGCATGGAAATGGAGCGATGAATGTAAGCGGGCCTTTCAGAAGAGTAAGGACCTAATCACTTCAAGAGAAGTATTGGCTCACTACAACCCATCACTACCGATAAGACTGGCGTGTGATGCGTCTCCCTACGGTGTTGGGGCGGTACTGTGACATCAATTCCTTGATAGTTCAGAGAGGCCGATAGCTTTTGCGTCACGCTCGTTAACTTCAGCCGAGCGTAACTACGCCCAGATTGACAGAGAGGCCCTCAGCCTGGTGTGGGGGGTGAAGAAGTTCAATCACTACCTGCACGATCAGAAATTTACTCTACTAACTGATCATCAACCTCTCGTCTCCATTTTTAACCCTCAGAAGGGCGTACCGATACTGACGGCACAATGGCTACAGAGGTGGTCCCTTTTCCTAGGGGCACACCAATATGACATCGAGTACAAAGGAACTAAACAGCATGGGAATGCTGATGGATTGTTGCGCCTACCGTTGCCGACAGTGGAAGAAGAACTGGCAGTGGATCCAGTGGAGTTATTCCACTCGACTATAGTCGAATGTCTCCGTGACGAATGCAAACATAGAAAAGGAAACACGAAATGACCAGACACTCTCCTGGGTCTATGATTTAACGGTGAAGGGATGGCCAGCACATGGCGAACCACTGCTGCCAGCATTCTCGCTGAGAAGAGAACAGCTGTCAGTGTGCAGAGGAACCTTGATGTGTGGATCCAGAGTAGTAATTCCACCCAAATTGAAGGATAGAGTGCTCAATGAGCTTCCTGAGGGTCATCTGGGAGGGGTAAAAATGAAGAACTTAGCCAGAGCATTTGTGTGGTGGCCAGGAATCGATAGAGAAATCGAAGAGATGACCAAGAGCTGTACAGGATGCCAGAAGGTCCAAAACGCCCCACCACAAGCCCCTCTACATCCATGGGAGTGGCCCTCATCTCTATGGCAAAGGGTGCACATTGATTTTGCTGGTCCCTTTATGGACTCGATGTTTTTAATTGCAGTGGATGCACATTCAAAGTGGCCAGAGGTAATAAAAATGTCCTCAACCACCACAGAAAAAACTATCAGTCTTACGAACCATATTCGCCAGGAATGGGCTGCCTGAACAGATTTGCTCTGACAATGGACCACAGTTTGCATCTGAAGAGTTCCGGAGGTTCTTAAAGAACAATGGTGTTAAGCATTACACATCCGCCCCATATCATCCAGCCACTAATGGATTGGCCGAGAGGTTTGTTCAAACATTCAAGAAGGCTATCAAGGCAATGTGTAATGAAAATATACCCCTACAACACAAGGTGGATAACTTCTTGTTTGCCTACACATACGGTTACCAACCAAACTTCAGCCATGATGTTCTTCAATCGAAGACTACGATGCCACTTGGATTTGGTTAAGCCAAACGTCAGAAGAGATGCGGAGAACAGGCAGTTTCAGAATATGAATGAAAGGCCGACCAGGAGTTTTAAGATAGGTCAACCAGTTTTGGCCCGGGACTACCGCACAGAGAAATGGCAGCCAGGAACGATCTGTACACGGCAAGGACCTCTAATGTATACCGTGGACGTTGGAGAGAGCATTGTAAGACGCTATGCTGACCAGATTCTAGAGTCACTGGAAAACGTCAACTCCACACCACGATCTGATACACCTGGCGATGAAACCGAAGTACCAATTGCATCTACCGCAGAATCGGTGATATTGGAAGCAGACAAACCAAACGACATTGATCCCGACTCAACCTTGCCAGAAGAACCTGATATCCCAGAGGCGTTATCCAGACAGAATCAGGAAGCCTCCTCAAAGACTGAACTTATAATTGCTTAACTTCAACCAATGCATCTAGCAACCGTAATTGTAATTAGTTATTATTTAGTTGTTAAATGAATGTTATGTACTGTTTATCTAAAAGGGGAGGAATTGTTGTGTATGTACCTTTAAGGGAATAACTGGTCTCAGACTGTAGTACCGGCAGTGACCACCCCTGTATAAAAGGCCCTAGCAGGCTTCTGTAGTTTCAGTTTCCAGGTTGTCTCCATTCAGTAAAGACTTGTTATAATCAACTCCTGCAGTCCTTGTCTCAATTATACATTGACATAATACACACTACTAAAGGTAATGCCATGGCCCCAGTATTAAATTATAGGTGTGGAAGTAAAATTCAAGTAACCAGAATTGTTGTCCTTTTGTTTGGATGCTTTGCTGTTATACAGCCCCTATTAAAAAGTTCTGTGTCAATTTTATTACAGATTGCATTTTAAACTGTGGCTTCAGGATAGAAAAGGTTCATGTTTTGTAGCCTGCCTCGGAAGGGGCGAAACCTCTACCCATCCCCTTACAAAGCAAATGCTGTTGGGGTGGGGACTCCCTTCGTTGGGACTTCCCACTTCCCTGGCCCATTCAAGAGCTCATGTAGTACTAGGGGCTGACATAACCAGAGAAATCAATGGTACCAATCTTCATGAAAAGGAGACCTACGCATGGAGGCAGAGGGTATAGCTGACGTGCTAAATGAATACTTTGCATCTGTCTTCACCAAGGAAGATGATGTGGCCATGGACATAGTGAAGGAGGAGGTAGAGGAGATACTGGATGGGATAAAAATTGATAGAGGAGTAGGGTTGCAAAGGGGTGGAAAGTTTCCGGTAAATTTCCGGAAATTTTCCACGGGAAGTTTAGCTTGGGAATTTTGCCCAAAAAAGCACATGCTAGCATAATATTGTTTTTTTTGTATTTCTTTCTTTTTTTCCCCCCACAGGTTCTCTCTTAAAATTACTAACAGAGATGGAATCTTAATTATTAAGGAATTTCTTAATCAATATATGTTTATCTTCTTACTTGGCTTGTTTTAATAATTACAAGTTTTGTGTGTGACTGTGAACAAATGTGTCCTGATTGGTTGGATGAGTGGATGAGCGATTAGCTCCCTCTATTTGTAATATTTGCATATCGAATTGTGATTGGCCTGCAGGCATCTGTAAGACTGCTATAGTTTTTTTAAGATCCAGGTTAGGGGTCCTGAGGGAAGTCATTTTGTTTTCTGCTGATGTTGTGATGATGCAGTAAGTAAATCAGACTTTATACCAAATAAACCAGTTACTTGTTGAACTCTGTTGTCCTTCAATTTAAAATATACAAAATAATACACTATTGGTGATGTAGCGTCGTGTGTGTACAGGTCATGCTTCCATCACATGGAGCATCAGCAAAAATGTACTCACCCTGTTGCAATCGTGCTGATCGACCCCAGTTCGACACAGAGATGAATGCCCTTTATTTCTCTGCATAGAACAATGCCACGTTTACCGTCGGATGTGTGGAAGCATTTTACCCCAGGCATTAAAGATGGAAAGACTGTGTACATGTGCAAACACTGTAGAAAGCCATATGTAAAGAATGCCACAAAGATGCAGCAGCATTTATCCAACGATCTTGGATCACAAAAGGTCTTTGCAGTAGTTACTGACAATGCTGCGAATATGAAGGCTGCTTGGGCTCAAGTGGAGGAGGCCTACCCTCATATTACGTCTATTGGGTGCGCAGCTCATGGGCTTAACCTGCTCCTCAAGGACATCATGGGTTTGAGAACCATGGAAGCACTGTACAAGAGAGCCAAGCAAGTTGTTAAGTATGTCAGGGGAAAACAGGTAGTTGCAGCAACCTACAACTCAAAGCAAATGACAAAGAACAAGAACACCACACTGAAGCTGCCCAACACTAGATGGGGTGGTGTTGTCATAATGTACAACAGCCTTCTGGAGGGTAAGGAGTCGCTGCAAGAAATGGCAATATCCCAGTCTGGGGATATGGAAACCACCATCAAGAAAATACTGCTGGATGATGTGTTTTGGGAGAGAGTGGTTAGCAGCCTTAAACTACTCTCGCCAGTAGCATCTGCAATTGCTCAGATTGAAGATGATGCTGTCTTGTCAGATGTCCTCAGGCTTTTTACTGATTTAAAAGGACAAATCAGCATTGCCCTACCCACATCCCTGCTGCTCAAAGCAGAGGAGAAGGCAATTGTTCAATTCATACAGACGCGTCAAGAATTTTGTGTCAAGCCGATTCATGCTGCAGCATACATGCTGGACCCAAAGCATGTTGGGAGACCAATACTTTCTGGAGAACAGATCAACAGCGCTTACAGTGTGATTTCTACCCTCTCACACCATCTCAATCTGGATGTGGGCAAAGTTCTGGAAAGTCTGGCAAAGTTCTCTACCAAGCAAGGTCTTTGGAATGGGGATGGGATATGGGAATCATGCAAGCATATCAGTGCACATACCTGGTGGAAGGGACTTTGTGCATCTGAGGCCCTGTCACCTATTGCATCGGTGATACTCCAAATCCCACCTTCATCAGCGGCCTCTGAACGAAACTGGTCACTTTTTGGGAATACGCATACAAAGGTGTGCAACAGGCTGACTAACAAGAGAGTGGAGAAACTGGTGGCTATCCGGGCGGACCTACAACTTATTGAGCCAGATACAGATGTGTCCACCACACAGCTAGACACTGACAGAGGAGGAAATGGACACGTCAGAGCCAGAGTCAGAGAATCAGGAGGAGCAATGAGGAGTAGAAGACTCATGAGTAGAAGACTCAAAGGGACAAAATAAGGACAAATTACAGGCTAAATAAGCTGACGCTCTTTATTTTATTTTAGATGGGTCTTTTTTGTGGGGGTTCAATAAAGTTCAAAATTATAACCTAAATAAAGTTTTGAAAGCCTGTTTTTATTTGTATGGAACAGTATGTCTATTTTGACGACAAAGATAATATAAGGGTCAGAGACAAAAACCATCAGTGTGCAAAAAAACTCAAAATTCCCGAAAATTCCCATGGGAAGTTTCCTCTTTTAAAAATTCCCAGAATTTTGCAACCCTATAGAGGAGGTACGAGAAAGGCTGGCTGTACTTAAAAGTAGATAAGTCATGAGGACCAACTGGGATGCATCCTAGGACGCTGAGGGAAGTGAAGGAAGAAATGGAGGTACTGGCCATAATCTTGCAATCCTCCTTAGAAACGGTGGTGGTGTCGGTTACACCCTTGTTCAAAAGAGGGTGTAATGATAAACCCAGCAACTTCTGGTAAGTCAGTTTAACCTCAGTAGTGGGGAAGCTTTTCAAACAATAAACAGGGACAAAATTAACCATCATTTGGACAGGTGTCGATTAATTAAGGAAAGCCAGCACAGATTTGTTAAAGGCAAATCGTGTTTAACCAACTTGATCGAGTTTTTTTGATGAGGGCAATGTGGTTGACGTGGTGTACATGGATTTCCAAAAGGCCTTCGACAAAGTGCCACCTAATCGGCTTGCCAGCAAAGTTGAAGCCCATGGAATAAAAGGGACAGTGGCAGCATGGATACGAAATTGGCTAAGTGACAGGAAACAGAGAGTAGTGGTGAACGGTTGTTTTTTGGACTGGAGGAGGGTATACAGTGGTGTTCCCCAGGGGTCAGTTCTAGGACCACTGCTTTCCTTGATGTATATTAATGACTTGGACTTGGGTGAATAGGGCACAATTTCAAAATTTGCAGATGCCACAAAACCTGTAAGTATAGTGAACAGTGAGGAGGATTGTGATAGGCTGGTGGAATGGGCTGACACATGGCAGATTAAATTTAATGCAGGAAAGTGCGAAGTGATACATTTTGGTAGAAAGAATGAAAAGAGGAAATATAAACTAAAGGGTACAATCCTAAAACTGGGTGCATGAACAGAGTGACCTGGGGGTATATGTGCACAAATCTTTGAAAGTGGCAGGGCAGGTTGAGAAAGCAGTTAAAAAAGCTTACAGAATCCTAGGCTTCATGAATAGAGGCATAGAGTACAAAAACAAGGAAGTTATGATGAACCTGTATAACACACTGGTTTGGCTTCAACTGAAGTATTGTGTCCAATTCTGGGCACTGCACTTTAGGAAGGATATGAAGGGCTTAGAGAGGGTGCAGAAAAGATTTATGAGAATGATTCCAGGGATGAGGGACTTCAGTTACGTGGATAGATTGGAGAAGCTGGGGTTGTTCTCCTTGGAGCAGAGAAGATTGAGAGGAGATTTGATAGAGGTGTTCAAAATCATGAGGAAAGAGTAGATAGAGAGAAACTGTTCCCATTGGCAGAAGGGTTGAGGACCAGAGGACACAGATTTAAGGTGATTGGCAGAAGAACCAAAGGCGACATGAGGAAAAACCTTTTTATTCAGCGAGTGGTTAGGATCTGGAATGCAATGCCTGAAAGGGTGGTGGAGACAGACTCAATCACAGCTTTCAAAAGCAAGTTGGATAAGTACCTGAAGGAAAAAAATTTGCAGGGCTACGGGGAAAGGGCGAGGGACTGAGACTAGCTGAAGTGCTCTTCGCAGAGCGTCGGCACGGGCTCGATGGGCCGAATGGCCTTCTTCCGTGCTGTGACCATTCTATGATTCTATGAATGGGTCACTGGGTGGTTGCAGTGGGTTCAGGCCAGGCAAGCCCCCTGGACCAGCAAAGAAAGAATTTTTTTTGTTGATAATTTCTTCATTAGCCCCCTTTCACAGGGGGCAATATGAATATGGCTAGAGGGGCCAGGGCAATGTGCATGTGCAAAGAGATTGAGTGAAAGAATGAAAAAATTAAAACTATGAAGTTAGCAGGTATAAGTAAAAATCACAACTTCCTTCTTAAAAGTATTACTCAGAAACAAATTCAGGGCTGACTTGCTCAAACAGTGTAAGGATCTCCATTTTTATTAAATTTCTTATAAATAGATGCTAGATTAATTACAATTGGCAAAATAAAGTACAAAAAATTAGCATGTACTCAGTAATAAAAATCAAAACTATAAACTTATCTAAAATTGGTTTTAGCAACAAAGAATATGCTGAAGATATTTTATGTGGTACAAAATTTGGAATACCAAATAAGTTCTAATGGTATACATCAAGAAAATAAATCGCTGCTTATAAATTGATTTGTACCATTATCACAAACTTTAGTTGATAAATACATACAGATGCATGAGATTTGAGGCAACCAAGTTTATAAGACATTAGGATTACAGTTCTGGAATATCAAATTTGGTAATCAGTAATGGGAAAATAAGATATGGTTTTAATATTTTAATGGAAAAATATACATTTTTAAAAAAATCGGTGACCTCCATTTCAGTTATTTAATCCCACTGGAATCTCTATGGCACAAGGAATGATTAGTAAGATAGACTTGATCAAAAAATGTAATATCGCCATTTAAAAATGATGTCCTTAAGAATTACTCTCAAAAATCAATACAGGAAACTTTTTTTTATCCGGCACCGACGTGGTGCTGGTTCATCAAAAATTCCAGATAACCGAGAGCTATAGTAAAAGATATGGAGAGCTGAGAGCTCCGTATAAAGCAACAATCCCTGTTGCTTAGCAACAGGTGCAGAACAATGGCCACAAGTTCCAAGCGTCTCTGTAGCTTAGCAACAGCTGCAGCCACACCCTTGCACAGTAACAGATCGAGGAAGGCAAGTACAGTATGAAGTAAAACTTACCTGAACCTACTCCTGAATTTTGCCGGTTAACCGGGATTTCCGGTTATTTAGGTGCCGGTAAATCGAAAGTTTCCTGTACTCATTTCTCAATACTTTATATAGAAACCATTAGTTATATCCAGCCCAAGAACCTCCTGTGCATTTATTAAACAAGTTGTAAGTCTATTTCACTATAGTTATGCCTCAAGAGAATTTTCAAGATGGTGAAACTTGGTTTACATTGTATGGTTAACCATGAGATGGCAAAGCAACAACAGTTATTAATAATGAAAGACGACTTGGGAGCTGGTAGCAAAAATATTTGTTAGAGAGCAAACATATCAATAAATAACCTACATATAACATTGAAAACCTAATTCAGTATAAAAATCTTTACAGAATAAAAATTTCTTCACAAACATACAATACAGCTATTTACAGCACAATATGGGCATTGCATCAGATTGAGAGAATTTCAGCACCCCATTTTGTTAGTGTCTGTTTATGAAAGTATGTGAAAAAATTAAAATTTATAACACCATTTTCACAGATTCTATAATTGTCAGTAAATTTTAATCCACATAGTTTAAAAAGGAGTGTTCTTATTTCCTATTTGCTTTATATTATCTTGCAGTTTTACCGTGGCAAAAAAATCTTGTTTTATGGTTCACTTGTCATCATGTTAATCTCGTATATTTGATCCAGTGAAATAAATGCAATTATATGTTCAATGAAGATTTTAAGAAAACTGATTTGAAAATTGATCAATAGCAATCTATAACATTAGAAAGTTTAAAAAGAATCTGAAATCTTGCTGCTTTAGTGTCAAGCATTATTGAAAAGAATATGGTTGGGCAAGCTCTACATGTTTTATAAGCACTGTAATGCAGAAAGTCAAACCTAGGTTACGTACAGGCTAGGTGTTCTTCGAACAAATGGGGGAAAATGCTGATCTTTTAATAAAAGAAAAATGTTACACAAACTGACAAATGTGCAGAGTAGAATATGGACCTGCCAATGAATTAAGTTATCATAGTCCACTCCATTACTAGAAATGTAATAAAGAATTTTGTCCTGAACATGAGTTTCCTTCATTTCAAAATTCTGCAAAGACTGATGAAACTAATACTGCAAAAGATTCAGCACGCAACTTCCGAAACGCTCTTTTGTTCAGACCTGCGGCTCCATTTGTGAAACATTCAACTGGCTTGAGTGAAGTCAACTCCTTAAAGTAAACTTCTAAAACTGGGAAGAGAAAAATAGTCAAGAGTATTTATTACAAATATATCAACCAACTACAAATTATAATTGAGGCTGTTGTATAGATTATCACCAATGCTGCTTGTGTTGGAAAAGGTGGACTATTGACCTTTATGTGCAGTAGCCTTCATAATTTGAACAACTGACTCTAGGGGAATAAAGGGATATGGGGATCGGGCGGGAAAGTGGAGTTGAGTTCGAAGATCAGCCATGACCTTATTGAATGGCGAAGCAGGCTCGAAGAGTCATATGGCCTACTCCTGCTCCTAATTCTTATGTTCTTAAATGTCTCCTTTGGGCCTTCGATATACCTTGCATCATCCCAGCTCGACCCCCCTCCCCCCCCCACCAACACAGCACCTTCACCTCCACCCCCCCACGGTCATTCAATTAATGTTTTAAAATTGCAACTGGCAATCACTGAGGCATTCTGTCCAAAGGTTTAATTGAGCCAATGTCATGTATCCGATTTTTTGGATTATTTTCTCCACCCTACATTTCTAGATATCCCTGCTCTGTACATCAACTACAGCTGGGAGAGGCATTGTGCCATCAGACCTCCACCTATGACACTGTTGAGCTGACTAAGATTTGAAATGCCCAAAGAATTGCTTCAAATGTGTCCTGAAAATGGAGTCAGTAATCCTACTGAATGCTGGGAAAGGAAAGGGCTAATTAAATGAAGGCTAATACAAACTAAACATTCTTTACTAGGTATAGAAGACAAATCTTCAAGAATACAGGCCCAGAGATGGCTTGTTAAGGGGAACATTTTAAGATGTCCTGCCTTATCTGGATGACCCCGTTGTTATTAAAGACCAGAAAGCTAGGGAGTAAATGAGCAACCTGTGCTTCATTGATTTGGAGGTCATTAGGTGAACAACAGGGCTGTGTGGCAATTGACACCAGAAGGGCTGAACTCTTCTAAGGCTCACTCACGGTCAATTTAAATTTTCAAGATTGAGATCGATAGATTTTTGCTAGGTAAGAGTATCAAAGGATATTGAACAAAGGCGGCCAAATGGAGTTCTGGTACAGGTCAGTCATGATCTAACTGAATGGCGGAACAGGCTTGAGGGACTACTCTCTTCCAATGTAAGATGGTGTTTTTGACACTATCGTCTTCAGTCCTCAATCCTTAGTTTAGTTCTTTTAGTAATTGATGTAGTAATCCTTGTAGTAGGTAGTGTATGAGTTCTTTGTCTTGTATATATAGGAGGGTGTCTCTGTGAAATTGGAAAGTGTATCTCTGACAGAAAGAGAGAAAAGTTATAGAAGTCAATATTGTACAACTATAGCAGCCAGATAGAAGTGTGTCACTTAGATGTACAAGTTTCCCTGAGATCAAGGGAGGTGAGGTTTAAGCCAGCTCGTTCAGATACTGCTACCAGTGTGGAAGGTGAATTCATCAAGGAGCAGAGATTCTAGGAGGAACAGCTAGCATTTCCACAGTGCATCGATCCCAGTGTTCTTATAGAGGTGAACGAGTATGGTCCGGCAATGACTCTTTTCTTTACTTTTGCCGTGGGGAAGTGTCTGGTCTCTACTCAGGAGCTCCCAATAAATGTGAAAAACTTGTAAATATGATACTGTTAATGTGCAAAAGAATAAAAAAAGACTAGACTGAATTGCAACATCTATTTTGAATACATGGTACATTTACATATACCCATTTGACTGTTAGATTTTAGTTAAGGATCATAAACTACTCACTTGTCATTTAACAGTCAGTAGAACATTCTGTTACCCTTTTAGTGGAGCACGTATCCTGGGAATGTGAAAGAGGGCTCACTGATGTTCTGAGTGGGGACAAGGAACTGATGGTAGTAGAAAGGCCGTGGCGACGCATCTCCTGAATTGCACGCTCTCTGTGGAATGAACAATTAAAAAGACAAAGAGCATTTATTTCTACAAATTGTACATGTACACTGGAAGCTGGTGACTATGATTATTACAGTCAAAAATAGTGTTCTGTCAACATGACAATAAACTGAAAGCAGCGCTGATATCTAAAAAATTATAAGCAGCTTTTGGGAAGTAGCTAATTTTTCCAGTCACCTATATTCCACATGATGGATCATGTGGAAAGATAAATATTACAGTCCATCTACCAGGGTAAACTGTTCTTTTCAAGTTAGTGCATCTAAAAAGCCTCAAGAAGTTGAACATAATCATTAATTCTTTTGTGTACTGTACTGCAGACATTACCTTTCAAAACGTTCCGTCGTCAGTTGCCGTTTGATAAGATCAAGCTCCATTTGAAGCTGTGAAGATTTAGTACGAAGCTGTGCTATTTCTCGATTCTGGCTCAATCTGTGAAGAATTATTAGTTGCATTAGAGATAAGATATGCATCAGTACTTTACAGACAAATCATCAAATGTAGTAACAATTTTTTTCAGACACAGTGGCCCAGATATTTCACATGAGGTATGTCTGCTCCCAGGCATAACAGGAGTGGACTTGGATGGCAAATGAGTTAGGAGGCAATGGCCTAGAAATTCAGTCTAGCCACTTTTGGGGCGGTAAAGTCGGGCGGGCGCTAAAGTTTGCGCCCGGCGCAAACTCGATGGCACTTCGCCGATATTCAGTAGCTTCGCCCTAAGAGGTTGCTTGAGCGCTAAAACTGGCGTTGCACGCCTATCTTTAGGCGCTAAGCCGGCGGTGCAGAGGGATAGCGCCGAGGCCGGGCGCAGTGCAGGTGCGGTCATTTCTTGATTGACAGCAGACACCGTGGCGCCGGCCAGCTCTTAAAGGGGGAAGGGTCGACTTGCTCTGCTGCAACGGCCTGCACACTGCAGCCTTCCAGCTAGGCCTGAACACGGCTGGTGATCAGAAGGAGCCATGGCAACGGTACAGAAGGCCCGTGGGCATGCCCTGCGCTTCTCAGCCCATGACTTGAAGGTGATGGTGAGGGCCTTGGAGAAGAGACAGCACATCTTGTTCCCGGACACTGGCAGGAAGCCTCCCACCAGCGTCTATAGGAAAGCCTGGAGGGAGGTCGCCCGCTGGGTGTCGGCCACCGGCGATGCCCCCAGGGACAATGTCCAATGCCAGAAGAAGTTTAATGACCTGACCAGGATTGTCAGGGTGAGTACCCTTTACAGTCTCCTCCTCATCCTTGCATGTACACCTGACATGATGGTCAAAGGGACCTGAAAGCCCTAATGGCCAGCAGCTATGGGACAGTCATGAACATCAATTGCACATTCTGCACTTTACACCATGGGAGGCAGTGCACACCACATCAGGGCTACACACTGGCCAAGCTATTCCACCATGGGAGGCAGCGCACACCACATCAGGGCTACACACTGGCCAAGCTATTCCACCATGGGAGGCAGCGCACACCACATCAGGGCAACACACTGGCCAAGCTATTCCACCATGGGAGGCAGCGCACACCACATCAGGGCTACACACCGTACTTACAGGCCGTCCTTTCTCTTGCAGGCAAAACTTGCCAACAACCGAAGGCACCAGGAGCAGACCAGGGGAGGCTGCCCCCAGATCCAGGAGCTCACTCCCCTGGAGGAGCGCGTGAGTCGCCTCATGGGACCGCGGGTGATTGGGCCCGTCGCCTGTGGAGATGCCGACCCTCTTCTGGGCCACAATGGTATGGACATCACCTTTTGGACCTCTCTCGTCGCACTTGCGCATCCGATCTACCTCCTTTGCCATTGTCCGACCAATGCGCTGAATGCCACCAGTCATGCCTCCCTCGCTGACGCCCTCTCCTCACTCTAAAGCTACTCTTGTGCCTTCCTGCTTTCAGCTGGTGACGAGGAGCTCCCTGAAGCTGCCAGTGACAGCCCCTCTGATGAGGAGGAGGAGGAACAGGAAGGCAGACCATCAGGGCAGCAGTCAGGTGCGGCTGCAGATGCCGAAGTAGTGGACACGTCTTCCCTGGAGGAGAGCCTGGAGGAAGTGTCGGAGGGGAGTGGAGCTGCTGGGACCAGTGGCGTCCAGCAACCCAGGAGGGCAGCGGTTGGTCGGCGGCCTTCCCCCCAGAGGGGGGAAGGATCGGAGGGGAGTGCAGTTGCTGGGCCCAGTCGCCGCCGGCAATGTGGCAAGGGTCAGCCAGCTCTGCCCCCTGCTCCCCAGCGGGAGAGTCCGGACTCCAGTCCGGCCACCTTCAACTCAGAGGAGGTGCGCCACCTCGATCAAATGGCCCCGGATTCGGATCGCCAGCACACCGAGCTGATGGGGGTAGTGGCACGGATGCCTGAGGCCATCGAGTCCCTGGCTAGTAGTGTGCGCGAGTTCGGGGCCTCACATGCCGCGAGTGGCCGGCTGATCAGTGATGCCGTCCAGACAGTGGCTGCTCTGTTGCGGTCGCAGACCAGGGCAACAGGGGCACTGACTGCTGCCACATGTGCTGCGTCAGCCAGGCATCGCCTGGACACCCGCCGCGCTGCAGCAGCACAGCGGGCTGCCCTTCGGCAGATTGGTGCGCATGCTGCAGTGCGGGCCCGTGCGAGTGCCAGAGTGGCACATCACCAGCCAGGGCCGACCATCCGCCAGATTGCACACATTCCTCCAGCCGTCACCGCCACTCCCCCAGTGGCGCCTCAACGGCAAGCGGCTGCGAATGATGTTGGCCAGGCACAGCTGCGCCAATCACCAGCCGGCCCCTCGAGGGGCAAACCCCATCTAGGCCGCCCCCCAAGGGCATCTGCCGGAAGGACATCTAACCCTCAGGAGCCTTTCCCCAGCCTCGCAGCAGCCACTGGGCAGAGCTTGCGGAGGAGCAGCAGGCCGGGCAGGGGCCCTAAAAGGCTCGACAAGGTCTCGCCCTCGCGGCCCAAGAAGTAGGCGGTGTGGCCAAGTGTTATTTTATATGGCGATGCCTATGTTTCTTTTGGCCATGGTTGTTTTGTTTCTGGGGATGTTTTTTGGGTTAAGGCCGAGGATGAAGGCCATTTTTGAACAAAAGTTCAGTTATTCCTCCCCAGGTTGTGGGAGTGAGTCATTTGATGTACTGTTTTTTGGGGCCGTTTAATGTTTCTGGGTTTCATGTGTGAAGGGGTTTCATTGGTCTAAAATAAAGATTTCTCTTTATTCAGACAGTGTCCATGTTTGTTGCTGTAAGTGTTTGTTGCCTTCGCCGGCTGAGGGCTTGCGGAGCGGCTGCGTTCATGTTCCTTCATGGCCACAAGGCATTCCCTGACAGGGGGCTTAGAAGTGACGTTCAATAAGCTGCCGACGGACGGCCCTTGGACCTTCTCGCTCCCTCCTGGGATGGTACTCCTCCTCCTCCTGCTCCTCCTCCTGAGGTGGTGGTCCAATGTGAGGTGGCAGTGCCTGAGTCCTGCGGAGAGCCAGGTTGTGCAGCATGCAGCAAACAACGATGAATTGGGACACTCGGTCCGGGGAATACTGCAGAGATCCGCCGGAACGATCCAGGCAGCGGAACCGCTGCTTGAGGACGCCAATTGTTTGCTCGATTATGTTCCTGCTCGCTTGATGACTCTCGTTGTATGCCTCTTCAGCAGGGGTCCTGGGCGCGTGGAGCGGGGTCATGAGCCAGGTACACAAAGGATAGCCTTTGTCCCCGAGAAGCCATCCTCTTGGGGGAGGCTGTGCCTCGAACATGTCACGCACAGTTGTCTGCCGCAGGATAAAGGCATCGTGGCTGCTGCCTGGAAAGCGGGCATTGACAGCTAGGATGCGCTGCTTGTGGTCACACACCAGCTGCACATTGAGGGAATGGTAGCCCTTCCGGTTGCGGTAATCCTCGGCATGCTCCACAGGTGCCCGCAAAGCCACATGCGTACAGTCAATGGCGCCCTGCACCAAGGGGAAGGCCGCGAATCTTGCAAATCCCAGTGCACGCTGATGCTGCCTCTCCAGGGCCATGGGGAAGGAGATGAATTGGCGTCTCCTTCTGAAAAGGGCATCGGTCACCTGGCGGATGCAGCAATGCACAGCGAACTGGGATATGTTAGCTATGTCCCCAGCAGCGGATTGGAAGGAGCCGGTGGCATAGAAGTTCAAGGCCACCGTCACCTTCGCCTCCACCGACAGAGACGTCCTTGCTCCTGAGCTTTGGACGCAGATCTCTGCGAAGCAGATGGCAGATCTCTGCAACCACCTCCTTTCGGAATCTCAGCCTTTTTACACATCTCGCGCCACTCATGTTGAGGTAGGTGCGCTGCTGGCGGTATGCCCTGACTGGGTAAGGCCTATGTTGCCGACGCCTGTTGCCCCCTCTGCGTCTAGCCAGGGCTGCCCCTCACACCGCGTCTGCGAGCCCTACGGACATGACGCTGAAACTCAGCGTTGGCACCCCATGCAGCCCCCATAATATGCTGCCAAACAGTCAAATATACAAGAGGCCACTTGCAACGCTCTGGCCTGAAGCCAAAAATACCTGAGCTAGTGTGGGCCCAAACCAGAAAGCTGTCTTCCTTGGTCTCTCTCCAGAAATCCGTTGCACAAGAGTGTTTGCTGCAAAATGCCTGCCCTTTATAGTGCAGGGTAAGTGCCCTTTAATTTATGCTCCCCGGGTCCCGCGTCGGCTCTGTTGCGTTCCACTAAACAAGCATGCGGGCCGCCGGTCGCACAATGGGGCGGTCCCACTGAAGTTCTGGATCGGGGCTCGGAAAGGGCGTTGCACGAGGATATGACGTCATTTTCTGCGCGCGCAGGTGAGCGCGCGCTAAACTTTGCGCCGGCGCTAAATGTCTACTTAATTTGGGGCGAGGCGCAGATCGCGCTGCGCCCGGACGCTACACGCATAGCGCCCGAAATTCACTTCTCTTAAGGCGCTAACGGCTGGCGCAAGCAACTGAATTTCTAGGCCATTCTGTTGGCCTCTGCTCGGTTCCACCACTTCCAGTATTTACAACCGAAAGTACAGTACGACTGCCCATTTATTACATAGAAATTACAAGACGGTAACAGGCTGTTCAGCCCACTCCTTCGGTGTTGGCTTTTATCTTCCACACAAGCAAGTCATAATCTCATTTGCCTATCCTGTTTCCATAGCCCTTTATAAAGGTGTCAGCCATGGCTCAGTGGCAGCACTCTTGCATCTAACTCAGAAGGTTGTGGGTTCAAGCCCCACTTCAGAGACTTGAGTACATAATCTCGGCTGACACTCCAGTGCAGTACTGAGGGAGTGCTGCACTGTTGGAGGTGCCATCTTTCAGATGAGACGTTAATCTAAGTTCCGTCTGCCCCTCTTGGGTGGACGTCAAAGATGCCACGGCACTATTTCAAGAGGAGGGGAGTTCTCCCAATATCCTGGGCAACATTTATCCCATCAAGTCTCTGGAGTGGAACGTAAACCGACAACTTTCTGACTCAGAGGAGAGTGTGCTACCACTGAGTCAAGGCTGGCACTGTAGTGACTACACTTCAAAAAGCAATTAACTGGCTGTGATGCACTTTAGGGCATTTTGAGGTTGTGTAAGGTGCTACCTAAATGCTTCCATCTAACCTATACTTAAAAGTTGACATGATCACTAAAATTATTTAAATGACCAAGGTTGGAAAATCAGCTGGTTAGGGGTGCAATGCTGCAGAGGCCAGAAATCCTGGCCTGCCACACTGGCACTGATATAAGAAGCTCAGTGGAAGATGAAGGTTCATAGCTCTGTGCTCACTCTTAAAGTCTCATTGAAAAGGCTACTAGATCTTGGCTCACGAATTAAATATATTTTCTCCAATATGATTAAAGTGAATAATTAGTAAGAGGTTGTAACGAGCAGAATAGATAAGGGGGAACCAGTGCATTTGGATTTTCAGAAAGCATTCGATAAGGTGCCACACAAGAGGTTATTAAACAAAATTAGGGGTCATGGGATTGGGGGGGGGGGGGTGTAATATACTAGCATGAATTGAGGATTGGTTAACAAACAGAAAACAGAGTAGGAATAAACAGGTTATGTTCGGGTTAGCAGGCTGTAACTAGTGAGGTCCCGCAAGGATCAGTGCTTGGGCCTCAGCTATTCACAATCTATATCAATGATTTGGATGAGGGGACCAAATGTAATATATCCAAATTTGCTGATGATACAAAGCTGGGTGGGAATGTAAGTTGTGAGGAGGATGCAAGGAGGTGTCAAGGGGATATAGACAGGCTAAGTGAGTGGGCAAGAACATGGCAAATGTGGAGAAATGTGAAGTTATCCACTTTGGTAGGAAAAATAGAAAAGCAGAGTATAGAGGTAGCTATAGAGATAGTGGATGCATTGGTTGTCATTTTCCAAAATTCCATAGATTCTAGAATGATTCCTGTGGATTGGAAAGTAGCAAATGTAACCCCACTATTTAAGAAAGGAGGAGAGAGAAAGCAGGGAACTACAGACAAGTTAGCCTGACATCAGTAGTAGGGAAAATGCTAGAATTTATTATTAAGGACATGGTAACAGGGCACTTAGAAAATAATAATAGGATTGGGCAGAGTCAACATGGATTTATGAAAGGGAAATCATGTTTGATTAATCTGTTAGAATGTTTTGAGGTTGTAACTAGCAAAATAGATAAGGGGGAACCAGTAGATGTAATGTATTTAGATTTTCAGAAGGCATTCGATAAGGTGCCACACAAGAGGTTATTAAACGAAATTAGGGCTCATGGGATTGGGAGTAATAAAATAGCATGGATTGAGGATTGGTTAATGGACAGAAAACAGAGAGTAGGAATAAATGGGTCATTTTCAGATTGGCAGGCTGTAATTAGTGGGATGCTGCAAGGATCGGTGCTTGGGCCTCAGCTATTCACAATCTACATCAATGATTTGGATGAGGGGACCAAATGTAATATATCCAAGTTTGCTGATGATACAAAGCTAGGTGGGAATGTAAGTTGTGAGGAGGATGCAAGGAGGTGTCAAGGGGATATAGACAGGCTAAGTGAGTGGGCAAGAACATGGTAAATGTGGAGAAATGTGAAGTTATCCACTTTGGTAGGAAAAATAGAAAAGCAGAGTATTTTTTAAATGGTGAGAGATTGGGAAATGTTGTTGTTCAGAGGGACCTGGGTGTCCTTGTACACGAATCACTGAAAGTTAACATGCAGGTACAGCAAGCAATTAGGAAAGCAAATGGTATGTTGGCCTTTATTACAAGAGGATTTGAGTATAAGATTAAAATCGTCTTACTGCAATTATATAGGACCCTGGTGAGACCACACCTGGAGTATTGTGTACAGTTTTGGTCTCCTTACTTAAGGAAGGATATACCTGCCATAGAGGGGGTGCAATGAAGGTTCATCAGACTGGTTCCTGGGATGGGGGGGATCGAGTAGACTAGGCCTATATTCTCTAGAGTTTAGAAGAATGAGAGGTGATCTCATTGAAACATATAAAATTCTTAGAGGACTTGACAGGGTAGATGCAGGGAGGATGTTTCCCCTGGCTGGGGAGCCTAGAACCAGGGGTCACAGTCTCCGAATAAGGGGTCGGCCATTTAGGACTGAGATGAGGAGAAATTTCTTCACTCCGAGGGTGGTGAATCTTTGGAATTCTCTACCCCAGAGGGCTGCGGAGGCTCAGTCGTTGCGTATGTTCAAGACAGCGATCGATAGATTTTTGAATATTAAGGGAATCAAGGAATGTGGGGAAAGTGCAGGGAAGTGGAGATGAGGTCGATGATCAGCCATGATCTTATTGAATGGCGGAGCAGGCTCAAAGGGTCAAATGGCCTACTCCTGCTCCTATTTCTTATGTTCTTATGTACACATTGCTCAGAATAATTTCTCCCCCTATTTTGTGTTATTTCTCCTCTACCATATACCATTCCTCAACCAAGAGACCATATATTACTCAACCAATACAGTACTATTATTAAATTGTTAGCTCATTTGCAAGTGCTTTTGGTCAATTACAGTTGTTGGACTGGGAGATATTTCAGTTCTCTTGGAAATTTTACCTGTAATCACCATTCTTAGAATATAAATTACGGGGAATCTACTAAAGTGCAGAATATACAAGTCTGCTGGAAGGCCAAATAACTTGTTTCCATTTAATACTTTACGTTTGTAAAAGTGGCCTAAGTTGACTTGTGCTCCAACTGTCTATCTTGCCCTCTGGCGACGTATCCTGTACCCCAGACAGCAGTGCTGAGATCAATAGCTCACTATCCTATCACTATGGACTAACATGTATTAGGAATTATTAAGACGCCACACAAGTTCTAGGAAGTTACAGAAAAATGACTAAAGGATTTAGCAGATCACTACAAATTTCTACCAGTTAAATCAGCCATATACTACTCAACCAATATGATGCTATTTTTTAACATACTGCAACCGTACTACTGCAACCGTACTTCAGTAACTATTTTAAAACTTTTTTGGTGAATCTAGTCCTTAGCATTTGCTATTTCGCAAACCTATCAAGCAATCTTAGGCAAGATATAATATGGTTAGATGCAGAATTCAGTTTTCTTTACTACATCAGTGTAACATTTTCCATTTCACAAATCAGCCATCTTCTGGCCTGTTTGTAACTTTATAAATCAACAATCCTGCTCAAAGTATTTACAGAACAGAAACAGGCCACTTGGCCCAACAGCTCCATGCTGGTGTTTATGTTTCACACGAGCCTCCTCCCACCCTTCTTCATCTAACCCCATCAACATATCCTTCTATTCCTTTCTCCCTCATGTGTTTATCTAGCTTCCTCTTAAATGCATCTATGGTATTCGCCTCAACCACTCCATGTGGTAGGAAGTTTCACATTCTAACCACTGTCTAGGTAAAGAAGTTTCTTCTGAATTCCCTGTTGGAGTTATTAGTGACTATCTTATATTTATGGCCTCTAGTTCTGGTCTCGCCCACATGTGGATACATCTTCTCTACGTCTACTTTATCAACCCTTTCATAATCTTAAAGACAACAACAACTTATATATTTATATAGCACATTTAACATAGCAAAACATCCCAAGGCGCTTCACAGAAGTGTTACCAAACAACATTTGACACCGAGCCACAAAAGGAGATATTAGGGCAGATGACCAAAAGCTTGGTCAAACAGGCAGATTTTAAAGAGCATCTTAAGGGAGAAAAGAGAAGCAGAGTGGTTTAGAGAGGGAATTCCAGCGCAGCTTAGGGACGGAATTCCAGAGCTTAGGGCCTTGGCAGCTGAAGGCACAGCCACCAATGGTGGAGTGATTAAAATCGCAGATGCTCAAGAGACCAGAATTAGAGAAGTGCAGGTATCTTGGAGGAGATTAGAGATAGGAAGGGGCGAGGTCATGGAGGGATTTGAAAACAAGGATGAGAATCTTAAAATCGAGGCGTTGTCAGACCAGGAACCAATACAGGTCAGCGAGTACAGGGGTGATGGGTGAACGGGACTTGGTGCGAGTTAGGACATGGGCAGCAGAGTTTGGGATGACCTCAAGTTTACGGAGGGTAGAAAGTGGGAGGCCGGCCAGGTGTGCATTGGAATAATCAAGTCTAGAGGTAACAAAGTCCTGGATGAGGGTTTCAGCAGCAGATGAGCTGAGGCGGGGTGGAGTCGGGTGATGTTACAGAGGTGGAAATAGGCGGTCTTAGTGATTATGCAGATAGGTGGTCGGAAGCTCATCTTGGGGTCAAATATGACACCAAGGTTGCGAACAGTCTGGTTCAGCCTCAGACAGTTGCCATGGAGAGGGATGGAGTCAATGGTTAGCGAATGGAGCTTGTGGTTGGACCCAAGACAATGGCTTCGGTCTCCCAATATTTAGTTGGAGGAAATTTTTGCTCATCCAGTACTGGATGTCGGACAAGCTGTGTCAATTTAGAGACAGTGGTGGGGTCGAGAAAGGTGATGGTGAGTGTCGTCAGCGTACATGTGGAAACCAATGCTGTGTTTTCGGATGATGTCGCCGAGGGGATGCATGTAGATGAGAAATAGGAGGGGCCTAGCATAGATCCTTGGGGGACACCAGAGATAATGGTGCGGGAGCGGAAAGAGTGACCATTGCAGGTGATTCTCTGGCTACGACGGGATAGATAAGAATGGAACCAGGTGAGTGCAGTCTCACCCAGCTGAACGGCGATGCAGAGGCGTTGAAGGAGGACTGTGTGGTCAACCATGTCAACAGTTGTAGACAGGTCGAAAAGGATGAGGAGGGAGAGATTACTTTTGTCACAGTCAGTGGGTGTATTTTGTGACTTTGATAAGAAGCGTTTCAGTACTGTGGCAGGGGCAGAAACCTGATTGGAGGGGTTCAAACATGGAGTTCCTGGAAGGATGGGCACGGATTTGGGAGGCAACAGCACGTTCAAGGACTTTGGAGAAGAAAGCGAGGTAGTTTGCAAGGATGGAGGGGTCAAGGGTTATTTTTTTGAGAGGGGTGATGACGGCAGATTTGAAGAGGAGGGGGACAGTACCTGAGGAGAGAGATCCGTTAACAATATCAGCTAGGAAGGGAAGTTGGGTGGTCAGCAGTTTATTGGGAATAGGGTCGAGGGTGCAGGAGGTGGGTCTCATGGACAAGATGAGCTCGGAGAGGCCGTGAGGGGAGACAGGAAAGAAACTAGAGAAAGATGCGAGTTCAGGGCTAGGACAGAGGGGATCCTTAGAGGAAATTTGGCCCATTGGGCTAGGGGAGGGAGGAAAGCGGCAGAAGCAGCTGAACAGATGGTCTCAATCTTAGTGACAAAGAAGTCCATGAGCTCCTCGCACTTATTGCTGGAGGTAGGGGAGAGGGGTTTAAGACGACGGTTTGCAGCAGAGAAAAGAAGCTGGGGGTTATCTTTGCATTTCAGCTTGATCCTGGAACAGTTTTGGCAGACAGGAGCTGGACCTGATAGTGCGTTACATGATCCAGCCAGATCTGGTGGTGAATGACTAAAGTAATTGTCCGCCATATCTGTTCAAGTCTGCGTCCCTTAGACTTAAGGGAGTGGCGATGAGGGTCGTACCAGCAGGAACAGCCAGGGTGAGAGAGAGTAATGGTTTTAATGGGGACTAGGGCATCAAAGGCGGAGGTGAGGGTGTGGTTTAGCAGATGGATAGCTGCAGAAATGTTATGCTGAATGGAGGGCCAAAGGCTAGACAGTGGGGATTTTGAAAGTGCAGTTATAAGGTACTTCAGAAGTCTTCAAAGTTTATGACATCGGTAGATATGTATCTTCTCTTCTCCCTCCCCACAATGAACTGACTTCCACCAGCAGGTTACAGGCAGCTATCTGGTTAAGAGTGGCTACTCTTGAGATGGACCAGATGTGATGCAATTGATAGAGAGTTATGGAAAAAAAAGACCTAGATGCCATTGTTTGTGGTTAGGGAGAGGGAGAAATCACAAAGTTCTCTTAAAAGAATAAGTACTCCTGTGATTTCCCTACCAGTCCTGTATTCAAAAAGAAATTCATTGTGTGAAGCACCTTTTAATGTTGACATGAAGCAATATAGAAGTGCAATTATTTTTTTTCTGGTAGGATAAGCAATGTACCTGCGTTTTGTGAAATATAACATGTAAAGAACTAGCTATATTTGTAAGTGATTTTTTAAGCTTATCTGCCATTTAATAGTAAGATTGTCTAATATTTTCTATATAAATGTGGCCAAACACAACTGGGTTAATTCTGAGGAAAACTCTCCGGATTATTTGGTGCAAGAGTTTCAGTATTTAGTAAAAAAAAATGCTAGTGATAAGAAAGGGGTACCACTCACACTTTGCTCTCTGCTAGAGTCAGCTTGTCCCCAAGAAGCTGTATTTCTGACTCTTTTTCATGCTTTGTCAGGTGATACTGAAACTCCTTTTCTCGAGTTGATGTCAACATTGTCTCAAGGTTCTTTACTGTGACCCGCTCACTACACATCTGTTTCTTTAAAAGCTCGATTTCGGACTTCATATCTTCCAGTTCACTTAAAGTCTGCATAAATATTAGGAAGAGTTTTTAAATAGACAAAAAAATGCACAATTTAGCAGATTCAGGCATACAAGGGAAGGTTAAACAAATCAATCAACCTTTCTGCAGAAATATCACATAATGCCAGGTCCCATTACTGCTAAGTGTAGCACAGTGTCAAAAGATATCTAATGCATGGGTATTTCAGGTGGCACAGAAAATGCTAGGAACTGTAATGTTACAACTCAGCAGCTCAGGAATTATGGGCAATTTGGCAGGAAGATCCCAATCCCAACCATAAAATCATGAGTCTAATGTCTGCCACTCTAATTAGTGAGACTTGTTAACAGGTTTCAGTTCTTGGCCAGGATTATGGATGGAATTCTGTTGGGAGAGAAAATATTCCATCTCAAAGCAAAAATGCCACAGAACAGTTCATGCTAATTGAATTTGCCTCCTGATTAGAGCAGCAGTTCTGAGGAGAAATTGGTGTCTCAGACTCCTTACCTTCCTGGCTGTAGGATGTATGGGGGGAGGGGGGTGGGGTGAAAGTGGAAGAATTAAATGAGACAGATTTTTTTTCCTCAAATGGGCATACGCTGGATCTTTTAAACAGTATAATCTTTATATAGTAGGCATATGCATTCCATAATATTCTACAATTCAGAATTTGTTATTCTACTCATTGAAAATGAAAAAAGTAAGATCAAAGAAATAAGGAAACAGCTAAAATAACTCAATAGAAGGAATGCTCAGTCAGAAGACAAGTGGAATACATTTAAAGGTATAATACTGAGCCTGCAGGATAAATACATACCTAAAATCAATAAGCTCAAACTAAACAAATGTGACCCTCAATAGATTAACAAACACATTAAAAGGGAATTAAAGGTGTCCTCTATTAATTTTGCAGGGAGAAAAGGGAAGGGGTTCACTGAGATGAATGTAAGAACATAAGAAAATGCAGAAACACATTAAAAGTGATCATCAGAGGGACAGGGAGAGACCTAGAAAAAAACCTAGCAGTATAAGTTAAATATAACTGTAAAAAATGGTACCACACAAAGAGGGCAGCCAGAGAAGACAAAAAGTATAAAAATGCAAATAACTTTGAAACGGAGGACGAGCACAAAATAGGTAATATAGCTTCCACCAAATATTCACAAGGGACGATTTGAGCAACACAGATAACCCAAGTAGTTACGGGTACCATAGCATAGTGGTTGTCTTACTGGACTAGTAATCCAGAGGCCTGGACTAATGATCCGTGAGACATGAGTTCAAATCCCACCACGGCAGCTGGGAAATTTAAATTCAATTAAACAAAAAGTCTGGAATAAAAAGCTAGTATCAGGGATTGTTCTCCTTAGAGCAGAGAAGGTTAAGAAGAGATTTGATAGAGGTGTCATGAATGGTTTTGATAGAGTAAATAAGGAGAAATTGTTTCCAGGGGCAGAAAGGTGTTTACCAGATGGCACAGATTTAAGGCGATTGGCAAAAGAACCATGGGATCATACAATGGTTACAGCATGGAAGGTGGTCATTCGGCCCATCGAGCCCGTGCTAGCTCTCTGCAAGAGCACTTCAGCTAATCCCACTCCCCCGCCCTTTCCCCACAGCCCTGCAAATTTTTTCCTTCGGGTACTTATCCAACACCCCTTTGAAAGCTGTGATTGAGTCTGCCTCCACCACCCTTTCAGGCATTGCATTCCAAATCCTAACCACTTGCTGAGTAAAAAAGCTTTTCCTCATGTCGTCTTTGGTTCTGCTTAAATCTGTGTTCTCTAGTTCTCGACCCTCCTGCCAATGGAAACAGTTTCTCTCTATCTACTCTGTCCAGACCCCTCATGGTTTTGAACACCTCTATCAAATCTCCTCTCAACCTTCGCTGCTCTAAGAACCCTAGCTTCTCCAGTCTATCCACGTAACTGAAGTCCCTCATCCCTGAAATCATTCTCGTAAATCTTTTCTGCACCCTCTCTAAGGCCTTCACATCCATCGTAAAGTTTGGTGCCCTTAATTGGATACAGTACTCCAGTTGAGGCCAAACCAGTGTTTTATACAGGTTCTTCATAATTTCCAAGCTTTTGTACTCTATGGGGTCGATTTTAACTCGGGTGCGGGGAATTGTCGGGTTCCCCGAATTTGGTGTTTCCCACACGAATCTAAATGGGTGTGTGAGATTGATGCAATTTTAACTCAATTGGCCAATTGATTTCCAACGTGTGGGAACCCTTGGCAAATGAGTATTTCCAGTCAGAAAGTCGCATAATATGACGTCATTATTGCTGCTGCATTTAGGGTCTGCAACAAGCCTTGCTTCTTCTGCAGGCTGCCAACCTTTTGGCATTTGCTGATGCCATTCTGCTTCCAGCTCAGTGTAAGAGAAAGACCGAAGTCTGCACCCCATTTTGACGACGTTGCCCTGCAGGCTTTAGTGGAGGGAGCAAGAGCTCACAAGGAGGTGCTCTTCCCTTCATCAGGGAGGAAGATGCCTCCCCAGCAGACAAAGGCTGCGTGGCTGCAAGTGCCAGAGGAGGTCAACTCCTTATCGGCTACCCGCAGAACCTGGATACAGTGCAGGAAGAGATTTCATGACCTTCAGCACACTGGAAAAGTGAGTATGAAGTTCCCATCACAGTCAACCTGATCTCCATTGCCTCTCCTCACCAGCACTCAGCTTTAACAATCTCTTCCTCCACATCCCACTTGACACTGACATCCATGCACCCTTACCCATTCCCTCTCTCTCTATGCTCACATTCACCTAACTATTCGACTATGCAGCCCTCACACTCCCTATCACTCTGATGCTATGAAAACTGACAACACACAGGGAGGGCCCTTCGTCTTGCCACCTCACTCCATCTTTGTTTCCTTCTAAGCATCTATGCTATGGATTCTCTACACTCACTCCTTCATTCTCACTCAAACTCCACTTGTCTCCCTCATTGCAGGAAAAGAGAGCTCACAATAAAAGAGAACGAGCGAGGACAGGAGGAGGGCCACCCTCAGTAGCCCACCTCACCCCCTGGGAGGAGGCGGTCCTGGAGATCGTAGGACTGGAGGATGAGGTGCAAGTGGGGGACGGACAGACGGGTGCATCACAGCAAGCTGGTGACAGAATAGTTTTCCATCTCTCTCATTGACATTGCATGAGTCGCTGATAATGATTCTGAAACTATAACAGATGGACCTATGATCATCTGCAATATGCAATGTGCATGTAACCTTGACCTCACATCTCTAACTCTTTCCTTTACCCCCCCACAGGACCATCGAGAGCCCCTGTCCCCACTGTCCAGGAGGAAGAGCCTGAGCTTCCAGACTCCTCAGAGGAATCTGCAACCTCCGAAGGCGCAGCGTCAGCAGAATTCAGCGCACCCAGCACCAGCGCAGACACTCACCTTGGTGGGACCTTCGGGACATAGAGTAGTGTTGTCACCTGGTGTATCACAGCTCACAAGTGAGCATCAGCAGATTGGGGAGACAGGGAGAGCAGTGGAGAGTGCTAGTCGGAGGGCGCAGGACTCTGCCAGCTTGGCTCAGCTGCATGTCGACCCTCTGCCTCTGGGTCCATCCATAAGATCAGCGGGGCTGGAACTCCAGGAACAGATGCAGGAGTCTCTAGCAGGTTTTGTCTCCAGGGTCGATGTGAGTGCGGAGCGAATGGAGGAGTCCATAGCGAACATGAGCAGAGCCTTTGTGGAGTCATTGGCGCATGAACGCATCACCATGGAAAGGATGGCAACCTCCATGGAGGAGATAAGTCACCAGGGTATGGAAAACATGGTGAGTGTTCATAATAGAATGACATCTCTTGAGGAGCGATGGGCATCTATTGAACAGAGAAACCAGACCTTCATGGAAGTCCTTCTGAGTAGGACTGCCATTGTAGATACGGGTCCCCATGGCCCCCTGATGTGCAGCAAGGTGCTCTCAAGCCACTTCCAAGCGCTGGCCCCTTCCGGCCTGTGCAGCTTCAGGTGGGTGAGGAGCAGCAGCCTGGCGCTCCCGTTACTGCTGCTGTTGTTCCTGGTTCTGCTGGTGCCGCGGCTGGTGTTCGAGCTCATCTAATGCCCAGAAGGGAAGGAAATAAATGGCTCCCATGCTTCTGGTATATGCCTCCGTTGAGGAAGCGCTGAGTGAAGGTGGCGAGCGTGGTTTCCCACGAGGTCATACTGGAGATGTGTGTGAGGCTCCAACCTTCCACAGGTGTAGTTAAGCCTGGTAAAAGTTGCCCCAGGCCTGAAACAACAAAGTCCTGCCACCTGCAAATGGTGACTGATCAAATCTCCTCTTTAATGGTTGACCTGCAGCTGATAGTCAGCAAGCCAATAGTGCTCACGCCAGGTTTCACAGGCGTGATCCCCACCAGGCGTGTTTTACATGGGAAAAGGGTTAAAAATGGGATTATAAAGGCCAATTATTGCTATTAAGGGCCTTAAAGACCAGTCCCGCCTGTTGGAGGCGGGACTGATTCGGGACCATCAGACACGCCTGGGTTAAAATGGCTCGGGGTCAGGAACCAGGCTGGGGGGGGGGGGGGGGGGTCCCGACCCCCAGTGTTTGTGATTTTAACCCCCCACACGCCTCAAAGCCCGCCTCACGGCTGAGTTAAAATCGACCCCTATACGTCTATTCATGAAGCCCAGGATCCCGTAAGCTTTATTAACTGCTTTTTCAACCTGCCCTGCCACCTTCAGAAATTTGTGCACATATACCTCTCTTCATGCACCCACTTTAGGATTGTACCCTTTAGTTTATATGTCCTCTCTTAATTCTTTCTACCAACATGTATCACTTCGCACTTTTCTGCATTAAATTTCATCTGCCGCATATCTGCCCATTCAGGCCTGTCTGTCCTCTTAACGTAACACTAATACAACAGCAAAATACTGCAGATGCTGGAAATCTAAAATAACAACAGAAAGTGCTGGAAACACTCAGCAGGCCGATTTACTTGTACTTCTTTCAATTTAGCATACTGTATTCGCTGCTCACGATGCGGTCTCGACATTGGGGAGACCAAACGCAGATTGGGTGACCGCTTTGCGGAACACCTCCGTTCAGTCCGCAAGCATGACCCCGAGCTTCCGGTCGCCCGTCATTTTAATTCTCTACCCCACTCCCACTCTGATCTCTCTGTCCTCGGCCTCTTACATTGTTCCAACGAAGCTCAACGTAAGCTTGAGGAACAGCACCTCATCTTTCTGTTGGACACTTTACAGCCTTCTGGACTTGACATTGAGTTCAACAATTTCAGACCATAAATTCGCCCCTGCAGTTTTTTTTCTCTTGTTTCCTCACATGATAGCTGTTAATGTTGCTGCCATCATCATTCACACATCACCTAGAGCCATCTTTTGTTTCTTAACTTGTCCCATTACCTCTCCTTTTGCCTTACACTATCATCCCTTTTGTCATTCAATCTCTCCTGCCTTCCATCCCATCACAGACCTTCCCTTTGTTCTTTCCTCCCCTCCTCCCTGCTCCTGCTTAAAAATCTCTGTTCCCTAACCTTTTCCAGTTCTGACGAAGGGTTCGACCCAAAACGTTGACTCTGTTTCTCCTCGCCTCGATGCTGCCTGACCTGCTGAGTGTTTCCAGCACTTTGTTGTTATTTCGTTCACCACTACTCTGTTTCCTGTCACTTAGCCAATTTCGTATCCATGCTGCCACTGTCCCTGTTATTCCATGGGCTTCAACTTTGCTGGCAAGCCTATTGTCGTGTATGTACTTTGCAGAAGGAACTATATTCTGCAGCCCCTGTATACTGCAGTACCAGTAGTGACCACCCCTGTATATAAGCCTGTGTAGTAGCTTTTGCATAGTAGTTCCAGTTTGTCTCCACTCAGTAAAGACCTGTTATAACCAACTCCTGCAGTCCGTGTCTCAATTACACACGGACATAATACTGGCGACGAGCAGATCCGAACTTACCTACAGTCTGCACCACCTCATGGGGATCCATCCCTGAAGTGAAGTTGTCAGAGGTCGAGGACAGAAGGAAGAAAAAAAAATAAAACAAACAGAAGAAATGGGCGTCGACCGTGGGCAACCGCCTCTGATTCATCGGAGTTGAAGATTTGCAGGAGAGGCTGTCGAGAGCGGGGCTAGGTTATCCTGTCGATGGTGTTCCAGCTAATCGGGCTGGTGGCAGGTAGTACACTGATCCTTCCTGGGCTGCGGTGGGCTAGAGCTCGATCGGGTGGCTTTTCAACGGGGTCGAGCAGCGTTGTCGGGAAGAGGAGAGAGAGAGTGGAGCACACAGGGCGCGGCTGGTGCTACGAAGCCAGGCAGCGTACAGACCCGAGAAGAGGGAGGAAAGTGTCCCGCAGGGTTGCTCCGACGACGGGGAAATAAAAGAAATTAGAAGCGCAGAAAGCTGCGAGGAGCTGCAGTTTGCCACAGGAACCGCGGAGAGCAGCGTTAGCAGCAGCGCGGGGGGAAGTGCGCGAAGACCATAGGGCGTCGTCATCAAGGCATAAAACGCCAGCAACAGCGAGGAAGACGGAAAGCGCGGGAGGTGCCATTTTGTTAAATCGGGGAAGAAGGCAAAGCGCGGGAGGCGCCATCTTAGATTTCCAAGATGCCGAAGACTGGCAATATCACTGCCTTCGATAATGCAATAGAAGACTGGACCACGTATGTGGAAAGAGTCGAAGTATATTGCGAGGCAAACGAAGTAGCCGATGAGAAAAAGGCATCGGTACTACTAAACTTAATGGGCGCAAGAACGTACGGCCTATTGCGGAACCGGATTACTCCAGCCAAACCGATGGCGAAGAGTTTTAACGAAATTGTTGATATCCTACAGGAACACCTAAATCCTACACCGCTGCTGATAGCAGAAAGATTTAAATTCCACAGGAGAAATCAGCATAAAGATGAGACCAATGCTGATTACCTTACGGAACTACGCAAGCTATCAAAGCACTGCCAGTTCGGAGCAGGACTGGCAGATACCTTACGGGACAAATTTGTCTGTGGACTCCTGAGTGAAGGAACCCAGAAGAGGTTACTCTCAGAGCAAGAGCTGACGCTAGATAAGGCTTTCAGCGTGGCAGTATTATACGAAGCAGCAGCAAGGGGAGCTGCGGAAATACAGCAAAAGCCACAGGAATACGGCACCCACGAAATGACATGGGGATTTGAAAAATGTTATCGCTGCGGCAGAACAACCCATGACCAGAAGGACTGCTGGTCCAAGGACAAAATATGCAGGCAATGCGGAAAGATGGGACACATTGCATGAGTTTGCAGGTCTGGGAAGAAGACTAACGACAACAAAAAGGCTACTAAGGAACAGTACAGGAAAGTACAAAAGATGACGGACAGTAGTTCCGAAGACCAGATGAGCGATAGTGAATCCGGGAACAAGAGACTAAGCTGTCTCAAACTTCACAACGTAATCGCAAAAGAGGATCACCGAACCATTTGGGTCACCCTCACGATAGCAGGGTCCCAAGTCAAAATGGAATTGGATACAGGATCAGCCCTGACCGTCATGAATCGACGAGACTACGAGCGGCTATTCTCACACATACCCTTGAAAGAGACATCCATTGTCTTGAAGACGTATACGGGGCAAAAAGTATACCCCAGAGGGAAAATAAGGGTGCCTGTCGAATACAACGGCAAGGAAATACAGAAATTGTATCTGTACATACTGCAAGATGGTGGACCACCGTTATTGGGACGTGAATGGATCAGAAAGATAAGTTTAGACTGGCACTCCATTCAGGCACTGACGGTGGCTGGTAAAAAGGATGACGACGTAACACCTGGACGATTGTCAAAAATCTTAGCTAACGCCAAAGAGGTATTTCAACAAGAACTGGGAACTCTTAAAGGCGTAACCGCCTCGATAAAAATAGAAGAGAATGCAATTCCCAAGTTTTTCAAAGCAAGATCGGTACCATATGCAATTCGCCCAGCCGTCGAGGCAGAACTGGAGAATGCAGGCGTGTTATCCAAGGTAGACTGGAGCGAGTGGGCGACACCCATCGTTCCTGTCATGAAGAAAACGTTAAACAATAAGTCTGAGGAGCCAAGGAAGGTTCGCATCTGTGGGGACTTCAAGGTGACGGTGAACCCAGTCCTTCACACAGTACAATATCCTCTCCCGAGGATAGAAGATATTTTCGCCTCACTATCTGGAGGGAAGCGTTTTACAAAAATTGACCTAGCACAAGCATATTTTTAGATGCAGGTTGAAGAATCCTCCAGGAAGTATCTCACGATAAACACTCACAAAGGTCTTTACCAGTATAATCGACTGGTATTCGGAGTAGCATCAGCTCCAGCGATATGGCAAAGAGCGATGGAACAAGTCCTGCAAGGGATTCCGGGGACTCGGTGTTGCTTGGACGACATCCTAGTGACAGGTGAAGATGACAGTGAACACCTTGCCAACCTAGAGCAGGTGCTCACTAGACTAAGAGAACATGGGCTACGAGCCAATCGCCCCAAGTGCGAGTTTTTTAAGAAACAGATATCATATTGTGGCCACGTGATTGATGAAGAGGGGTTACATAAGTCCCCTGACAAAATTGAAGTGGTAGTTAAGGCTCCAGCACCTGAAAATGTGTCGCAACTGAGGTCATTCCTCGGATTGGTGAATTACTGCCATAAGTTTTTGCCGAATTTGTCCACAATTCTGCACCCACTGAACGCCCTACTACAAACTGGAGTAGCATGGAAATGGAGCAATGAATGTAAGCGGGCCTTTCAGAAGAGTAAAGACCTAATCACTTCAAGAGAAGTATTGGCTCACTACAACCCATCACTACCAATAAGACTGGCGTGTGATGCGTCTCCCTACGGCATTGGAGCGGTACTGTTACATAAATTCCTTGATGTTTCAGAGAGGCCGATAGCTTTTGCGTCACGCTCGTTAACTTCAGCCGAGCGTAACTACGCCCAGATTGACAGAGAGGCCCTCAGCCTGGTGTGGGGGGTGAAGAAGTTCAATCACTTCCTGCACGGTCAGAAATTTACTCTACTAACTGATCATCAACCTCTTGTCTCCATTTTTAACCCTCAGAAGGGCATCCCGATAATGACAGCACAACGGCTACAGAGGTGGTCGTTTTTCCTAGGGGCACACCAATATGACATCGCGTACAAAGGAACTAAACAGCATGGGAATGCTGATGGATTGTCGCGCCTACCGTTGCCGACGGTGGAAGAAGCACCTGCAGTGGATCCAGTGGAGATATTCCACTCAATCATAGTCGAATGTCTCCCTGTGACGAATGCAAACATAGAAAAGGAAACACGAAATGACCAGACACTCTCCTGGGTCTATGATTTAACGGTGAAGGGATGGCCAGCACATGGCAAACCGCTGTTGCCAGCATTCTCGCCAAGAGAACAGCTGTCAGTGTGCAGAGGAACCTTGATGTGTGGATCCAGAGTAGTAATTCCACCCAAATTGAAGGATAGAGTGCTCAATGAGCTTCATGAGGGTCATCTGGGAGGGGTAAAAATGAAGAACTTAGCCAGAGCATTTGTGTGGTGGCCGGGAATCGATAGAGAAATCGAAGAGATGACCAAGAGCTGTACAGGATGCCAGAAGGTCCAAAACACCCCACCACAAGCCCCTCTACATCCATGGGAGTGGCCCTCATCTCCATGGCAAAGGGTGCACATTGATTTTGCTGGTCCATTTATGGACTCGATGTTTTTAATTGCGGTGGATGCACATTCAAAGTGGCCAGAGGTAATAAAAATGTCCTCAACCACCACAGAAAAAACTATCACAGTCTTACGAACCATATTCGCCAGAAATGGGCTGCCTGAACAGATTTGCTCCGACAATGGACCACAGTTTGTGTCTGAAGAGTTCCGGAGGTTCTTAAAGAACAATGGTGTTAAGCATTACACATCCGCCCCATATCATCCAGCCACCAATGGATTGGCCGAGAGGTTTGTTCAAACATTCAAGAAGGCTATCAAGGCAATGTGTAATGAAGACATACCCCTACAACACAAGGTGGATAACTTCTTGTTTGCCTACCGGAATGTGACACATGCGGTTACCAACCAAACTCCAGCCATGATGTTCTTCAATCGAAGACTAAGATGCCGCTTGGATTTGGTTAAGCCAAACATCAGAAGAGATGTGGAGAACAGGCAGTTTCAGAATATGAATGAAAGGCCGACCAGGAGTTTTAAGATAGGTCAACCAGTTTTGGCCCGGGACTACCGCACAGAGAAATGGCAGCCAGGAACGATCTGTACACGGCAAGGACCTCTAATGTATACCGTGGACGTTGGAGAGAGCATTGTAAGACGCCATGCTGACCAGATTCTAGAGTCACTGGAAAACATCAATTCCACACCACGATCCGATACACCTGGTGATGAAACATAAGTACCAATTGCATCTACCTCAGAATCGGTGATATTGGAAGCAGAAGAACCAAACAACGACGTTGATCCCGAATCAACTTTGCCAGAAGAACCTGATACCCCAAAGAGGCGTTATCCAGACAGAATCAGGAAGCCTCCTCAAAGACTGAACTTATAATTGCTTAACTTCAGCTAATGTATCTAGCAACTGTAATTGTAAATATGTTATTTAATTATTAATCGAATGTTATGTACTATTTAGCTAAAAGGGGAGGAATTGTAGTGTATGTACTTTGCAGAAGGAACTATATTCTGCAGCCCCTGTATACTGCAGTACCAGTAGTGACCACCCCTGAATATAAGCCTGTGTAGTAACTTTTGCATAGTAGTTCCAGTTTGTCTCCACTCAGTAAAGACCTGTTATAACCAACTCCTGCAGTCCGTGTCTCAATTACACACGGACATAATACCTATTATGTGGCACTTTGTCGAACGCCTTTTGGAAATCCATGTACACCACGTCAATGGCATTGCCCTCATCGACCCTCTCGGTTACCTCATCAAAAAACTCGATCAAGTTGGTTAAACAAGATTTGCCTTTAACAAATCCGTGCTGGCTTTCCTTCATTAATCCACACTTGTCCAAGTGACTGTTAATTTTGTCCTTGATTATTGTTTCTAAAAGCTTCTCCACTGCAGAGGTTAAACTGACTGCTGGGTTTATCTTTACACCCTTTTTTGAACAAGGATGTAACATTAACAATTCTCCAGTCCACTGGCACCACCACCGTTTCTAAGGAGGATTGGAAGATTATGGCCAGCAGCTCCGTGATTTCTTCCTTCACTTCTCTCAGCGTCCTAGGATGCATCCCATCTGGTCCTGGTGACTTATCTACTTTAAGTACAGCCAGCCTTTCTAGTACAGGAAACTTTGTGCTATCCGGCACCGACGGGACCGAGCTGTTGCCGTCCCATCAAAACTGCCGGACAAACCAGCGCTAATGTTGAAACATACGGAGATTTTGAGCTCCGTATCTGGCAACAAACCCTGTTGCTTAGCAACAGCTTCTAAACAGTCGGCCGTACCTTGCAAGCGTCTCTGTAGCTTAGCAACAGCTTCAGCGAGACCTTGACTGTTGAGAAAAAAGCAACGAAAAGAAAAAAAACCTAACAAAACGGCTCCTGATTTTTGCCGGTGGCTTGAGCATTCTGGACAGTTAACCTCCGGATAATACAAAGTTTCCTGTACCTCCTCTTTATCAATTTTTATCCCATCCATTATCTCCTCTACCTCCTCCTTCACTATGTCTATGTCAGCACCTTCTTCCTTGGTGAAGACAGATGCAAACTACTCATTTAGCACCTCCATCATACCTTCTGCATAGGCCTCCTTTTTGGTCTCTAACCAGCTCCAACCCTCCTCTTACTACCCGTTTGCTATTTATATGCCAATAGAAGACTTTTGGATTACCTTTTATGTAAGCTGCCATTCTATTCGCATACCCTCTCTTTGCCCCTCTTATTTTCTTTTTTACTTCTCCTCTGAACTTTCTATATTTAGCCTGATTCGCAGTTGTATTCTTGACCTGACATCTGTCATACGCGCTCTTTTTTGCTTCATCTTACTCTCCGTCTCTTTCGGCATCCAGGGAGCTCTGACTTTAGTTGCCCTACCTTTCCCCCTAATGGGACTGTACCTGAACTATTTCCTGTTTAAAGGCAGCCCATTGTTCCATTACAGTTTTGCCTGCGAATCTTTGATTCCAATTTACCCGGGCCAGATGCATTCTCATCCCACTGAAATTAGCCTTCCTCCAATTAAGTATTTTTACTCTAGATTGCTCCCTGTCCTTTTCCATAGCTAATCTAAACCTTTTGATACTATGATCACTGTTCCTTAAATGTTCACCTACTGACATAGGTAAGACGAAGAAATAGGTTCTGATGAGGGAGTATGAGCAGCTAGGGTCTAAATTAAAAAGCAGAACCACAAAGGTAATAATCTCTGGATTACTACCTGAGCCACGAGCAAATTGGCATAAGGTCAATAAGATTGGAGAGTTGAATGCGTGGCTCAAGGATTGGTGTGGGAGGAATGGGTTTCGATTCATGGGGCACTGGCACCAGTACTGGGGAAAGAAGGAGCTGTTCCGGTGGGACGGCCTTCACTTGAACCAGGCTGGGACCAGTGTCCTGGCGAATTGAATAACTAGGGCTGTAGATAGGGCTTTAAACTAAATAGTGGGGGGGAGGGTTCAATCGAGGGGAAATTTAGGAAGTTAAAGAGAAAGGACAGGGCAATGGTGCAGGGTAGCGATATGGGCAATGAAAACCACAGTGTGACAGGAAGGGACAGAGCGTACAAACATAAGAGTGCACCATCAAATAAGGTCAGAGTAGGGAAAAAGAATAAAGACAAAATTAAAGGCTCTTTATCTGAATGCACGCAGCATTCGTAACAAGATAGATGAATTGACGGCACAAATATAAATAAATGGGTATGATCTAATAGCCATCACAGAGACATGGTTGCAATGTGACCAAGGCTGGGAACTGAATATTCAGGGGTCAGTACAATAGTGAGAAATGATCTCGGCTCGGAAGTTCCAGATGTAGAACCAATTTGGGTGGAGGTAAGAAATAGTAAGGGAAAGAAGGCACTGGTGGGAGTAGTCTATAGGCCCCCTAAAAGTAGCTACACTATAGGACAGAGTATAAATAGAAACATAGAAGATAGGAGCAGGAATAAATTCCCAAGGCCTGATAATCTACATCCTAGGGTACTTAATGAAGTGGCCCTAGAAATAGTAGATGTATTGCTGGTCATCTTCCAAAATTCTATAGACTCTGGAACAGTTCCCATGGATTGGAGGGTAGCTATTGTAACCCCACTATTTAAAAAAGGTGGTAGAGAGAAAACGGGGAATTATAGACCGGTAAGCCTGGCATCGGTAGTGGGGAAAATGCTAGAGTCCATTATAAAAGATGTAATAGCAGAGCACTTGGAAATAAGAGACAGGATCGGACAAAGTCAACCTGGATTTACAAAAGGTAAATCGTGCTTGACTAATCTACTGGAATTTTTTGAGGATGTAACTGGTAAAATAGATAAGGGAGAACCAGTGGATGTGGTGTATTTGGACTTTCAGGAGGCTTTCGATAAGGTCGATATGCTTTAGATTAGCGTGTAAAGTTCAGGCACATGGGATTGGGGGCAAGGTACTCACTTGGATAGAGAACTGGTTGGCAGACAGGAAGCAAAGAGTTGCAATAAATGGGTCTTTTTCCGAGTGGCAGGCAGTGACTAGTGGGGTACCGCAGGGATCGGTGCTAGGACACCAGCTCTTCACAATATGTATTAATGATCTAGACGAGGGAACTAGATGTAATATCTTCAAGTTTGCAGACAACACAAAGCTGGGTGGGCGTGTGAGCTGTGAGGAGGATGCAGAGAAACTCCAGTATGATTTGGACAGGTTGGGTGATTATACTGCATCTGCCCAATGTGGATAAATGCGAGGTTATCCACTTTGGTGGCAAAAACAGGAAGGCAGATTATCTGAACGGCAATAGATTGGGAAAAGGGGAAGTGCAACGGGACCTGGGTGTCCTTGTGCACCAGTCGCTGAAGGTAAGCATGCAGGTGCAACAGGCGATTAAAAAGGCAAATGGTATGTTGGCCTTCATAGCGAGAGGATTCGAGTACAGGAGCAAGGATGTCTTGCTGCAGGTGTACAGGGCCTTGGTGAGACAGCACCTTGAGTATTGTGTGCAGTTTTGGTCGCCTTATCCGAGGAAGGATGTTCTTGCCATGGAGGGAGTGCAGCGAAGATTCACCAGACTGATACCTGGGATGGCAGGAATGACGTATGGCTCGATTAGGCTTATATTCACTAGAGTTTAGAAGAATGAGAGGGGATCTCACCGAAAATTATAAAATTCTAACAGGACTAGACAGAGTAGATGCAGGAAGGATGTTCCCAATGGCGGGAGAGTCCAGAACCAGGGGTCACAGGCTAAGGATAAGGGGTAAGCCATTTAGGACTGAGATGATGAGGAATTTCTTCACCCAGAGAGTGGTGAACCTGGGGAATTCTCTACCACACAAGGCAGTTGAGGCCAATTCATTAAATATATTCAAGAAGGAGTTAGATATATTTCTTAAGGCTAAAGGGATATGGGGAGAAAGCAGGGACAGGGTACTGAATTTGGATGATCAGCCATGGTCTCATTAAATGGCGGAGCAGGCTCGAGGGGCCGAATGGCCTACCCCTGCTCCTATCTTCTATGTTTCTATGTATGTTTCTAGTATTTCCCATTCCGACATAACTCTTCAAATTAGTACATATTTTCTAGCCATCAGCCAATTTCTTGTCCATTCCCTCAAATTTACTCCTGATAATCAATTCCATTATTTTATACAGAATGCAAGACCAATAGGCATGTAGTTGCATTGTCATTAACCTGTTCCCAATATATTGCAACCTACACTTTATCCAATTACTCGCATTTCACACTTTATCTAGAGCCAGTCTGTTTCTTTACCTGTCCTATTACTATCTCGTCTCACCTTGAATATCTCTTAATGTCTCTTCTTTCTTCCCCTCCCCCATTTCCCAGCCCCCAAACTGCCTTTTGTTTCATTTCTCTAAAAGGGTTTCGACCTGAAACGTTGACTCTATTTCTCTCTCCAATGATGTTGCCTGGCCTGCTGAGTTTTTCCAGCATTTTCTGTTGTTACTCCATAATGAGTGTTGGCACCTCACAAATCGCCTCCCTAGTCTCTCTCGGCACTCTAAGATAAATACCATCTATTCCTGGTGGTTTATTTCTTTTGAGGCCTTTTAACCTTTACAGGACTTCTATCTCATTAGTAAAAAAATCATTGATTTAACTTTTTGTTTTTTCATTTCCAGGATGTGGGCATTGCCAGCAAAGCCTGCATTTATTGCCCATCCCTCGAGGAGGTGGTGGTGAGCCGCCTTTCTTCAATACAACTAAGTGGCTTGCTAGCATTTGAGAGCGCATTGGAGTCACACATAGGCCAGATGAGACCTTCTCTAAAGGACATTAGTGAACCAGATGGGTTTTTAACGACAATCCGGTAGCTTCATCAAAGAATTTGATCAAGTTAGTCAAACCTGATTTGCCTTTAACAAATCCGCGCTGACTTTAATTTAGTAGCCCATACTTTTCCAAATGCCAATTAATTTTGCCCCAGATTATTGTCTCTTATACAGGAAACTCTCTTTTAACCGGCACCTGAATATCCGAAAATCTCTCTTAACCGGCAAAATTCAGGAGTAGGTTCAGGTAAGTTTTACTATATATTAGTGGCCGCGTAACTGAGGTTTTTGGATCTGTGGCCGTGTAACCGGGGTTCCTGCACCTGTGGCCGTGCAACAGGGACTCCTGGATCTGTGGCCGTGTAACCGGGACTCCCGCACAAGTGCCGTGTAACCGGGGCTCCTGCACCTGTGGCCGTGTAACCGGGGCTCCTGCACCTGTGGCCGTGTACGGGGCTCTTGTACCTTGGTAAGTATACCTCTCTGTAATCCGGACTTTTTGATCAACCGGCACCACGCCAGTCCCGTTGGTGCCGGATAACAAAGAGTTTCCTGTAGTTTCCCCACCACTGTCATTAGGCTGACTGGCCTGTAGTTGCCAGGTTTATCCCTCTCTCTTTTTAAACAGGGGTGTAACATTTGCAGGGGAGACACTCAACCACTGGAGGTAGTGTAGAGAAGAACCACAAGGCTGATCCCTAGTGTCAAAGTTCTGAGTTATGAGGTAAGATTCTAAAAACTTGGGACTTCCAGCCTGGAAAAGAGGTGTCTTACAGGTGATCGTACATTAGTTAAAGTAATGGAAAAGGTAAATCCTGAATATTATTTTCAATTAAATTGCAAGAGGAGAACATGGGTATATAGGTTCAAACTAATAAAAGGTAAATTTAGGAATTGTATGAGGAAATTGTAGTTCACATAAAGAGCGATCAACATGTGGAATGGGCATCTCGAGTAGTGGAGGCGACAACACTGGAATCATTTATGAAACAATTGGATGCTACCATGAGGAGAACTTTAGGATCTTTCTGGATGGATGAATGAATTAAGATGTGCTGAATGGCCTCAGTCATCCGGAATTATTTTGTGAAAAGAGTAAAAATACATGTCGAAAAGATCTATGTTGAAATCAGGAGGAGATTTGAAATTATACTATGAGCTACAAAAAGTAAACAATGCTCAGGTACCAACAATGCACTGCAGAACAGTTTTAAAACACTTGGGCCTTAAGTCTAATCTGCATTCTAGGCCAAGTCAATTAACAGTTAACTTCAAAATAATAACAGAAAACGCTGGAAAAACTCAGCAGGCCAGGCAGCATCCGTGGAGAGAGAAACAGAGTTAACGTTTCAGGTCGAGGACCTTTCCTCAGAACTGGAAAAAAACAGGAAAGGGGATAGATTTTAAAGCAAGTAGGGGCTGGGAAAAGGGGGAGGGGATGAAAGAACAAAAGGGAAGATCAGCGACAGGATAGAAAGCAGGAGAGATTAAGAGACATTAAGAGAAATTGGGGGAGAAATTCGATATCGCCCCATTTGGGGTGCAATTATCGGCCGGGCGCAAATTATCGCCACCTACTGCGAAATTGGTCTGTTTCGCCCCTGGAGCTGATTGCAGCGCTAAATCAGGCGCTGCACAACTCTCTTAAGGCGCTAAGCCGGAGGAGCGAGGCGCTAACTCAGAGGGCAGGCGCAGCGCAGGTGCTGTCAGTTAGCGATTGCACACAGACACGCTGGCGCCGGCCAGCTCTTAAAGGGGAGGGTTGATCTTGATTTGCAGCCGCACCCTGCGCATTGGAGCCGTGAATCTCGGCCTGGACAGACCTGTTGCCAAATCCTGCAGCCAAGGACCATGGAGGGGGCCAGGGAGCGAGCGCAGCATTTCAGCGAGGGGGCCTTGGAGGCTCTGGTTGGCGCGGTGGAGCGCAGGCGATCTCTCCTGTACCCGGAGAGTGGCAGGAGGCCTCTGCCCAACGAGTACCGAAAAGCTTGGAGGGAGGTGGCTCACAGAGTGACCTCCAGCAGCATGGTGCCTAGGACCCCTGTGCAATGCAGGAAGAAGTTCAACGACCTCACTCGGGTCGTCAGGGTGAGTGCCTTTTTCAGAAACCTCTTCATCCCTCCATCTCGACCTCGCTTTATGGCCAAAGGGTCTTGAAAGCGCCAATGCCCAGCACTCCTCCAACACCTATGGCCCTTTCAGGAAACTCTCACGCACATTCAGCACTTTGCATACAGTAAGGGTTATTCGACCACGGGAGGCATTTCAGCCAAGATCATGGCTGCACCTTTACTCAGACCCCGTCCTTTTTCTTGCAGGGCAAGCTGGTGCATAATAGGAGACAGCAGCAACGGACCGGGGGAGGCCGGCCGGCCTCACCTTCAAGCCCTGACGGATCTGGAGCAGCGAGTCCACCAGATTGTGGCAAGCCGGATGCTTGGGCCCGTCGCCACTGGAGATGCCGACCCTTTTCTGGACAGCAATGGTAAGGTCATCACCTTTTTGACCTCTCCCCTTCCACTTGTTCCTCACAACAGCATCCTTTGACACTCTCGATCCAAATCAGTACATCGCTGCACTCATGCCTCCCTTGCTGCCACCCTGTCCTCACGCTAAAGCCACTCTTGTACCTCCCTGCTTTCAGATGCTGATTCACCAGGTGAGGAGGTGGCCCTCAAGCTGCCACTGGGAGTGAATCTGAAGGCGAGGAGGAAGAGGAAGCCGAACCATCAGCGCAACCCTCTGCCGAGGCAGCCTATGCCCATACTGGGTCGCCTTCCCTGGAGGGGAGCAGGGGGGAATGGTCTGATGAGGGTGAAGCTCCAGGACCCAGCGGGCTGCAGCAACACGAGAGGGGTAGGGAAGCTCGGAGGCCTTCTCCCCGGAGGGGAAGTATGGCCTTGAGTCCTGCTACAGTGAGCGCAGAAGAGGTGCGGCTCCTCGCTGAAATGAGCACCCAGGCGGAGCAAAGGCACACTGAGCTCATGGCTGTAGTGGCAAGGATGCCCGAATTCATTGAGTCACTGGCAAGGAGTGTCCAGGACTTCGGTGCAGCACAGGCGTCTGCCACGCAAATGCTAAGTGCTGCAATGCAGTCAGTGGCTGGTCTCATGCAGACGCAGATTGAGGCCACGCGAGCACTAACTGATGTCACCCTCGCTGGATCGGGCAGGTTTCCCCGGGGCCCTCCCCGCGCCGCAGCAGGCCAACAATCTGTGCTCCCGCAGATTGCTCCGCATGCTGAAGTGCTGCCCCGTGGGAGTGCCAGTGTGTCGGTCGAGCAGGGAGTTGCTGTCCTCTCTCAGGATGACAGCATTCCTGCTGCCAGCACTGTCACATCTCCACTGCAGTTGCCACCACCTGTAGGACAGACTGCTGCCGCCCATGCAGAGTTGGAGCAGTCAGCAGCCGGGCCCTCCAGGCCCAGAGCTTGTCCAGGCCATCCCTCAAGTGCATCTGCAGTCTCAGTTTCTGACACTCAGCAGCCTTCCCCCAGCCTTGCTGCAGCCACTAGGGTCCCAGTGCGGCGGAGCTGCAGGGTGGGAAGGGGGCAATTTCGCAAGGGAAGCAGATCACCCTCGAAGGGCAAGAAGTAGGTGGTGTGGCAAAATGTTGTTCATTGTTTTATTGAAAGCCAAGGATCATGGTCATATTTTTGTTACTGTTTTGGACATTGTCTCCAGGTTGTGAGAGCCAGTTATGTGATTGACTGTTTCTTTGTGTGTTTCTTTCTATTACTTTGTCATGCGGGAAGGATACACAGCTTTGTAAATAAAGAAGTGTCTTTATTCAAAATGTGCATGTTTGTTCTTTGCACTCATTGTTGCCTTGACCGGCTTAGGGGTTGCGGCATGGTTCCATTCAGGTTGTTTGAATGGCAGAAGCCATTCCCTCAGAGGGAGCCTAGAAGCGAATTGCTATAAGCCTTTGACGGATGGCCCTTGCACTTTGTGCCTCCCTCCCGTCTTGGTGCTGCTGCTCCTCCTCCTCCTCTGCTGGTGCTCCAAGGCCCGGTGGCATTGGCTGGGTCCTGAGGATTGCCAGGTTATGCAGCATGCAGCACACAACGAAGTGGGAGACTCGCTCAGGCGAGTACTGCAGGGCTCCTCCAGAGTGGTCCAGACAGCGGAACCGTTGCTTGAGCATGCCGATTGTGTGCTCAACGATGCTCCTAGTAGCTTGATGGCTCTCGTTGTATCGTTCTTCTGCAGGGGTACTGGGCGAACGGAGCAGGGTCATCAGCCAGGTGCACAGAGGATAGCCCTTGTCCCTGAGAAGCCAGCCTCCTGGGTGAAGCGGGGCCTCGAAAAGGTCTGCCACAGAAGTCTGGCGCAGGATGAAGGCATCGTGGCTGCTGCCTGGAAAGTGGACATCGACAGCGAGTATCAGCTGTCTGTGGTCACAGACCAACTGGACGTTCAAGGAATGGAAGCCCTTTCGGTTGCGGAAATCCTCGGCATTCTCTTGCGGCACCCGCAAAGCCACATGGATGCAGTCAATGGCGCCCTGCACCACGGGGAAGCCCGCTATTCTTGCAAAGCCCGCTGCGCGCTCTTGATGCTTGTCTGGGATCATGGAGAAAGAGATGTACTCTCGTCTCCTTTTAAAGAGGGCATTTGTGACTTGACGGATGCAGCAATGCACCGCGAACTGGGAGATATTGGCAATGTCCCCAGTAGCAGATTGAAAGGAGCCGGTGGCATAAAAGTTGAAAGCCACTGTTACCTTCACTGCCACCGACAGAGACGTCCTGCTCCTCAGTTGAGGTTGCAGATCTGGCTGGAGGAGGTGGCAGAGCTCAGTGACCACCTCCTTGCTGAATCGCAGCCTTCGCAAACACTGCTCCTCAGACATATTGATACATGAGAACTGTTGTCGAAAAACTCTGGGACGGTAAGGTCTCCTGCACCGAGGCCTGTTGGCCCTCCTCCGTCTGGCCATGATTGCCACTCTCTCTCTGCGCCCTCTCAATGTGATGGAGAAGCATGACGTTCCCATCCATTGCAGCCCCCATAATATGTCGGCAATCAAAGTTATGCCGGTGAAAAAGCAAAGCAACTATAAAGTTATGGTCAGAAGCCAAAACTACCTCAGACAGCGTTGACTCAATGCAGAAGTCTCTCTTTCTCCCTTTGTCTCTCTGCAAATCTCTCTCTCAGAACGAGTGGTCCAAAAATGGCTACCACACAGAAGACAGGACAAGCCCCCTTTAAATAGCGGCCCCCCCAGCCCCACAGCGACTGGGAAGCGTTCCAGTCAACCTGCCGTTGGTAGCGACAGGCGGAAAGGAGGGGGGCGCCACTGAATTTCTTGTCCGGGGCGCCCCAAGGGCGTTGCACTCTGGAATGACGTCAAGATCTGCGTGCGCAGGAGAGCGGGCGGTATGGTTTAGCGCCGCCGCTAAATGTCCGCTCAATTTCGCGAGAGGCGCAGGTATCGCCGCGCCCGGGCGCTAGTTGGTTAGCGCCCCACTTATCGCCCTCTTAAGGCGCTAACGGGTGGCGCTCACAACTGAAGGAACAAAGGATGGCTCTGATGAAGTGTGAATGGCCTGCTGAGTTTTTCCAGCGTTTTCTGTTGTTATTTCGGATTTCCAGCATCCGCAGTATTTTGCTATCATAACAGTTAACTTCAACTGTTCTCCACGCTAAATATGCTTTGGCACTGGGCTTTTGCTTTATTCCTACTGTATTCAGCTCACATTTAAAAGAATGACTAAACATTGCTTCCTTGCTCACTTGGGAGAGTTGCAGGACTAGAGAACTCTTTCGAGTTACATTATAATGTGGTGGCCCTTAATCTTTGATATCACAAAGTTATATTTTGAAAAAGAACTTATATTGATATAGCACCTTTCATGACCTTACTTAACAGCCAAATAAGTACTTTTGAAGAGTTGTCACTATTGTAATGTGGGAAACACGGCAGCCAATTTGCAAACAGCAAATTCCCACAACCAGCAATGGGATAATGACCAGATAATCTGTTTTAGTGATGTTGGTTGAGGGATAAATATTGGCCAGGACACCAGTGGTAACTCCCCTGTTTTCCTTCAAATAATGCCATGGGATTTTTTTCATCCATCTGAGGGCATCTATCTTGGTTGTAACATCTCACCCGAAAGATGGCACCTCGAACAGTGCAGCGCCCCTCAGTATTACATTGGACTGTCAGCCTAGATTATGCGCTCAAGTCTCTGGAATGAAAGTCTTTGAAGGCAATGTTAAAGCATCAGGCAACTAAGTAAATATTTTCTTCAGTTCTGCATCAGGTAAAACTGGCACGAAGAATGTTAACTTTTTGTTTCATTCATGGGATGTGGGTGTCGCTGGCAATGCCAGCATTTATTGCCTATCCCTAATTGTCCTTGAGAATGTGGTGGTGAGCCGCCTTCTTGAACAGCTGCAGTTCATGAGGTGAAGGTACTCCCACAGTGCTGTTATGGAGGGTGCGCTTGGATTTTGACCCAGCAACTATGATGAAACCGCAATATATTTCCAAGTCAGGGTGGTGCGTGACTTGGAGGGGAACTTGGAGGTGGTGGTGTTCCCATGCGCCTGTTGCCCTTGTCCTTCTAGGTGGTAGAGGTTGTGGGTTTGGGAGGTGCTGTTGAAGAAGCCTTGGTGAGTTGCTGCAGTGCATCTTGTAGATGATACACACTGCAGCCACAGTGCGTCGGTAGTGGAGTAAGTGTGGAGTAAGGTGGTGGATGGGATGCCAATCAAATCGGCTGCTTTGTCCTGGATGGTGACGAGCTTCTTGAGTGTTGTTGGAGCTGCATTCATCCAGGCAAGTGGAGAGTATTCCATCACACTCCTGACTTGTGCCTTGTAGATGGTGGAAAGGCTTTGGGGAGTCAGGAGGTGAGTCACTCGCTGCAGAATACCCAGCCTCTGACCTGCTCTTGTAGCCACAGTCTATGTATGTGGCTGGTCCAGTTAAGTTTTTGGTCAATGGTGACCCCCAGGATGTTGATGGTGGGGGATTCAGCGATGGTAGTCCCATTGAATGTCAAGGGGAGGTGGCTACACTCTCTCTTGTTGGAGATGGTCATTGCCTGACACTTAAGTGGCAAGTAACATTCGTGCCACACATCAGCCCAAGCCTGAATGTAGTCCAGGTCTTTCTGCATGCGGGCACAGACCGCTTCGTTATCTGAGGAGTTGTGAATGGAACTGAACACTCTGCAATCATCAGTAAACATCCCCACTTCTGACCTTATGATGGTGGGAAGGTCATTGATGAAGCAAGCAGCTGAAGATAGTTCGGTCTAGGACATTGCCCTGAGGAACTTCTGCAGCGATGTCCTGGGGCTACAAGGAAAAATGGTCACTTGAGCTCCATAATGGCTCTCATTTAGAGGTTGATCTACTAACGTCTCACAAAGCAAACTCTATCTCGCCATTTTGGAGAACTTGCTACAGAGGGACTACAATATATTCACAATCCATCCTGCTAGACTTTCTGTAGGAATAACTAACATGAATGGCTGTGCAAAAATCCAGTATATGATGGAGGCTCTGGTAACAATATTAAGTCTGCTGAGAGAATGTACAATTTTAAGATCAATTTAAATGATAGTTTTGAAGGTGACTTGTTTTGTAATGTGCTCTTGACCTGCTTCTCCAAAGGTATAACAAATAGTGACTGAAGTGGAAGTACTAAAATGTTACCATCTGGGTATACTATATTTAAGGACATGGGTCCACAAAAGCAGGAAACACACACAAATAACTAATGATTTTATCTATATATATACATATACACAGTTCTTGACTGTTATATAGTCATTTTATAAATTAATATATTTAAAAATCTTAGTTTAAATTAAGTGTAGACAATAGTTCATCTAACCATACCCTTTCATGTTCCATATTCTTAGAAGTAAGTTGCCGCGACAATAACTCCTTATTAGAATCCAATTGGGCACACAGTTCTCTGATTGAAGCCAGGTCTCCTAACACATGGCATTTCTCAGCCTGTGCCTGTTGTAGCTCTTCCTCCAGTTTGGACATGCTTTTAGCAGTATATGAAATCTCTTTCTCATACACTTGTTGGGCAGACACGTGCTAAATTAGAAGAATTTACAGTAAAACACAAAAATATGCACACATTTGGCACACTAATATTGAAACAGACAAAAGTATACTATAATATGAAAGTTAATTGAGGGCGCAATCTATAAGCAAGTGAATGCGAAAATAAAAAATATTTGATAAACTATTCTTTTATAAAAGGTCAACCTCTATATACAGTAGCATGTTGAAAGACATTGCATGAGGTGTAATCACTTGGGGCATTAACTTTTAAGGAAATCCCACCTGGAGCAGTCAGTAATCTTACCCCACTCCGCTGTATAAAGATTTGGGCTGAACTTTCAGGCCTCCTGTCCAGCAGAAATGGGGCGGTGCTTCCCCAAAAATGGTGGGGAATGACCTTTCGCCCCGTTCCTGCCGGCACTGTGGTCAGGGCAATGATGCCCCTGGGCCTACCACTGAGCAGCTCCTGTAGCGGCATCCTAAGTCAGGTGGCAGGCTAAACATGCTAGAAAAAAATTTAGGGGAAAACCAATAGCTTATAATGAAAGAGATTTGTTGCGTGTCACTAGCCTTACTAGCCAATCAAACTCCAGGAGAATGCCACCTCACGTTAGCCAAGACTGATTTATTGGCCTTTTCATGATCAGTTGGGAGCAGTGTGTCTTTTTAATGGAATTCCCACTGAATTCTACTTTGCTCAGCAGTGACAGTTTAAAAAGAGAAAGATGCCTTCTGATTTGTTTTAAAACTGATCAACTATGTGAAATTTGTGTATGTTTGTGGATGCTAAGAGGATCCTGCCATTTGATGCTGGTGAACACCTATTTCTGAAATGCATGGAAGAGTCCTTCAAAGGAGGCTGTTAATTTTACATCATAAGCACTTTCAGATGACTTCTCTTCGCATGGTTGCTGTATTACTTAAAATGACCTCATAGGATACTAGCTGTTATGTATAAAATTAAATTTTTAGTTTTACAGACTTTATTCACATCTAATACCTCCTGTATTTCCCTTTCTAGCTTGACCACTCTTTCCTCAAGATGTCGTCTCTCTGTGTCTACAGACAGGAGCTCCAGTCGAATTGAACTGCTCTCTCCCTCTGCCTGATGGGCCTTATGCTCCCAGTTCTCAGCCTGATTGCTTGCCAGTCGGAATTGCTCCAGCATATGATGGAGCTCTTGTTCCTATTATTGAAAAAAGAGAGCAGGTAACTTAAGTGTAAGTATTTCAGACTGAACAATACCTGCACAACATACAGACCAATCCTGATTCTCCTTTCATCATCATTTTTAGGTACCAGTACCGATCCATCAGTTTTAATCTAACAGATCAGTGCAGCTATTCCCACTGACAACCAATGGCCAAGGTAGGATAAGTTTTAAAAGTGCCTTTTACAAAATATAGAAAATATTGATACGAGACCTCGAGTTGCTTTCCACAAGACAAAATTATTTTTAATAGCACAGGTTAATTTCACACAAAACCCAGAAGAACAATCCTTCCTCTCCCAGTGCTGTTTGACAGGAATTAATGCAAAGCGCACAGGGCGTGCACTCTGTGGGGGTCAGGAGTTGAAAGCCCAAATTTCCTCTGGGACCAGATTTTAATTCTGCAGATGCATATGGGCCCAGTATTGGCTGCAGCCACATAGAAAGGAGGAGCTCTGGGTGCATCTTGAGCTTTAAAGGTGGCCTTCACCGTAAAGGGGCTTGCACAATGGAAAGGTCGGAAAAGAAATCACTTTTTTGAGGAATTTTTTTGGTGATTGTTACATCAAATATTCAACGTGGCAGCTGCAGTTGCGTATTGCTGAGTTCTGAAATTAAGCACATCCACCAAAAGTTGTGTTCTTTCATTGCTGTGGTCTTCTCCTTTAATAAAATGGTATGACCCTGTAGGATTCGCAAAAATCCATGAAATACAGTATACGGGTAGGGCCCCTGAAGTGGCCACATTGTGAGAACACAGAATGGAGTTGGCAGTTCTCATGGCCCAGTTCAAAAGGACACACACACAGTACCTAACAGCAGTCTGAGTCATCATCGATTAGAAGAATCCAGAACCTTACTGTTTTTGATATTGTAATGTGGTTACAGCAGTAAACAAAACTATTAGCACCTGGAGGTGCGCTAATCGCTGGCAGAGCGGTAACCGATCTCAGAAACCGCTGAGCACACACAAACGGAGGGACACTAAACGGATTCCCATTAGTTCGATTTGCGAGCAGTTAAAATTAATGTGCTTGCTTTTGTTAAAGCAACCTTAACAAAGGAAAACGGTTGATTTGGCACCAAGATTAGGGCCAGAAAAGAGTATAACCGTTCAGGTAAATCGTCAGCAAGTCAGTCTAAGATTCGACCAGAGTAAGGAAGACTCCTCCGGAGACGGTTCACACTGTGAAGTCCAAGTCCAGTTACCATCAGGAGTTCGAGGACCATGCGGAACAGAAAACGGCTCGAGGATTTCGGAGGACTTCCAAAGTTTGTACAGGAGAGCAAGTCCAGGAGCCGGTCCCATAAGGAAGGTCGGAGGTCCCGGACGTAACAAGAAGTACTAAGGTCCAGAAGGGTTTTGAAATTCTGGTGAGCATAAAGGCCCAACCCTACCTAACTGACATAATTGAGGTATATTCAGTAACGGGAGGGTTTGTAACGTTAAGGGTATTTGTAAGTCAGGAGTGTGATTTATCCCTCGATGTGTCCGTGCGCTTCCCTCACCCCCGCTTTTAGCTTATCGCTAGTTTAGAACTGTTTATATGCTTTAAAGTTATTTTTTTCAGTGTATAATTTAGTCCTCTGTGAGAAACGTTATTTTTCGTCTGCATTTATTCTTGCCATTTTTCTCTGTGTACATTCTCTTTCAAAAATAAAGGTTGTTTTTGATTTAAAACTCAATCTGTCTCATCTGATCATTTGTCTTCCGAGTCACGAGTTGGGCCAACACACAAAGATTGTCTGGCAATAAGCCCAGTGTCTAGAACCGTGAGGGGGGGAGCGCTTCGAAACCGCTCACGAGTAGTGCGAAAATCAAAACCGATTTAGCACACCATAAGCTCGTTAAAACGACCCCTTACACCCTTTTAAATATTTTCGTGCTGCTAGGCCATGACTGGGATGAAGCAGCAGCACCTCAAGTACTGGTCTATGTGCTCTTGCAGTCTGCCTCAGAGAGAACTGGTAAGATGCCAGCATCATTGTGCCAAGCAGTAGGTGGAGTATCAGGGAAAACAAGTGTGGGTATGAAGAACAATGGTATCGGAATAGGAGAAGGGTGCTGGTTTGAATGTGAGGCTCCTATTTTTATTTCAGGTGGCATGGAGCAGTTTTATGGTATGGGGAGGTTGGATTATTGCTGTGTAGTAGGGAAACAGGCATCTGTAGCTCGGGAGAGGGCCAGGCAAAATTCATCAGCAGCTGATAAAGGAGCTTTACCTCATCTACCTCCACGTAAGTCATATCACAAAAAAGGGAAATAACAACAGAAAATGCTGGAAAAACTCAGCAGGCCAGGGCAGCATCCGTGGAGAGAGAAACGGAGTTAACGTTTCAGGTCGAAGACCCTTCGTCAGAAAAGGGAGTTGGGGTGGGGGGGCTGACTGGCACAGCATTGAACAAAGCCGCCACCACTTAAGCGTAAATGAATAGAAGCATTCTGAAACAAGTACAAAAGCATCAACTGCATTTCTTTTAATTAAAAACAAAAATAAGGATCTTTCTTGACAATACCAGAATTTCCCCATAGACCACCAAAACAGCAGCCCTGGAATCAGTAGAGCCAGGTTTTTAACATAAGATAACATAAGTAGGAGCAGGAGTAGGCCATATGGCTCCTCGGGCCTGCTCTGGGAGCAGTTTGGCCCTGAACCACACCTGATGCTAACGGTTGCCAACTCTGGTTGGAAGCATTGCTGGAGGGTTGATCACATGACCACCTCCAGGACCACCCTGCTATCTATGATCTTCTGTAGGGTGCGGACAAACCTTACTTCCTGTTGTCCCAATTTTGTGTCACACTTCCTAGTACTTTAGTAAATGTTTGCTCTGTTGCTCTTTCATAGCGTTCTTGCAATTTTGCCAGAAATAGCAGGGGAAGTTTTAACATACCCATTTAAGATTTTGCTACACAGGAATTCCAAGATAACGCTGAGCCAGATACTGTTTAGAATTTTGTATGTTTTGTTGACATAAGATCACTTGGCTTTAGATTTGTATAGGACCTAGCTACTTGCCTGAATACTAGACATCAAATCCTCAAACACAACTGAACTTAGATATTTTATATACTTGAGCACCGATTTTAACTGCCTCCACCCTGGATTAAAATAATGCGAGTCAGTTACCCCCACCAATCCTACTTCCTCCCGCCGTGTCCCCATATTAACTTGCTCTTTTGAGCAGGTCAGCCACAGGAAGGAAGCGGGGTCCTACTTTAAATATGCAGATCAGTTCCAATGATGTCATGCAGACCCAATCTGCAACTTCAAGCTGAGGGCTGAGCCGAGGGTGGGGGCGGGGAGAGATGTGGGCAGTGTCAGCTACTGGGAGCTGCATCCTGGACCACAAGAGGACCAGGAGGTAAGTTTTAAATTTATTGTTCAGGTTTCCTTGTGGGCCAGGAGTGCTCCTCCAGCCCCCCTTGCACCAAGTTCCCCCACTCCCGGTCAGACCTTCAATTGTAGCTAGACGGCCCCTCCCCTGCCGATCGCGGCCAGATCTCCACGTCCCCCCCCCACTCGCGGTCGCCGAGATCGGCAGCAATCTTGCCGGGTTTTCCCCACGCTACCGCGCTTCCCCACACCCTCCCCGTTAATATTGGGGCCTTGATATCTGTCAGCTTCATTCTTGTTTTCATCTCTTTTGATTGTTTTTGGTTACTCACCCTCTATTTAGGAAAACCCTTTATGAAAGACGACAGGTCTCTGCCAATGCCATTGCTACTGATATGGGTATCTATTTGGTGCACAAGAGCAGACCAGGTTGGTTCTCTCCTTAGGCTTTCCCTTCCCTGCCATCAGGAACCACATCATCTCTGCTCACCAATTACTTCTCGACAGCCTGTCTAACATCGGAATTCATTGTGCAGCAACAGTGGATAGCATCAAAATGCTTTTCCACCAAAGTCACTACTGTTCTTCACTCAGTGAAATAAAAATTACAATAATTTCCTTTTAATAGAATATGTTGCCATTTTCTCAGGTAAGACACTAAGATATTACAAATATTAAACTGGAGACAGAAAAACACTGAGAACCAATAAGCCCAGGAATCTGCACTGCAGAAACATGGGGCCAAGATTGGAAATCAAATTAAAATAAAAGACGGTAAGTCTGTTCTCAGCTAAAAGTGTTTTAAAATACAACTTCTATTTTTTGCAGCTTGAACCATTTAAAAGCAAGATCATGTAGGTAATTGGTTAATTTTTAATGAGGACTGGTCTTTAAATCTGAATCTGCAGCATTGATGGCAGTTTGCACAGTTTATTCAGAAAGCAAGGCAATTTGTTCTGGAGACATATTTGGAACTAAAATTATTAGTACAGTAACTATATTACATAGCTTGGATACAATTTCCATCCATTCAATATTCTAGGAAGATTTTTTTCACCATAGGTTCTAAATAGGTCCAGGGCAATCTATTAATTTTACAAACAGATATTGTATCCATTTAATTAAATACTTAATTGAACTTTGGATAAATTCATAAAAATATCACTATTTCTTAGCCAAACGTGTGTTCTATATCTATATATAAAAGTATTAAGATTGCATTGACTTTAGATTACTTTGACCAAGTAAAGAAATAGCTAACTGAATAAATTAAAGGCCAAAAGATGCATTTCACTGTGCTTTACTATTACAATGTCACAATTCGTCTCAGTAGGATCTGTGTGAACAAATTAATATGTGCGCACAATACTGTACTATGTTCAATTGGTTGAATGACAAGCCAATCAATTGTTCGAATATCTTAAATAAATTGTTAGAGAATCATCAGAGGCTTACTCTGGTTCAAAGCTTGCATTAAAAATCCAGCTATAAGTAAACAAAGACATTATCATAACGATAACAATAACTTTTATTTATATAGTGCCTTTAACTTGGTAAAATGTCCCAAGGCGCTTCACAGGAGTATTAAAAGACAAAAAATTTGACACCAAGCCACACAAGGAGAAATAAGGGCAGGTCAAAGAGGTAGGTTTTATGGAGCGTCTTGAAGGAGGAAAGAGAGGTAGCGAGGCAAAGAGGTTTAGCCAGGGAATTCCGGAGCTTAGAGCCTAGGCAACAGAAGGCACGACCGCCAATGGTTGAGCGATTATAATCAGGGATGCTAAAGAGAGCAAAATTAGAAGAGCGCAGATATCAAGGGGGGATTGTGGGGCTGAAGGAGATTTCATAGATAGGGAGGGATTTGAAAATAAGGATGAGAATTTTGAAATCGAGGTGTTGCTTAACCGGGAGCCAATGTAGGTCAGCAAGCACAGGGGTGATGGGTGAACGGGACTTGGTGCGAGTTAGGACACGGGCAGCCGAGTTTTGGATGACCTCAAGTTTACGTAGGGTAGAATGTGGGAGGCCAGCCAGGAGTGTGTTGGAATAGTCAAGTCTAGAGGTAACAAAGGCACGGATGAGGGTTTCAGCAGCGGATGAGCTGAGGCAAGGGCGGAGACGGGCGATGTTACGGAGGTGGAAATAGGCGGTCTTAGTTATGCCGTGGATATGTGGTCGGAAGCTCATTTCAGGGTCAAATATGACACCAAGGTTGCGAACAGTGTGGTTCAGATGTTAGGGAGAGGGGTGGAGTCAGTGGCTAGGGAACGGAGTTTGTGGCGGGGATAGAAAACAATGGCTTCGGTCTTCCCAATATTTAATTGGAGAAGATTTCTGCTCATCCGGACAAGCAATCTGACAATTTAGAGACCATGGAGGGGTCAAGTGAAGTGGTGGTGAGGTAGAGCTGGGTGTCATCAGTGTACATGTGGAAACTGACGCTGTGCTTTTGGATGATGTCGCCAAGGGGCAGCACGTAGATGAGAAATAGGAGGGGGCCAAGGATAGATCCTTGGGGGACACCAGAGGTAACGATGCGAGAGTGGGAAGAGAAGCCGTTGCAGGTGATTCTCTGGCTACGATTACATAGATAAGAATGGAACCAGGCGAGCGCAGTCCCACCCAGCTGAACGACGGTGGAGAGGCGTTGGAGAAGGATGGAGTGGTCAACCATGTCAAAGGCTGCAGACAAGTCAAGAAGGATGAGGAGGGATAGTTTACCTTTGTCACAGTCGCAACGGATGTCATTTGTGACTTTGATGAGCCGTTTCGGTACTGTGGCAAGGGCGGAAACCCGATTGGAGTGTTTTAAACATGGAGTTGCGGGAAAGATGGGCACGGATTCGGGAGGTGACAACACATTCAAGGACTTGAGAGGAAAGGGAGGTTTGAGATGGGATGGTAGTTTGCAAGGACGAAGGGGTCAAGGGTTGTTTTTTGAGGAGAGGGGTGATGACCTCAGATTTGAAGGAGAGGGGGACAGTACCCGAGGAGAGCGAACAGTTAACAATATCAGCTAGCATGGGAGCCAGAAAAGGAAGTTGGGTGGTCAGCAGTTTGGTGGGAATAGGGTGAGGGAGCAGGAGGTGGGTCTCATAGACAAGATGAGCACGGAGAGGTCATGAGGGGAGATCGGAGAGAAACTGGAGAAAATCGAGAGTTCAGAGCTAGGGCAGGGGGTAACCTTAGAAGAAGTTTGGCCCAGTGGGCTAGGGGAAGGAAGGGAAGTGGCAGCTGAACGGATGGTCTCAATCTTAGAGACAAAGAAGTCAATGAGCTCCTCACCCTTGTTGTCTGAGGTGAGGGTGGAGGAGTCAGGGGAGAGGGGTTTAAGAAGACGGTTAATGGCGAATAGAAGCCAGAATGATTCTGGAATAGTGAGCAATTTTGGCAGACGAGAGCAGGACACGATAATGCTTTATGTATCCAGCCAGATCTGGCGGTGAATGGCTAAACCAATTGTCTGCCATACTCGTTCAAGTTAGCGTCCCTTGGATTTAATGGAGTGAAGATGAAGGCCGTACCGGGGTAATGGTCAGGATGAGAGAGAATAGAGACTGGCATCAAAGGTGGTGGTGAGGGTGTGGTTGAACAGATCGGTAGCTGCAGAAATGTCGCGGTGAATGGAGGGCTAAAGGCTGGACAGTTGGGATTTCATAAGTGCAGTTGTAAGAGAGTTGAATGTTTTTTTTCCAGGGGCGGACACAGAAGAAAGTAGTGTTGGGGGATGTGGGTGGAGAGCGATACGAAGAAGTGGTCAGAGATGGCCTTATCTGCGAATGACACGATGGGAGTAGCGAGGCCACAAGACATGGCAAGGTCGAGCAGGTGGCCGTGAATATGGGTAGAGGAGTTTACATGGAGGGAGAGATTAAGGGAGGATAGGAGGCTAGTGAACTCAGAGGAGAGAGAGAATGATGAATTGAGATGGAGGTTGAAATCACCGAGGATGAGAAGTCGTTCGATGCAGAGGCTGAGGGAGGAAGGCAGAGAAGATATCTTCAGTAATAAAGTTTTTATGGTACTTGGGTAGACGGTAGAGAATGAGAATTTTAAATGAGGTGAGAGGGGTGGAGTAAGGCGAGATGCTCAAAGGAGAAGAAAGTGCCGGAGGAGTGTGGTTTGGTGATGAGAGCCACACTGCCACCACGTCGGTCTGAGCAGGGCAAGTAGTGGAAGGTATAGCCAGGTGGGGAGGCTTCATTTAAGGGTAAGGTGACATCACCACTCAACCAAGTTTCCGTCATGGTTAATAATATACAAATGTACTTGGTTTCTTCTCATCTTTTACCACTTCTTACCTTGGCAACCATTAAGCTCTCTATTCTTGCCACCTCATTGATGTAGCTATGCACTCTTGATTTGAATTCATCCTTTTCATGCAATGCTTGTTCTAGCTCATTGTTGATTGCCTAGGATAAAAATTAGTGAAGGTTACCAGTAAGTTCTGTATTAATTTAGTATAATATATACATAATTACTAAACTGCTTAAGTGTAGAGACAAAAAAAGTGCAAAACAATCACAATTATCGTAGGTTATATTTTCTGATCACTGCATTCACCATTTCTAAAACAAAAAAGTTTAGTTTAAATAGGATGCTTTTTGGATAGTATCAGACTATGGTCCCACTTCATCTGTACCTAAAGTAACTCATACGAATTGTTTCAAATTTTGAAGTCACATTGATTAAACTATTGGCCCAGAATTTGCGGTCGGGATGATAGCAAGCTGGCAGTGTTCGCTATCATTCCGCCTTTGAAACTGACTGCAACTTCAGGATTTGGCGCATGCGTAGCAAAAATCCTGAAGTTGCGGTCTGTCACCCCACCTGTCAATCAGTGAAATCTGGTAAGTCATTGAAACTGACGAAAACTTCAGCTCTTCCATAAGAACATGAGAAATAGGAGCAGGAGTAAGTAAGGTTAAGGGTTCGAGTACAGGAACAAGGATGTCTTGCTGCAGTTGTACAGCGCCTTGGTGAGACCACATCTTGAGTAGTGTGTGCAGTTTTGGTCGCCTTTTCTGAGGAAGGATGTTCTTGCCATGGAGGAAGTGCAGCAAAGATTCACCAGATTGATACCTGGGATGGCAGGAATGACGTATGAGGAGAGATTGGATCGATTGGGCTTATACTCACTGGAGTTTAGAAGAATGAGAGGGGATCTCATTGAAACCTATAAAATTCTAACAGGACTGGACACAGGAAGGATGTTCCCAATGGCCGGGGAGTCCAGAACCAGGGTTCACAGTCTAAGGATAAGGGGTAAGCCATTTAGGACAGAGATGAGGAGGAATTTCTTCACCCAGAGAGTGGTGAACCTGTGGAATTCTCTACCACAGAAGGCAGTGGAGGCAAATTCATTAAATATATTCAAGAAGGAGTTAGATATATTTCTTAAGGCTAAAGGGATCAAGTGATCAAGGGATATGGGGAGAAGGCAGGGACAGGGTACTGAATTTGGATGATCAGCCATGATCTCATTGAATGGCGGAGCAGGCTCGAGGGGCCGAATGGCCTACTCCTGCTCCTATCTTCTATGTTTCTACACTGTTAAATTCCCCACTAAAAGTTAGACGCAGAGAGATTAGGGGTAACTGGGGTTTTGACAAAGTTATTATTGCTAAACAAATGTTAAGGGCCTGGGAAACTAATTTTCATTTTGTGCAGTGTGAAATTTGTCTATTTTAATAAAAATTTTTAATAAACTTTTTCAAAACTTTTTTTTGCGTTTTTTAAAAAAGTTTATCCATCTTTATTTCAGGTGTGCCTTTTCCCCGTGTGAGAACCCCAATCTTTCTTTTGCTCTCTCTATTTGAAAAATTTAGAATTTTAAGAGCTTACTCGCTTTCTTGTTTTCTGTCTGTGAGAATTCTGCCTTTTGATTGGCTGCTAAGACAGCCTGTTGACGTCACAGCAGTTCGAACAAGGGGATCCCCATTAAGTTCCGTTGAATTGAATTGTAGGTCGGAAAATCCGAAGTTCACGACACAGGGATTGCGAGATCCTTGTGCGGAGAATACTTCTGGGCTTCGCTGCTGACTGCAAATTCCGGGCCATTATGTCCAAGACACTTAACACGGAAACTTTAGATACCATTAATGCCACACTGCATCTCTACAGAGGCAAGTGCAAAATCATATGCTGTTGTTATACCTAAAGCGCCAGTGCAATTTAAGTATAACAACAGCGTCTGATGATTCGCTAACAAATTATTTAAGGTGTGGAGATGCCGGAGTTGGACTGGGGTGGACAAATGTAAGAAGTCACACATCACCAGGTTATAGTCCAACGGTTTTATTTGAAATCACATTTGTGATTTCAAATAAAACTGTTGGACTATAACCTGGTGTGTGACTTCTTACAAATTATTTAAGATAGTCGAACAATTGATTGGCTTGTCATTCAACCAACTGAACACATGGTATTGTGCGCACATATTAATTTGCTCATATAGATCCTACTGACAAAAAAATTGTGACTCCTGAAATTCATTAAATGATTCACTGGCTGAGGCTTGAGTGTACCATTCTGCATTTTAAGACAAATGCGCAATGCAACGTGTAAATTACTACGTGCACAGAGGAAGTTGGAGTATCCAGTTTTTCTTTGTTAACCAAACATGACCAGTACACATTATACTTACCAACAGCACATTATCTCAAGGAAGCTCTGAGCACCACAACTTTGTTGTGCCATGACATGTAATGGATTAAACATAATGCATGACTGCTTCATGTCTTAGTGTGTCAGATAAGCCACGAGAGACGATGAACATCTTGACTTGGTAATGGTAAGTGACTCAGACAATATACAGGAAATAGAAGTTGTGGCACTCCATAGAATGATCAAGTTCAACAATACTATCTTGTTCGACTATCTTAAATAATTTGGTAGCGAATCATAAATACTAAGGACAGGGACCCAGGTATATACAACTTACAAAGGGCTAACTTAAAATAAATAAGTGTCTTCATTGTCTTGCTCTACAGAATAATGTAGTCAAGGTGACTCCAAAATCTGAAACAATTGGTACCCAGAGCAAATTAATTGGGGAAAGGGGAACGTTTATTAAACTGCGCTGCAAAGAAAGAACTTGCATTTATATAGCTTCTTTCATGTCCTCAGGACGCCCCAAGCGCTTCACAGCCAATGCAGAGCTTTTGAAATGTAGTCACTATTGTTAATGTAGAAAAACTTGGTAGCCAATTTGCATACATGAAGGTCCCACAAACAATGAGATAAATGACCAGGTAATCTGTTTTCACAACGTTTATTAAGGGATAAATATTGGCCAGGGCACCAGAACGCAGCTGCTCTTCTTCGAATATTGTCATTGGATCTTTTACATTCACCTGGGAGGGAAGATGGAGCCTTGGATTTATGTAACATCCAAAAGATGGCACCTCTGACAATGCAGCACTCCCTCAGGACTGCACTGAAGTGTCACCCTAGATTATGTGTTCATCTCTGGAGTGTGGCTTGAACCAATGACCTTCTGACTCAAATGTAAGAGTGCTACAACTGAGTCAAGACTGACACATCGGCGCCGAGGCTATTGTCAGAGGCCAAGTGGAACACCTTTAAGGGCAGGATAATACACAACATATAAGTTAAGTATATTCCTTGGATCAGCATGTGTAGACTAAACAAGTGTGAATAAATGGATTAACAAATTAATCAGAAGTGAAATAATGAGGAAGAACAACTTATACAAATCCTGCAAGGGAAATAGCGAAGAAGCTCACTGGGATGAATATAGAAACGTACGAAAATCTGTTAAAAAGGTAGTCAGAAGGGCAAAGAGGGACCGGAAAAAAAGCATTATTTTAGACATAAAACATAACTGCAAGTAAAGTCTTTAATATAGCATAAGAGGGTAATCAGAGAAGAGGTGAGAAACCTAAAAATTGAGCACAGAACAGCTAATATATTGAATGATGACTGTTTCCTCCAAGTATTCGCTGAAGACAACGAATAATAGGCCCTTCCCAAATACAGGAAACTCTTTTTTATCCAGCACCGATGGGACCGGCGTGTTGCTGGTTTATCAAAATTTCCGGATGACGGAGAGGGTTATCTACCGAGGCTATTTTTAACAAAGAAAAATAAAAAAATCAAGAAATGTGCAGTATACAGTAATTGGGTACTCACCTACAGAATGTTCTGTTAAATGGATGGTGGAAGATGCTTGATTAAGTACAGTACTGCCAGTTGAGGGTTGTAAGATTCGCAAAATTGAACATTGTCCTATAAGGGTCTATTGGCAGAAGAGGCCTTAATTTTAAAGACTTTTAAAAGAAGCCCAGAAAAAGGGGCATACAAAATGGCCGCCAGACCCCGTGACCAGCTTTTTGGGACACTTTAAAATGGTTCCTGCAGTCCCCAGACAGCCTTTGTGGATTCAGCCCACAGTAAGTTCTGGAAGGCCGTTTCGGAGAAAACGAAACCAGACAGAACCACATACATATGGATTGGATGCAGATCCAGTCAGATCGGCCTGTAGATAAAGGCCATCTAGATGTTTACCCAGACAAAGGAAAATAGTTTCATATTCATAGGGGGAACATCAAGAACCATTTAAGACATCAGAAGGACATTAAAAACAATACAGGGTCATTCCAGACCAGAGATGGCCGTTACCGGCCATCCCAAAGTAGTTTAAAACATAATAACTACCCCGCTGTGCTACAAGCCCGCCAAAAGTTAAACAAAGACTAACCTTGATTTGGCGGGAGATAGGGGCTTCCACGGAAAAGTATAACTGGAGTCCCGGGGTAACCATCGGTAGCTTTTAGCTTTTGCAGCTTTTTTTCAGCCTGGAGCCTGTAGCTGGTAGCTTTTGAGCTAGCTTGCTCTTTCGAGAGCCGTGGAGGAACGTCAATCCGGAGACCAGCCAAAAAGTGATTCGAGTCTGCGTCTCGCCCCGGGGTAACCATCGGGAGATCATCGACAAACCCCGGGCCGTTGACGAGACAAAGGACAGCAGCCCTTCAGAAGAAACCTATCTGAAAATGGTAAACCAGCTGGGCTCTGCGAAGAAACCTATTTGACCATGATCAAATAGGTGGTCTCCGTCCACGCCGCCATCCAGGCCTGCCAGCATCCAGCCTGTCCGTGACCTTCACCTCTAGGAAGAGAGAGAGTCGCAGTCTGCTGACCACGTGGAGACAGGACGCCTGAAAGGATCAAAACGCAGACCTTTTTCAAAACTCTATACTTTCCAACTGGATTGGTGAGCATGTTTCTGGCCCCTCACAATCTGATCTAGATAGGCTTAGGGGGTGGGCATTTAAGGGGTAATTTTAACAATGAGTTGTTGTCCCTCGATGTTCCGTGTGTTTCCCCATTTCGTGATGACTTTTGTAAAGTACAATATGCCTGTATATATCTTAGCCAGTACTGTATTATGATTTGTTTTACCCTCCCATGTACCTTATTGGCTTGCAGTTTGATTTGTTCCTTTATGCAATAAAGTTTCATTTCGTTTTCATTAAACCAGGTCTATAGAGTTTTCTCTGCATTGTAGTTCCTGCCTCAAAGTCCAGTGTATAGAATCTAAGGGGGAGTGGGTCGAACCACTCAAAAGCTTACTGTGCAAGAGAGAGAGACCTCTGCGATCTCTAAGAACCCCTTACAGGGTAATCCATAACTCTTTAATTACTTAACAGTAAAACAAAACTTATAAACGACTGTACAGTACAGTATAAAGTACTGTGGTTGACTGTACACTTATTCCAAGTCAACTGGTTCATCAGGAATATCCAAGTCAGCTGGGTCATCAGGAATATCCATGCCAGCTGGGTCATCAGGATTATGCATTTCAGCAGATTCTTCAGGCACTTCCACTGCTTCAACTCTTTTGGAAGCTTTCCTAAACATGTCCCGGATGTCTGCTTGCTTAGGGGACTCTTGCCTTTTTTGTAGAAAGATGGAATGCAGAATATGGAGGTGCATAACTTCTTGGGCAGAATAGCAAGGATGCCTTTCAGCAAATTTGAGGAATAAAGCAAATCCTTCTGCAGCTTTAGCCCAAGAAATCATCATCTCTTCAGAAATCTCATCCTCTTCACTTTCCATCTCACTTTCCTTTTCTTTCTTTGGATTCAAAACATTCTCTATTATTTCATCATCACTTAGCATATGCACAACAGCAACTTCTCCATCTGCATCAACCCACTGCTCAATATCACTTTCACTGAGGTGATGTAGAGGGTTTGCTGGGTATACATTTTTCACCATGCCAGCCATTTCCATTATTGTACTCCTCTTGGGACGAACATTGAACCAATGAAATTCCTCCTCTGAAGAAGAACCTTCAGCAAACATTACAGAAGGCCACAATTTGCACCAGGCTTGTCTCAAAGTGTGACCTTTCACCAAGTTCCAGGAACATGCAGCATTAAAGATGGCATCTTTAAGATTGTATTCCTTCTGAAATGCGTGAATATTGTCATCTTGGCTTATCAGTTTACGTAGGAAGTCTTTCTTGTAATGACACTTGAGATTTTGGGTAACACCCTGGTCCATGGGTTGTATGAGAAAAGTTACATTTGGTGGCAAATAAATGGTGAAAATATTTCCCGAAACCAACTCGGATTCATGCGGATGGGCTCTACAATTATCAAGCAATAAAATGCATTTGCTATCTTCAGGTTTCCCTATTCTACGGAAATGTTCCCTTACAGATGGAACAAAAATATGATGAAACCAATTCGAAAAGATTTCCTTATCCATCCAAGCATTTCTTTGAGCTTTGTACTCAACAGGTAAGTGCCTCACATTTTTAAATGCACGGGGATTTTTATACTTCCCAATGTCAAGAAGTTTAACCTGGTGTGATCCAGCAGCGTTCGCACAGGTTAGCACAGTTACACAATCTTTATTTTTCTTGTAACCTGAAGCATTAGCCTCACTAACCCCAGCAAGCGTTGATTCTGGCAAAAACCTCCAAAATAAGCCAGTTTCATCAGCATTGTATAGCTGTGCTGGTGACAAATCATGTTGCTGCACAATCCGATTGAAATAATCGCAGTATTCTTCTGCAGCGTCGTGATCAGCTGATTTCTTCTCCCCGGAAATATCGCATCGTCATATCCCGTGCCGTACTTTGAAGCACGTTAGCCATCCCTCGGAGAAAGCACACTCGTCAGTGAGCTCCATCTTTGCGTAGAAATCCTTCGCTTTCTCGATTAGCATGGGTCCAGAAGGTGGAGCACCCTCTGAACGCTTAAGAGAAAACCACTCATAAAGCATGGTATCCAGCTCTTCAAGCTTAGGCTTACGAAGCGTACGCCGTTTCTCTGCACCCTTAGATGTCTCCGAACTTGAGCAGCTTATCCTTCTGCGATTTGATGTCATAGATTGTTGACGAACCGATTTTGAATTCGTTCATAATGTTGATACGCTTCTCTCCCCTTTCTAGTCGTTGGCATATGTCGATTTTCTGTTTTAAAGTTAACACCACTCTCTTTTGCTTGGACCAACTTTTGGGATTTCCATAATGCAATGCAATGACTACCAGCAGCGTGGGAGACACACAGTACCCCTGTAAAATGGCGGATCAGAAAGAGACTACCGGCAGCGCGGGAGAGTCAGACTCCTGTTACAGGGGTATTGAGGTGTTCCGACTTCCGACAGCGCCAAGAAGCCGAGTAGTGGCAGTTTGGAGAACTACCCCCACTGACTAACTCGGCCACCTTGGACTCGGCAACATTGCCGGTTATTGAGGTGTTGTTTTCGGAGCGAGAATTTTGCTGGTTAATAGAGAATTCCGGATATTTATGTGCCGTTTAAACGAGAGTTTCCTGTAGCGCAAAGTAGAGTTTACCATTTCGATATAAATGAACTGAAATCTTAGACAAGTTACAAGCGATCGCAACAAACAAACCCCCAGGAATAGATGATCTTCTAATGCACTATGCGAGACAAGGCAGATCTGAGGCATTAATGTTCATTAAGAGGAAGTCAATGAACACTAGCATGGCCACAGTAGATTAGAAATAGGCTCACATCATGCCCCTTTTCAAAAAGGGTAACAATGCAGATGCAGGTAATGATAGACCCATTCGTCTTCCTTCAATACTGGGTAAAATAGAGGAATTGATCAGAAGTAAACTTGAGGATTACTTGAGACAAAAATTGGCCACAGCAGACTGGGCAGAGCTGTTAACGGATAAAACTACAGATGAATAGTGGAAGGTGTTCAAAGAAGTATTTGGTACAAGACCTGTACATACCCCTAAAGGGCAAGAGCTCAACTTGTATAATTAAACAACCTTAGTCAACAAAAGAGGTGAGAGATAGTATAAAACGAAAAGAGAGGGCTGATACAAATGCAAAGAATAATGGAGATCCCGCAGACTGGGAGAGATATAAAGAACAGCAAAGGATACAAAAAGTTGTAAGAGCTGCAAAATGGGAACACGAGAAAAAACTTGAGGGAAATAAAGGACAACGCTAAAGGCTTTTACAAGTATATTAAGAGAAAGCGGGCGGATAAGGGTAATGTGGGTCCCTTAAAGACAAACACAATTGCTTTGTAATTGAAAATAACAAAATGGCCGATTTGCTAAATAATTAATTTGTATTAATGTATCATAGTAGAGGAAGATGATAAAGTACCAGAGATATGAGGAAAACTAAAAGTAAATCAAAGGAGGAACTTAACAGATTTAATACAATTGAAAAACTGATAATGGAGAAAATCATGAGACTGAAGGTATACAAATCTCCAGGACCTGATGCACCCCAGGGGGTTAAAAGAAAAGAATAAAGAAATTGTAGATGCTTTAGTCATGATCTTCCAAAACTCTCTTGATTGAGGAATTTTCCTCATGGATGGAAAATAATGGAATGACATCGGCAATTTAAGAACAGTGAGCGAAATAAACCAGGAAATTATAGACCTGTTAGTCTAACATCTGCTGTGGGGGAGTTACTAGAATCTGTTATTAGGGACAGAGTGACTCAGCACTTGGACAAAGAAGAACTGATCAGAGAGAGCCAGCATGAATTTGTAACGGGCAAGTCATGTCCAACTAGCCTGGTTGAACTTTTTGAGGAAGTCACTATCGTGGTAGATGAAGGGAGCGTCTATGATTAAAAAGCAGGACCTCAAAGGTAGTAATCTCTGGATTACTCCCGGTGCCACACGTGAGTGAGTATAGAAATAGGAGGATAGAACAGATGAATGCGTGGCTGGAGAGCTTCAGATTTCTGGGGCACTGGGGGCGGTGGGACCTGAACAGGCCAGACGAGTTGCACCTCAATAGAGCTGGTACCAATATCCTCATGGGGAGGTTTGCTAGTGCTGTTGGGGAGGGTTTAAACTAAGTTGGCAGGGGGATGGGCACCAGGATGTAGCATTAGAAAGGAGAAACAAAGGGCACAAAGGGTTGGGAGAGACAGATAGCACTAAAGTAAGAAATAGTAGGGTATTAGGTGAGGTCAGACTAAGAGAGAACACAGGATGGTCTAAAATAGGTTTACGGTGCATGTATGTGAATGGGCGACGCATAGTAAACAAGGTTGGTGAGCTGCAGGTGTAAATAGCCACATGGCAATATGATGTTGTGGCAATAACAGAGACCTGGCTCAAAAAAGTGCAGGATCGGGTATTAAATATTCCTGGATATAAGGTGTTCAGGAAAGATAGGAGGTTGTGTGGCAGTATTGGTTAAGGAGAATGTTACAGTGCAGGAGAGAGAGGATGCCCTGGAGGGGTCAAGGACAGAATCTATATGGCTAGAGTTAAGAAATAATAGAGGTGCCATTACACTACTAGGTGTATTCTACAGGTCACCAACTAGTGGGAAAAATATGGAGGAGTAAATTTGCAGAGAAATTACAGAGAGATGCAAGAACTATAGAGTAGTGATAATGGGGGACTTCAACTATCCTAATATAGACTGGGATAGTAATAGTGTGAAGGACAGAGAGGGGGAAATATTTCTGAAGTGTGTTCAGGAGAACTTTCTTGATCAGTATGTTTCCGGCCCAATGAGGAAGGAGACATTGTTGGATCTGGTTCTGGGGAATGAGATAGGTCAAGTAGAGCAAGTGTCAGTAGGTGAACATTTAGGAAACAGTGATCATAGTATCATAAGGTTTAGCTTAGCTATGGAAAAGGACAGGGGGCAATCTAGAGTAAAAATACTTAATTGGAGGAAGGCCAATTTCAGTAGGATGAGAACGGATCTGGCCCGGGTAAATTGGAATCAAAGATTGGCAGGCAAAACTGTAATGGAACAATGGGCTGCCTTTAAACAGGAAATAGTTCGGGTACAGTCGAGGTACATTCCCACTAGGGGGAAAGATGGGGCAACTAAAGTCAGAGCTCCCTGGATGACGAAAAAGAGAGAGTAAGATGAAGCAGAAAAAGAGCGCATATGACAGATGTCAGGTCGAGAATACATCCAAGAATCAGGCTAAATATAGAAAGTTCAGAGGAGAAGTTAAAAAGAAAATAAGAGAGGCAAAGAGAAGGTATGAGAATAGAATGGCAACTAACATAAAAGGTAATCCAAAAGTCTTCTATAGGCATATAAATAGTAAATGAGTAGTATGAGGAGGGGTGGGGCCGATAGGGACCAAAAAGGAGACCTACGCATGGAGGCAGAGGTGCTAAATGAGTACGTTTACATCTGTCTTCACCAAGGAAGAAGATGCTGCCATAGCCACAGTGAAGGAAGAAGTAAAGGAGATACTGGATGGGATAACAATTGATAAAGAGGAGGAACTAGAAAGGCTGGCTGTACTTAAAGTAGATAAGTCACCAGGACCAGATGGGATGCATCCTAGGATGTTGAGGGAGGTGAAGGAAGAAATTGCGGAGGTACTGGCCATAATCTTTCAATCCTCCTTAGAAACGGGGGTGGTGCCAGAGGACTGGAGAATTGCAAATGTTACACCCTTGTTCAAAAAAGGGTGTAAAGATAAACCCAGCAAATACAGGCCAGTCAGTTTAACCTTAGAAGTGGGGAAGCTTTTAGAAACAATAATCAGGGACAAAATTGTCACATGGACAAGTGTGGATTAATTAAGGAAAGCCAGCACGGGAGTTGTTAAAGGTAAATTGTGTTTAACCAACTTGATCGAGTTTTTTGAAGAGGTAACAGAGAAGGTTGATGAGGGCAATGCAGTTGATGTGGTGTATTGTACATGGATTTCCAAAAGACGTTTGACAAAGTGCCACATAATAGATTTGCCAGCAAAGCTGAAGCCCAGGAATAAAAGGGACAGTGGCAGCATGGATACGAAATTGGCTAAGTGACAGGAAATAGAGAGTAGTGGTGAACGGTTGTTTTTTCGGACTGGAGGAACGTATACAGTGGTGCTTCCCAGGCGTCGGTTCTAGGACCACTGCTTTTCTTGATATATATTAATAACTTGGACTTGAGTGTACAGGGCACAATTTCAAAAATTTTCAGATGACACAAAACTTGGAAGTATAGTGAACAGTGAGGAGGATAGTGGTAGACTACAAGCGGACAGACAGACTGGTGGAATGGGCAGACACGTGGCAAAAGAAATTTAATGCAGAAAAGTGTAAAGTGAAACTTTTTGGTAGAAAGAATGGAGAGAGGAAATATAAACAAAAGGGTACAATCCTAAAGGCGGTGCATGAACAGAGAGACCTAGGAGTATATGTGCACAAATTGTTGAAGGTGGCAGGGCAGGTTGAGAAAGCAGGGATCCTGGGCTTCATGAATAGAGGTACAGAGTACAAAAGGATGTGAAGGCCTTGGAGAGGGTGCAGAAAAGATTTATGAGAATGATTCCAGGGATGAGGGACTTCAGTTATGTTGATAGATTGGAGAAGCTGGGGTTGTTCTCCTTAGAGTAGAGAGATTGAGAGGAGATTTGATAGAGGTGTTCAAAATCATGAGGGGTCTGAACAGAGTAGAGAGAAACTGTTTCCATTGGCAGAAGGGTCGAGAACCAGAGGACACAGATTCAAGGTGATTGGCAGAAGAACCAAAGGCGACATAGAGTCATAGAGTCATAGAGTAATACAGCACAGATAGAGGCCCTTCGGCCCATCGTGTCCATGCCGGCCATCAAGCCCTGTCTAATCTAATCCCATATTCCAGCATTTGGCCCGTAGCCTTGTATGCTATGGCATTTCAAATGCTCATCCAAATGCTTCTTAAATGTTGTGAGGGTTTCTGCCTCCACAACCCTTTCAGGCAGTGAGTTCCAGACTCCAACCACCCTCTGGGTGAAAAAGTTCTTTCTCAAATCCCCTCTAAACCTCCCTCCCTTTACCTTGAATCTATGCCCCCTAGTTATTGACCCCTCTACTAAGGGGAAAAGCTCCTCAGCATCCATCCTATCTATGCCCCTCACAATTTTGTACACCTCAATCATGTCCCCCCTCAGCCTCCTCTGCTCCAAGGAAAACAAACCCAATCTGCCCAGTCTCTCTTCATAGCTGAAGCGCTCCAGCCCTGGTAACATCCTGGTGAACCTCCTCTGCACCCTCTCTAACGCGATCACATCTTTCCTGTAGTGTGGCGACCAGAACTGCACACAGTATTCCAGCTGTGGCCTAACCAGTGTTTTATACAGCTCCATCATAACCTCCTTGCTCTTATATTCTATGCCTCGGCTAATGAAGGCAAGTATCCCATATGCCTTTTTTACCACCTTATCCACCTGTTCCGCCGCCTTCAGGGATCTGTGTACCTGCACACCCAGATCCCTCTGACCCTCCGTCTTGCCTAGGGTCTTACCATTCATTGTGTATTCCCTTGCCTTGTTAGACCCCCCAAAGTGCATCACCTCGCACTTTTCCGGGTTAAATTCCATTTGCCACTGTTCCGCCCATCTGACCAACCCATCTATATCGTTCTGCAGACTGAGGCTACCCTCCTCGCTATTTACCACCCTACCAATTTTAGTATCATCCGCGAATTTACTGATCATACCCTTTACATTCATATCCAAGTCATTAATGTAGACCACAAACAGCAAGGGACCCAGCACCGATCCCTGTGGTACCCCACTGGCCACAGGTTTCCAGTCACAAAAACAACCTTCGACCATCACCCTCTGCCTTCTGCCACTAAGCCAGTTTTGTATCCAATGTGCCAAGGCACCCTGGATTCCATGGGCTCTTACCTTCTTGACCAGTCTCCTGTGCGGGACTTTATCGAAGGCCTTACTGAAATCCATGTATACCACATCCACTGCGTTACCCTCATCCACACACCTAGTCACCCCCTCAAAAAATTCAATCAAATTAGTCAGACATGATCTTCCCTTGACAAAGCCATGTTGACTATCCCTGATTAATCCTTGCCTCTCCAAGTGGAGACAAATTTTGTCCCTCAGGATTTTTTCCAGTAATTTTCCTACCACTGATGTTAGGCTCACTGGCCTGTAGTTCCCCGGTTTTTCCCTACTACCCTTCTTGAATAATGGTACTACATTAGCGGTTCTCCAGTCCTCTGGCACATCCCCTGTGGCCAGAGAGGTCCTGAATATATGTGTTAGAGCCCCCGCAATCTCCTCCTTTGCCTCACACAGCAGCCTGGGGTACATTTCATCGGGGCCTGGGGATTTATCCATTTTTAGGCCAGCTAAAACCGCCAATACCTCCTCCCTCTCGATGTTAATATGTTCGAGCATATCACAGTCCCCCCGCCCTATTTCTATGTCTACGTCGTCCTTCTCCATAGTGAAAACAGATGCAAAAAATTCATTTAGAACCCCTCCTACATCTTCCGGCTCCACACACAGATTGCCACTTTTGTCCCTAATGGGCCCTATTTTTTCCCTAGTTATCCTTTTACCCTTAATATACTTATAAAACATCTTCGGATTTTCCTTTATTTTGCTCGCCAGTGTTATTTCATGGCCCCTCCTTGATCTCCTAATTTCTTTTTTAAGTATCCCCCTGCACTTTTTGTACTCCTCTAGGGCTTCCTCCGTCTTTAGCCTTTTGTATCTACCAAAAGCCCTCCTTTTTTTCCTAATCCATTCCCGTATATCCCCTGACATCCACGGTTCCCTGTGGTTTTTGGAACCACTCTTGACCTTTATGGGAACATGTTGCCCTTGTATGATCTCAATCTCCCTTCTGAAAGCCTCCCATTGCTCCGATGCGGATTTTCCTACAAGTAGCTGATCCCAGTCCATTTTGGCCAGATCCTGCCTTATCCTATTAAAATCGGCCTTCCCCCAATTTAGAACCTTTATTTCCGGCCCATCCCTGTCCTTTTCCATGACCACCTTAAATCTTACCATATTATGGTCACTATCACCAAAGTGCTCACCTACTAGCACTTTTTCCACTTGGCCGGCCACATTCCCTAGAATTAGGTCCAGTACCGCCCCCTCTCTTGTAGGACTTTCTACATGCTGGCTCAAAAAGCTCTCCTGGATGCACTTTAAGAATTCTACACCCTCTGAGCCTTTCACACTTTGACTATCCCAGTTAATATTGGGGAAGTTGAAATCCCCCATTATTATTACCCTATTATTTGCACATTTCTCTGAGATTTGCCTACATATCTGTTCCTCTATCTCCCCCTGACTGTTTGGAGGCCTATAGTACACTCCCAGCAAAGTGCTTGCCCCCTTTTTGTTTTTAAGCTCCACCCATATGGCCTCATTAGAGGACCCAGCTAATATATCATCCCTCCTTACTGCAGTAATTGACTCCTTAATTAATATTGCGACACCCCCTCCTCTTATACCTCCCCCTCTGTCTCGCCTGAAGATTCTGTACCCCGGAATATTGAGCTGCCAGTCTTGCCCCTCCCTCAACCATGTCTCAGTGATAGCAACAATATCATACTCCCATGTGTTTATCAACACCTTCAGTTCATCCACCTTATTTGCAAGGCTCCTTGCATTAAAATAGATGCCATCCAGCCTTGCCCTTATATATTTGCCCTGCCTACCAAGCTGACTTGTTTTTTCCTCCATAATTGGCAGCACATCCCCCCCTACTTCAGCTCCCCCCTGTATCCCATCCCCCTGCCAAGTTAGTTTAAACCCCCCCCGACAGTGCTAGCAAACCTCCCCGCAAGGATATTTGTCCCGCTCTGGTTCAGGTGCAACCCGTCCGACTTGTACAAGTCCCACCTTTCCCAGAAGCAGGCCCAGTGATCCAGGAAAGTAAAACCCTCCCCCCTACACCAACTCTTTAGCCACGCATTCATCTGCTCTATCCTCCCATTCCTATACTTACTAGCACGTGGCACTGGGAGTAATCCAGAGATTACACCCTTTGAGGTCCTGCCCTTTAATCTGTTACCTAGCTCCCTAAATTCTTGATGCAGGACCTCATCCCTCTTTTTACCTATGTCGTTGGTACCAATGTGGACCACGACCACTGGCTGTTCACCCTCCCCCTCCAGAATGCCCTGCAGCCGCTCAGTGACATCCTTGACCCTGGCACCAGGGAGGCAACAAACCATCCTGGAGTCACGTTTGCGGCCACAGAACCGCCTATCTGTTCCCCTTACTATAGAATCCCCTACCACTATTGCTCTCCCACTCTTTTTCCCCCCCTCCTGGGCAGCAGGAGCACCCCCAGTGCCAGGAAGTTGGCTGCTGCTGCCTTCCCCTGGTGAGTCATCCCCCTCAACAGTATCCAAAGCGGTATACCTGTTTGAAAGGGGGATGTCCGCAGGGGTTCCCTGCACTACCTGCCTGCCTTTGTTGCTCCGCCTGATGGTCACTCCCTGTGCTGCCCTACCCTGAGGCGTGCACAACTCGCTAAACGTGGTATCCACGAGCCTCTCAGCATCGCGCATGCTCCACAACCCATCCACCCGCAGCTCGAGCGCCGCAATGCGGTCTACAAGTAGCTGCAGCTGGATGCATTTCCTGCACACATGGTCGTCAGGGACACTGGCAGCGTCCCTGATTTCCCACATGGAGCAAGAGGAGCAGAACACGGGTCTGAGCTCTCCTGCCATGACTTACTCCTTTAATTAATTTAAAAATTAATTCAATAGCCCAGTTACAGGTATACTCTAGGGCGCTTTATTTACCAACTGTCCCCACTACACCTTAATCCCGAGAAATTTAACACCACAGAATTCAAGCTTGTACTGAAAAGAGAGAAATACTCACCAACCAATCACTTACGTGCTCCCTGGTGACGTCACACTCTGATTATTTTTTACCTCTCTCCTCTGATGTTGATTTGGTCGGGCCTCTGCTCCTCCTCCGCTGCTGCTCTCCCCCGAACTGGTCGGGCTTCTGCCTTGGCGCCGGTTTTTAAGCCGGGCCTCTGCTCCTCCTCCGCTGCTGCTCTCCCCCGAACTGGTCGGGCTTCTGCCTTGGCGCCGGTTTTTAAGCCGGGCCTCTGCTCCTCCTCCGCTGCTGCTCTCCCCCCGAACTGGTCGGGCTTCTGCCTTGGCGCCGGTTTTTAAGCCGGGCCTCTGCTCCTCCTCCGCTGCTGCTCTCCCCCGAACTGGTCGGGCTTCTGCCTTGGCGCCGGTTTTTAAGCCGGGCCTCTGCTCCTCCTCCGCTGCTGCTCTCCCCCGAACTGGTCGGGCTTCTGCCTTGGCGCCGGTTTTTAAGCCGGGCCTCTGCTCCTCCTCCGCTGCTGCTCTCCCCCCGAACTGGTCGGGCTTCTGCCTTGGCGCCGGTTTTTAAGCCGGGCCTCTGCTCCTCCTCCGCTGCTGCTCTCCCCCGAACTGGTCGGGCTTCTGCCTTGGCGCCGGTTTTTAAGCCGGGCCTCTGCTCCTCCTCCGCTGCTGCTCTCCCCCGAACTGGTCGGGCTTCTGCCTTGGCGCCGGTTTTTAAGCCGGGCCTCTGCTCCTCCTCCGCTGCTGCTCTCCCCCGAACTGGTCGGGCTTCTGCCTTGGCGCCGGTTTTTAAGCCGGGCCTCTGCTCCTCCTCCGCTGCTGCTCTCCCCCGAGAGGGAAAACTTTTTTACTCTGAGTGGTTAGGATCTGGAATGCAATGCCTGAAAGGGTGGTGGAGGCAGATTCAATCATGGCTTTCAAAAGGGAGTTGGATAAGTAAGAACATAAGAAATAGGAGCAGGAGTAGGCCAATCGGCCCCTCGAGCCTGCTCCGCCATTCAATAAGATCATGGCTGATCTGATCCTAACCGCCAATCCACTATCACAGTACCTGAAGGAAAAAAAATTGCAAGGCTACGGGGAAAGGGCGGTGGAGTGGGACTAGCTGAAATGCTCTTGGAGAGCCAGCACGGGCTCGACGGACTGAATGGCCATCTTCCGTGCTGTAACTATTCTATGACTGTTATTTATATGGACTTTTCAGAAGGTTCCACACAAGAGACGGTTAGGAAAAATGAAAGCGCATGGAATTGGATGCAAACTATTGACACGGGTAGGGAATTGGTTAGGAGGTAGGAGACAGAGTAGGGATAATAGGCATGTACCCAAATTGGCAGGATGTGACTGGTGAGGTCCCCAGTGATCTGTACTGTGGCCTCAGATTTTCACTATATTTATAAATGACTTAGATGAAGGAATAGAGAGATGCATATCTAAGTTTGCTGACGACACTAAGTTAGGCGACACAGCAAATAGTGTAGATGGGAGCAGAAAGTTGCAAAGTGACATTGATAAATTAAGCGAGTGGGCAAAACTGTGGCAGATGGAGTGCAACATAGGGAAGTACGAGGTCATCCACTTTGGACCCAAGAATATTTTCTAACTGGTGAGAAATTAGGAACTGTGGAAGAGCAGAGATTTAGGGGTCCATGCACAAAAATAATTAAAAACTAGTGGGCAGGTACAAAAACTAATTTAAAAAGGCTAATGAAATGTTAGCCTACATCACAAAGTGACTGGAATACATATAGGTGGACGTTATGCTACAGTTGTATAAAGCTCTGGTTAGACTGCATCTGGAGAACTGTGTTCATTTCTAGCACTGCACCTCAGGAAAGATATATTGTAGCACAGATTCACCAGAATGATACCGGGACTAAATTATGAGAAGAGGTTGACCTGAAACGTTAATTCTGTTTCTCTCTCCACGTATGCTGCCTGGCCTGCTGAGTATTTCCAGCATTTTCTGTTGTTATTGCATAGACTAGGCTTGTGCTGCCTTGAGTATAGATTAAGGTGTGTTCTAATTGAGGTGTTTATGATTAAAGGATTTGATAAGGTAGAGAGAAACTATTTCCTCTGGTGGGGGGAGTCCAGAAATAAGCTTAAAATTAGGGCTAGGCCGTTTAAGGGAGATGTCAGGAAGCACTTCTTCACACAAAGAGTAGTGGAATTCCCACCCCCTACACAAAAAAGTTGTTGAGGCTGGGGGTCAATTGGAAATTTCAAGACTGAGATGGATAGATTTTTGCTAGGCAAGGGTATAAAGCTCTGGTTAGACTGCATCATGGTGGGTAAATGGAGTTAAGATACAGATAAGCAATGATCTAATTGAATGGCAGAACAGGCTTGAGGAGCTAGATGGCCTACTCGTGTTCCTATTACATGTATAATAATAACTTAGTAAACAGCAGCCAACATAGAATCAGAAGGGGGGGGGGAGGGTCCCAACTAATCAACTTCCATGACTTTTTTGAGGAAATACATCTCAAATGGATTGTGGAAAGGCCTATGATGTGAAATACCTATACTTCCAAAAGGCATTTGACAAATTTCTGCACAAAAAGCTACTAGTTACTAGGTGTCAACTGTGGCTCAGTTGTTAGCACTCGCGCCTCAGTCAGAAGGGTATGAGCTCAAGTTCCACTCTAGCTACTTGAACACCAAAATCTAGGCTGACACTCCAGTGCACTACTGTGGGAGTGCTGCACAGTCAGAGGTGCTGTCTTTCGGATGAGACGTTAAACCGAGGTCTCGTCTGCACTCTCAGGTGGATGTAAAAAATCCCAAGGCACTCTATTGAAGAAGAGGAGGGGAGTTATCCCCAGTGTCCTGGCCAATATTTATCCCTCAATCAACAGATTATCTGGTCATTATCACATTGCTGTTTGTGGGAGCTTGCAGTGTGCAATTTGGTTGCCATGTTTCCCACATTACAACAGTGACTACACTTCAAAAGTACTTCATTGGCTGTAAAGCGCTTTGGGACATCCTGAGGTCATGAAAGGCGCTATGTAAATGCAAGTCTTTCTTTTTTATGCTAAAAGTGGTGGGGATTCAGGGTAAAATTTGGGAAAGGATAACATTTTTTACTTAAGGGTAGAAAGCAGCGGGCACTTGTTAGAGGAGCTATGCCAGGGTGGGGATGAAGTCTACTGATTGGTGTCCACAAGGGATCAGTGTTAGGATCCCTACTGCTCCACAAATGGTTTGAAACAGCTCAGATGAAGTTTATAAAGATTCTGGGGGTCTCAGTAGATGTGATGTTCAACATGTCCGACCACAAAGGAGTAGCAATCAACAAAACAAATGGAATGTTGAACTATATAGCCAGTAAAGTACAAGTCAAAGCAAGTCATGTTCAAACTGGTCGGACCATACCTCATGTAATGTGTACAGTTCTATTTGACAACACAAAAGGGAAATATTCAAGCCCTGGAGGCAGTTTGACAAGAGCCACAAGACTGATCTCTACTACCAGAAGACTGATTTATGAGGAAAGACTGCAGAAACTTGGTCTTTTCCACCTTGAAAGGAAGCAGCTGTAAAATGCATTAAACGGATAGATTTGGAAAAATACTTCAAAATAAACTTTTGAGAGTAGGACAAGGGACACAGATTCAAACAAGTAAAAGGCAAATTTAGGACGAATTCCAGGAAGTGCTTCACATAAAAAGTAATAAATATAGAGCATGGACTTCTGGGTAGAGTAAAGGAGGCAAAAAATCTGGAAACATTTAACAGATTGAATGTTGTAATGGAGAACTGTAGGATCTTTCTAGATGATTGAGCGGAGTAGGCCCAAATGGCCTTCCTCATCTGCATTTATTTTTTGAACGCATAATTATAAGAGTGTTTTGGCAGTTTTTCTGCAATGCACGAGAGGCAACAGCGTTACTGCACTCAAATCAGCACCTTGGTGGGTTTTTGTGGAGAATACAGTTGGAATTCACTTTGAATTTGGCATCTTATTACAGGAAACTTCGATATATCCGGCACCGACGGGACCGGCGTGATGCGGATCTATGAAAACTTCCGGACAGACCAGCGCTAATGTTGAAGGATACGGAGGTTTTCATCTCCGTATCTGACAACAAACACTGTTGCTTAGCAACAGCTTGTAAACAGTCGGCCCGTACCTTGGAAGCGTCTCTGTAGCTTAGCAACAGCTTCAGAGAGGCTTTCCAGAGACTGACTGTTTAAAAAAATGCTAGAAGAAAAAAAATCTAACAAAACGGCTGCTGATTTCTGCCGTTAGATTGAGGTTTCCGGCCATACAACCTCCGGATAAACCAAAGTTTCCTGTATTCAGATTTTCATGCCGCATTTATAGCCTGCCATCGTAAATATGACATCTCAATTTTGGAAAACAAATGCAAATATTTTATCACTTTGCATGGATATTTAGGTACTTGCGTGAAATTCAAAAATTACATTAAGCACACATAAAACAGATTGAACTCAAATGTTTTAAGAAATGTTTTTACTAAATCACTCAAATTTAAAAGTAAGTTCAAATACAGTTTTGTATGGTGAAAAGAATATTTCAGTATAACAAATATGGATAAAGGAGGTACAATTTGTGCTTGATTAAACGTTTAAACAAATAATTCCTTTTACCTGATTTTCCCTCGTCATTTGAGCCAAATCATCTTGCAAACAACGATTTTCTTTAAAAGCACCATCTCGAGACTGTTCCAATTCCTCCAAGTTCTTATGAACAGAATCCAGCTGTCTACGTAAGGAATTTATTTCCCGGTCTCGGTTACTTAGAGTGTCATTCAAAAGGCTGATGATTAAAAATGAAGATTTAAAAAAAGTGAATATATCAAGTTTAAAAAATATATCTAAGTTTGTATACCAATTCTGTTGTGTTAACTATTGTACTTACTCCAGTGCAGATTCTAGTTCAGTCACAGTAATCTTCATATTAGTTATAGCCTTTTCCTATAAAAGGAGAAAACACTAAGTGTATCAGTCAATTCTACGAGCAATGGAAAACAAGATGCGTCATTAGTACACCAGTAGTGTTCAAATTCACACTTAACTTCACTGTGGAAAATGTAGGAACTGTTTTTTCTGTTTCCTTATTCTATTCTCATGCCTTCACGTAAGTGTGTCTGGGATAAGAGAGGTTTTTACTAAAATATTGATATATACTGTACATAATGTAATGAGGAGAAAAAATTGCAATTTGCTTTTGTGACTGCACCAACTTTATTGGGAAGGGGATGAATAATCCTTGGGGGAAAAATTCGGTATCGCCCATATGGGGCGCCATTACTAGCGGTGCGCAAAGTTTAGCGCCTGGCGCTAATTATCGCCTCCGACAGCAAACTTGGCTTTTATCGCCCCTGGAGGTGATTGGAGCGCTAAATCAGGCGCTAAACACCTCTCTTAAGGCGCTACGGCCGAGGAGCGAGGTGCTACCTCAGAGGGCGGGCGCAGCGCAGGTGCTGTCAGTTAGCGATTGAACACAGGCACACTGGCGCCGGTCATTTCTTAAAGGGGAGGGTCGATCTTGCTCTACAGCCACACCCGGCTCACTGGAGCCTTGAATCTCGGCCTGGGCAGACCTGTGGCTAAATCTAGCAGCCAAACACTATGGAGAGGGTCAGGGAGCGAGCACAGTGATTCTGCGAGCGGGCTTTGGAGGCACTGGTTCGCGGGGTGGAGCGCAGAAGATCCATTCTGTACCCAGAGAGTGGCAGGAGGCCTTTGCCACGCGAGTACATAAGAGTGTGGAGGGAGGTGGCTCAGAGAGTGTCCTCAAGCAGCATGGTGCCGAGGACCCATGTGCAATGCAGGAAAATGTTCAACGACCTCACTCGGGTCGTCAGGATGAGTGCCTTTTTTTCAAAACCTCTTCATCCCTCCATCTCAACCTCACTTTATGGCCAGAGGGTCTTGAAAGCCCCAATGCCCAACACTCATCCAACTCCTATGGCCCTTTCATCAAACACACACGCACATTCCACACTTTGCATACAGTAAGGGCTATTCAACCATGGGAGGCATTTCAGGAGGAGGAATTTCTTCACCCAGAGAGTGGTGAACCTGTGGAATTCTCTACCAAAGGCGGCAGTAGAGGCCAATTCATTAAATATATTCAAGAAGGAGTTGGATATATTTCTTAAGGCTAAAGGGATCAAGGGATATGGAGAGAAAGCAGGGACCGGGTACTGAATTTGGATGATCAGCCATGATCGCATTGAATGGCGGAGCAGGCACGAGGGGCCGAATGGTCTACTCCTGCTCCTATCTTGTATGTTTCTATGGCTGCATACAGTAAGGACTATTCAACCATGGGAGGCATTTCAGGCAAGATCATGGCTGCATATTTACTCAGACACCGTCCTTTTTCTTGCAGGCCAAGCTGTCTCATAATAGGAGACAGCAGCAACGGACCGGTGGAGGGCGGCCTCACTTTCAAGCCCTCAGCGATCTTGAGGAGCGTGTCCACAGGATTGTGGCAAGCCGGGTGATTGGTCCCGTCGCCACTGGAGATGCCGACCCCGTTCTGGACAGCAATGGTAAGGTCATCACCTTTTTGTCCTCTCTCCTTCCACTTGTTCCTCACAACAGCAATCTTTGACACTTTCAATCCAAATCACTAATTCGCTGCACTTATGCCTCCCTTGCTGCCACCCTGTCCTCACGCTAAAGCCACTCTTGTACCTCCCTGCTTTCAGATGGTGATTCACCAGGTGAGGAGATGGGCCCTCAAGCTGCCAGTGAGAGTGAAGCCGAAGGCGAGGAGGTAGAAGAAGCCGGACCATCAGCGCCACCCTCTACCGAGGCAGCCCATGCCCATACTGGGGACACGCCTTCCCTGGAGGGGAGCAGGGGGGAATGGTCTGATGAGGGTGAAGCTCCAGGACCCAGCGGGCTGCAGCAACGCGATGGGGGTAGGGAAGCTCAGGGGCCTTCTCCCCGGAGGGAGAGTATGGCCTCGAGTCCTGCTGCACTGGACGCAGTCGAGGAGCGGGTCCTCGCTGAAATGAGCGCCCAGGCGGAGCAAAGGCACACTGAGCTCATGGCTGCAGTGGCAAGGATGTCCAAATCCACTGAATCACTGGCAAGGAGTGTGGATCACTTCACTGTAGCACAGGCGGCTGCCACGCAAATGCTAAGTGCTGCAATGTAGTCAGTGGCTGGTCTCATGCAGACGCAGATTGAGGCCATGCGAGCACTGACTGCTGCCACCCTCGCTGGATCGGGTAGATTTCCCCGGGGTGCTCACCGCGCCGCAGCAGGCCAGCAATTTGTGCTCCATCAGATTGCTCCGGATGCTGAAGTGCTGCCCCGTGGGAGTGCCAGTGTGTCGGTCGAGCAGGGAGTTGCTGTCCTCTCTCAAGATGACAGCATTCCTGCTGCCACCACTGGCACTTCTCCACTGCAGTTACCACCACCTGTAGGACAGACTGCTGCCGCCCATGCAGAGTTAGTGCAGTCAGCAGCCGGACCCTCCAGGCCCAGAGCTGGTCCAGGCCGTCCCTCAAGGGCATCTGCAGTCTTAGTTTCTGACACTCAGCAGCCTTCCCCCAGCCTTGCTCCAGCCACTGGGGTCCCATTACGGAGGAGTTGCAGGGTGGGAAGGGGGGAATTTCACAAGGGAGGCAGATCACCCTCGAAGGGCAAAAAGTAGGCGGTGTGGCAAAATGTTTTTCATTGTCTCCAGGTTGTGAGAGCCAGTTATGTGAATGACTGCTTTTTTTTGTGTTTCTTTCTATTACTTTGTCATGCGGAAATGAGACACACAGAATTTGTGAAATAAAGAAGTGTCTGTATTCAAAATGTACATGTTTGGTCTTTGCACTGATTGTTGCCTTGACCGGCTTAGGGGTTGCGGGATGGTTTCATTCAGGTTGTTTGAATGGCAGAAGCCATTCCCTCAGAGGGGGCCTAGAAGCGACTTGCTATGAGCCTTTGACGGACAGCCCTTCCACTTTGTGCCTCCCTCCCGCCTTGGTGCTGCTGATGATCATCCTCCTCATCATCTTCCTCCTCCTCCGCTGGTGCTCCAATGTCTGGTGTCATTGGCTGGGTCCTGAGGATAGCAAGGTTATGCAGCATGCAGCACACAACGACGAAGTGGGAGACTCACTCAGGCGAGTACTGCAGGGCTCCTCCAGAATGATCCAGACAGTGGAACCGTTGCTTGAGCACGCTGATTGTGTGCTCAACAATGTTCCTGGTAGCTTGATGGCTCTCGTTGTATCGTAGCTCAGCGGGGGTGCTGGGCGAACGGAGCGGTGTCATCAGCCAGGTGCACAGAGGATATCCCTTGTCCCCGAGAAGCCAACCTCCTGGGTGATGCGGTGCCTGGAAAAGGTCGGCCACAGAGGTCTGGCGCAGGATGAATGCATCGTGGCTGCTGCCTGGAAAGTGGGCATTGACAGCGAGTATCAGCTGTCTGTGGTCACAGACCAACTGGACATTTAAGGAATGGAAGCCCTTTCGGTTGCGGAAATCCTCGGCATTCTCTTGCGGCGCCCGCAAAGCCACATGCGTGCAGTCAATGGCGCCCTGCACCATGGGAAAGCCCACTATCATCGCAAAGCCCGTTGCGCGTTCTTGCTGCTTGTCCGGGGTCATGGGGAAAGAGATGTACTCTCGTCTCCTTTTAAAGAGGGCATTTGTTACCTGACGGATGCAGCAATGCACCGCGAACTGGGAGATATTGGCGATGTCCCCAGTAGCTGATTGAAATGAGCCGGTGGCATAAAAGTTGAGAGCCACTGTTATCTTCACTGCCACCGACAGAGACGTCCTGCTCCTCAGTTGAGGCTGCAGATCTGGCTGAAGCAGGTGGCAGAGCTCAGTGACCACCTCCTTGCTGAATCGCAGCCTTCGCAAACACTGCTCCTCAGACATATTAATGTAGGAGAACTGTTGGCGAAAAACCCTGGGAGGGTAAGGTCTCCTGTACCGAGGCCTGTTGGCCCTCCTCTGTCTGGCCATGATTGCCACTCTCTCTCTGCGTCTCTGTTCCCTCCGAATGTGATGGAGAAGGACGACGTTCCCATCCATTGCAGCCCCCATAGTATCTGGGCAATCAAAGTTATGAAGGTGAAAAAGCAATGTACCTGCAAAGTTATGGTCAGAAGCCAAAACTACCTCAGACAGCGTTGACTCAATGCAGAAGTCTCTCTTTCTCTCTCTCTCTCAGAACGAGTGGTGCAAAATGGCTACCACACAAAAGTCAGGAAGAGGCCCCCTTTAAATAGCACCCCCCGCACCCCAGCCCCACAGCGACTGGGAAGCGTTCCAGTCAACCTGTCGTTGGTAGCACCAGGCGGAAAGGAGGGGGGCGCCACTGAATTTCCGGTCCGGGGCGCCCCAAGGGTGTTGCACTCTTGAATGACGTCAAGATCTGCGTGCGCAGGAGATCGGGCGGTATTGTTTAGCGCCGCCGCAAAATGTCCGGTCAATTTCGCGAGAGGCGCAGATATCGCCACGCCCGGACGCTAGTTGGTTTGCGCCCCACTTAGCGCCCTCTTAAGGCGTGAACGGGTGGCGCTACCAACTTAATTTTTCCCCCCCATGTGTTTTAAATTTGGCACCGAAATCATAGTTTCATTCTAAGCTAGAAGTTACAACACAGGAGTCCACTCAGTCTATTGTATTTGTGCTAACTCTTTGCTAGAGCAATCTAAAGTGATTCCCACTGGCCAGCTCTTTTCCCATAGACTTATATTTTCCTCTCCTTCAAATGTAAGTGTACTGTACTGTTAAAAGAGGCTATTCTCTGTTTCAACTACCCTCTGCATACGGACAGTCAATGTGTACATTTTAAAATTGAGATTCAAACACATTTGTATTTCTCAATGCATTGTTAAGGATACCTTCAAATATTTTGTTTCCTAAGTGCACTGTCTGAAGTGGCAACAGATCATGTATTACTGTTGACTTGTGAGAAGGCAACAACAACAACTTGTATTTATATAGTATCTTTAACGTAGTAAAACGTCCCAAGATGCTTCAGAGGAGCATTATCAAACAAAATTTGACACAGCCATATAAGGAGATACTGTATTAGGGCAGTTGACAGGTAGCTTTCAAGGAGCGTCTTAAAGGAGGAAAGAGAGGTAGAGATGCGGAGAGGTTTAGGGAGGAAATTCTAGAGCTCAGGGACTTGGCAGCTGAAGGCACGGCCGTCAATGGTGGAGCGATTAAAATCAGAGTTACTCAAGAGGCCAGAACTGGAGGAGTGCAGATATCTGAGGGTTGTAGGGCTGGTTGAAGTTATAGAGATAGGGAGGGGCGAGGCCATCGAGGGATTTGAAAACAAGGTTGAGAATTTTAGAAACAAGGAATTGTTTAACTGGGAGCCAATGTAGGTTGGCGAGCACAGGGGTGAGGGGGGAACGGGACTTGGTGCGAGTTAGCTCATGGGCAGCAGAGTTTTGGATGCCCTCAAGTTTACGGAGGGTGGAAGATGGAGGCCGGCCAGGAGTGTGTTGGAATAGTCAAGGCTAGAGGTAACAAAGGCCTGGATGAGGTTTTCAGCAACAGATGAGTTGAGGCAGGGGTGGAGTCAGATAATGTTATGGAGGTGGAAATAGGCGGTCTTAGTGATGCCGTGGATATGCGGTCGGAAGCTCATCTTGGGGTCAAATACGACAACAACGAAATGGAGAAAATGGATTAGCAAAGCAGAACACAGAAGCAAGATAATTTGAGCATTGGGAATGTACATTATGCCACCATGCTCAATCACTTTCTCAAGGGTAAGTGGACACACCTCAGAAACTCTGCAATGTTACAGACAAGAATGGGTATACATTTGCAGTTTCAGCTTTCTGTAGCCGCTTGGGAAACCTGCCACTCTTCATTGCACACCTCTGCTGGAATAATTGTTCACATCTCCTTTCTGCAGCACCAATGGCTTGACCAGAATTTTAAGCTGTTGCATCAACTGCTAATTTAGTTCTACTTAAATGGCCGGAGAATACGGAAGATGCTGTTGATTCTGGACACATTCACCAATTCTTTAATACCAAGATTAAACTCCCTCATCCCATCTCTCACAAGGACTTCAGGGCTATTTAAACTTCTATCGTCACGAGATGTCTCCAAATTTCTCTCTAATCAAAAATTAAAATGCAGGACAATTCAGGCCCCACAGTTACTCATCAGAGACTTTGGGCTCAATTTTCATTGGGCCATTGAGGCGGGATTGGAGACGTGTGGGGGGTTAAAATCGCGAAATCGGGGGGCACGAACCCATCCCGCCTCCATGCCAGTGTCAAAGGAGGCGGATACCTGACCTGTGCTGGGACCCGCCTCCCCGAGGCAGGAAGGGGATTAGTGCCAATTAACTGCCTGTTAACAGGTAGTTAACAGGCAGTTGTTAGCCTAATCCCTATTTTTATCCCTGAAGTGTGGGATTCCCGACGGCGCCAAACCACGCCAAGTTAGTGAGACGGACCGTCGGGCTGAAGGGCTAGGAGGGTTCGAGATGTCCGGTGTTCAGGTGAGTGATGTGTGCATGAGTGCAGAGGTAAGTGTGTTTGGTGTCTGTAAAGTGTTTAATTAAGTTTTACTTACCTTTACAGCCTTCCTTCCTTCAGGTCTCGGGAGTCCCTCATCTTACCGGCACAGAAAGCAGAAGTCAAAAGTTGCAGCATTCAGCTTTCTGTTCTGGAGAGATCTCTAAATCAGCCTGAGAGGAAGGAATTAACTTAGTGTACAGATTGTCAGTGTTTGACAGCTTCAAAGAGCTGTCAAACGCTGATATTTCACGTCAAAAGCTCTTGACAGATGAAATGTCAATCTGTGACGTCACCTGTTGCCGGGTGGCCCTTAATTGGCCTGCTGTGCCCGCTCAACAAGGTCAATCAAGTGAAAATCGTGTGGGTTGGCCACAACTCGATGGAGGCGGGACTACAACCCCAAAAGTTGTAGTCCCGCCTCCTACACGCCTCCAGTATCAAAATCCAGCCCTAAATGTTCATTATCAGAAAAGGGAGGACACTCTAATTTAGTCACAGCTAGATTCAATACCATGTCCCAAAGGGTAGCATTTCTTTGAATATGATTTTTATGTAAGTTGTTTAATTCCGGCAGTGAGTGGCAAAATGCCAGATATTATAATCTGCTTACTGAATGTTGAACTCACAACAGAAAGATTAACTTAACACTGAAATGGTCATATTAGTACATTTACCCTGTTGGTAAGGTTATCCTCTAAAGTAGCAATTTTCTCGGTTTTGTCATCCACAGCTTCCTGCAGGCAATCCTTTTCCTGGTCTAGAGCAGATATTGTACTTTTTAATAAGCTGACTTCTTCTCGCTGTGCAAAATTCTGTCTACTGAACTCACCTATGCAACAAAATATAGAAAGTTTTATGCTCGTTAGAAAACTTACAATCCATCTGCACTGTCTATTTTAGTGTTATATTTATGTCTTATTTTATAGACAGTAAAAGCACATAAAACACTCAACAATTAAAATGTTTTCCACATTGCAGGACAGTTCAAGCCCCACAGTTACTCACCAGAGTCTAAATGTTCATTATCAGAAAAGGGAGAACACTCTAATTTAGTCACGGCTAGATTCAATACTATGTCCCAAAGATGAAAGGGCAGCATTTCTTTGAATACAATGCTCAACACAACAGGTTCTCAGTTCTGCCCAGTTGATGGCTCCATCAGCCCCACCATTGATGGCTGCACTTTCAAATACATAGGCCCCACGCTCTAGAAAGTCGCACCACGCTGTCTCTCTCCGTCTCCCTCTCCTCCTTTAAGACCCTCTTTTTTTGGCCACCATAATCATATCTCCTTCTTTGGCTTGAAATACATTTTCTGATTCTGCCTTTAAGTTATTTGGGCATTTTTCTATGTTAAAGCTGCCATATAACAAGTAGTTTGTTGTGTTATTTTGCAACATTTTAAATACCGGCATAAATTTCTCGAGGTCAGGACTTAACAGTTACTGGTTTTGTACATAAATGTTTTGAATGTTTAATTAATATGGCTCATTAGATTCAGTTTTACATCGTTATTACCTAGTCTCTCCTCGTGTCTGGCAATTCGGTCTTGAAATGTTTGAAGCTCTTTGGCTTTCATAGCCAACCGATGCTGCGTGTCTGCAAGAGATTTCTCCAGGTGTTCTTTCTGCAACCTGAAGCATTAATACAATGCAGTCATTCGTTACTAGGATCATTTACTGATACCTCCAACGTGTTTAGCAATAGAAAGTGATGAGTACTCAAATGCACCATAGGATTTGCCTTTGAATTTTGAAACTCGTCCTGTAGACTGGCAATGGTGTCCCCTGACCCATGAGATGGTGGCAGCATCTTCTCACTAAGTGATTAACCTGACTTACTCTCCTTCCTTCCATCGTGTTTCCCTGAATGTGTTGGGGAATGGGGTGGCTGTATCCAAACCTTTTGTAGCAGCGGTCCATCCATTTGCCACATCAGCGATTGGGCCATGCAGGATGCTGACTGAACACTATGCCCAACACAATCACTTTTTTCCCCCAATAAAACATTTCCACATTATTGAATGCAAGTTCTGGGCTTTATATTTGCAACAGAATATTTTGACATTTATCAGAGACCCACTTCTTGGACAGCACCCTCAAATCCAAACACCCAACTGCAAAGAACCTGATGGGGGCGCAAAGATTCAGATGCCCAAAATTCAAGATCTTGTGCAAACATTGTCTGGCTGCCCATTAGCTTACCTTTTAGGTGGCTGGTGCTCCCCATTCTCTCTATCCTAATGTCAGCTGATACGCTCCACTGCCTGGACTGGCATGGTATGCTCTAATGTCGTCCACTGCTATACCAGTTTGCTGCTGTCTGCTCTACTCATTTCCACCACCTTCACTTCTCACTGCCTGCTGTGATCTTTCTCAACTCCATCGACTCCCCCATTATGGCCTCCCTATCCATTAGCTCTCCAAAAGAACTTCACTGGTGTTTCTTTCAACGTTTTGAGCTTTCCAGTACAGAGTTAGGTAAAGGATACTTCCACATTGGTCTAAATCCACCAACAACTTGACTTTATTTTGCACCTTTAACGTAGTAAAACGTCCCAAGGCGCTTCACAAGAACGTTATCAAATAAAATTTGACACGAGCCACATAAGGAGATATTAGGGAAGATGCTTGGTCAAAGTAGTAGGTTTTAAGGAACGTCTTAAAAGGAGGAAAGAGAGGCAGAGAGCTTTAGGGAGGGAATTCCAGAGCTTAGGGTCTCAGCAGCTGAAGACATGGGTGCCAATGGTGAAGTGATTAAAATCGGGGATGCGGAAGAGGCCAGAATTGGAGGAGCGCAGATATCTCGGGGGGGGGGGGGGGTTGTGGGGCTGGAGAAGGTTACAAATATAGGGAGGGGCGAGGCCATGGAAGGATTTGAAAACAAGGATGAGAATTTTAAAATTGAGGCATTGCTTAGCCGGGAGCCAATGTAGGTGAGCGAGCAAACGGGTGATGGGTGAACAGGACTTGGTGCGAGTTAGGATACGGGCAGCAGAGTTTTGGATAACTAAGTTTATGGAGGGTGGAAGATGGGAGGCTGGCCAGGTGTGTGTTGGAATAGTCAAGTCTAGAGGTAATAAAGGCATGGATGAGAGTTTCAGCAGATGAGCTGAAACGGGGGGGGGGGGGGGCGCAAAGGGAGTTGGGCAATGTTACGGAAGTGGAAATAGGTAGTCTTAGTGATGTCGCGGATATGTAGTCGGATGCTCATCTTAGGGTCAAATATGACAGCAAGGTTGCGAACAGTCTGTTTCAGCCTCAGACAGTTGCTAGGAAGAACGATGGAGTTGGTGGCTAGGGAATGGAGTTTGTGGTGGGGACCGAAGACAATGGCTTCAGTCTTTACCATATTTAGTTGTTGGAAATTTTTGCTCATCCAGTACTGGATGACTGACGAGCAGTCTGACAACTTAGAGATAGTGGAGGGGTTGAGAGAAGTGGTGGTGAGGTAGAGCTGGGTGTCATCCGAGTACATGTGGAAAGTGACGCTGTGTTTTCGGATGATGTCGCCGAGGGGATGCATATAGATAAGAAACAGGAGGGGGCCAAGGGTAGATCCTTGGGGGACACCAGAGGTATTGGTACGGGAGCGGGAAACAAAGTCATTGCAGGTGATTCTCTGGCTATGACTGGATAGCCAAGAATGGAACCAGGTGAGTGCAGTCCCACTCAGCTGGACAACAGTGGAGAGGCGTTGGAGAAGGATGGTGTGGCCAACTGTGTCAAAGGCTGCGGACAGGTCGAGAAGGATGAGGACGGATAGTTTATCATGGTCACAGTTGCGTAGGATGTCATTTGTGACTTAGATAAGAGCCGTTTTGGTACTGTGGCAAGGGGCGGAAACCTGATTGGAGGGAGTCAAAAATAGAGTTGCGGGAAAGATGGGCACGGATTTGGGAGGCGGCAGCACGCTCAAGGACTTGAGAGGAAAGGGAGGTTGGAGATGGGGCAGTAGTTTGCAAGGACGGAGGGGTCAAGGGTTGGTTTTTTGAGGAGAGGGGCGATGACAGCAGATTTGAAGGAGAGGAGGGACAGTATGCGAGGAGAGAGAACTGTTAAAAATATCAGCTAACATGGGGCCCAGGAAGGGACATTGGGTGGTCAGCAGTTTAGTGGGAGTAGGGTTGAGGGAGCTGTAGGGTTCTCAAAATTCCCGCATCCCCCAAAGTTATGGATAAAGGGACCCTGTATGGACAAGTTATTAAAAACAGGGTACCCAAAATGGCTTCTGTAACCTCGTGACCAAAACCAACAGGATTTTAAAAGCAAGGCCCTGCAAACAGGCAGGCCCTGAAACAAAACTTAAAATGCAGGAATCTGTGAAGAGACTTTGTGGAGCCAGACAGCTAAAGCAAACACAAAATATGCATTCTTTCACCTTGAAACCGATCAAGCTAGAATGGGCCTAAATCGAGGCATATTTAATCGGTAACAGCTCACAGTAGCCATTAAGTCAGGATGGGGACAATTAAGTTTTATAATTGACAAATGACCAGGACATCGAGGCCATTAAACATGGAGCCAACCACTCCAGAAGTCGTTAAAGTAAATGGCTGTAATCATTTAAACGAGCCCGCCAAAAGTTAGACAAAGGACTGACCTGATTTGGCGCACAGATAAGGAATGAAGAACCGGGTATAATTGTAGGCCCATCAGTGACGATCACTCTCTTGGCTCTTGCCCTTAGCTCTTGCTCCTGCCTCTCGTTCTCATGCCCTGGCCTCGTGGCGGGTTCTCTTCTCGCTCCCCGCGCCGCTCAACACCAAGGACGCCCATTACACCGGGGTCAAATGCAGGAGGAGAACAGAACCCGATTCGAAAGCACACAGGACACAAACGGGCAGACGAGACGAGACGAAGAATACGGTAAACCAATAAGAGCAGAGAAGGGCAGCGGAAAGATGCATTGGGGGACAAACGCCTAGTTATAAGCTGGCGTTTGAAGAATAAGTTGGCATTACATGCATGGGCAGTAAAACCCCAGAGTCATAGCCCAGTTGAAGAATAAGCTGGCGTACAAAGGATGGGTAGCAAAATCAATGGACAATAATAGCCCAGTTTAAGAATAAACTGGCGTTCGAAGCTCAGATAGCGAAATCATTAGACGGTAAAGACCGCCAACCGACCCCCAACCGCAGCAATACCGTTGACGACCGCCCGAGGAAGAAGACGACCCATCGCGACTCAACGACGACATTAGCTGAGGAAAAGGAGGGTGCTTCGCATAAACAACTTCAGCGCCGCGCCGAGACCACGTGGCGACGGGATACCTCGAAGGACAGAAAGAGCTGACCTCAAAACCCCAACCCAGTTAAAGCAACAGGTTTCGGATTGGTGAGCATGAATTCCTGGCCCCTCATAGCTTAATCTAGTTAGGTAATAGGGGGTGGGATAAGGATAAGGGGATGTTTAATGTATTTTGTTTCCCTCGATGTGCCGTGTGTTCCCCATTCCCATATAAGTGTAATTGTTTATGCCTGTATTCATATCAGTAATTCTCATAAGATTGTGTTTTATTCTGCTTTTAATAAAATTTTGGTTTTCTTGCATCAAACCACTTATCTACTCGATTTTCTGTATCGCCGCCTGTGCCTAAGTCCGGTGTCTAGAACCCAGGGGTGTGGGAGCGGTTCGAACCGCTCAAAGACAGTCAGAGGTGAAGCTGACTGGGCACACGCCACCCCCTACAGAAATGGCGACCACGGCAGGACCTTGGCAAAAGGGATGTAATGCAGTAGACACTTTTTGAGGACAGAACGAAGATGGAAGAGAGGATTTCCTCTTAAGTTTTTGAGAAGGTGAATATCACCAAGAAGTGGGTGACCAGTCTGTTGCGCGCTGAGCGTCCCATGGACGCTGCAGCCAAATGCACTGAGAGCAAGGATCATAAGAAGTCGGTGGAGAAGGCCATCTGGTTGGTCTGCGCCCTACGACAGATCCAGCTTTTAGATCAGCACAGTAAAATGTTAACAGAAGAGCTGCAGGAGGCAGCCAAACTGTCTCAAGCAAGGGCTCTAGCAGGGGAACGATTATTGGAGGAATTAAACACCCAAAATCAGGAAAGACTACAGATAGTAGAGAAACATAGGAACAAACAGGAATACTTTCGGTGTCAAGTCACCGAGGCCAAGAACAATGAACTGAGGTTGTGGGAAAAGAATGCCCGCCTAGCAAGACAAGTAAGAGAGCAGGAGGAGAAAGTAAAAGACGTAAAGGCAGCCTATAAGTTAGCGAGCGAACAGGGGTTTGAAGATGCAGATCATGGCCCCTGCAAGGAACAGATAGAGAATCTGAGCCTTGCCCTAAGGAGGGCAAAGGGCATGGTGTGCCTCATAAGCCCGAAGGCAGCCCGGGTCGACTTTACAGGGAACCTGGGGAGAACGGTTCAGACACCACAGGTAGTGCCAAGGGACGACCCGGTTGAGGAACAGGAGGTCTCACGACCACCACCCGTAGCGCCAGGTTTTAGCGCGGTTTGGCAGCAAGGGGGGGTGAAGTCAGGGTAGAAGTGGAGGTGGAAAAGCCCCCGCCAGAGGCCGGAGCCGGGACCGATGTGCCCAGCCCGGCATCGGAGGTTCGGCCCACCCGTTAATGGCGAGGACGAGGGACCCCTCCAAAACCAGTTCGTATTACCCTATAGCACCCAACAGCTTAGGGCTATGGTGAGCCATATCCCAAAGCTCTCCGAAAAGGGGGACCCCTCGATCCACTTCAGGGAAGTAGAGCAGGCAGCCAGCGTCAACGACTGCGCTGGTACTGAGCAGGCCAAAATGCTGCTATTCTCCCTGGAGGGTAGGCTCCTCCAATCCCTCTCTGACGTGTGTAAGAAAGGGCAGTGCGGGTATGAGCTCAGGGATGAAGTTCCGGAGGCCATGGGGATGAATAAGGGAAGACCTTTCTCCCGTGTGGAGAAGACCGTTCAGCTCACAGGGGAAACCCCGCAGGCTTTCAAGGACAGGTTATGGCCGGTTTATAGGAGCGCCTGTCCTGGGGCACCTAACCGGGCATTCCTGAACCAGGGTCAGTTGGCCCATTGGCTCCGTTGCCTGGTGGCAAACAGCTTGCCACAGGTCCGGGCCAAGGCGGAAGTCTGGTTCGACCCAAGAATCCCCAGGCCACCGAACTTACGGTGATCAGACAGTTGACCCTAGCCTATAAGAACGGTAGGGGAACCGATGCACACCCACCCAAGGGGAAGGTGCATGAGTTAAAACCCAGACAGGGTAGGAAGGAGTGGCATCAGGAAGGGAGTAACCTGTTACGGGTGTGGGAAGGATGGACACTGGAGGAAGGAGTGCAAAAACCCTTGGAAGGATAACAAGGGAAAGAATTCCACAGCTCCAGCCCAAAAGGCAGAGACAGGAATCCCTCCCGCCGCGGTCGAGTCATTTCTGGACGCCATGAGGTCCCTATTGACTGGCCAAGGGAGAGTAGCAGCTGCTACCGGTGCCCTGACCCCATCCGCCCCATCCAACCCACAGCCCTGACTAGAACCAGCGCAGCCTGCCGACCTGTGTCCCCTTGAAAACGATGAGGGGAGCAGGCCCTGTGTTAAGATGTGGGTGAAGACGGTGCAGGGGAGATATTCGGTGGACACTGGAGCTTCCAGCACGGTGGTCCATTCGGAAGACCCGACCAATTCACCCAGGTCTAACAAGGTCCCATTTAGCCTAATGGGATCACAGGGAACGAGCAGGCTGGGGAAATGGCCAAACCTTTGGCCATAGATTTAGGCAACCCTCCATACCACGTGGGAGGGTAACCAAAAGACTGACGAGGTGGCCAAGCAGGGGACCAGGGAAGGAGAGTTCTGGGATCCCTGTAGAGCAGGCCCGGTAACCGCAATCCGGGACAAGGGAGGCATACAAGGGGTAGCTTTGGCCTCGGACTTAAAGCAGGTCCAAGCCCAAGATCCCGTCTTTAAGGCCGTCCCAGTAAAGAGAAAGAATGGGGAGTGCATAGAAGGCCCGTTCGGGGCAGCGGACAAAACTTTAAAACAGGGTTACTGGCAGGCTGCTAGTTACATTAACCAATGCAAATTGTTTAAGCCCGAGAGAAGGGAACAGCCAGTTAGGGCAAGGTCTGAGGATAGAAATCCTCAGCCTGCAGCAGGAGCAAACTCACAGACTGCACAGGCAGGTGCACTGGCTTGTTTTAAGGGAGGGGCCATCCCACCCACTGTTTGGGACACTTCCCCACTCACCTGGGACTTAGACGAGGTGGGACCTGGGGGCGAGGACCCTCAGCCTGCAGCATTAAGCTGCAGAGAGTTACCTGCCCCTAACCCAGGTTTAGGAGAGGTGGAATGTGAGGGCAAGGACCCTCAGCCTGCAGCATCAGGCTGCGTAGAGTTGCCTGCCCCTAGCACAGGTTTAGGAGAGGTAAAGCCTGAGGATAAAAATCCCCAGGTAGTGGGAAGTTCACAGAACGCACAGGAGGGGGCAGTGGCTAGTGTTAAAGACCCACCAGCCGGAAAACCCCCACCAGCCAAAGTCCCTAGAAGGTCCCCTCAAACGCCACGGCCAAAGAAACCGTGGTCACCGGCTCCCCAGTTTAAAAGGGCAGCCTCTCGAGTCAGGGATCAATTGGAGGGCAGAGGTCCCCAACCAGCAGCCACAGGCTGCGAGGGACCAAAAGTACAGGACAGAGCAGCCACACCGAAGGGAGTAGTGTGCTGCAGCCCGAACAGGGATTAGCCTGGCCGCCCGGAGACGGGCGGCGGGTGTACATAGTTTCTATAATGTAATTTTGGGATTGTTAAGTTTGGGTGTTTTAGTTTAATTTAAATAAGGTGATTGGTAGTTTAAATATTATTGTTTTAAGTGTGTTTGCATTAAGTCGAGGTCGCGAGACTCGACTATGCTTCACCCAAGCCAGAAAATCTCCTCGGGACCTGGCTATATGCTCTTGTGTCTCTTTGCAGAAAGAGGATTGCAGAATGAAGGGGGGGGCGTACTCCTACTCGCCCTGATAGGGATGAGCATTGGAAAGCGAGGTGATGTGGAGGACTCTCACATCTACGGGTGCTCGGGAGAAAAGGCTCCAGTTGTGACTGCTGGGAGCAGCGAACAAGGCGCAGAGGAGCCCGCCGTCTAAGCCCATGAGGGAAGATGGCCTGGGTGGTTGGGATCAAACTCCACCCGGAACTCCAGCCAGACCGGGTTCACCTATGGGGAGGCCTCCCTCCCCTGCCCCAGCGTACAGGTTGTGGCCTCATGGGTCGGGGTCACTGAGGGGAAACGCGTGTGCCTGACTTGTAGAGGACAGATTCCCCTGGAAAGGTGGTGGTGGCTCAGGAGGCTGAGCACAGACATGGGGGACCGTACAGCTGACTGGGAACGAATGGGGAACGACACCTACCGGACGGTCACCGGGACCCAAGAAGGGACGAGCGTATGTTGGGATAAGTGGTGGGAGTTGGAACAGGGAATCTATGTCTGAATGTGGGGGTCAAAAAGGGCCTGCCCCACAGGCATATCGATCATCTGCTCCGTATCATGGCAGAATAAGGGGAAGGGGGTGGAATGGGATTCCCACCTACACACCTGCATAGTCCCACGCTACCCAGCCCCAGTCAAAGCCACTGAACTCGTGGCACGCGCCCGAAAGCCCCTGCCCACGACTCAGGCAGCAAGAACACAGAGAGAGGGGTGCCCTGCCACCACCAAGGGACCAGGGAATGGGCTGGTACTAGTGCCGACGGAACAGGTACTATACCGGGGGTACACTACGTGGTAGCTTCCGTGATTCTGAGCCTTACCGAGATACACTTACCTGAGTGGTGCCCCACAGAGACAGAACAGCTATACCAGGCCCTGTTAAGAGAAATGTTCAGGAAATTCTACGAGTTCGATTTTGCTGATGTAGACAAAACAGAACTATACACTAATCGTCTCACAAAACATTTCTACACGTTGGAGCAGAAGACAGTAGAGATAGGGGCCAAAATATTGGATATTGTAGTTCCACCCTGGTGGGACATTTTTGAAGACATAGAGGTCCCTTCGTGGTTTGCCAGCTGGGAATAGCATTGTATCTGTTGTGCACTCAGTGCAAGGGAAAAGGCCAAATACTAGAATTCCGAAACCAAAGGACTTGGAAGGAGCATTATGTTAAGGTGGAGGGAGATACACCTGTTTGAATCTTTTTATTTTGTATTTCTGAATAAAGATTGTTGTTTTTTTGTGTTTTTGTTATTTTTTAATAAAGACTTTGATTTGTTATTTTTAATAAAGATGTATGAGTACCAAGTGGTGCAGGGGTGTTGGTCCCCCTCCATGCTTGGATGTATGTAAATAATTGTATTTTTGCCTATGTATACTTATGTACACTGCATTTTTAAAGAATGGGAGAGTGTTTTGTTTCGGTATTAGTTTAGGTAATACAGGGGAAGGTTGGCTCCTAAGGATCAGAAATTTTGCTCACACCTGCATGATACTGTAGTGTTAAAGTATCACGGGGGGGGGGGGGGGGGTGTAAAGTTTGAAAATTTCTGCACAACCCCAGAACAGAAGGAAAGGTCATTTTTAAAGTGATTTTGGAACATCACAGAAGAAATCTGTAAAAAGGACAACAGTGTGGTTGGGCCAAACAGAAGGATTTCAAAGAGCTTAATTTAAGGAAGAGATTTTTGGACTGGTTTCAGAGTTATTGGGCAAAAAGGATTTAAATCAAAATCCCAGGAACATAAGAACATAAGAAATAGGAGCAGGAGTAGGCCAATTGGCCCCTCGAGCCTGCTCCACCATTCAATAAGATCATGGCTGATCTGATCCTAACCTCAAATCTTCTATCACTCTGCATCCACCCGAACCCATGTGATCTCCCAGGAGAGGCGAAAAACCAGATAAAAGACCCCATGGCCAATTTGGGAGAAAAAAATCTGGGAAATTCCTCTCCGACCCATCTAGGCGATCGAAATTCTTCCAGGAGATCACTCTGTCCCTATATTTTCTACAGTACTTGCCTTCTGTAAAGGCGATCTCCACCCCAGCCAGGAACAGGAATAAAACCATCTCCTGAAATCGAACACAGAATTAGAACACAGTAGGAGCAGAACCAGGCTACACGGCCCCTGGGCCCACTCCACTACCCACAGGGCCAGGACCATTCCGAACCTAGACTCATGTCCAATTTCCTGCCTGCTCCCCGTAACCCTTAATTCCCTTTACCTCTAGGAAACTATCTATTTCTGTTTTAAATTTATTTAATGATGTAGCTTCCACAGCTTTCTGGGGCAGCAAATTCCACAAACCTACCACCCTCTGAGTGAAGAAGTTTCTCCTCATCTCAGTTTTGAAAGAGCAGCCCCTTATTTTAAGATTATGCCCCCTAGTTCTAGTTTCACCCTTCATTGGGAACATCCTCACCGCATCCACCCGATCCAACCCCTTCACAATCTTATATGTTTCAATAAGATCGCCTCTCATTCTTCTGAACTCCAATGAGTAGAGTCCCAATCTACTCAACCTCTCCTCATATGACCACCGGGATTAACCGAGTGAACCTTCTTTGTGCTGACTCGAGAGCAAGTATGTCTTTTCTTAAGTATGGACACCAAAACTGTATGCAGTATTCCAGGTGCAGTCTCACCAATACCTTGTACAACTGCAGCAATACCTCCCTGTTTTTATATTCTATCCCCCTAGCAATAAAAGCCAACATTCCATTGGCCTTCTTGATCACTTGCTGCACCCGCATACTAACATTTTGAGTTTCGTGCACCAGGACCCCCAGATCCCTTTGTACTACAGTACTTTCCAGTTTCTTGCCATTAAGATAAAATGGAAGATTTGGCTGGTTTAAAAAGACATGTTCAGACTTGCAGGAAAAGGCTGCGACAGGAATGTGGGATTGACCTCTGCAGAGGAACAGTTTGTGTATTCGAAAGTAGCCAGACTGTCTGGGAGGAACAATAAATGAAACTCAGCCCCTATCTGGGAATTTGCATTCAATCAATAAATCAATGAAAACCCCAGCCTCACCTAAAGCCCAAAGCCCATTAAAATCCATGCATAAAAGAACCTGCACAGAATTTGAAGGCCTTACAGGAAATCCAAGATTAACGGGCAGCACGGTGGCATAGTGGTTAGCACTGTTGCCTCACAGCGCCAGGGACCCGGGTTCGAATCTGGCCTCGGGTGACTGTCTGTGTGGAGTTTGCACATTCTCCCCGTGTTTGCGTGGGTTTCCTCCGGGTGCTCCGGTTTCCTCCCACAGTCCAAAGATGTGCAGGTTAGGTTGATTGGCTATGATAAAAATTGACCCTTAGTGCTAGGGGGATTAAATACGTTGGGTTACAGGGATAGGGTGGGAAATGTGTTGGTGTAGGGATTACGGGGATTGGGTGGGATATGTGTTGGTGCAGGCTCGATGGGCCGAAATGGCCTCTATCTGCACTGTGGGGTTTCTGTGAAAAAAAAGACTGTTTGAGACATTTCAAAACCACTTCACACCTTCAACTACTCAGAAAGCTATTCCGAAACCAGTTAACTAAATGGGACCAATCAAGTGGCCCTTAACGAGCTAGCCAAAAATCTAACAAGATTAGCAGGTTTCATTTTAGTATAAATTAAAGACCTGTCTCCACAAGAAAGCAGTTCGTTCAATGGGTTTGATCAGTTCGATCAGTACAGAGACAGTCGTTCAGGCGGAGAATTGAAACAGCAGTCAGTGAATTGAAGTCGGCAGTACAGTTCGGACAGACACAGAAAAAGGCACAGCTCATTCGAAAGACATCAGCCTCGGGACAACAGAAGGAGAACGGAAGGAATCGCAGCAACCAAGGGCCCCACGAAACAAACAACCAACAATATTACCAACAACTAGGTAATATTGGGCCACCGCGACCAACAAGAAACCAACCTGGAAGAAACCGAAGATCTGCCAGTTTTTCCCACTCTACAAACTATTCCTGCGTTTGGTGAGCATTTCCTGGTCGCCTGGAATTCAACCTAGTTAGTATAGTGGGATTGGGAGGGGTAAGGTAATTTTTTCTATTGTCATTCTCCCTCGCATATTCCAAAGTGTTCCCCCTTTTAGAGTGATAAGATTTATTGTGTTGTGTATATTTTCTTGTCTCAAATAAAATCCAAGTTCTTTTCACCAACTCAGTTGTCCATTGCAATTTCATTACAACCCCCAAATAAGTCCAAGTCCAGGTCTAGAACCAAGGGAGTGGGAGCGATTCAAACCGCTCGAAGGAGTCAGAGGTGAAGCTGACACACACACACCACCCCTTACAGAGCAGAATGTGCATCTCATGGACAAGGTGAGCTCGGAGAGGGCATGAGGGGAGATAGGAGAGAAACTAGAGAACAATGCGAGTTCATGGCTAGGGCAGGGAGGAACCGGAGAGAAAGTTTGGCCTGGTGGGATAGGGGAAGGGAGTGAAGTGGCAGAGACAGCTGAACAGTTCGCAGTAGAGAAAATAAGCCGGGTGTTATCTTTGCATCCCAGGATGATCCTGGAATAGTGAGCCGTTTTGGCAGACAAGAGCAGGACCCGATAATACTTTATGTGGTCCAGACTGATCTGGCAATGAATGGCAAAACCAGTTGTCTCAGTTCTGGTATCATTCTAGTAAATCTTTTTTGCACCTTCTCCAGTGCCTCTATCATTTTTATAATATGGAGACCAGAACTGTTCACAGTGCTCCAAGTGTGGTCTAACCAAGGTTCGATACAAGTTTAACAAAACGTCTTTGCTTTTCAATTCTCTCCCTCTAGAAATGAGCCCCAGTGCTTTGTTTGCTTTTTTTATGTCCTTATTAACATTCATCGCTACTTTTAGTGATTTGCGTATCTGTATCCCCAGATCCCTCTGCCCCATTTAGACATTTATTTTCCAAGGAGTATGTGGCCTCCTAGTGCTTCCTACCAAGATATACTACCTCACATTTATCTACTGTATATTGAAATTTATTTGTCAATTACATGCACATTCTGCAAGTTTCTTGATGTCTTCCTGTATTTTGTCAGTCCTCCTGTCTTAGCTATACCCCCCAATTTGGTGTCATCTGCAAATTTAGAAATTGTACTTCTGATTCCAGAGTCCAAATCGTTTATGTAAATAGTGAACAACAGTGGCCCCAGCACTCATCCTTGTGGAACACCACTTCCCATTTGCCAATCTGAGTAACTACCGTTAACCCCTACTCTCTGCTTTCTGTTTTGTAGCCAGCTTGCTATCCATTCTGCTACTTGTCCGAACAACACAAGTCTACTATGTGGTACCTTATCGAAGGCTTTTTGGAAATCCAAACATATTACATCTACTACTTTACCCTTATCAACCCTTTCTGTTACTTCTTCAAAGAATTCAATAAGGTTGGAATCCGTGTTGACTACTCTGTATTACTGTATTATATAAGACTGCAGTTTTCTACTTTAAAATATAATAGCAATCCTGAGTCTAATATCATGGTATCTTGATTAAAATTGAAGATTAGAAAATTCTGAGGCTCACTAACCTCCATACCTGAATTCCCAATGTGTGTTCTGGCATGGGGAGGCTGTGCTAGGAGCATAGCTTTGTAAAAATGCAGCCTTATATCTGAAAATATCTTCAACATCCATTTGTGCAAAAATGCTTGCATATTGCATTTGCTTGAATGTCCCACCTATTTTTGGACACATTTTCATGGGTCATACAAATTATGAGAAAAACTACAGTATATAATTTTTCTACACTTCATTGTCAATTGTTTCTCATTACTGCTGTCGTTGTTGGGTAACTGGACAAAACAGAGGACTTTTAGCATCAAAATAAAGAAATGCAGTACTTGCATTTATACAGTATCATGTTCTCAAAATGTCTCAAGTACTTCACGCAGTTAATTATTTATGGATTAACCCCAACACAGGTATTGTTAAGAAGGCAATAAAGACATAAACAAACATTTAAATAAAAGACCAACTGATCAAACACATTTGTTTTGACAAGCCACATACCCTGTTCATAAACTTTATCCAACTCATTCTGTCTTCCAAGGAAGGGTTCTGGAAATGTTTTTCAATGTTTACCAAGGTAATTTAAACAAGATTTCATAATATCTATAGAATCATATGCTGTACATTATTCATTCTTAACCTCTTACCTCCCGTCATGAAATTTCCATGGCGCCAGCAGCTTAAAAACCATGCACACGTCATTCAAGCACCTCTATTTCTTACAACACTGATCCCATTCCAAACCAGATACACATTCAGCTTTTTTTTTATTTTTTTTTAAGTAAAAGGTATTGAGCAAGACACGAGATTAAAAGAACTGTTCCCCTACTTAGAGTGGAGGACACACGGAACAAACACTCATCTACAGCAGTTAACGGTGTTAATTTTGTACTTCCATCTTCCAGTTCTGCATCCGTATTTACAATTTTAAAACAGCGAATCAGGTCTCCCCTTAATCCTCTATCCTTCAATGAACAATAACCAAATTAGTAACAATACTGTGGAAGAGGAATTCCTAGAGTGTATACGGGATGGTTTCCTGGACCAATATGTCACAGAACCAACTGGAGATCAGGCCATCTTAGACTGGGTATTATGTAATGAGAAAGGATTAGTTAGCAATCTTGTTGTGCGAGGCCCCTTGGGCAGGATCAATCATAATATGATAGAATTCTTCATTAAGATGGCGAGTGAAGTAGTTGATTCAGAGACTTGGGTACTGAATTTAAATAAAGGAAACTACGATGGTATGAGGCACGAGTTGGCTAGGATGGATTGGGGAATGTTACTTAAAGGGTTGATGGTGAATAGACAATGGCAAACATTTAAAGATCGCATGGATGAACTACAGAATTTGTTCATCCCCGTTTGGCATAAAAATAAAACAAAATAGGTGACTCAACATTGGCTAACAAAGGAAATTAAGGATAGCATAAGATCCAAGGAGAGGACATATAAATTGGCCAGAAAAAGCAGCAAACCTGAGGATTGGGAGCAGTTTAGGATTCAGCAAAGGAGGGCAAAGGGATTAATTAAGAGGGGGAAAATAGAGTATGAGAGTAAGCTTTCAGGGAACATAAAAACTGACTGTAAAAGCTTCTATAGATATGTGAAGAGAAAAAGATTGGTAAAGTCAAGTGTAGGTCCCTTGCAGTCAGAATCAGGGGAATTTATAATGGGGAACAAAGACATGGCAGACCAATTAAATACATACTTTGGTTCTGTCTTCACAAAGGAGGACACAAATAACCTCCCAGAGATGTCGGGGAACATAGGGTCTAATGAGAGGGAGGAACTGAATGAAATCAGTATTTGTAGGGAAACAGTGTTAGGGAAATTGACGGGATTGAAGGCTGATAAATCTCCAAGGCCTGATAATCTACATCCTAGGGTACTTAAGGAAGTGGCCCTAGAAATAGTAGATGCATTGCTGGTCATCTTCCAAAATTCTATGGACTCTGGAACAGTTCCCATGGATTGGAGGGTAGCTAATGTAACCCCACTATTTAAAAAAGGTGGTAGAGAAAAAACGGGGAATTATAGACCGGTAAGCCTGACATCGGTAGTGGTGAAAATGCTAGAGTCCATTATAAAAGATGTAATAGCAGAGCACTTGGAAAACAATGATAGGATCGGACAAAGTCAACATGGATTTACAAAAGGTAAGAACATAAGAAATAGGAGCAGGAGTAGGCCAATCGGCCCCTCGAGCCTGCTCCGCCATTCAATAAGATCATGGCTGATCTGATCCTAACCGCCAATCTACTATCACAGAACCATCTCCTGAATCTAACAGAATTAGACACACGAAATAGGAGCAGGATCAGGCTACACGGCCCCTGGGCCCGCTCCGCTACCCACAGGGCCATGACCGATCCGAACCGAGACTCATGTCCAAATTCCTGCCCGCTCCCCGTAACCCTTAATTCCCTTTACTTCTAGGAAACACTCTATTTCTGTTTTAAATTTATGTAATGATGTAGCTTCTACAGCTTTTTGGGGCAGCATATTCCATGGACCTACCACCCTCTGAGTGAAGTAGTTCCTCCTCATCTCAGTTTTGAAAGAGCAGCCCCTTATTCTAAGACTATGCCCCCTAGTTCTAGTTTCACCCATCATCGGGAACATCCTCCCCGCATCCACCCGATCCAACCCCTTCACAATCTTATATGTTTCAATAAGATCGCCTCTCATTCTTCTGAACTCCAATGAGTAGAGTCCCAATCTACTCAACCTCTCCTCATATGACCACCTGGATTAACCGAGTGAACCTTCTTTGCACTGACTCGAGAGCAAGTATGTCTTTTCTTAAGTATGGACACCAAAACGGTATGCAGTATTCCAGGTGCGGTCTCACCAATACCTTGTACAACTGCAGCAATACCTCCCTGTTTTTATATTCCATCCCCCCAGCAATAAAAGCCAACATTCCATTGGCCTTCTTGATCACTTGCTGCACCCGCATACTAACTTTTTGAGTTTCGTGCACCAGGACCCCCAGATCCCTTTGTACATGACTGCCCCTTCATAAAACCATGCTGACTTTGTCCTATTAAATTATGTTTATCCAAATGTCCTGTTACTGTCTCCTTAATAATGGACTCCAAAATTTTACCTACCACAGATGTTAGGCTAACCGGTCTATAGTTTCCAGCCTTCTGTCTACTGCCCTTTTTAAATAAGGGTGTTACATTAGCAGTTTTCCAGTCTGCCGGGACCTTTGGAAAATTATTACCAATGCATCCACAATCCCTACCGCCACTTCCCTCAAGACCCTAGGATGTAAGCCATCAGGTCCAGGTGATTTATCCGCCTCGAGTCCCATTATTTTACCGAGTACCACTTCCTTAGTGATTTTGATCGTGTTTCGCTCCTCCCCCCCTATTTGTCCAGTGTTGGGATATTCTTAGTCTCCTCCAATGTAAAGACTGATACAAAATATTCAGTGTTTTTGCCATCTCCATATTTCCCACCATTAATTTCCCGGTCTCATCCTCTAAGGGACAAGCATTTACTTTGGCCACCCTTATACTTTTTATATAACTATAAAAACTCTTACTATCTGTTTTAATATTTTTTGCTAATTTACTTTCATAATCTATCTTCCCTTTCTTAATCAATCTTTTTGTTATTTTTTGCTGTCTTTTAAAGTTTTCCCAATCCTCTATCCTCCCACTAGATTTGGCTACCTTATATGGCCTTGTTTTTAGTCGAATACTATCCTTAATTTCTTTACTTAGCCACGGATGGCTGTCTTTTCTTTTACACCCTTTTCTTCTCAGTGGAATACTTTTTGGGGGGGGAAGTTATAAAATAACTCCTTAAATGTACATCACTGATCATGTATCGTCTTACCCTTTAATCTATTTTCCCAATCCACTCTACTCAATTCCGCTCTCATACCTTCATAGTCTCCTTTATTCAAGCTTAGCACGCTTGTTTGAGATCCAACCTTCTCACCCTCTAATTGAATATGGAATTCAACCATGTTATGGTCACTCATTCCAAGGGGATCCTTTACTAGGACATTTTTAATTAATCCTGTCTCGTTACACAGGACCAGATCTAAGGTTGCTTGCCCCCTGGTCGGTTCAGTTTCATACTGCTTAAGAAACCCATCCCTAATACGCAATGAACTCATCCTCAAGGCAGCCCTGCCCAGTTTGATTTGTCCAATTAATATGATAGTTAAAATCCCCCATAATTATAGATGTTCCCTTATTACAAGCCTCAACTATTTCCTGATTGATACTCCGTCCAACAGAGTTGCAACTGTTCGGAGGCCTATAGACTACGCCCACTAGTGTTTTTTTCCCCTTATTATTCTTTATCTCCACCCAAACTGTTTCATTATCCTGATCTTTTGACCCAATATCATTTCTCTGTATTACAGTGATTCCTTCCTTTATTAACATAGCCACCCCACCTCCCCTTCCTTCCTGCCTGTCCTTCCTGATCGTTAAACAACCTGGTATGTTTAATTCCCAGGCATTGTCACCCTGCAGCCATGTTTCTGTAATGGCCACAAGATCATACCCATATGTAGTTATTTGTGCCATTAACTCGTCTATTTTGTTACGAATGCTACGTGCATTCAGATAGAGAACTTTCAAAGATGTTTTGTGACACTTAGTTCCTGCTTTTGCCCTTTTTATTACTTTACCTTTTACTCCATACCTTCTGCCCCTTCCTGACACGCTCTGGTTTTCAATTTCCCCACTGCTACCTAAGTCTATGACCTTCTCTGTTGTCATTTTTATTATTTGCTCTCTAGGAACCTCCCCCCCACTAGTTAGTTTAAAGCCATCTCTACAGCCCTAGTTATATGATCCGCCAGGACTCTAGTCCCAGCACTGGCCAAGTGAAGCCCGTCCCAACGGAACAGCTCCCTCCTGCCCCAGTACTGGTGCCAGTGTCCCAGGCAGCAAAACCCATTTCTCCCACACCAGTCTTGGAGCCACGCATTTAACTCTCTAATTGTATTTGTCCTAGCCAAATTCACTCGTGGCTCAGATTATTACCCTTGAGGTTCTGTTTTTTAATTTGACCCCTAGCTGCTCATACTCCTTTAACAGAACCGGCTTCCTAGTCCTATCTACGTCGTTTGTACCAACATGGACCACGACAACTGGATCCACCCCCTCCCACTGCAAGTTTCTTTCCAGCCCAGAGGAGATGTCCTTAACCCTAGCACCGGGTAGGCAACACAGCCTTCGGGACTCTCGCTCTCGGCTGCAGAGAACTCTATCTATCCCCCTAATAATACTATCCCCTACCACTGCAACATTTCTATTTACTCCCCCCTCTTGAATGGCCCCCCGTTCCACGGTGCTGTGGCCAGGTTGCTCATCCTCCCTGCAGTCCCTGCTCCTGTCCCCACAGGGAGTAAGAACCTCGAACCTGTTGGACAAGAGCAAGGGCTGCGGCTTCTCCAACACTACCTCCTGGATCCCCGTACCTGCCTCACTCGTAGTCACACCGTCCTGTCCCTGACCATGGGCTACATCTGAATTACTTAACTTCATAGGTGTGACCACCTCCTGATACACAGAGTCCAGGCACTTCTCCCCCTCCCTGATGTGTCGCAGTGTCTGAAGCTCAGACTCCAGCTCATCAACACGGAGCTGGAGTTCCTGTAGCAGCAGACACTTGTCACAGACGTAATCACCGTGAGCCTCAATGGGGTCCACCGGCTCCCACATCTCGCAACAGTAACACATCACCTGCTCCATTCTATTTAATTAATTTAAACATTTTTATTGTTAGTTATGGACACCCTCTGCCCGATTATAGATGCTAGTATCCCCTTTAATTAATTGGATTTAAATTAAATCAATCCCTCTAATTACACCAGTTAAATGGTTTACCAACAGTCACTGTGCACCAGAAAGGCCTTATTAACTACAACCCACAGAGTTAAAGTTTGAAAAGAGCACCTAACACCCCACTTACCCAAACTCACAGCACTCTCTGCTGACTCGCACTCAGTGCTTGCTCGCACTAGCAGTGGTCTTTTTATACTGTTTGTTTGTTTACAGCCAAATGAGTCACCCCTGCTGATTGGTTAGAGAACTGGTTTCCACTGCCTGCTGTGCCAATTTACTCCTACTGCAGTGTTACCTTGTTTTACTCTTCTTAAACCAACAGAATCCCAAATATTTAACTTTTCCCCTTTACTTAAACTGCTTATGTAATCTTATCAAGAATGATTTAAAGAGAAATAACAATTAAATAACTCTCACACTTACCCAAACTCTCAGCACTCTCTGCTGACTCGCACTCATGCTTGACTAATCTACTGGAATTTTTTGAGGATATAACTGGTAGAATAGATAAGGGAGAACCAGTGGATGTGGTGTATTTGGACTTTCAGAAGGCTTTCGATAAGGTCCCGCATAAGAGACTAGCGTGCAAAGTTAAAGCACATGGGATTGGGGAGCGTAAGGTACTGACTTGGATAGAGAACTGGTTGGCAGACAGGAAGCAAAGAGTTGGAATAAATGGGTCTTTTTCCGAGTGGAAGTCAGTGACTAGTGGGGTACCACAGGGATCGGTACTAGGACCCCAGTTATTCACAATATATATATAAATGATCTAGACGAGGGAACTAGATGTAATATCTCCAAGTTTGCAGATGACATAAAGCTGGGTGGGCGTGTGTGCTGTGAGGAGGATGCAGAGAAACTCCAGTACCATTTGGACAGGTTGGGTGATTGGGCAGATGCAGTATAATGTGGATAAATGCGAGGTTATCCACTTTGGTGGCAAAAACGGGAAGGCAGATTATCTGAACGGCAATAGATTGGGAAAAGGGGAAGTGCAACGAGACCTGGGTGTCCTTGTGCACCAGTCGCTGAAGGTAAGCATGCAGGTGCAGCAGGCGGTTAAGAAGCCAAATGGTATGCTGGCCTTCATAGCGAGAGGATTCGAGTACAGGAGCAAGGATATCTTGCTGCAGTTGTACAGGGCCTTGGTGAGACCACACCTTGAGTATTGTGTGCAGTTTTGGTCGCCTTATCTGAGGAAGGATGTTCTTGCCATGGAGGGAGTGCAGCGAAGATTCACCAGACTGATGCCTGGGATGGCAGGAATGACATATGGAGAGAGATTGGGTCGATTAGGCTTATATTCGCTAGAGCTTAGAAGAATGAGAGGGGATCTCATTGAAACTTATAAAATTCTAACAGGACTAGACAGACTAGATGCAGCAAGGCTGTTCCCGATGGCAGGGGAGTCCAGAACCAGGGGTCACAGTCTAAGGAAAAGGGGTAAGCCATTTAGGACTGAGATGAGGAGGAATTTCTTTACCCAGAGAGTGGTGAAGCTGTGGAATTCTCTACCACAGAAGATTGTTGTGGCCAGTTCATTAAATATATTCAAGAAGGAGTTAGATATATTTCTTAAGGCTAAGGGGATCAAGGGATATGGGGAGAAAGCAGGGACAGGGTACTGAATTTGGATGATCAGCCATGATCACATTGAATGGTGGAGCAGGCTCGAGGGGCCGAATGGCCTACTCCTGCTCCTATCTTCTATGTTTCTATGAAAACAATTTCAGTTCTCTGAGTTTTTCTTAATATGTTTGAGCTCTAACTGTTGGAATTTTCTCTCTAACTCTTCCGTGGACGATCTCCAATGCAGCAATGTCCATTTGAAGTTAAAGCGCTGAAGCTGAGCAAAATATTCCAAGTTTGGTCTCACCAATGATCAAGGTTCAAATAACAATCACTATATTTATATAGAATAATATAGTAGAGAAGGAGGTCATTCGGCCCATCGTGCCTGTGCCGGCTGTTTGCTAGAGCTGTCCAAATTAGTCTGACACTCCAGCTTTTTCCCATAACCCTATGCATTTGTATTTCACCACATTTTCAGGAGGTGCGTTCCAGATCTTAACAATCCTCTGTGAAAAAAATTCCCATTTCCCCTCCAGATCTTTTGCCAATTATCTTAATCTATGACCTCTGGTTACCGACCCACTTGTCAGAGGAAGGTGTCCTGCCACCTTCAAAGACTTGTGTACATATACCCCCAGGTGTCTCTGTTCCTCCACATCCTTTAACATTTTACAGTTTAGTTTATGTTGCCTCCTGTCATTCTTCCTACCAAAATGAATCACTTCATACTTCTCTGTATTAAATTTCATCAGCCATGTGTTTGCCCATTGAACCAGTCTGTCTATGGCCTCCTGAAGTCTGTTACTATCCACATCACTGTTGACTACATTTACGAGAGTTTTGTGTCATCTGTAAACTTTGAATTTATGCTCTGTATACCCAAGTCTATGTCATTAATATACAGCAAAAAGAGTAGTGTCCCCAACACCTGGGAAACACCACTGCACACTTTTACAATTTACAATTTACAATTTAAATCGCTTTATTGGCATGATAAGTTACATCTTATGTTGCACTTACCCATCCAGTCTGAAAAACAACTGTTCACCACTACTTGCAGCTTTCTGTCCCTTAGCCAATTTTGTATCCATACAACCACTGTCTCTTTAATCCCATGGACTTCAATTTTGCTAATAAATCTATTACGTCTTACTTTATCAAACGCCTTTTGAAAGTCCATATATACATCAACCGCACCTCATCAACCCTCTCCACTACTTCATCAATGAACTCAATCAAGTTAGTCAAACATGATTTGCCTTCCAACAAATCCGTGGTGGATTTCATTTATTATATATTTTTCCAATAAATTTTGTCCAAGATTATTGTTCCTACAAGTGTCTCCACCACCGATGTTAGGCTGACTTGTCTGTAATTGTCAGGTTTATCCATCTTCCCTTTTGCAACATTTGCAATCCTCCAGTCTTCTGGCATCGCTCCAGTATCTAAGGGAGTTTGGAAGATTGTGGCCAGAGCCTCCGCAATTTCCACCCTTACTTCCCTCAGCAACCTAGGACGCATCCCATCCGGACTGGGCAACTTTTCTACTTTGAGTACTGCCAACCTTTTAAGTACCTCCTCTTTATCTATTTTTATCCTATCCAATTTCTCTATTACCTCCTCCTTTACTGTAACATTGGCAGTATCCTCTTTAGTGAAGACAGATGCAAAGTACTCATTTAGTAGCTCAGCCATGCCCCTGCTTCCAAAAGATCTCCGTTTGGTCCCTGATCAGCTTCACCCTTCCTTTGACTACCTTTTTACTATTTATGTTTAAAGAAGACATTTGCGTTCCCTAGCCACTGACCCCCATCCCTCTCCCTAACATCTGTCTGAGGCTGAACCAGACTGTTCGCAACCTCGGTGTCATATTTGACCCTGAAATGAGCTTCCGACCACATATCCGCAGCATAACTAAGACCGCCTATTTTCACCTCCGTAACATTGTAGGTCTCCACCCTTGCCTCAGCTCATCCGTTGCTGAAACCCTTATTCATGCCTTTGTTATCTTGAGACTTGATTATTCCAATACACTCCTGGCTGGTCTCCCACATTCTACCCTACGTAAACTTGATGTCATCCAAAACTCGGCTGCCCGTGTCCTAACTCGCACCAAGTCCCGTTCACCCATCACCCCTGTGCTCGCTGACCTGCACTGGCTCCCGGTTAAGCAATGCCTTGATTTCAAAATTCTCATCCTTGTTTTCAAATCCCTCCATGGCCTCGCCCCTTCAGCTTCCCCCCCCCCCCCCACCCCCGAGATATCTGCGCTCCTCTAATTTTGCCCTCTTGAGCATCCCTGATTATAATCGCTCAACCACTGGTGGCCGTGCCTTCTGTTGCCTAGGCCCCAAGCTCTGGAATTCCCTGCCTAAACCTCTCCGCCTCGTTACCGCACTTTCCTCCTTTAAGACACTCCTTAAAACCTACCTCTTTGTCCAAGCTTTTGGTCATCTGCTCTAATTTCTCCTCATGTGGCTCGGTGTCAAATGTTTAGTCTTTTAATACTCCTGTGAAGCGCCTTGGGACGTTTTACTATATTGAAGGCACTGTATAAAAGTTGTTGTTGTTTTACGTTACCTGCTAATCTATTCTCATATGCTCGCTTTGCCCCTCTTATTTCCTTTTTCAGTTCACCTCTGTACTTTTTGTATTCAGTTTGGTTCTCTACTGAATTATGAACCTGACATTTGTCATAAGCATCCTTGGTCTGTTTCATTTTAATCTATATCTTTAGTCATCTAGGGAGTCCTAGCTTTGGATATAGCACCTCTAATGTAGTAAAATATCCTAATATTGTAGCGTAATCAGATAAAAATTGACAAATAACCCAATTTCATTAATAATTAAATGTACTTTAAATGTAGCCCAGTACGATTAGTCTAGTTGACAACATTATCTTTGGTCACTGTCACAAACTCTGTAGCCTTACCACTGATTTCATCCCTCTCCCTGGTCACTGTCTCAAGTTGAGCCAGATTGTTTGCAACCTCGGCATCCTATTCGAGCCAAAGCTGAATTTCCAAACCCATATCGTCTTCATCACAAAGTCCACTTATTTCCACCTCCATATCACCAGTCTTCATCCCTACCTCAGCTCATGTGCTGCGGAAACCCTCCTATGCCTTTGTCACGGTGCCAAGCTTTTGGTAATTACTTTTTTGTTTAAATGTCAATTTTTCTGATTATCCCTCTGTAAAACGCCATGGGATGTTTTGCTATGTTAAAGGTGCAATAGAAATACAAATTGTACTTGTTCCACGTACACTATATTCATCCATACTATAATCCATATGTTATTCTTATCCCGTTCATTAAATTGGTCCAGATTCTTTTGACAGCTTGTAATCTAGAATTATAAACTTAATGTTGCCTGTTGAGCTCCCATTTATTTCCATTGGCCTCCAGTTCCTTAGTCTTCATGATGGTGGCAAATAAAGATCCGATGAGAATAACCTAATCTACATATTCTACTACTTGGCATCATCTATAATATGATCTGTTACAATACTGAACAAGGTGACCTTTGAAGGACTTCTGTCTTCAAACCATCCTGGCATTTTCTTTTCAATTCTCGCACACCTCATTTAGAAGTCCAGCTACTCCACAGAGTTTGAGCATCTCCAAGCACCATTTCTGCACGAGTAATACGCCCACTTAAAGTGCAAAATATACCCACAGATCCTTAATCATTTTCCAGCATTTTTCTATCATCCATGTCAGTACGAAGATCCACTCAGCACAGTGACAGAGATCTGTCCTGTTACATTTTATGAGATTTTATATTAAAATTCTTCTTTATAGGAATTTATAGCTTGCCAAAATTCTGGTCACTTTAAATTGGTTACAGCAGAGTTGCAAACAGCCAGTCTAGATGGAGCACACATATTATCTGGACCAGGACTCTTGCCATCTGTGACTAATAACTATGGAAATAGGGTGACTTTGTTTTTCTTTTCTTCTCAACATCTTTAATTACATCCGAGAGCAGGAGCACACGACTATGCCCAGCTCTAGAGAATGGAAGTTCTCTCAGCGCAACAAAGAGATAACGCACGGTGATATAAGCAATTAACATGCATCACCAAGCTGTGATCTACTCAGATATATTTTGTCTGCGATTATACCAGGCCTATGAAGGTCCACCAACAGAGATCACAGCTGTCTCAACATCTAATCAAACTCTGCTTTGTCCTGTTAAAGGTAATTCTGAGGGGAAGGCCCAGGTAGATTTCAAGTCTATTTTGATTGAAGCTGCCTGAAATAGACCATACTTTTGTTAGTGCACCAGTCTACTCCCCCCCACCCGAGAGTGGAGGTTAACAGAGGACTACAGGGAAGATTCAATCTGATCTAAATTTCTCATCACAGACATGTTCCAAATTAGGAGTGTTATTTCTGAGATCTGTGAGGAGTCTCGGATGGTTATATTTTGAAACAAGGACAGTGAGTTGACTGTAGAATCATAGAAATTTACGGCACAGAAAGAGGCCATTCGGCCCATCGTGTCTGTGCTGGTCGAAAAAGAGCTATCCAGCCTAATCCCACTTTCCATCTCTTGGTCCGTAGCCTTGTAGGTTACGGCACTTCAAGTGTATATCCAAATACTTTTTAAATGCAATGAGGGTTTCTGCCTCTACCACCTTTTCAAGCAGTGCATTCCAGACCCCCATTGCCCTCTGGGTGAAAATATTTCTCAACTCCCCTCTACCAATTACGTTAAATGTATGCCCCCTGGTTATTGAGCTCTCTGCAAAGGGAAATAGATGCTTCCTATCCACTCTATCTAGGCCCTTCATAATTTTATACACCTCAATTAAGTCTCCCCTCAGCCTCCTCTGTTCCAAAAAAAACAACCCCAGCCGATCCAATCTTTCCTCAGCTAAAAAGCTCCAATCTTGGCAACATCCTCATAAACCTCTTTGTAATTCTAACCTGAGATATATAGTCTGTCAGAAAGTGTTATTTGTCCACCAGAGAGTTCCAGAGTTACTGTTTGCAGTATATACAATAATAAACTTTGCAATTGTTCACTCAGGGCACACCATTTTGTGAAAATGGTCATGTTTTGAGCTGCTGTACACGTTTGCCTGCGGAAGTGGTCTTTTGTGGGCATGATAAAAAGTATTGGGCCAGTGCTCAAATCATAACAATTAACCTGATTCTTAACCATATTCCCAGCATTCTTCAGTCATCTGTCTCAGCAAGAAAATCTGGTCATGATTTACATTCTTTTCTGAAGCTACACTGACTTTCCTACAGATTTCCATACAGAGGTCTTTGTATCCTAGTCAGGAACACCTTTACCGGCACACTGCCACTTGAAATCTTGCACTCCTGCTTGCATAATAGAGTTATTGCCAGTTTCCAAACCATAAGTCCCTCCTTGTTTCTCCAGAATGTTTGGATGATACAATGAAGTTCTTTCACCACCTCAGTCCCTCTCGATTTCATCTTTAAGTTTTTCCAGCAACAATTCAGCATAAGCCTGATGCTTTTCCTTTCCTTATCTGCCATACCATCTGCTCTGCTTCTCCCAATATCACATTCTGGAGGAGCAGACACATATTATGGTTATGTGAAAAGGAGAGTTTATGAAGCTTGTGTCTAGTTCACATTTTTGTGCTGCTGAGAGCTGGCTACTGACAAAGGTACAGAGCAGAGACTGGGTGCTTTTGGAGCATGGTATGGACGGAGGATACTGGCCGTCAGTGTGAACAGCATTGATGTAATGGTCTATGTGCAGTAACAAAGCATATTTCAAGAATAGGCTGAACGTGCAGTACAGTTGAAGATTTGCACCTTGAGCAGGTGAAAGAATGGATGCCAGCTGGTAAAATAGCACATGCAAACCCAAAGCTATGAAGGTGGAACTATATATGAGAAAATCTGAATAAAAGAGTGACAACAGGCAGACCCAGCTGGGGAGCCAGCAGCTGAGAATGTGACCATGGGTTCTTGTGATATCTAAGGCTGCCTTAGTTATAACTGACTTTGTACAGATGTAACTTTTTTTGTAACTATATTTCATATCTGAACAGTTCAAAAGGTAAAAATCTCCCTTTTCCAATTTGGGGAAGTGTTTTTGATTTGCAGTTGATTTGTTGGCTGTGTCAGTTTCAGCTAGCTCACTGGTCCCTGCTGTGCATGTCAGTTTCCAGCAAGCTTATTAACCACCACTCACAATCAACTCACCACCAGGGGAAATTATTGTACTGCCATGGATAACATCACAAAGCAGCCTCAAAGTGACCATTTTTTTCCATTTACATGCTTACCAGCTTTCTCAGGTCTGCCAGAATATTAGAAGCAATTACTGGGGACCAGCTTGTTTATGGCAGGCACTAAATCAGAAAAATAGGACCAGAAGATATGCTCAAAACGATGTTGAATTCAATAATGAAAGGGTTAGGGTACTGTAGAGACAAGCTTTAATGGGCCAGATTTGACTGGTCAGTAGTATCACGAACAGTATCATTGGCATCCACGCATTTCATACTGAAGGACTATTAAGCCAAAGCACTGGAGATTAATATTCATTTCCATGAGCAATGGCACAGATCAACTAGTAAACCAAAACTGCGATGACAGCAACACCCACATGAATACAATATGGCTCGTTTGATCATTGTGACTGAAACAAGAATTCTCAGGGCTGATCGTACTAAGCGGCATCCACTATACTAGTATCCTGAAAAGGACATTAATTGCCAATGAACTTCCTCACAGTACCACTCCTCAACCAATGCTATTTAAAATGATATATAGTGACATTAGTTTTTCAAACCAACATATGAATGTCACATCACCAAAATAACACTAACCTAACTGAACTCAGCTCTGCCTTCTGATGAGAGGCATCATCATTGGTCTGCAAGAGTTTTTGTGACTGAAAATTGGTCTTTTCTTCAAGGGCTGCTATATCTTCTTTTTGTGTTGTTACTTTCTTTTTGAGGGCAAAGCATTCATTATCAAGCTGCAAAAAAATAAAAACAGAAAATACACAATAACAACAATTTGCATTTATATTGTACTTTAAATGTTTAAAAAAAAAACACCCCAAGGCATCTCAGAGGTACAAGGAAAAAAGAACTCCGGCCCAAAGAAAATATATTAGGAGGGGTGACCCAAAGCTTGGTCAAAAAGGTGGGTTTTAAGGAAGGTGTTAAATGTGGGAGAGGGAAGTGGAGAGGCAGAGGGGTTCAGGAAGTAATTCCTATATGTGGGGCTGAGGCGGCTGACTACACAGCCTCCAATGGTGGGACCAAAAACTTTTTGGCACAAGAGGCCAGAGTGTTTCGGGAGTCAGGGAGTTGTAGGGCTGGCGATGGTAACTGAGGTAGAGAGGGGCAAGGCTATGAAGGGATTTAAATACTAGTAGAATCTTAAATTTGAGATATTGGGGCATTGGAATCCATTGTAGGTTAACGAGGACAGGGGTGATTGATGAGCAGGACATGGTGCGGAATAGGCTACGTGCAGCTGAGTTTTCGATGAGCATTGGAATAGTTGCCTTTGGTGGTGACAAAGGCTTAGAGGAGGGTTTCAAGAGTTGATGGGTTGAGGTTGGGGCAGAGGCGAGTGATGTTATAGAGGTGGAAGTAAGTGGTCTTTTTGATGAAGAGGATATTACTTTGGAAACTCAGCTCAGGGTCAAATGGATGCCAGCTGATTGCGGAGGAAAGGCAGCGGAGGTTCTCTGTGATGATCCTGGAGTAGTAGGCACTTTTGGCAGAGGAGAGTGAGGCCCAATAGCGCTTAATGTGGTCCAGCCAGATCTGCTAACAGATTTCTAAACCAGGCATACACCAGATACGCTCAAGTTTGCAACCTTGGACTTAAGGGAGGAAAGATGAGGGTCACAGAATCACAGAAACCCCACAGTGCAGATAGAGGCCATTTCGGCCCATCGAGGTCATACTAGGGGAATTGACAGGGCTAGGAGAGAGCAAAGGGGCAAATCACCAATTTGAAGGGGTGGATGAGCAGTGTTAAGTCTGTGTATTATAATGAGAATTACTACACAGACCACAAGAGTAACTTTTAACAGGTCTTTACTAGTCGAAGGTCCGGGCTGAACTGCCCAATAAATCATTACACAGCACTTATATACCGGTGTGGTCACCACCGGTATTACAGTATACAGCAGCCAAGATAAAGTAGTGCATCTCTTAAAATAGTTCTCTTAAAGGTGGAACGGTTACATACACTACAATCCTCCCTTTTTAGCTTAACAGTATATATTCCCCATTAAACATAACATACTAACATATATACACAACTTCATGTAAAAACAGTTCACAGATTCAGTCTCTCTGGAGGCTTCCTGACTCGGTCCGGATAACGCCTCGGCGGTGTAGTAGTTTTCGGTGGTGTAGTAGGTTCTCGTTGCTGGGGTGACTCATCTAATAGTCCTTCACTGGACTTAACAGCTTGAACTTTCGTAACTTCAGAACCAGCATTGCTGACTTCTAAAGGCTCGAGTACCTTGGGAAGTTTTTCTACTTCCAGACTGATTTGGCTCAGTTCGGAGGGACCACGTGCATGACCTGGTAAGGGTGATAATGGTTCAGATGAGTCATCATCTTCTGCTTCTTCTCTATTGTCTTCTATTTCCTCCATCACTTCAGCTTTTGCCTCTGCCACCAATTCCCTGAGTGGCTTATTACTGCTGACACTGCTCACAAAAGGGTGCTCTTCTTAGCTTTCAACTGATCGATGAATTTGACATATTCCCTTTCTTGCTCAGCTTTGATTCGTTTGGCCTCATCGCGCAGACGGTTTGTGTGTTCCTGTTCCATTTTCTCAATCAGCTGCTTCTGCTGTCTGTCCAGATTCTCCCACTCTGTGTCAAAGAACTTTTTATTTGCATTCATCTCTTGCTCAAAACGGCGAATCATTTGTTCTAATTGCTGTTGTAGTTTGAAATTGAGTTGAGTTCGAGCCCGGTGTTCCTCAGAAATGTGCATGTCTGTAGACTGGACAGACTCAGAATTCTCTGTCAAACTATGTTGTTGTTGTTCAGTGGAATTCTGTTCTGATACTTTGTTCTCTTCTGAAGCATTTATGCACTCCTTCGTTTTTCCATCATTAGTCTGCAAGTCCATTTTAGACTTGTCTTTTGCACATGGGCTGGTCTTACCATCATCAGTTCCAGAGTCTGAGCTGATTGTCTTCACCGAGTTCTCACTCTCTGCTTTGTCACTGTCACTGCTGCATATGCCCTCATCCAATATTCTGGACAATCGTTCAGGTTTAACATCTTTTTTTCCGGAATCTACCGTTATTGCTTTTAGGGAGTGCCAGTCCATATTTATTTTCCTGATCCACTCCCGTCCCAGAAGTGGTGGACCTCCCTCAGGTAGTACATATATGTCCATTCCTTGGTGTTCTTTGCCCTGGTGTACCACCTTAACTTTTATCTTTCCGATGGGGTATACCCTTTGCCCCGTGTATGTCTGCAATACTATCTCCGTATCCCGTAGGGGAATATGTGTGAATAACCTTTTGTAATCTTGCTTATTCATGACCGTCAACGCCGATCCGGTGTCCAATTCCATCTTCACTTGGACTCCTGCTATCTGCAGTGTGACCCAGATAGTTTGTAGGTCAGCTTCCTTACTCACATTGTGAATTCTCAGACTACCCAGTTCCTTGCTGTTGGAGTCTGAATCCGAATTCTGTTCATCCGAACTCTTCTCAGCCACCTTATGTACCTTTCTGCACTTTTCCTGCGGTGACTTTTTGTTGCTGGTCTTCTTTCCTGACCGGCATACTTTAGCTATGTGACCAAGCTTGCCACATTTTCTACATTCCTGGTTTTTAAACCAGCATTGGTTCTGATCGTGTGTTGTCTTCCCACAACGATAACATTTCGTTGTACCCAAAGCCATTTGATCTACGCTGAGTACCGCTGCCTTCAGCTGCATTTCCGCAGTGCCTCTCGCTGCGGCTTCGTGCGATGCTGCAATAGTGACAGCCTTATCAAGTGTAAGATCATTCTCTTCAAGTAGCCGCTTTTGTGTTCCTTCTTTCGACAATCCACACACGAATTTGTCTCTCAGTGCCTCTGTCAGTCCTTCCCCAAACTGACAGTATTTCGCTAGCTTACGCAGTTCAATTAAATACTCCGCGTTGCTTTCCTCTTTCCGTTGCGTTCTCGCATAAAATTTAAATCGTTCCGCTAACATCAGCGGTGTGGGGTTCAAATGATTTCTCAGGACAGCAACAATATTAGCGAAAGTCTGATCCGCCGGTTTAGCTGGTGATAGAAGATGCTTCAATAGCCCGTATGTCTTCGCACCCATTGAGTTTAGTAAGGTTAGTGCTTTATCTTTATTTGATATTTTATTTGCCTTACGATAAATCTCTATGCGTTCTACATACGTGGCCCAATCTTCAACATCGGAATCAAAATCGTTGATGTTACCACGCTTAGGCATCCTCGCAATCTTCTTGAGAAACAAAGACATTTTTTTTTTTTTTCTCAAAATGGCGGTTTCCCGCGCTTGTCTTCTTCCCCCGCCTACGAAAATGGCGGCTTCCCGCGTTTGCCTTTCTCCCCCGCTGGCTGTAATGGCGATTGCCGTATTGCTGCGTTCGCCCTCCCCAGCGGTTCTCAAATCGTGCCTCCCAGCCCCTCTTGCAGTCCGGTCCTTTCCCCCGGCTGCGGCTGAGTTCTCCGCGTTTTTTAAAATTTATTTTCTCCCGCGCCTTACGCTGCGCCTCGCGGCCTCGGTAGCTGCCCGGCCTTTTTCCACCGGTCGCGGTCGAGCTCTCTCTCGACGCTGTTGCGTCTCCCAGCCCGCTTGCAGCCCGGTCTTTTACACCGGCTGCGTTTGCATTCACCGCGGCTCCCGTGCTTTACGCTGCCCCAGTCTCAGCGCCTCTGGCCCCGACTTCTGTCCGGCTCTTTTCCCCGGCCGTGGTCGAGTTCTCCGCCCTTATATCCTCCGTTTTTCCCTCCCCTACTTCACAGCCAACGTGGCCGACTTGCTGCTCGTCGCTGATCGGCTTACCCACCACCGTGATAGAAGGGATGATCACTGCCTGTTACTGCTGGAAGGCTTCGTGTCAGAATTCTTCCTTTGCTCTGCAGACCCGAGTCTTTTCTCAGCAGAATGATGAGGGCGGATGCCTCTTCTCGACGCCCGTTAAACTGCCTTGGATGTATCTCTGCCGCAGGGTAAGATCGTACTCGTCGCCACTGTTAAGTCTGTGTGTTATAATGAGAATTACTACACAGACCACAAGAGTAACTTTTAACAGGTCTTTACTAGTCGAAGGTCCGGGCTGAACTGCCCAATAAATCATTACACAGCACTTATATACCGGTGTGGTCACCACCGGTATTACAGTATACAGCAGCCAAGATAAAGTAGTGCATCTCTTAAAATAGTTCTCTTAAAGGTGGAACGGTTACATACACTACAAGCAGATGAATTAATGTCTCAAATAATTGGTGGTTAATAAGGGTCAATAAAAATAGTTACTGTGTTTCTAAAGACCATGCCTAGAGTGCTTTTCATTTTTTATCCAAGATGCCAATATACTGACAAACCAATTGCTCCATAAACCTTTGACGACGCGGGTTGCATTCAGAATGAAAAATTTACAATATCTTCCGTATTAAATTTATAGTGGCCCAGATATTCCGATCCTTACGGGTGGGTTCGTGCGGTGTACCCACCCGTAGGGACATCGGAAATGCCGGTTTCAGGCATGCGCTGAAAACTGGCATTTCCAATCTGTCAAGAATGCTCTTGACAGATCCTCCGGTTGCCCTAGAGAAGGGCCTCTGTGGGTGGCTAGTTCCGCTTTTTGGAGACCCTCTGCCCACAGAAAGCTCTTACAATTCTTACGCCTGGTAAAAGCAGGTGTAAGGCTTGCTTCTACCAGGATAAGAGTTGAAAAAAAGTTTAAAAAAAATGTTTTCACTGATTTATCATTTAAAAACTTTAAAAAAGGTAAGTTTATTTTTAGCCCCATAAAAAAATAATTTTTTTTCAAAAAATTACATTTTTGCTTAAATAATTAATTTATTGTAATTTCAAGTCATTTAAAAAATGTGATTTATTTAAAGTTTCACTATGTTTTTGGGGTGATCTCCATTCATATATTTGACAGGTCTTCCTGTCAAGTGTATGAAGGGAGATTCCCTTCTTTGATTGGCTCCCCACGTGATCCCAGGGACGCTGCGAACTACATGTGCCTCTGGGATACATGGGCCCTGCGCACTTGGAGTTTGGAGAGGCCCAGGATTGGAAGTGCGTACGTCCCGGGAGACCTCAGGTAAGGGCGTAGATTTTTCCAGATCGCAGGCCTCCGCACGCGGGAGGCCTGTGATCGGAAAGTACAGGCCATCGTATTTTGTGTTTGCAACTGTCACAAGCTTGAAAATGTGCTTATTTGACAGGGCAGTTTTTAAAAAGACTGCTCTATGTCTATTTGTATGCACCATATTTTGACCGGTCAATAAATTTCATATATTTTGTAATGCACTGTACGTGAAGCTGGAAATTACTTTGCACATGCACTAATACTGCAATAGACAGTATTTTGAAAAGGTAGACTACAGTTTTAGGTTCAAGTGGGCTGAAGTTCCAAAAACACACTGCAATATAGTTATGTTATTGAACACAGTACATTTCATGGCACAATGTCATGCACAATTATGTGGAATATTTAGTGGTATAAGCATCAGATTTCAACCAATCCCAATTGGTGGTGCCTGGCAGATGCAAGTACAGCAATGGCAGGTAGAGAGAAAATTAAATCCCTATTGATATGAGACAACTGTTCGACCAGTGTTACTTTTTAAAAAACTTTTAGCAGCAGACGTCCTGTGACCATTCCACTTTGATGCTCCAAGAAAACCATTGCAGCAGCAAAAAAGGAAATATATTTAAATTAAATTGAAATATTTATTCAGTTACACTAATACATACTGTGCTGATGGATAAAAGACATTTTGTATCATATCACATGTAATTATTCAATTTTAACTTCGCTCATCAGGTTTTGCTCCTATTTATTGGAATGAAAGCTGGGGCAATATTAATTAATTTCAACCATCATAGCTATGCTGTGCTCAGATGAAAAGCTAAAACATGCAGTCTCTCATTCATATGCAATTCTGCATATGGCATTTTATTTTTTTTCATCAGAAGTAACAAGATCAATACAACATACTTTGCGATGCTTACTGCACTGTGTGCTGTCGTGGGGTAAACCAATGCAGACAAGGGCTAAAATAAATAGTTTACATGCATTTTGTTGAAACAACACTTGGAAAATTCAGCAAATTGTTAAAGTTTGAGAATATAAACATTGCCATATTGTGTCTGTTTCTTATCAATGCTTACACGCCAGTGTTGAAAAAATGGTTTAAATGTGTCACCACTTAGTGACTAGGACTTTCAAAAATTTGTATCTGCAGCCAGTAGTTTGGTTTCCGGGGGTTCGGCTGTTCTAGATCAGTTCTTTAGCAGATGAAAAGTCACATTCCATTGTTTGCAAAAGAGCTGCTCTGAGATGCTTGAGGCTGCTCCCTGTTGGAAGTATCACCAAGCAGTTTAGCAGGAAGGATAACCAGATTCATAGGTTTTCTGGCCAGCAATAAAATTAATGTTTCTACAAAAATGCCAAATAAAATAATTGTGAGTACTGTATATCGCTTGTCTATATATCCAATTCTGGAAGATATTTCAAACAGAAAGTACTCTTCAAGACCTTTCTTTCCCTTAAAATTCTGATAACCTATTAGGATAATTCCAAAAACAAACTTACAATGGCTAACTGTAAATTTGATTTAGATAAAATTCCTTTTTTTAGACCTTCTGCAAATTGATTAACTTTAACTATCATTGGTAAAGCTTTGCTTTATTGAGGCCATATTTGAAAAAAAAAAGATAGACTGAGTAAAATTTTGCAATTTGACCTCAAAGTTTTTGGAGATCATTTGCTGTTATGGTTTATGGTGCCTTCCAAATCAGCTTTATTAGTCATTCTCAACTACCCACCCCCTGTTCTTCTAAGTAGCTGTTACAGTAAAACCTCTGTTTTAAAGTATTCAGACTACAAAATGCATCTGGGTTATCCATGAAACCATCATTAAGATTGTTTGCCTTAAGATACTTACTTCACACATTTTAGTTTCTAACTGTGATATCTTCTGTTCCATCTGTTTTGTGTTAAAATCAGCTGTTTCAAGGATGCCCTAGGATAAGAATACATTTTAAATACTTACAATTTGCACAACTCTAAGAAATCAACCTTTTAATGATTTTGTTTCAGAAAAAAGTTAATCGTTGAAATCTTATCAGACACTGAAAACTGAGAATGACTATCAGATATATCCACATCACTTTGAAACTTTTATATTTTTAACAATTTTTTTGGTATCAATTTCTGTGCATATCAAAGGGGACAGATGGTAGATATAGCATAGGATGCAAGGGTCCTCTACTTTGCCTCAATAATATGCCTCAGTCCCAACCTCAAAGATATCCCCACTGACTGCATTCTGATATTTTCCATTTATCATGCTAGGCATTCTATGGTCTCTCAGGAGCAAGATTGCTAATCAGTGCTAAATTAGGGGAAAGTTCTCTAAGGGGCCATGTTCACTAGGAATTGGATTGAGTCTGCCTAAACTAATTTTGTGTACTACCCTTAAAGCCAGCAGATACTTTCAGTCCATTCCTCTAGGTCGGATTTGACAGCAGTGTCTATTTTACACACCATCCAGTATACCAATCGGGAATTCTCACTCGTAATGTGAAGCAGAGATCAAGCTCCTGGAGCAACAGCGGCATTAGATATGATCCAGAATGGCAGTGAGGGGCAAGACTGGGGGTAGAGCAGGATGATTTCTGTGAATCCCGCAATAAAAATATAATTTTCCAGTGGCATTATTTTAAAGTTTAAGATCAGAAGACATCAAGTGGAGGAGATTTACGCAATTAAAAATGAATACTTTTTTTTATTCATTCCTGGGAGCTGGGCATCACTCGCAAGGCCAGCATTTATTACACATTCCTAATTGCCATTGAGAAGGTGTCTTGAACAACGTGTATTTATATAGCACCTTTAACGTAGTAAAATGCCCCAAGGCGCTTCACAGGAGTGTTATAGAACAAACAATTAACACCGAGCCACATCAGAAATTAGGGCAGCTGCTTGGTCAAAGAGGTAGGTTTTAAGGAGCATCTTAAGGGAGGAAAGCGAGGTAGAGAGACGGAGAGGTTTCGGGAGGGAGTTCCAGATCTTAAGGCCTAGGCAGCTGAAGGCACGGCCAATGATGGTTGAGTGATTATAATCAGGAATGCTCAAGAGGGCAAAATTTGAGGAGCGCAGATATCTCGGGGAGGGGGCGGGGGGGTTTGGGGCTGAAGGAGATTATAGAGATAGGGAGGGGCAAGGCCATGGAGGGATTTGAAAACATTTGAAATCAAGGCATTGTTTAACCGGGAGCAAATGTAGGTCAGCGAGCACAGGGGTGATGGGTGAACGGGACTTGGTGCGAATTAGGACACGGGCAGCCGAGTTTTGGATGACCTCAAGTTTAAGTAGGGTAAAATATGTGAGGCCAGCCAGGAGTGCATTGGAATAGTCAAGGCTAGAGGTAACAAAGGCATGGATAAGGGTTTCAGCAGCAGATAAGCTGAGGCAGGGGCGGAGACGGGCAATGTTACGGAGGTGGTAATAGGCGGTCTTGGTTATGCCACGGATATGTGGTCGGAAGCTCATTTCAGGGTCAAATATGACACCAAGGTTGCGAACAGTCTGGTTCAGCCTCAGATAGATGCTAGGGTGAGGGATGGAGTCGGTGGCTGGGGAACGGAGTTTGTAGCGGGGCCCGAAGACAATGGCTTTGGTCTTCCCAATATTTCTGCTCATCCAATACTGGATGTCAGACAAGCAGTGTGTCAATTTAGAGACCGTGGAGGGGTCAAGAGAGGTGGTGCTGAGGTAGAGCTGGGTGTTGTCAGTATACATGTGAAAACAGACCCTGTGTTTTCTGATGATGTCGTCAAGGGGCAGCAAATAGATGAGAACTAGGATGGGGCCAAGAGGTAATGAGAGGGGACCCCAGAGGTAACGAACTACTGCAGTCAGTGTGGTGAAGGCACTCCCATAGTGCTGTTAGGGAGGGAGTTCCAGGAATATGACCCAAGGACGATGAAGGAGCACTGATATATTTCCAAGTCAGGGTGGTGTGTGACTTGGAGGAGAACTTGCAGGTGATGGTGTTCCCATGCACCTGCTGCCCTTGTCCTTCTAGGTGGTAATGGTCACAGGTTTGGGAGGTGCTGTCAAAGAAGCCATGGCGAATTGCTGTACCATCACTGCAGCCACGGTGCGCCGGTGGTGGAGGGAGTGCCAATCAAGCGGGCTGCTTTATCCTGGATGGTGTCAAGCTTCTTGAGTGTTGTTGGAGCTGCACTCATCCAGGCAAGTGGAGAGTATTCCATCACACTCCTTACTTCTGCCTTGTAAATGGTGGAAAGGCTTTGGGGAATCAGGAGGTGAGACACTCGCCGCAGAATACCCAACCTCTGACCTGTTCTTGAGACCACAGTGTGTGTGTGGCTGGTCTAGTTAAGTTTCTGGTCAATGGTGACCCCCAGGATGTTGATGGTGGGAGATTTGGCAATGCTAATGCCATGGAATGTCAAGAGGCGGTGGTTAGACACTCGCTTGCTGGAGATAGTCATTGCCTGGCACTTGTGTGGCGCGAATGTTACATGCCACTCATCAGCCCAAGCCTGAATATTGTCTAGGCCTTGCTGCATTTGGGCATGGACCGCTTCATTATCTGAGGAGTTGCGAATGGAACTGAACACTGTGCAATCATGAGCGAACATCCCTAGTTCTGATCTTATGATGGAGGAAAGGCCATGGATGAAGCAGTTGAAGATGGTTGGGCCTAGGTCACTGCCCTGAGGAATTCCTGCAGCGATGTCCTGGGACTGTGATGATTGGCCTCCAACAATCACAACCATCTTCCTTTGTGCTAGGTATGACTCCAGCCAGTGGAGAGTTTCTCCCCGATTCCCATTGACTTTAATTTTACTTGGGCTCCTTGATGCCACACTCGGTCAAATGCTGCCTTGCTGTCAAGGGCAGTCACTCTCGCCTCACCTCTCAAATTCAGCTCTTTCGTTCATGTTTGGACAAAGGCTGTAATGAGGTCGGGAGCCGAGTGGTCCTGCCAGAACCCAAACTGAGCATCGGTGAGCAGGTTATTGGTGAGTAAGTGCCGCTTGATAGCACTGTCAACGACACCTTCCATCACATTGCTGATGATGGAGTAGACTGATGGGGCGGTAATTGGCCAGATTGGATTTGTCCTGCTTTTTACAGTGTTGTAGCTGTACTGGAACAGCTTGGCTAGAGGCGCGGCTCGTTCTGGAGCACAATCTTCAGCACTACAGCTGGGTTGTTGTCAGGGCTGTCTCCAGTGCGCTCAGCCATTTCTTGATATCACATGGAGTGAATCGAATTGGCTGAAGACTGGCTTCTGTAATTGTGGAGATCGCAGGAGGAGGCCGATATGGATCACCCACTCGGCACTTCTGGCTGAAGATGGTTGCAAACGCTTCAGCCTTGTCTATTGCATTCGCGTGCTGGGTTCTGCCATCATTGAGGATGGAGATATTAATGGAGCCTCCTCCTCCCGTTAGTTGTTTAATTGTCCACCACCATTCATGACTGGATGTGGCAGGACTGCAGAGCTTTGATCTGATCCGTTGATCGTGGGATTGCTTAGCTCTGTCTATAGCATGCTGCTTCCGCTGCTTGGCATGCATGTAGTCCTGTGTTGCAGCTTCAAGTTGGCACTTCATTTTTAGGTACGCCTGGTGCTGCTCCTGGCATGCTCTTCTGCACTCCTTATTGAACCAGGGTTGGTCCTCTGACTTGATGGTAATTGTAGAGGGATATGCCGTGCCATGAGGTTATCGATTGTGGTGGAATACAATTCTGCTGCTGATGGCCCACAGCGCCTCATGGATACCCAGTTTTGAGCTGCTAGATCTGTTCTGAATCTATCCCATTTAGCACAGCGGTAGTGCCACACAACACGATGGAGGGTGTCCTCAGTGTGAAGTCGGGACTTCATCTCCACAAGGACTGTGTGGTGGTCACTGCTACCAATGCTGTCATGGACAGATGCATCTGCGACAGGTAGATTGGTGAGGACAAGGTCAAGTAGGTTTTCCCCTCGTGTTGGTTCACTCCCCACCTGCCGCAGACCCAGTCTGGCGGCCATGTCCTTCAGAACTTGGCCAGCTCGGTCTGTAGTGGTGCTACCGAGACACTCTTGGTGATGGACATTGAAGTCCCCCCACCCAGAGTACGTTCTGTGGCCTTGCTACCCTCAGTGCTTCTTCCAAGTGGCGTTCAACATGGACGAGTACTGATTCATCAGCGGAGAGGGATGTAGTGGTAATCAGCAGGAGGTTTCCTTGCCCATGCTTGATCTGAAGCCATGAGACTTCATGGGGTCTGGAGTCAATGTTGAGGCCTCCCAGGGCTACTCTCTCCCGACTATATACCACTGTGCCCCCACCTCTGGCAGGACAGACCCAGGAATGGTGATGGAGGAATCTAGGACATTGGCTGAAAGGTATTATTCTGTGAGTATGACTGTTGCTCGACAGCTCTCCCAATTTTGGCACAAGTCCCCAGATGTTCGTGAGGTGGACTTTGCAGGGTCGACTGGGCTGGTGTGCTGTTGTCGTGTCCGAACCTGGTGTCGAGGTTGATGCCCGGTGGTCCGTCCGGTTTTATTCTAATTATTGTTTTTCGTAGCTGAGTTTTGTCTCAACTGAGTGGCTTGCTAGGCCATTTCAGAGGGCAGTTAAGAGTCAACCACATTGCTGTGGGTCTGGAGTCACATGTAGGCCAGACCAGGTAAGGAGGGCAGATTTCCTTCCCTAAAAGGACATTAGTGAACCAGGTGGGTTTTTACGACAATCATTTTAGGTTTTTATTCCAGATTTATTTAAATAAACTGAATTTAAATGGTGGGATTTGAACTCACGTCGCCGGATTATTAGTCCAGGTCTCTTGAATTACTAGTCCAGTAATATAACCACTATGCTACCGTTCCCGTTACTATGAGACATGGAGAAAATACACTTTTTCAAAATAAAATACAAAATGTGAGAGATATTCAGTGGAACAAATTGAATGTAAATAGGTGAACCAAACCACTGACACATCAAATGTTTTGTATTGTACAGCACGTAAGGATAGGTCCCTCTAGTGGCAGTTAAATGTTTGTCAATTAAACAACTTTAAAAACAAGGGTAAAATAATCATGCCTTGTCACAATTTAAATAATTAAAATGTTTTTAGTACATAAGGTTGTTTCACATAGTCCCTCTCAGTTTTATTTAATTAAATACCTTCATTCTCTCTCTCAGGCCGTCTTTCTCAGCTGCCATTCTCTTCAGATCTGCTTTAGCTTCATCCCTTTCTTCTTCCACACGCATTTGACATATTGGTGATATTAGCACTTCCCTTTTTAATTTGTTCAACTCATCTTGATTCTGGAAGTAATTCACATTTAAGGCAAGCAGGTAAAAAAATCAAATTTAAATTGAGTTAAGCACAATAACTGATGGCCACTTAGTTATTGATGATGCATATTGGACGCAAGTAATCCCCAGGGAGTTGAGGCGTGAGGCATGCGGTGCACCCACTGCACACCATAATCAGCTGAGGAAATGCCTGTTGTGCTGAGGCACATCAGGCATGGGGCAGGCTCACTGATGCTCTCAAAATTATGTAAATTATGGCCCTATAACATGTTCACACTGCCTGAACAGTGCTGCAGATGCTCAGTGCACATCTTAAACTGGTGCTGCATGGTAGGCCAGTTCAGCCATGTTGAGTCCCATTCTTAAAGGGAAATCTGTTGGTAGCTGTATGTTGGCCCAATGATTTGACTGCTTAGTCACTGAATGTTTTATTTTCCGTACTGTAGCAAATTTAGACCACCTTAAATCTGCATTTCACTTCCCATCTGGGGATGTTTGCCAAGAGAATTGTAATTGTGTACGGTCAAAATCGGATCTCACTGGGCATCCTTGCCTATCTGCAGTTTCCAGAGGAGGAAAGGGATGATTGGATCACAAAATAATTAAGGTGGGGAGGGGGCATTTGAACCATTTGCTTCAGCATTCCAAAATAATCCTAAAGTTTCACCATTGCAACATCCGATTGGTTACAGGGCTTTTGCCTCTACTACTCTATTTGGATGTTTAGGAGTACAATAGGTTGTGAATTGAAATCCCCTTGTGGTAAATTGCAGAACTAAATTTAACACATCTGGTAAATTATGGCCTACTACCAAGGAAATTGATCAAAGCTGAGTGTGTTCCAAAAATCTAACTGGTGCACTATTGCCCTTCAAGAAAGGGAACCTGCCACCTGTACCCGGTCTGGATTACACGTGCCGTTGTACCTTAAAGCCCTCTGAAATGGCCTAGCACACCATTCAGTTGAAAAACAATCGCTACATAGTAGAATCATGAGAAATGCCAGATAACGACCTAGCCATCAGATCAAGACAAAATTCTGGTAATCTCAACCCAGTCAACCTTGCAAAGTCCATCTCACTAACATCTGGGGAATGGTGTCCAAGTTGGGAGAGCTGTCCCAGACTAGTGAACCAACAGTCTGGCATAATTATACTCGAGTCATATCTATCAGCCAACTTCCCTGACCCCTCCTGTACCAACCATTTGACTCCATGATCCTGAGATAAAGATTGTATTTGTAGACAGCCCTCTAAGGTCAGAAGCTGAAGGAGCCTCCATGTTGGCCCTCCAGCCAGCCGGTTACAGCTCCTTTAATTTCTTCTCACTTGTGCTTTATGCTTCACTAAGTGCTCCCTCCTGCAACTCACTCACTGTCCCTCCTGGATTGGGTATATCTGGTCAAGTGCTTGCTGTTGTAGAAGAGGGTGAAGTTGGATGTGTGAAATGTGAGGATGAGGCCAGATATTGGGCTCTGCCACCTCCTGTTCTTAGACATCTAGAATCGCAGAACATATTTTGGAATGCTCCCTTAAAAGAGAGCTTACATTATAGTCTGTTAAACTAGCGTGTGACCACGAATGCAAGTGTTCTGAGGGAATGAATGAATGAATAGATAGAGAGTAAAATGCAAAGGATGATACTAGCCATGAACTTAGGCTGAGGCTTCTGACTTTCTTCTCCCCCACTTCTTCTACTGCCTCAAGCCTAGAATCAACAAGGCCCACTCCTTGTAAGGTGTCAATGGTCTTTGTGAAATGATCCCTCTCTAGTCTTCATGTGCTGCCACTTGTTATTTGCAGCCTTTCACTGCAAGCACATAGAAAAGGGATATATTTTAGGATGAGGAACTTGAGAAACATGTGTCACCCAAGTGCCCAGCACAGCAGCCACCTCTGAGCCCGTGAACATGCAGGTACCTTGTGTTGTTGATGTGCTTGGTATTTGTTGCATACTACAGGTACTTTTAATGAGACACTGAGGTGGTTGATGGTTGTCCACTGTTTGCGAGGAAGGTTTAATCATTCAGGATGTACTGTGGGGTCCTCTATAAAGAATCCATTCCGTATGTCGCAGTTCTTCCAAGCATTTCGCCATCGGTCATCAAGGCTGAGGAGATGGTCCAAAATGGCCTTCTAGATTGGAGACAGGTTGATGGTAGGTTGTTCAAGTCAGTCTGGATCGGCATGTCTTTGCTGGTGTAGCGGTTGTATTCTCTGGAGACGGCATATTCGCAGCGTAGGTGTGGTGGTGCGATGTTTGCAAGCACGGGCAGCCAAGGTGTTGGTCATGGTAGATGCTGCCATCTTCTCCATAGATGGAAGATTAAAGCATCCCCATCATGCAACTGTGGAGCTCCTAATCAGACCCTGGAGCACATCATTGAGCACTGCCCTCGGAGGAAATTTGCAGGCAGCCTACAAGATATCCACGCTGTTACACTGGAAGCTTTGGCCTGGATATCCAACTTAGATATTGACATTTGATTTGCTTTGCTACTACCATACGAAAGAAGAATAAGACACTAGGCAAACACATTGACATGGCAGAAATATAGAGTGTCGTAGTGAAGCATGGGCTTTCCTCTGTATTTGTAAAGTACAGAATGGTTATCAGAGTGCTGACCATTCTCTCATTCTGATGCTTTACCAACAGGTGACCTTCTGAAAACCAGCAAGTTCTTCCTCACTTGTCCCAGGATTGCTGCACAGGTCAAACAGCTTTCAACCACCTCCATCCATGCTGCTCGAGACCTGTGCCCAAATCGGTCCACCCTTCTGTGCCTCACTGAATGAAGCATTAACTTGTGCTCTTGCTGCAGCCATTTTGACCCCTCCCAAGTAGAACAGCTTTAAGGATGACCAGCTGCCCCTCTAAGAGCTGCTGATGTTAGACAACCCGCCCTCTGACTCTAAGCAAGACTAGAAAGAAAGAATTGCATTTATATTGCGCCTTTCATGACCACCGGATGTCCCAAAGTGCTTTACAGCCAATGAAGCAATTTATCGAAGTGTCGTCACTGTTGTAATGTAGGAAACGCAGCAGCCAATTTGCGCACAGCAAGCTCCCACAAACAGCAATGTGCTAACGACCAGATAATCTGTTTTAATGATGTTGGTTGAAGGATAAATATTGACCAGGACACCGGGGATAATTCCCCGCTCTTCTTCAAAATAGTGCCACGGGATCTTTTACGTCCACCTGAGAGAGCAGACGGGGCCTTAGTTTAACGTCTCAGCTGAAAGACGACACCTCCAACAGTGCAGCACTCTCTCAGTATTGCAGTGGAGTGTCAGCCTAGATTTTTGTGCTCAAGTCTCTAGAGCGGGACTTGAACCCATAACCTTCTGACTCAGAGGCGAGGGTGCTACCAACTGAGCCACAACTGACCCTTTAGCGGGCTTCCAGCATGTTGTGTGCTGTTCACTGGAACAGCACAAAGTTACGTTAATGGACTGGCCCTGTACTGCACTGCAAAGTGTGCGCAGCGTCCAAAGAACAGTATTCCAGTTGATACTGGGCTGGTGGAGCAGGAGGCAATGCAGGTCAGTGAGCACAGCGGTGATGGGTGAGCAGGACTTGTGCAGATTAGGATGTGGGCAGCAGAGCTTTGGATGAGCTCAAGTTTATGGAAGGTGGAAAATGGGAGGTTGGCCAAGACAGCATTGGAATAGTCAAGTCTGAGAGAGAGTATGAGGAGAGAAACTGGAGAAATATGTGGGCTCAGTACTTGGGCAGGGGGGCGCCTTGGAGAAAGCTTGGCTTGGTGGGCAATGGGAAGGGAGAGATGCGGCAGAAGCAGATGAACAGAAGGCCTCAATCTTAGCAACAAAGAAGTTCATGAGCTCATCGTACTTGTTGGAGGTGAGGGTGGAGAGGGCTGGGGAGAGCGGAGTTTGAAAGTGGCACTTAAGTGACAGGGAGTTTTCTTTACAGGGATGGACCCAGAAGAATGTTTCATCACGCCAGATTTCCTTATACAGGAAACTTTCGATTTACCGGCACCTAAATAACCGGAAATCTCGGTTAACCGGCAAAATTCAGGAGTAGGTTTTACTTCATATTGTATTTGCCTTCCTCCGTCTGTTGCTGTGCAAGGGTGTGGCTGCAGCTGTTGCTAAGCTACAGAGACACTTGGAACTTGTGGCCATTGTTCTACACTTGTTGCTAAGCAACAGGGTTTGTTGCTTTATATGGAGCTGTCAGCTCTCCCTATCTTTTACTATAGCGCTCGGTTATCCGGAATTTTTGATGAACCGGCACCACGTCGGTCCCGTCCGTGCCGGATAAAAAAAAGTTTCCTGTATATACCTAATCTATATATAAATAAATAAAAGCCCCTTTCACATTCTCAGGACCTCCCAAAGCAGTTACATAACCAAATTAACTACTTTTGCAGTGTTGTTTGTAGGTAAGTACAACAGCCAATTTGTGCACAGTACGCACCCACAAACAGCAAACAACGCAAGACCAGATAATCTGTTTTGAAGGTATTGTTGAGCAATAAATGTTGGCCAGAATAGCAGGAGAAATCACCTGCTCTTTTTCTAATAGGGCCATGGGTCCTTTAACCTTCACGGTAATGGGCAGACTTCCAACAATGCAACATTCCTTCAATACTGCACTGAATTGTCAGCCTAGACTACATGCTCAGAGCCTGCAGTGGGGGACTTGAAAATAACCTTCTAACTCAGAATCGAGTGCTAACAATTGCAGGAAACCTGCTCCTATTTTTGGATTGTTACTTGCAAATGAGACAAAGATGACGAAAGAGCATCATGCATGCATCCCATTTTCTGTCATTTTTATCTCATTTGCTCTGGTCCCTCTTATCACCTGTATTAAAGGGTTGCTGGGCACTTGGCAGAAGGTAGAAGAAAATTTAAAGAGCCAGCATCAAAATGGACTGCATCAGCTTAAGATTGCTTATGACTTGTTTCAGGAGGTCTTCTTTTTGGTTTCTTGCTATTGTCAACTACATTCCCATTTGCTTTTGTGCCATTTGCTGCGAGGCTGTCCCTTTTCACTATTTCATACAGATCACTGTGACTTGGGAATTTCACTGTCTCTTAGGCTTTTTGGAAGAGGAGCATGAGGAGGCGGCAAGAGTGATACTAGCCTGATTGGGCAGCACTGGAGGCACACAATACCCATCTGCCAGCACCCCAATAACAGAATAAACAGGCAGAGATGCAATACTTGCATTTGCCAGAGGAACAGCGCCTGCAGAGGTCTTGCTTTACCAGGAGCTATGCCACGTGCTACAGGTGGACTTGCAGCCCATCTTCCCAACACTGTCTGTCTCGGTGAAAATCACAATCGTCCTCAATTTTTATGTGATGTAGTCATTTGTTTGCGACCAGCAGTGCCACACTGTGCAAGTGTATGCTTACTTCCCTGGGAGCTGCCATAAGCCTTTCATTCTAAGCCAATCCACCATGACAGCACTGACTCAGAAAGGCAAGTCTTCCAGTAGCTCCTAAGGGGTTGAGATTATCCTCTGTAGCCATCGCTTATGATACCCGTGTAGTTTTCCAGGACATGAGTTGAGCACCACTATAATAGATGTTTGTCTATACAACCAAGTAATAAATAACTGCCATTCATGCCAAGTTCCTAGATTGATCTGGGGATGTCCTGCTAGTCTCAATGATGGTGGTTGTGCGTTTTCTGCTGCACAACTTTGCCTTACAAAGAGAGCTCACCATGGAGGCCATAATAGGAAGTAATAGTAGCAGCATCAGCCTGAAGAGAATGCAGAGAACAATCCATTGACAGCTGCAAGAAATGTGTACGCAGTTCACATTCAGGAGGCGTCCTCCTGATTTCCATATCTAGTCAATGTATCAATAATCTTCCTAGGTAGATATTCCCTCCACAAAGATTCAATAATCTACAGGCCCATCTCTGTGCTACAATTCAAAAGGCAACCATTCATGTCACCTGATGAAAGCAACTTTCGAACCTTTCTAATAGCAATGACTGCACACACAACTTCACTGCCATTGCAATTTTACTGTGTGCGTGCCTAGTGCTTTTTACTTCACCCCTTTTTTTAAACCAAGGAAGCTGTCATTGAACAATACAGCGTGCTATAGGTGGACTTACAGCCCATCTTCCCTTTATCTGCCTGTATCTGTTAAGATCAGAATCGCCCTTACATTTTATGCTATGGTCATTTGTTTGAAACTAGCAGCCGTTGCTCAATGGGTAGCAATCTTGCCCGAGTCTGAAGGTTGTGGGGTCAAGTCCCACTCTAGAGACTTGAGCACAAAATCCAGTCCAGTACTGAGGGAGTGCTGCACTATCGGAGGTGCAGCCTTTCGGATGAGACATTTGCCCTCCTCAGATGGACGCAAAAGGTCCCATGACACTATTTCAAAGAAGAGCAGGGGAGTTCTCCCCGGTCTTCTGGCCAATATTTATCCCTCAACCAACATCACTAAAACAAATTATCTGGTCAGATTGCTGTTTGTGGGAGCTTGCTGTGCGCAATTGGCGGCCACGTTTCCTACATTACAACAGTGACTGCACTTCAAAAGTACTTAATTGGCTGTAAAGCGCTTTGAGATGTCCTGAGGGCATGAAAGGCGCTATATAAATGCAAGTCTTTATTTCTTGCTGCCAGGTGCGAGATATAGGTTCTTAACCCGAGCCTTGTGCTTTTTCTCAGTGCTACCTGATTGGGATGAGTGGGTGAGGTGGCTGGCTGCTGTACTGCGATTGGTGCCTCCTGGGTCTGAGATGGCTCTGCAGTCATGGCAGCCAAGACGAACGTGCTTCAGGCTGCACCTCTTCTACTGCAGCATGGGCAGTCTGGCCCCGGGTCCCTCTGACACATATGCAGGCATTGGCATCAGTTGATGAGGGAGCCTGTATGTGCTGCCATTCTGAAAGATAGCAATATCAGTCTTGCCATCACATTAAAATACCGGCCTGGCTCAATTACGTCAGCAAAACCTACGCAACTCTTGTTTACAACCTAGCTCAAATAGTTTCATTCAGGAGTAGATGTCTGAGCTGGTGCTTGGGAGAAATACATAACATAAGAAACAGGAGCAGGTGCAGACCATTCGACCCTGCCTGCTTTGTCAATCAATAATATCATGGCTGATCTTCTACCTCAACTCCACATTCCTGCATTAGCCTCATTTCCCTTAGTTCCCTAAGTATCATAAAAACTATCGATCTGTGTCTTGAATATACTCAACGACTGAGCATCCACAGCCCTCTGGGATAGAGAATTCCAAAGATTCACAACCTGTTGAGTGAAGAAATTTCACCTCATCTCAGTTCTAAATGGTCGACCCCTTATTCTGAGACTGTGACCCCTAGTTCTAGACTCCCCAGCCAGGGGAAACATCCTCCCTGCATCTACCCTATCAAGCCCCTTAAGAATTTTATATGTTTTAATGAGATTATCTCTTTCTTCTAAACTCAAGGGAATACAGGCCTAGTCTACTCAATCTCTCCTCATAGGACAACCACTGCTGTCCCCCTCCCCCCTGACAAATCCCAGGAATCAGTTTAGTGAACTTTTATTGCACTCCCTCTAAGGCAAGTATATCCTTTGTTAGGTAAGGAGACCAAAACTGTACATAGTACTCCAAGTGTGGTCTCAGCAAAGCCCTATATAATCGCAGTAAGACTTCTTTACTCTTACACGGCTATGGTAGCATAGCGATTATGTTGATGGACCAGTAATCCAGAGGCCTGGACGAATGATCCGGAGACATGAGTTCAAATCCCACCACGGCAGTTAATTAAAATAACTGGAATAAAAAGCTAGTATCAGTAATGGTGACCATGAAACTACTGGATTGTCATAAAAACTTATCTGGTTCATTAAAGTCCTGTGGTAAGGAAATCTGCCGTCCTTACCTGGTCTGGCCCATATGTGACTCCACACCCACAGCGATGTGATTGACTCTTAGCTGCCCTTTGAAATGGCCTAGCAAACCAGTTGTACCAATCCACGGCAAAGAAGTATACAAAGAATAAAACTAGGCAGACCACCTGGCATCGACCTAGGTACCGAACACGACAAAGGCACACCCAGCCCAGTCGACCCTGCAAGGTCCTCCTCACTAACATCTGGGGACTTGTGCTGTCCCACAGTCTAGCCAAGCAACAGCCTGACAGTCATACTCACAGAATCATACCGTTCAGCCAATGTCCCAAACTCCTCCATCACCATCCCTGGTTATGTCCTGTCCCACTGGCAGGACAGACCCATCAGAGGTGGCAGCACAGTGGTATACAGTCGGCCCTGGGAGTTCTCAACATTGACTCCGGACCCCATGAAGTCTCATGGCTTCAAGTCAAGCATGGGCAAGGAAACTCTTGCTGATTACCGCCCTTCCTCAGCTGCTGAAATCAGTACTCCTCCATGTTGAACACTACTTAGAAGAAGCACTGAGGGTAGCAAGGGCACAGAATGTACTTTGGGTGGGGGACTTCAATGTCCATCACAAAATGTGGCTCGATAGCACCACTACCGACCGTGGTGGCAGAGTCCTGAAGGACACAGCTGCCAGACTGGGCCTGCGGCAGGTGGCGAGAACCAACACAAGGAAAAAACCTACTTGACCTTGTCCTCGCCAATCTACCTTTCGCAGGTGCAGTCCTTGTGGAGACGAAGTCACACACTCTCCATCGGGTTGTGTGGCACTACCACCATGCTAAATTGGATAGATTCAGAACAGAGCTAACAGCTCAAAACTGGGCACCCATGAGGCGCTGTGGGCCATCAGCAGCAGCAGAGTTGTATTCCACCACAATATGTAACCTCATGGCCTGGCATATCCCTCACTCTACCATTACCATCAAGCCAGGGTACCAACGCTGGTTCAATGAGGAGTGTCGAAGGGGATGCCAGGAGCAGCACCGAACATATCTAAAATGAAGTGCCAACCTGGTGAAGCTACAACACAGGACTACATATATGCTAAACAGCAGATGCAGCATGCTATAGACAGAGCTAAGCGATCCCACAACCAACGGATCAGATCAAAGCTCTGCAGTCCTGCCACATCCAGTCGTGAATGGTGGTGGATAATTAAACAACTAATGGGAGGAGGAGGCTCCTTGAACATCCCCATCCTCAATAATGGTGGAGCCCAGCACGTGAGTGCAAAAGACAAGGTTGAAGCGTTCGCAACCATCTTCAGCCAGAAGTGCCGAATAGATGATCCATCTAGGCCTCGTTCTGAGGTCCCCACCATCAAAGAAGCCAGTCTTCAGCCAATTCGATTCACTCCACGTGATATCAAGAAACAGCTGATCGCACTGGATACAGCAAAGGCTGTGGGCCCAGACAACATCCCGGCTGTCGTGCTGAATTGTTGTGCTCCAGATCTAGCCAAGCTGTTCCAGTACAGCTACAACACTGGCAACTACCCGACAAAGTGGAAAACTGCCCAGGTATGTCCTGTCCACAAAAAGCAGGACAAATCCAATCCGGCCAATTACTGCCCCATCAGTCTACTCGATCATCAGCAAAGTGATGGAAAGTATCGTCGACAGTGCTATCAAGTGGCACTTACTCACCAAGAACCTGCTCACCGGTGTCCAGTTTGGGTTCTGCCAGGACCACTCAGCTCCAGACCTCATTACAGCCTTGGTCCAAACATGGACAATAGAGCTGAATTCCAGAGGTGAGGCGAGAGTGACTGCCCTTGACATCAAGGCAGCATTTGACTGAGTGTGGTATCAAGGAGCCCTAGTAAAATTGAAGTCAGTGGGAATCAGGAGGAAAGATCTCCATTGGCTGGAGTCATACCTAGCACAAAGGAAAAGAGTTGTGGTTGTTGGAGATCAATCATCTCAGCTCCAGAACATCACTGCAGGAGCTTCTCAGGGCAGTGTCCTAGGCCCAACCATCTTCAGCTGCTTCATCCATGAGCTTCCCTCCATCATAGGGTCAGAAGTGGAGATGTTCGCTGATGATTGCACAGTGTTCAGTTCCATTCGCAACTCCTCAGATAATGAAGTAGTCCCTGCTCACATGCTGTAAGACCTGGACGACATTCAGGCTTGGGTTGATGAGTGCCAAGTAACATTCGCGCCACATAAGTGTCAGGTAATGACTATCTCCAACAAGAGTGTCTAACTACAACCCATGATTCAACGGCATTACCGTCACCGAATACCCCACCATCAACATCCTGGGGGGCACCATTGACCAGAAATTTAACTGGACCAGCTGCATAAATACTGTGGCTACAAGAGCAGGTCAGAGGCTGGGTATTATGTGCCGAGTGTCTCACCTCCTGACTCCCCAAAGCTTTTCCACCATCTACAAGGCACATGTCAGGAGTATGATGGAATACTCTCCACTTGCCTGAATGAGTGCAGCTCCAACAACAGTCAAGAAGCTCGACACCCTCCGGGACAAAGCAGCCCTCTTGATTGGCACCCCACCCACCACCTTAAACATTCACTCCCTCCACCACCGGCATACCGTGGCTGCGGTGTATACCACCTACAAGTTGCACTGCAGCAACTCGCCAAAGCTTCTTTGACAGCGCCTCCCAAACCCGCGAGCTCTGCCACCTAGAAGCACAAAGGCAGCAGGCGCATGGGAACGCTATCACCTCCAAGTGACACGCCATCCTGACTTGGAAATATATCGCCGTTCCTTCATCGCCATTGGGTCAAAATCCTGGAACTCCCTCCCCCAACCGCACTATGGGAGTACCTTCACCAAACGGACTGCAGCGGTTGAAGAAGGTGGCTCACCACAACCTTCTCATGGGCAATTAGGGATCGGCAATAAATGGTGGCCTTGCCAGTGACGCCCACATCCCATGAACAAATAAAAAAAACTCCAATCCTTTTGTAATAAAGGCTGACACACCATTTGCTTTCCTAATTGCTTGCTGTACCTGTGATTCATGTACAAGGACATCCAGGTCCCTCTGAATACCAACATTTCCCAATATCTCACCATTGAAAAAATATTCTGCTTTACTATTTTCCTAATAAAGTGGATAATCTCACATTTCTCCATATTATATTTCATCTGCTGTGCTCTTGCCCACTCACTTAATCTGTCTATATCCCTTCTTAGCCTCTTTGCGTCCTCCTCTCAACATACTTTCCCACCTAGGTTTGTATCGTCAGCAAACTTGGACACATTACACTTGGTCCCCTCATCTAAGTAATTGATATAGATTGTGAATAACAAATCCAAACACTGATCCTTGCGGTACCCCACTAGTTATAGCCTGCCAACTCGAAAATGACCCGTTTATTCCGACTCTGTTTTCTGTCCGTCAACCAATCCTATATCCATGCTAATATATTACCCCCAATCTCATGAGCGCTAATTTTGTATAATAACCTCCTGTGCGGCACGTTATCGAATGCTTTTTGAAAATCCAAATACACTACAACCACTGGTTCCCCCTTATCCACCCTGTTAGTTATAACCTCAAACAGATTTGTCAAACACGATTTCCCTTTCATAAAACCGCATTGACTCTGCCTAATCATATGATGATTTTCTAAGTGCCCTGTTACCACATCCCTAATAACAGATTCTCACATTGTCCCTACTACTGATGTCAGGCTAACTGGTCTATAGTTCCATTTTCTCTCGCCCTCCTTTCTTGAATAGCGGGGTTACATTTGCTACCTTCCAATCCAAATGGACTGTTCTAGAATCTAGGTACTTCTGAAAGATCAAAACCAATGCAGACACTATCTCTGTAGCCACTTCTTTTAAAACCCTAGGATGTAGGCCATCAGGTTCAGGGGATTTGTCAGCTTTTAGTCGCATTAATTTCTTCAGTACTATTTCTTTACTAATACTAATTTCTTTAAGTTGCTCATTCTCACTAGACCCTTGGTTCCCCACTATTTCCGGAATGTTTATTGTGTTTTCTTCCATGAAGACAGATACAAAGTATTTGTTTAATGCCTCGGTCATTTCCTTATTCCCCATTATAATTTCTCCTGTCTCTGCCTATAAGAAACCCACGTTTATTTTCGCTAATCTCTTTCTTTTTACATACCTATAGAAGCTTTTATGTTTCTTGCTAGTTTACTCTCATATTCCATTTTTTCTCTCCATCAATTTCCTGGTCATCCTTTGCTAAATTCTAAAATGTTCCTCATCTTCAAGCTTACTACTCTTTCTGGCAACATTATAAGCCTTTTCCTTTTCTCTAATACTATCTTTAACTTCTCGTTAGCCACGGTTGGACTACTAATCCCGTGGGGTTTTTATTCCTTAAGGGAATGCGTTGTGAATTATGATTTTTTTTTTAATGTTTGCCATTGCTTATCTACCATCATACCTTTTAGCCTAGTTTCCCAAACTACCTTAGCCAACTCGCTAGGCCAACCGTAGTTTGCTTTGTTCAGATTTAAGGCCCTAGTTTCAGACTTAACTAAATCACTGTCAAACTCAATATAATATAGGGAGTGATGGCCCATACAAAATACTGGCTGGGATAGATTTGCTGCCTCCGAGGTGAGCTCAATTGGTTTGCAGGGTCTCCAACCTACTGCAGCTCTTTTTTTTAAATCATTTTTATGAAAAAAAAGAGAATCATCTTTTGGTTCTATAACATGCAACCCATATTGGGTGCGATGACAGGTACTTACAACAAGCAATTGCATTCGATATGAGGCTTTTGCGAAGTGAATGCAGGTAAGAATGTGAGTGAAGGAACACTTTTAAATGAAGGCTGGGGTGTCAAAGGCATGCCACAGCCTCATGAGCATCGACAGTAAGCTATTAAAGCACAGGGTAATGGGTAAATCACAACAAAGAGGCAGGCATGCTTAGTACAGTGTGTTCTTGGAAAGGTGTGTGGGGTTTCTCTTATTTTGGCTGATTTGGAAAGGTCATTAAACTTCTGTCATTGTCCAGCTGAGTGGGAGGTAGTGAAATTGGCACTCACTGCCCTGGTTTACTTCCTCTCTCGCCCCTGCCAATCTCTCCGTGGGGCCCTGCAGTGCTTGGTGATAAACAGCATCTTCCACCTCTGCTTTATTTACAGCAGTATTATTTCCACTGCCCCACCAGACAACCAGGGGCCTCTCTGCCATCCTGCAGACCTGGCAACCATTGTGGAATCATCAAACTGTACAAAAATGGTATGATAATGCCTGCCCCTTTAAGCAGTTGCATTCTTTAAATCCTGCTGCAGCACAGTATTCCCAACTTCTAAATTGGAGAGCTCCCAATTAGATATGTTTTTGATGTCTGGAACTGCCGCAAAAAATTACAATGAAACTGGCCTTGTAAATTATGACAAGGTCAACCGTCAGGCAAGCGCAAATTGTGCTTCACTCCACTTCCTTCTGTGCTCATGCACGACTGAACATGGACAACTTCCATTCCAACAGTGATATTCTTATGGTTCCAAAAAGGCCAAAACCATAGTGTTCCAGAGTATATTATCAATGACATCTATATTTATCCTTATAACTTTTAAAACTGCACTTACAGATAGTCACCTGGCTTATTTTTTTATTTTTTTTTATTTTTTTATTATAAGAGCTAAACACCACAACATTAAATGCACTTAAGACACCATAATCTATTTTTTGTTGTTTTACATTTGTCAATGGACATTACCTTGCATTTATGCCCACATTAAATTTAATTCCATAGGTAGCCTTGAAGTTATGACCTGGTGTGTTTTAGACTACTCTGTTGAGAATATTCCTTTAGAGAGCCAAGAGAAAAGGTACACATGGGATAAATAACATTTATCGAAGAGCCATAAGTATGTTCAAGATGGGTGCTTGATTTGTCCTAAAGTCTTGAGAGTTTGACAGTTTAGCAAAAGCCTTTCATACATTCACTCAGTCACTTAATCCAGCTTCAAGTGTTAGCAGTGAGTGCCAGCTACAAGTGGTACTTTGAGGTTGTTTTGCAAAACTATTTGAAACCACAAATCCTCTAAAAGGACGTACTAGTTGAATAGATACCTTACTACACAGTATACCAAATAAGAATTCACATTTCATTAAAACTCAATCAATACCTGTTCGTATATCATAAGCAGTTTGTCACGTTCTGCTGTTAGCACCTTGACATTTGATTGGATTTCTGCCATGTGTTGTTCAAATTTGTCTAGCACTGATTGTAACTCATTCCGCTCTCTGATAGCCTGCAAAAGTTCAGAGCTGAGGCTACTACTCTGTGGGAAGAAATAACATTTCCTTTTAATGTATTAAAACTAATATTCTGTCAATATAGTTTGCAAAAAACCCTAGCATTTAAACAAAGCACATGAACAGTAAGCATGTAGCATTTTAATTACCACTGGCATGAATTTATTCAGCACATTAATATTGCTGAAAGCATAATATATAATGATATACATATAAAAAAAAATAAACAAATATCTAGAACATTCCAAAAGTTGTACTGAATTCTTCTGAGTGTTAATATTTGTATCAATACTAATTGGTGTGACTTTGGTATTGCTGTGGATTCACAGGTGATGCTTCCTATTAATACTTATAGGCACCATATTCTGATGGATACAAGTAACGTAGAAAAGTATTAAGCACACAAGGCTTACTTATGTAACAGCATCACATGACAAGTATAATATAGTGTAAAAATGTATTTCGTACAGCTGGGTTTTCAGCAATAGGTTGCTTGCATACATTAAATTACAATAACTTAAAAGCACCATCAAAAAAGACAACCTGTGGTTCCCAGGTGGTCTAGTATAGGCAATGGTACACCACTAAGTAATACAGACCAAAAGGTTCAATTAGATCTGTGCGAAGTTAGGTGATCTTAGCGAGGACAGCAGTAAGCCCACAATAATTGGCTTCAGTTTCTGGGGTCAGGGAGGAGAATGTCAGACTGGGTTCCTGTTCCGGATTGCTGCCCAGTGAACTCTGGAGGAAAATGTACATTTGGGCATCAGGTAGGAAAAGGATTTTCCTAGTTTTGCTATCCTTCACATCAAACTGCCTACCGACACACTGTCTAGGCTCATGTGATGAACGGCCACATTTTTCTTTTTATTCGTTCATGGGATGTGGGCGTCGCTGACAAGGCCAAAATTTATTGCCCAAAGATAATTGCCCTAGAGAAGGTGGTGAGCTGCCTTCTTCAACTGCTGAACTCCTTGTGGTGAATGTACTCCTACTGTGGCTGTTAGAGAGGAAGTTCCAGGATTTTGACCCAACGACAATGAAGAAATGGCGATATATTTCCAAGTCAGAATGGTGTGTGACTTGGAGGGGAACTTGGAGGTTCTCATGCGCCTGCTGCCCTTGTCCTTCTAGGTGGTAGAGGTCGCGGGTTTGGGAGGTGCTGGCGAAGAAGCCATGGCGAGTTGCTGCAGTACATCTCGTAGATGGTACACACTGCAGCCACGATATGCCGGTGATGGATGGGGTGCCAATCTTCTTGAGTGTTGTTGGAGCTGCACTCATCCAGGCAAGTGAAGAGTATTCTATCACACTCCTGACTTGTGCCTTGTAGTTGGTGGAAAGGCTTTGGGGAGTCAGGACGAGTCACTTGCCGCAAAATACCCAGCCTCTGACCTGCTCTTGTAGCCACAATATTTATGTGGCTGAGCCAGTTAAGTTTCTTACATAGGATTAGATAAGATATGCAGCAGAGAAACAGGCCATTTGGCCCAACCAGTCCATGCCGACATTGATGCTCCACTCGAGCCTCCTCCCATCTTTCCTCAGCTAACTCTCAGCATAACCTTCTATTCCCTTCTCCCTCATATGCTTATCTAGCTTCCCTTTAAATGCATCTACACTATTCGCCTCAACCACTCCCTATGGTAGCAAGTTCCACATTCTCATCACTCTCTGGGTAAAGAAGTTCTTCTGAATTCCCCATTTCATTTCTTGGTGACTATCTTATATTGATGGCCTCTAGATTTGCTCTTCCCCATAAGTTGAAACACTCTCTCTGTATCTACTCTATCAAAACCTTTCAAAATTTTAAAGACCTCCATTAGTCGTCTCTAGAGAAAAGAGACCCAGCCTGTTCATCCTTTCCTGATAGGTATACCCTCGCATTTCTGGTATCATCCTTGTAAATCTTTTTCGCACCCTCTCCAGCGCCTCTATCTCCTTTTTATAATATGGTGACCAGACTTGTACGCAGTGCTCCAAGAGTGGTCTAACCAAGGTTCGATACAAGTTCAGCATAACCTCTCTACTTTTCAATTCAATCTCTCTAGAAATAAACCCAAGTGCTTGGTTTGCTTTTTTTATGGCCTTGTTAACCCCTGTCGTTACTTTTGTAGTGTATGTGCCTTTAAGAGCCCCAGGTGTGCTGTGGTGCCGGTGATTGCCACTCGGGCTATATAAGCCTGTGTATTGTATATATCCGTTAGAACCCCCCCCCAGACTTTGCTTAGTAAATACCTATGAACCAACTCCTGTCTTCAGTGTCTTTATCAACACACGGACACTACAGTGGCGACGAAGTGGAAATGGACTTACCTGCAATTCGGCAGCACCTCAAGGACATCGATTCCTCGGGCGTCCTGAAGACTCAAGGAAGTGAGAGAAGCTGTGGTTTCACCAGCTGGCCAAGCTGGTGGCAGGTACTGCGTTAATCCTTCCTGGGCATCAGGCTGGGGCTCCAGCGGCTGGCTCTACAGCTGAGACAGGCAGCGAAATCAGAGGCAAGCAATAACGGACTGGGAGGGAGCACTCGGGAGACGGCCGGCGCGGCAAGCAGGTCAGCGTTCAGACCTGGAGAGAAACTCCGGCGGGAACGAGTCTCCAACAATAAATAAAAAAATAAAACAAACGGAAACCGCAGTAAACAGCGTTGTCATCGGCAGCAGCGGCGGGAAAGCGCGGGAAGCGCCATATCTTTTCGAAGATGCCTAATTTTGGCAATATTGATGTTTTTGATAACGAGATAGAGGATTGGACCACATATGTGGAAAGAGTGGAGGTATATTGCACCGCAAATGGAATAGAAGATAAAAAAAAAGCTTCAGTACTTCTGGATCTAATGGGCGCAAAGACATACAAGCTGTTGCGAAACTTAATCACTCCAGCCGAACCGATGGACAAGAATTTTAAGGAGATTGTTGATACCCTACACTGCCAATTCGAGGCAGGACTGGCAGATTCTCTGCGAGACAAATTCGTCTGCGATCCCCTAAGTGTAGAAACACAAAAAAAGCTATCTTCTGAGAAAAATTTAACACTGGACAAGGCTTTCAGTGCAATAGGAGCTGCAGAGATACAGCAAAGGCCACAGGACTTCAGCACCCATGAAATGACACGGGGTTTCGAGAAATGTTATCGCTGCGGCAGATCCACCCATGACCAGAAGGACTGCTGGTTCAAGGAAAAAGCATGCAGGCGATGCGGAAAGATGGGACACATTCCACGTGTGCGCCGATCTGAAAACAAAAAATCCACTAACAGGAAAAGAATCAATAAGGAAAAGCACAGAAAGGTACAAATGATGACGGACAGTAGCTCCGAAGACCAGAAGAGCGATAGCGACTCTGGGAACAAGAGACTAAGCTCTCTCAAATTACATAATGTAATTGCCAAAGAAGAGTACCAGACCATTTGGGTTACCCTCACAATAGCAGGGTCCCCAGTTAAAATGGAACTAGATACAGGATCAGCTCTGACCGTCATAAATCGACGGGATTACGAGCGGCTATTTCCGCATATACCTTTAAAAGACACATCCATTATCTTGAAAACATATACGGGGCAGAAAGTATACCCCAAAGGAAAAATAAGGGTGCCTGTTGTATACAACGGCAAGGAAATACAGAAGTTGTATTTATACGTTCTACAAGATGGTGGTCCACCGCTGTTGGGACGTGAATGGATCAGGAAAATACGTTTAGACTGGCACTCCATTCAGGCACTGACGGTGACCAGTAAGGAAAAAAATGATGATGACGTCATACCTGAACGATTAAAAGACATCTTGGCCAACGCCAAGGAAGTGTTTCAAGAGAAACTAGGAACCTTGAAAGGCATCACCGCCTCAATAAAAGTGGAAGATGCAGCAATTCCCAAGTTTTTTAAGGCAAGACCGGTGCCATAAGCAATTCGTCCAGCAGTCGAGGCAGAGCTGGAGAATTTGGAAAAGGCAGGCGTATTATCTAAAATAGATTGGAGCGAGTGGGCAACACCCATCGTCCCAGTCATGAAGAAAGCATTGAAGAATGATAAATCTGAAGAACAGAGAAAAATTCGCATCTGTGGAGATTTCAAGGTGACTGTAAACCTGGTCCTTCACACAGTACAGTATCCTCTTCCGAGGATAGAAGATATTTTCGCCTCACTATCCGGAGGGAAACGTTTCACCAAAATTGACTTGGCACAGGCATATCTACAGATGGAGGTTGAAGAGGCCTCTAAAAAATCTCACGATAAATACACACAAAGGTCTGTACCAGTACAATCGACTGGTTTTCAGAGTAGCATCCGCTCCAGCTATCTGGCAAAGAGCTATGGAGCAAGTCCTCCAAGGGATTCCGGGGACTCAATGCTACCTAGACGACATCCTCGTAACAGGAGAAAACGACAACGAGCACCATGCCAATTTAGAGCAGGTGCTCACTAGGCTGAGAGAACGGGGCCTACGAGCAAATCGCCCCAAGTGCGAATTTTTCCGAAATCAAATATCATATTGTGGCCACATAATAAATAAGGAAGGGTTGCATAAGTCACCTGAAAAAATTGAGGCGGTCATAAAAGCCCCAGCACCTGAAAATGTTTCACAATTAAGGTCGTTCCTGGGATTAATAAATTACTATCATAAATTTTTACCGAACTTATCAACTCTTCTACACCCTCTTAATGAACTGCTACAAACAGGAGTAATTTGGAAATGGAACGAAGACTGCAAAAGTGCCTTCCATAAATGCAAAGACTTGATCACATCCAAAGAAGTTTTGGCTCATTACAACCCATCACTGCCAATCAGACTGGCGTGCGATGCATCCCCTTACGGCATAGGAGCAGTATTATCGCATAAATTCCCTGATGGCTCGGAGCGGCCGATAGCTTTTGCGTCACGCTCATTGAACTCAGCTGAGCGTAACTATGCCCAAATCGACAGGGAAGCACTCAGCCTGGTATGGGGAGTAAAGAAATTCAACCATTACCTACACGGACAAAAATTTACCTTGTTGACTGACCATCAACCCCTCATCTCCATATTCAACCCTAAGAAGGGTGTTCTCATTATGACAGCGCAAAGGCTAGAGGTGGTCCCTTTTTCTAGGGGCACACCAATACAACATAGAATACAAAGGGTCAAAACAGCATGGGAATGCTGACGGGTTATCGCGCCTACCGTTGCCAACGGTAGAAGAGGCACCTACAGTAGACCCAATGGAGATGTTCCACTCTACCATAGTGGAATGTCTACCAGTAACAAATTCTGCCATTGAAAGGGAAACGAGAAATGACCCGACTCTTTCACGGGTCTACGATTTAACAGTGAAGGGATGGCCAGCACATGGCGAACCACTGTTGCCAGCATTCTCGCAAAGAAGAGAACAGCTGTCAGTGTGCCGAGGAACCTTGATGTGTGGATCCAGAGTGGTGATTCCACCCAAACTCCAGGATAAAGTGCTAATGGAGCTTCACGAGGGGCATCTGGGTGGAGTGAAAATGAAGAACCAAGCCAGGGCGTTCGTATGGTGGCCAGGTATCGATGGAGACATCGAAGAAATGACCAAGAGCTGCCTAGGATGCCAGAAGGTCCAAAGCGCCCCACCACAAGCCCCTCTACATCCATGGGAGTGGCCCTCATCTCCCTGGCAAAGGGTACACATCGACTTTGCTGGCCCATTTATGGACTCAATGTTCTTAATCGCGGTTGATGCACACTCCAAGTGGCCGGAGGTAATAAAGATGTCCTCCACCACCACGGAAAAAACCATCACAGTATTAAGGACCACATTTGCCAGGAATGGGCTGCCGGAACAGATCTGTTCGGATAATGGACCGCAATTTGTGTCCGAAGAATTCAGAAAGTTCTTAAAAAACAATGGGGTTAAGCACTACACGTTCGCCCCATACCATCCCGCCACCAATGGATTAGCTGAAAGGTTTGTCCAGACCTTCAAGAAGGCCATAAAGGCCATGGGTAATGAAGACATAAAACTTCAGCACAAGGTGGATAACTTCTTATTCGCATACAGGAATGCAACACATATGGTTACCAACCAAACTCCCGCCATGATGTTCTTCAATAGAAACCTAAGATGCCGGCTGGATTTGGTCAAGCCCAACATCAGAAGGGACGTGGAGAACCGGCAGTTTCAAGGCATGAATGAAAGGCCAACTAGAACCTTCCAGATAGGTCAACAAGTTTTGGCTTGGGACTACCGTACCGAGAAATGGCAGCCTGGAACTATCTGCACACGACTAGGACCACTGATGTATACCGTGGACATCGGAGAAAGCATAATAAGGCGCCATGCTGACCAAATCATAAAGTCATCCGAAAAGGGACAACCTACACCACAACTCTATACATCTAACGATGAAGTAGAGATACCCATATCTACCTCCGATCCGGTGATACTGGAACCCGATACTGGCATTCAAGCCGAATCAGCCTTGCCAGAAGAACCTACTACACCACCAGAAACTACTACACCCCCGAGGCGTTATCCGGACCGAGTCAGGAAGCCTTCTGAGAGACTGACTTATAATTAATTAACTACAGCAATGTATATTATTTTGCTTATAACATGTAAATTAATAATTACTTAAAATATGATGTACTGGTTAGCTAAAAGGGGAGGAATTGTAGTGCATGTGCCTTTAAGAGCCCCAGGTGTGCTGTGGTGCCGGTGATTGCCACTCGGGCTATATAAGCCTGTGTATTGTATATATCCGTTAGAACCCTCCCCCCAGACTTTGCTTAGTAAATACCTATGAACCAACTCCTGTCTTCAGTGTCTTTATCAACACACGGACACTACAACTTTCAGCGATTTCTGTATTTGTACTCCGAGATCCCTTGGCTCTTCTACCCCACTTAGATTTGTATTTTCCAAGTAATATGTAACTTCCCTAATTTTCTTACCAAAATGTAATATCTCACATTTATCTGTGTTGAATTTAATTTGCCAATTATATGCCCATTCTTCAAGTTTATTAATGTCATCTTGTAATTTGTTGCAGTCCTCCTCGGTATTGACTATCCCCCCCCCCGCAATTTGGCGTCATCTGCAAATTTAGAAATTGTGTTTTTGATTCCAAAGTCTAAATCGTTAATGTAAATTGTGAACAACAGTGGTCCCAGCAATGATTCTTGTGGAACACCACTTCCCACCTTCTGCCACATTGAATAGCTACCCTTTACCCCTACTCTCTGCTTTCTGTCTTGAAGCCAGCTATTGTCCATTCTGCTACTTGTCCCATGACTTCGCATGCTCTGACCTTATTCATTAGTCTATTATATGGTCTTTTGAAAATCTAGATAAATTACATTTACTGCACTACACTTGTTTATACTTTGTTATCTCTTCAAAAAATGTAATGAGGTTGGTTAAGCAAGACCTTTTGAAATCCATGCTAACTATTCATTATTACATTTTTGGTTTCTAGATGTTCTTCTATTTTCTCCTTTAGTACGGATTCCATTATTTTTCCTACTATCGATATTAAGCTGACTGGTCTATAGTTCCTTGGACAGGTTCTATCGCCCTTCTTAAATATAGGTATGATAGCTCTCCGCCAGTCCTCTGGTACGTTTCCCACATTACAACAGTGACTACACTTCAAAAAAAAAAAGTACTTCATTGGCTGTAAAGCACTTTGAGACGTCTGGTGGTTGTGAAAGGCGCTATATAAATCTTTCTTTTTTCACTACACCTTTTTCGAACGAATTATGAAGTATGTGTAGTAATGCCTCTGCTATCTCTCCTAGATTTTTTAAAAATGCGCGGATGTATTCTGTCCAGACCAGGGGTTTTCATCCTCTTCGAGTTTGATTAGTTCATTTAATATTTCTCCTCTTTTTATTTTAAATGCAGTTATCTCATTTCTAGTCTCATCATCCAATGTCATGTCCACCTGATCTGTCTCCCTGGTAAATACTGAAGCAAAGTAATTATTTAATATTTCTGCCATCTCTCCATTGCTGCCTGTGATATTATGCTGTCCATCCCTTAGTGGCCCTGTTCTCATCCCGACTTTCCTTTTTTTATTCATGTGCCTGTAAAATATTTTACTTTTTTTATGCTCCTTGATAATTAAATTTCATAGTTCCTTTTTGTGTTTCCAATCATTTTTTTTTAGGACTTCTCTCCTAATCTCTTCGTATTCTCTCTGGTCATGCTCTCCCCTGCTGTCCATGTACTTAGTTGCTGGTCAATGGTGACCGCCCAGGATGTTGATGGTGGGGTATTAGGCAATGATAATCCCGTTGACTGTCATGGGGAGGTGGCTAAACTCTCTCTTATTGGAGATGGTCATTGCCTGGCACTTCTGTGGTGCGAATATTACTTGCCACATATCAGCCCAAGCCTAAATGTTGTCCAGGTCTTGCTGCATGCGGGCATGGACTGCATCATTATCTGAGGAGTTGCGAATGGAACTGAACACTCTGCAAATATCAGCAAACATCCCCACTTTTGACCTTATGATGGAGGGTAGGTCATTGATGAAGCAGCTGAAGATGGTTGGGCTGAGGACACTGCCCCGAGGAAATTCTGTAGCGACGTCCTGGGGCTGAGATGATCGGCCCCCAACAACCACAATCATCTTCCTTTGTGCTAGGTATGACTGCAGCCAGTGGAGAGTTTTCCCCCTGATTCCCATTGACTTCAATTTTACTAGGGCTCGTTGATGCCACATTGGGTCAAATGCTGCCTTGTTGTCAAGGGCAGTCACTCTCACCTCAACTCTAGAATTCAGCTGTAATGAGGTCGGGAGCTGAATGGTCTAGGCAGAACCCAAACTGGGCATCAGTGAGCAGGTTATTTGTGAGTAAGTGCCGCTTGATACAACTGCAGCAAGACATCCTTGCTCCTGTACTCGAATCCTCTCGCTATGAAGGCCAACATACCATTTGCCTCCTTAACCGCCTGTTGCACCTGCATGCTTACCTTCAGCGACTGGTGCACAAGAACACCCAGGTCTCGTTGCACTTCCCCTTCTCCCAATCTATTGCCGTTCAGATAATAATCTGGCTTCCTGTTTTTGCCACCAAAGTGGATAACCTCGCATTTATCCACATTATACTACATCTACCGTGCATCTGCCCAATCACCCAACCTGTCCAAATCATACTGGAGTTTCTCGGCATCCTCCTCACAGCACACACGTCCACCCAGCTTTGTGTCGTCTGCAAACTTGGAGATATTACATCTAGTTCCCTTGTCTAGATCATTAATATATATTGTGAATAGCTGGGGTCCTAGCACCGATCCCTGCGGTACCCCTCTAGTCACTGCCTGCCACTCAGAAAAAGACCCATTTATTCCAACTCTTTGCTTCCTGTCTGCCAACCAGTTCTCTAGCCAAGTCAGCACCTTACACCCCAATCCCATGTGCTTTAACGTTGCATGCTAGTTTCTTATGCGGGACCTTATCAAAAGCCTTCTGAAAGTCCAAATACACCACATCCACTGGTTCTCCCTTATCTATTCTACCAGTTACATCCTCAAAAATTCCAGTAGATTAGTCAAGCACGATTTACCTTTTGTAAATCCATGTTGACTTTGTCCGATCCTGTCACTGTTTTCCAAGTGCTCTGCTATTACATCTTTTATAATGGACTCTAGCATTTTCCCCACTACCGATGTCAGGCTTACCAGTCTATAATTCCCCGTTTTCTCTCTACCAACTTTTTTGAATAGTGGGGTTACATTAGCTACCCTCCAATCCATGGGAACTGTTCCAGAGTCTATAGAATTTTGAAAGATGACCAGCAATGCATCTACTATTTCCAGGGCCACTTCCTTACATACCCTAGGATGTAGATTATCAGGCCCTGGGGATTTATCGGCCTTCAATCCTGTCAATTTCCCTAACACCATTTCCCTACAAATACTGATTTCATTCAGTTCCTCCCTCTCATTGGACCCTATGTTCCCCGACAACGCTGGGAGATTATTTGTGCCCTCCTTTGTGAAGACAGAACCAAAGTATGTATTTAATTGGTCTACCATTTCTTTGTTCCCCATTATAAATTCCCCTGATTCTGACTGCAAGGGACCTACGCTTGACTTCACCAATCTTTTCCTCCTCACATATCTGTAAAAGCTTTTACAGTGAGTTTTTATGTTCCCTGCAAGCTTACTCTCATACTCTATTTCCCCCCTCTTAATTAATCCCTTTGTCCTCCTTTGCTGAATCCTAAACTGCTCCCAATCCACAGGTTTGCTGCTTTTTCTGGCCAATTTATATGTCCTCTCCTTGGATCTTATGCTATCCCTAATTTCCCTTGTTGGCCACGGTTGAGTCATCTTCTTTGTTTTATTTTTATGCCAAACAAGGCTGAACAAATTCTGTAGTTCATCCATGCGATCTTTGAATGTTTACCATTGCCTATCCACCGTCAACCCTTTAAGTAACGTTCCCCAATCCATCCTAGCCAAGTCGCGCCTCATACCAACGTAGTTTCCTTTACTTAAATTCAGGACCCTAGTCTCTGTCAAATACTTCACTCTCCATCTTAATGAAGAATTCTATCATATGATCGCTCTGCCCCAAGGGGTCTCGCACAAGATTGCTAATTAATCCTTTCTCATTACATAATACCCAGTCTAAGATGGCCTGATCTCTAGTTGGTTCCTCGACATATTGGTCCAGGAAACCATCCCGTATACACTCCAGGAATTCCTCCTCCACAGTATTGTTACTAATTTGGTTAGCCCAATCTATATGTAGATTAAAGTCACCCATGATAACTGCTGTGCCCTTATTGCATGCGTCTCTAATTTCCTGTTTAATGCCATCCCCAACCTCAGCATTACTGTTTGGGGGTCTGTATACAACTCCCACTAATGTTTTTTGCCCCATGGTATTTCTCAGCTCTACCCATACAGATTCCACAGCATCAGAGCTAATATCCTTCCTTACTATTGTGTTAATCTCCTCTTTAACTAGCAATGCTACCCCACCTCCTTTTCCTTTTTGCTTGTCTTTCCTGAATATTGAATACCCCTGGATGTTGAATTCCCAGCCTTGGTCACCCTGGAGCCATGTCTCCATAATCCCAATTATATCATATCCGTTTACATCTATTTGCGCAGCTAATTCATCCACCTTATTACAAATGCTCCTCGCATTAAGACACAAAGGGCTGGAAATTCAGTTGGCTTTGCGCCCAGTTTTCGCCCAAAGAGGGCTTTTGCGCCAGTAGGGGTGGTAGCGCTGATATTGAGTGCCGCGGAAATGGCAGCGGTAGCGCTGCGCCGGCACCAATGACGTCATCGGTGTGCGCAGTGCCCCGGTTCCGCCCCGGCCCCCATCTTCAGTAGCCGCCGCCTCCTCCGTGGCGGCCGCTACTAACATCCGGAGACCAGGGCCTTCCTGCAGCCTTAGTGGGGCGCATAAAGGTGGAGGTGCGGCCGGCCGCTTTTTCGGCGGCCGCCTGCCCGCACCTCCTTCCCCGGCCTCCTCCACCACCCCCCCCCCCCCCGCAGCATTGTCGGCTGTTTTCCGCGAGCCCGGCACTTCTCCGTGGTGCCGGGCTCATTTGCCGGCACAATCCAGTGGCGATCTCCCCGTTGCAGCCTCCTCCACCTTAAGAGAAGGAGGAGGCCTGCAGTACCGCAGCCTGCCGCACCGCATCGGGTGGTGCAGCGGCACCTAGAGCGCTGATATTCAGTTTCAGCGCCCCAAGCACAGGCGGGCACACCCTGGAACAGCGCCCGGTTCCGACTTGGGGCGCAGAAACTGAATATCTCATGGGCGCAACTGGCACCGCGCGCAGCGCTAACTTTTGGGCGCACGCCAGCTGGCGGGCCCAAACTGAATGTCTAGGCCAAAGTCTTCAGGCTTGTTTTTTTTAACACTCTTAGAGCTTTTAGAATTATTTACTGTGGCCATGTTTGATTTAAAACCTTGATTTCTCTGACTGCCACGTTTGCTTTTCTCCGTCTTGTCTTTTGCTTCCCTTTCCTCTGTCTCCCTGCACAGGTTCCCAACCCCCTGCCATTTTAGTTTAAACCCTCCCCAACAGCACTAGCAAACACTCCCCCTAAGACATCTGGAGGACGGTAACATTCTTGGGTTGTTCCTTTCTTTTAGGGAGAGATAGCCTGGACCTTTAGACCCAATTAAGCGTCTTTAGGATTCGGCTACCTCAAACTTTCGTTGAAAGTGAACATCTTGAGAAATACGCCTGATCCGGGTTAGCCCTAAAGGGGCTAGGACTAGTAATTATCCCTTCACAGCTACGGTACGTCGATGGTGGAGGGAGTGAATGTTTAAGGTGGTGGATGTGGTGCCAATCAAGCGGGCTGCTTTGTCCTGGATGGTGTCGAGCTTCTTGAGTGTTGTTGGAGCTGCACTCATTCAGGCAAGTGGAGAATATTCCAGCACACTCCTTACTTCTGCCTTGTAGATGGTGGAAAGGCTTTGGGGAGTCAGGAGGTGAGACACTCACCGCAGAATACCTAGCCTCTGACCTGCTCTTGTTGCCACAGTAGGTGTGTGGCTGGTCCAGTTAAGTTTCTGGTCAATGGTGACCCCCGCCCCGCGGATGTTGATGGTGGGGGATTCGGCGATGGTAATGCCGTTGAATGTCAAGGGGAGGTGGTTAGACTCTCGCTTGTTGGAGATAGTCATTGCCCGGCACTTCTGTGGCGTGAATGTTACCTGCCACCTATCAGCTCAAGTCGGAACGTCGTCTAGGTCTTGTTGCATGCGGGCATGGACTGCTTAATTATCTGAGGAGTTGTGAATGGTGCTGAACACTGTGCAGTCATCAGCAAACATCCCCATTTCTAACCTTATGTTGGAGGAAAGGTCATTGACAAAGCAGCGGACGATGGTTGGGCCTAGGACACTGCCCTGAGGAACTCCTGCAGCGATGTCCTGGGGCTGTGATGAATTGACCTTCAACCACCACACCCATCTTCCTTTGTGCTAGGTATGACTCCAGCCAATGGGTAGTTTTCTCCCGATTCCCATTGACTTCAGTTTTACTTGCGCTCCTTGATGCCACACTCGGTCAAATGCTGCCTTGATGTCAAGAGCAGTCACTCTCACCTCAACTCTGGAATTCAGCTCCTTTGTCCATGCTTGGACCAAGGCTGTAATGAGGTCGGGAGCCGAATGGTCGAGGCAGAACCCAAACTGAGCATCAGTGAGCAGGTTATTTGTGAGTAAGTGCCGCTTGATAGCACTGTCGATGACACCTTCCATCACTATGCTGACGATTGAGAGTACACTGATGGGGCGGTAATTAGCCAGATTGGATTTGTCCTGCTTTTTGTGGACAGGACATACCTGGGCAGTTTTCCACATTATCGGGTAGATGGCAGTGTTGTAGCTGTACTGGAACATCTTGGCTAGAGGCGCAGCTAGTTCTGGAGCTCAAGTCTTCAGCATGATAGCCGGAATGCTGTCGGGGCTCATAGCCTTTGCTGTATCCAGTGTGCTCAGCCATTTCTGGATATCATGTGGAGTGAATCAAATTGGCTGAAGACTGGCTTCTGTAATGGTGGGAACCTCTGGAGTAGGCCGATATGGATCATCCACTCGGCACTTCTGGCTGAAGATGGTTGCAAATGCTTGCAACCTGGGCAGATCTCTAGTCAAGGGCCTGGAAAATAAGATGGAATCACCATTTTTATAACTAACAATTTTCTGGTGGGGAGGCTGATCTTTTGATTGTCCTCACCCCCCTCAATTAAGGAGCCACGTTGAGGGAACACCTGAGTAACACTGGGAAATCTACCTCTTATCTCCTTAAAATGCCTTAGCAGAAATTTTGCCAACTAAAAGCTGGCATGACTCCTCCAAAGTTTTGAGGCCTTTTGAAAGGCTCCAAACTGTACCCAGACCAAGATAATTGATCACAGAAGAGATTGGTTACCTTGTGTCTTGAAGCAAAATAGCTTCTTTTGGAGCTGAAGACTCGTGATAATTTTTACCATTGGCCCAGAAGGACTTGAGGGAAACTCAGGTAGTGCAGCTGTGGGCTGTTCCGTCTTGCAAGGTTGTATAAGGGTGGACCCCGCCGAAGTAGCCTTACAGTGCAAGCGACCTGCCCCAAACACCCAGTCCCACAATTTGGGAAAGGGTCAGCGGCAAGCATGTGGGCAGACCGGCGGGGGTTCTGCTCCAGCATTTTTACTGCTGGGGTGGGGGGCACATGGGAAAGAGATTCCCCCCACACATCTAAAACACACAGAATATGCTCTAACTGACATCAATGTCACAGGAGATTCACTGGTGATATATTGTCTTATGCACTACCTGTTGGTGTAGCACTTACTCACTGTAACTTTCTGGTTACACTTTTTCCATCACATCTGTCTGAAACGCTTTTCTGTCATGCTTACAAACTTCCCATTTTAAACATATTTCTAATATTCATCTTTGATTAGAATATTGTTCCCATGTGACTCACTCCAGTTCTTGTGCTCTTAGCTAATCATTTGTATCCCCAAGCTGTGGGTGGCACTGTCCTTAACGGTTCCACGTCCGAGTCCCTTCCCACCATTCCCAGACCCTGTTCACTTATCCCACACCCACCACTCGTCTTCCAGTGATCCCAGAACCAGGACCACATTCCTTCACTCCCCAGGACTTCTACGTGCCTCCTACCTACATGCAACCTGAGACATCTTCTCTACCATTCCGTGTGTGTTCTGGGACTTAAAAAAGATAAGATTGAGTACATATACTTAATTATTACCAAGGCCACTTATTTACAATTTCATTGTATAATTCAGACCTGAAAATACTAACTGCCAGAATGCCATGTAATTAAAACACAATTTGACTTATTTAATCATAGATGATCAGTGGCCTTGATAATATATTATAGGTTACATGGCATAACACAGCGTATCCTCTGATGCCCTGTGAGTGTTTTTTTTTTAAAACAAGGGTTTAAAAACTTACTTTGCTGGTACAATTACAAGATATCAAGACATGAGAATGGAAAGTGAAGAACAGTAAACACAGACATACAAGTTACACCCAAGTAATTTTAGTTATTTGAAAACTAAAACCCTATCCCCAACATTCATTAAGGTTTTCAGTACCTTCACAGGTGAAGTGCGTGTTGGACTCCGGCCACGTTTCGGAGAACAGACTGGGCTGGTTCTACCAGATACCATATCCTGCAGGTATTCCACTTCGCATTTGTAATAATCCCTTTCTTCCTCCAAAGTCTTTACAAATTTGTCCAGACGAGACGGAGATGTGTCCCCTCTCAGAATACCATGCTGTGTTCGCAATCTTTCCAATTCCAACACTATTTCTCGTTCTGAAGATTATTGAGAGCATAAAAAAGTCAGATTAACCAAGGCAGTAATTTAGAAATCTGCAACACTACTGCAGGCGTGCTGTCATGTCTGATTAATACCTTAATTTGGTTCTTCCAAAAGAGGTGAATTGTTTCAAAACTGAATAGCTTCCAAATATATGAATACAATTTTTTATTCACTTTCAAACCGAATCATAGAATGGCAATAGTATAAACATGGGCTGATCTACAGACGAAGATATAGATGGTGACTAAATATGGTACAAATGTTCCAATACAAGCTCAACTTCTCCTGCAATACCCTTCCTAGAAACCATTACAGGAACAAAAATAGAAAAAAAAAAGTAGAGAAAAAAAGTGTGCTATGCTCCAGCCAGAAGTGCCCTGTATCCCAGCTTGGCTCCTGTACATTGGGCCCTGAACTAATATCCAGTGAGCAGTCTGCTAGAAAGGATCCCACATCTCAGGGCCTTTCTCACTTTCTCATCCCCTCCCAAATTTGATGACAGACTCTGCCCTTCTCTGCAGTATAGAATGCTTACTCCTCCAGGTTCATAATTTTGAAGACTGCATTTCCCAGTGGGATCCTTGAGGATTTTCCACAAGGACACTCAGAGGTGAGTGAGCCCTTATTTTCCTTCAGGTATTTGTTGATTACCATCTCTAGCTTTTGTATGAAGTTGGAGTATGAAATTATTGTTCATTCTCCACAAGTACATTTCTTGTTGTCAGTAAAGTAATTATCGTGAGGGAGTTCACTATATTAGAGACTGCTGTTTGGTCAATATCAGCACTTGTGATGTCCTCCTCCTTCAACACACAAGAACTGTAAATTTGGTAATATATATCATGACATGCAGAATACTGGGTAAAATCCTGCATGGTGGGGTAGTATAACCTCCTTCTATCATATTCCGTCCCTCCCACAAAATCCCAAAACCTCCTTCAGGAATTGTCCAAAACTTGATACAAGTTTAAAATCCTCACCTACAATTAATGGAAGTTTGGGTAATTATCCAACCTTAGAGGAGCACACCTCCAGGAAATGTCCTTAACTAGGATTAGGGCCACTTAAATTAATGAAGACTACCCATGCAAAAGAACCTGACCACATATACATATTGGCCCAGAAATTCAGGTCCCAACGCGTGAGTACGCACTGGGTACTCACGCGTGGACCCGATGGAAGCGCCGGTTCCTTGCATGCACTACGCATGCGCGGGAAACCAGCACTTCCGATCCTCTGAACAAAGGGGTTCAGAGGTCGAACGCGTGCGCGCGGGGGTCTGCGCGTGCGCTTTGAACTGACGTTTTTTTTTTATATACAGGTTTTTCCGTGAGGGTAAGTCTTTAGATTTTAGAAATGTAAAAACCAGGCGTAAGGACTGCATTTTAAAAGGTAAGTGGTCAATTAATTAAAATTAAAACATTTTTTCCACAGATTTGTTATTTTTAAATACTTTAAAGCAAGGTAAGTTTATTTTTAGCCCCATTTTTTTATAAAATTATTTTTTTTTTAATTTAAATTATTGTTTAAAAGAGTTATTTAATGTAATTTATAGTTTATTTAAAAAGTGTAATTTAAAAAAAAAATTATTTGAAGGTTAACCACTGTTTTGGGCCCTCAGCATTCATACGTTTTGACAGGTCTTTCCGTCAATCTTATGAATGGGCTTTTCCCTCCTCCGATTGGCTGCCCATGGTTCACGTGATCCCAGGGGACGCATCGCACTAACTACGCCCCTGGGACACGCAAGCACAGCGCGCCGGCAGCTGGGCCAGGCCCCGGAGCGGAATTCCACGCAGGCCCAGAGCTCAACTGCCGGCGCGCTAGGTAAGTGTAGGTCGGGGGCTTGCACCTGCGGGAAGCCCCCGACCTGAATTTCTGGGCCATTTTATGTAATATACAGTGTATGCCTGCTGGGTCTTTCCACTGTGAACAGAAAAGATTTATGATAAAATATTGCCATCACCCATTTTCTTGTATTGAAGAAAGCACAGTTTATTTGCCCCACCCATTAATTCTTAAGCTTAAAGGGCTCTTTCTCCTCCAAACATGTCTCCTGTAAAACGGCTACTCCGAGTCTTTAATCAGCTTAAATGCTTCATAATTTTAAAGCATTGACTAGATTTTAGATTTCCTTCACCTTACATGGAACTCGCCATTACTCTGAGCTCTTCTTTCTACACACTCTTATCTCCCCATTCCCCCCCAGCGCACAGTTACAAACAACCCGGAGAGCTGTCTGCAACACAACATAGGCATCCAGCAAAAAAATCGAAGTCATTCGCAGTAATAAGAAAACTCAAAAATACCAACATTAGATCTCTTCCCCCCCCCCCCCAAATCATTTCATTTGTTCCCTCCCTCCACTTTTGCTGTTTAGAATGATTAATGCCTTCTTCCGTTAGCCTGTAAATAGAAACTAGATGGCTGCTACAGTGAGTCAGTTGGTCTCAGATGCCAAACAGCCACTTCTCCACTCCTTAATCCTCCTTGTGAGTTTTGTTTTACAAAACAAGGTTACATTCTGTTTTGCCCACCTGCTCTTGAATTTTGAAGTCCAATAGCTTTTCGGGACAAGAGATAGACTACAGTGAGCTGCTGCTGTCAGCAGGTGATGCATAGGTTATCCTGTCTGGATTTTTGTCCTTTAGGCTTATTCGTTACTTTGCTTGAGGTTCAGCAGCTGTAGGATTCGATGGGGACTATTATCATTGCAGTTATTTCAAATCAAACTGGGTTTGGATATAGTTTCAGCAGAGAACCAGCAGGAGATACACCAATGTGCCATTCTTCACTATTGCAATTTGCAACTCTTCTTTTAAAGCTTTCTTTTTATTTCATCTCCCATCTGCTTTCTTTTCCCACTTGTCTTTCCTAATTTATTTTACCTTGCTTAACTGTTTTCCCATTCCCTTTTCTTCCTCTCTCCGTTATTTTCCTCACCCACCCTTTTCGTTTGCTTTTACCCTTTTCTTCTCTTTAATTCACTGTCATGTGGGGAGGATTTGCTCATCGAAGGCCCAATACTGCTGCTGGGAAATAAAAACTTTAAAAATCAGCAATGTCTCAAAATGTCACTGCTGTTCAGCAGAAAACTACGATAAGAACGGGAAAGTCTGGAACTGCACCTAATTCAGCTGGGAAGCCTGTGTTTTGGTGAAAATTGACACAGTGGCTGGGTATAGGAGCCATTTGGAATCAAGCCCGACATTTTGTAAATATATAAATTATAAAGCAGATAACACTTTGACGATCAATGCAACTGATATCTGCAGCTAAGATTTTCTTCCCTTATTTGTTTGCTTTGTCACACTGCTTGTCCGACAGCAGAAATTTCCTCCAAGTAAACATTGGGATGACTGAGGCCATTGTCTTGAGTCCCAACCACAAACTCTGTCCCCTGACCACCATTTCCATCCTTCTCCCTGGCAACTGTCTGAAGCTGAGCCAGGCCGTTCGCAACCTTGGGATGTTTGACCCCAAGATGAGTTCTGACCATCATGAAGACTGCCCACTTCCACCTCCGTAACATCGCCCCGACTCCGACCCTGCCTCAGCTCATCTGCTGCTGAAACCCTCATCCATGCCTTGTTTACCTCTAGACTTGACTATCCAATGCTCTCCTGGCCGGCCTCCCATCTTCTACCCTACATAAAATTGTCCTCATCCAAAACTCTGCTGCATATATCTTTACCCGCTCACCTATCATCCCGGTGCTTGCAGATCTACATTGGCTCCCGGTCCGACAATGCCTCAATTTTAAAATCCTCATCTTTGTTTTCAAATCCCTCCATGCCCTCGCCCCTATCTCTGTAATTCCCTCCAGCCCTACAAGCCTTCAAGATCTCGGCACTCCTCCAATTCTGGCATCTTGTGCATCTCCGATTTTAATTGCTCCACCATTGGCGGTCGTGCCTTCAGCAGCCTAGGCCCAAAGCTCTGGAATTCCCTCCCTAAACCTCTCCGCCTCTCTCCTCAATTAAGAAGCTCCTTAAAACCTACCACTTTGACCATTAGCTTTCCTAATGTCTTCTTTGGCTCAGTGCCAAACTTTTATTGATAATGCTCTTGTTAAGCACCTTGAAATGTTTTGCTATGTTAAAGGCACCATATAAATGCAAGTTGTTAATTTAACTGCATTTTTAAGATACTTAGTACTATTTACCAAACTACTAGTAAAAATATTAACTTGGAGGACTTATATTACCCACATTATCCTCAAGACTAGAAAACTTGTGATACTAAACTTATGTTGATATATAAATGCTTTAAATAAATGGTTCAAGTTCATAAACAGACTTTATGCTACTAGAAGGACAGGAGTAAGAAACCTCTGTCTCCATTTTGTTTTACCAACAAAGTTAATTTTCTGTCCACACTAATTCTATATGTATTTAAAGCACACCAGCAAGGCAATGTCAGTGTATTTGAGCTAGATTAGAAGCAACTGCTAACAAATACATTAAATAAAAAGAAAATACCAGCATTTAGGAGTTATAAGAACTCAGAAAGCAATCAATAATGTTTACTATTTCAGATGTAAAGACAGAATTAGGAAAAATTATACTACAATTTTCATGCTAGATCTGCGGCTACCTGTTGCTACTTGTTTATCAACTCGACCAACCAGCCTTTGCTTTTCCTGTTTAACTTGATTTAGCAAATCATTAAGAGTTTCATTTTCTTCTGATTTACAGTGCATCTCTTCCTGAAGCTTGGTGTTGTCATTATGTGTTGCAGTAAGTTCCTGGAACAGTATATAATTACACATTTAGAAAAAGAGTTCAATACTTTTCCCAGTAATCAATTAGAACCATCAAGCATTTCATCATAGTTTACATTAGATGTTATAATCACAATTGCTGCCAGACATAACCATTCTAAAATTAAATTTATACTAAACATTAAACACATTCATACTTATTCTCCAGAAAACACAGCTTATTGTAGTATTTCTCCCAATTAAATAGACATGAGCTGAGGAAACTCCAGTTAACTGGCCACAGCATATGCCATTCCTTTAATAAGAGGAAACTTTGGGTGTGTTACATTGACAGTAAGCCGAGACCCCCATGACCCATGTAGGAGTGCTACTTTCAGCTCTTAGTACCCATAACAACTTGGGTCTTAGTCATCCTTAGAGACACAGTTTGCCTCATTTTATTGATAATCTGTTATTGGTGTCAGGAGAACCCTGTGCGCGCTGTCAACAGGACATTATCAATGTGATTGGTAACTGGGCTTGTGGCTATCTTTTAAATTGTGAATAATTGTTGTTAAAGCACTGAACACATCATAGGCACAAGTGCACTTTGTTCCTTCATCAGTGGAAAACATCAATGAATTATGCTGTTGAGCAGTGAAATGATTTACACCTTTGTAATAAATATAGGTTAAGAGTTGGCTGACAGCGAGTTACAAGGTACCAATTTAATCAAGTAGCTATGAGTACCTTGTAAATTGCCATAGCAAACCGTGAGTAGTTCATAAATGTCAGTAGAACCAATGAGATTGAAATATTGCTGTAAACGGTGCCTTGCCATCAAATCTTGTTAAAAAACAAATAAGCACAGAGTTGTGACTAACATTCTATCATTCCTTTATTTTTTTTTGTTTAAATAGTGCCTACTGGTGAAATTATTGCAAGTACTGGTTTACAGGTGCTAATAAGTATAACACTGTGAAAGGATTGAATTATGCCGTAAAGGAGCGGGTTAAGAAGATTCTGAAAAAGAACGGCAAGCAGCATGATTCACATTGGAACCAATGACACAGATGAACAGGATGGAGGTCTTACAAAGGGAGTCTGAAGAGTTAGGTGTTAGATTAATAAGTAGGGTAGTAATCTCAGGATTGCTTGCACTGTCATGTGCTGGGTCAGCTGAGGAAAAGCAGGTCAGACAAATCAATGTGTAGGAGCAATGGTGTAGAAAGAAGGCTTTCAGATTTATAGGGTATTGAGTGGAGTTCTGGGGGCAGGGAGAAAGGCTAGACTGGGTGGGCTTCACCTAAACCAAACTGGTATCAATTTCCTCACGAGAGGGTAAGTAGACCAGTGGGGAGGATTTAAACAAGCGAGCAAGGGGAGGGGCAAATCTTAAGAGTATACAGGGAGGGGCTACGAATAATTACATTGAAGGAGCAAAGCAATCTAAACAACATTGACTCAGGACCCCATGAGGTCTCACGGCATCAAGTCAAACATGGACAAGGAAACCTCCTGCTAATTACCACCTACCGCACTCCCTCAGCTGATGAATCAGTACTCCTTCATGTTGAACACCAATTGGAAGAAGCACTGAGAGTAGCAAGGGCACAAAATGTCCTCTGGGTGGGGGACTTCAATGTCCATCGCCAAGAGTGGCTCGGTAGCACCACAATTGACCGAGCTGGCCGAGTCCTAAAGGACATAGCTGCCAGACTGGGTCTGCGACAGGTGGTGAGGGAACCAACAAGAGGGAAAAACCTACTTGATCTCGTCCTCACCAATCTACCTGTTGCAGATGCATCTGTCCAGGACAGCATTGGTGGAAGTGACCACCGCACAGTCCTTGTGGAGACGAAGTCCCGTCTTCATGTTGAAGATACCCTCCACCGTGTTGTGTGGCACTACCACCGTGCTAAATGGGACAGATTTCGAACAGATCTGGCAACTCAAAACTGGGCATCCATGAGGCGCTGTGGGCCATCAGCAGCAGCAGAATTGTATTCAACCACAATCTGTAACCTCATGGCCCGGCATATCCCTCACTCTACCATTACCATCAAGCCGGGAGATCAACCCTGGTTTAACGAAGAGTGCAGGAGAGCATGCCGGGAACAGCACCAGGCATACCAAAAAATGAGGTGTCAACCTGGTGAGGCTACAACACAGGACTACTTGCATGCCAAACAACGGAAGCAACATGCGATAGACAGAGCTAAGCGATCTCACAACCATCGGATCAAATCAAAGCTCTGCAGTCCTGCCACATCCAGTCGTGAGTGATGGTGGACAATTAAACAGTTAACAGGAGGAGGCGGCTCCAAAAATATCCCCATCCTCAATGATGGTGGAGCCCAGCACGTGAGTGCAAAAGACAAGGCTGAAGCATTGGCAACTATCTTCAGCCAGAAGTGCCGAGTGGATGATCCATCTCGGCCTCCTCCCGAGGTCCCCAGCATCACAGATGCCAGTCTTCAGCCCATTCAATTCACTCCACGTGATGTCAAGAAACGGCTGAAGACACTGGATACTGCAAAGGCTATGGGCCCTGAAAACATTCCGGCAATAGTACTGAAGACTTGTGCTCCAGAACTAGCTGCGCCCCTAGCCAAGCTGTTCCAGTACAGCTACAACACTGGCATCTACCCGGCAATGTGGAAAATTGCCCAAGTATGTCCTGTCTACAAAAAGCAGGACAAATCCGACCCGGCCAATTACCGTCCCATCAGTCTACTCTCAATCATCAGCAAAGTGATGGAAGGTGTCGTCGACAGTGTTATCAAGCGGCACTTACTCAGCAATAACCTGCTAACTGACGCCCAGTTTGGGTTCCGCCAGGGCCACTCAGCTCCTGACCTCATTACAGCCTTGGTCCAAGCATGGACAAAAGAGCTGAACTCAAGAGGTGAGGTGAGAGTGACTGCCCTTGACATCAAGGCAGCATTTGATCGATTGTGGCATCAAGGAGCTCTAGCAAAACTGAAGTCAGGAAGGCCTCAGTGCGGCATCGGCAGCGGGTGGAGGCGGAGCAGCGCGGCAGAGCTACTACAAGAGGCCACAGAGGCTCAGGTAGGCCTCCGTGCGGCATCGGCAGTGGGTGGAGGCGGAGCAGCGCGGCAGAGCGACTACAAGGGGCCCCAGAGGCTCAGGTAGGCCTCAGTGCGGCATCGGCAGCGGGTGGAGGCGGAGCAGCGCGGCAGAGCGACTACAAGAGGCCCCAGAGGCTCAGGTAGGCCTCAGTGCGGCAGCGGGTGGAGGCGGAGCAGCGCGGCAGAGCGACTACAAGAGGCCCCAGAGCGGCAGCGGGTGGAAGCGGAGCAGCGCGACGACAAGAGGCAAGGAGAGAGGTAAAAAGTATTCAAGGTGTGACATCACCACAAAACAGGTAGGTGATTGGTTGGAGTATTTCTCTCGTTTTAAAACTTTAAGTCTGTGGTTTATAGTTTTTAAGGTTGCTGTGGTGTACCAAGGCCTTTCTGGTGCAGAGTGACTGTTGGTAAACCATTTAACTGGTGTAACTAGAGGGATTGATTTAATTTAAATCCAATTAATTAAAGGGGATACTAGCATCTAAAATCGGGCATAGGGTGTCCATAACTAACAATAAAAAAATTAATTAATTAAATAGAATGGAGCAGGTGATGTGTTACTGTTGCGAGATGTGGGAGCCGGTGAACCCCATTGAGGCTCACGGTGATTACGTCTGTGACAAGTGTCTGCTGCTACAGCAACTCCAGCTCCGTGTTGATGAGCTGGAGTCTGAGCTTCAGACACTGCAACACATCAGGGAGGGGGAGAAGTGCCTGGACTCTGTATCAGGAGGTGGTCACACCTATGAAGTTAAGTAATTCAGATGTAGCCCATGGTCAGGGACAGGACGGTGTGACTACGAGTGAGGCAGGTACGAGGATCCAGGAGGTAGAGCTGGAGGAGCCGTAGCCCTTGCTCTTGACCAACAGGTTTGAGGTTCTTACTCCCTGTGGGGACAGGAGCAGGGACTGCAGGGAGGATGAGCAACCTGGCCACAGCACCGCGGAACGGGGGGCCATTCAAGAGGGGGGAGTAAATAGAAATGTTGTAGTGGTAGGGGATAGTATTATTAGGGGGATAGATAGAGTTCTCTGCAGCCGAGAGCGAGAGTCCCGAAGGCTGTGTTGCCTACCTGGTGCCAGGGTTAAGGACATCTCCTCTGGGCTGGAAAGAAACTTGCAGTGGGAGGGGGTGGATCCAGTTGTCGTGGTCCATGTTGGTACAAACGACGTAGATAGGACTAGGAAGCCGGTTCTGTTAAAGGAGTATGAGCAGCTAGGGGTCAAATTAAAAAACAGAACCTCAAGGGTAATAATCTCTGGATTATTACCTGAGCCACGAGCAAATTTGGCTAGGACAAATAAAATTAGAGAGTTAAATGCGTGGCTCAAAGACTGGTGTGGGAGAAATGGGTTTTGCTTCCTGGGACACTGGCACCAGTACTGGGGCAGGAGGGAGCTGTTCCGTTGGGACGGGCTTCACTTGGCCAGTGCTGGGACTAGAGTCCTGGCGGATCATATAACTAGGGCTGTAGAGAGGGCTTTAAACTAACTAGTGGGGGGGAGGTTCCTAGAGAGCAAATAATAACAATGACAACAGAGAAGGTCATAGACTTAGGTAGCAGTGGGGAAATTAAAAACCAGAGCGTGTCAGGAAGGGGCAGAAGGTATGGAGTAAAAGGTAAAGTAATAAAAAGGGCAAAAGCAGGAACTAAGTGTCACAAAACATATTTGAAAGTTCTCTATCTGAATGCACGTAGCATTCGTAACAAAATAGACGAGTTAATGGCACAAATAACTACATATGGGTATGATCTTGTGGCCATTACAGAAACATGGCTGCAGGGTGACAATGCCTGGGAATTAAACATACCAGGTTATTTAACGATCAGGAAGGACAGGCAGGAAGGAAGGGGAGGTGGGGTGGCTATGTTAATAAAGGAAGGAATCACTGTAATACAGAGAAATGATATTGGGTCAAAAGATCAGGATAATGAAACAGTTTGGGTGGAGGTAAGGAATAATAAGGGGAAAAAAAACACTAGTGGGCGTAGTCTATAGGCCTCTGAACAGTTGCAACTCTGTTGGACGGAGCATCAATCAGGAAATAGTTGAGGCTTGTAATAAGGGAACATCTATAATTATGGGGGATTTTAACTATCATATTAATTGGACAAATCAAATTGGGCAGGGCTGCCTTGAGGATGAGTTCATTGAGTGTATTAGGGATGGGTTTCTTGAGCAGTATGTAACTGAACTGACCAGGGGGCAAGCAACTTTAGATCTGGTCCTGTGTAACGAGACAGGATTAATTAAAAATGTCCTAGTAAAGGATCCCCTTGGAATGAGTGACCATAACATGGTTGAATTCCATATTCAATTAGAGGGTGAGAAGGTTGGATCTCAAACAAGCGTGCTAAGCTTGAATAAAGGAGACTATGAAGGTATGAGAGCGGAATTGAGTAGAGTGGATTGGGAAAATAAGACGATACATGATCAGTGGTGTACATTTGAGGAGTTATTTTACAACTTCCAAAAAAAATATATTCCAGAGAAGAAAAGGGTGTAAAAGAAAAGACAGCCATCCGTGGCTAAGTAAAGAAATTAAGGATAGTATTCGACTAAAAACAAGGCCATATAAGGTAGCCAAATCTAGTGGGAGGATAGAGGATTGGGAAAACTTTAAAAGACAGCAAAAAGTAACAAAAAGATTGATTAAGAAAGGGAAGATAGATTATGAAAGTAAATTAGCAAAAAATATAAAAACAGATAGTAAGAGTTTTTATAGTTATATAAAAAGTATAAGGGTGGCTAAAGTAAATGTTGGTCCCTTAGAGGATGAGACTGGGAAATTAATGGTGGGAAATATGGAGATGGCAAAAACACTGAATGAATATTTTGTATCAGTCCTTACAGTAGAAGACACTAAGAATATCCCAACACTGGACAAACAGGGGGCTATAGGGGGGGAGGAGCTAAACACGATCAAAATCACTAAGGAAGTGGTACTCGGTAAAATAATGGGACTCAAGGCGGATAAATCACCTGGACCTGATGGCTTACATCCTAGGGTCTTGAGGGAAGTGGCGGTAGGGATTGTGGATGCATTGGTAATAATTTTCCAAAACTCCCTGGAATCAGTAAAGGTCCCGGCAGACTGGAAAACTGTTAATGTAACGCCCTTATTTAAAAAGGGCAGTAGACAGAAGGCTGGAAACTATAGACCGGTTAGCCTAACATCTGTGGTAGGTAAAATATTGGAGTCCATTATTAAGGAGACAGTAACAGGACATTTGGATAATCATAATTTAATAGGACAAAGTCAGCATGGTTTTATGAAGGGGAAGTCATGTTTGACAAATTTGCTGGAGTTCTTTGAGGAAATAACATATAGGGTGGATAAAGGGGAACCAGTGGACGTAGTGTATTTAGACTTCCAAAAGGCATTTGACAAGGTGCCACACAAAAGATTATTGCTTAAGATAAAAAATCACGGGATTGGGGGTAATATTCTGGCATGGATAGAGGATTGGCTATCTAACAGAAAGCAGAGAGTTGGGATAAATGGTTCATTCTCAGACTGGCAATCAGTAACTAGTGGTGTTCCACAGGGGTCAGTGCTGGGTCCCCAACTCTTTACAATCTATATTAACGATTTGGAGGAGGGGACCGAGTGTAACATATCAAAGTTTGCAGATGATACTAAGATGGGAGGGAAAGTAGTGAGTGAGGAGGACATAAAAAACCTGCAAGGGAGCATAGACAGGCTAAGTAAGTGGGCAGAGATTTGGCAGATGGAATACAATACTGGAAAGTGTGAGGTTATGCACTTTGGCAGGAAAAATCGTAGAGCAAGTTATTATCTTAATGGCAAGAAACTGGAAAGTACTGAAGTACAAAGGGATCTGGGGGTCCTGGTGCACAAAACTCAAAAGGTTAGTATGCAGGTGCAGCAAGTGATTAAGAAGGCCAATGGAATGTTGGCTTTCATTGCTAGGGGGATAGAATATAAAAATAGGGAGGTATTGCTTCAGTTGTACAAGGTATTGGTGAGACCGCACCTGGAATACTGCATACAGTTTTGGGGTCCATATTTAAGAAAAGACATACTTGCTCTCGAGTCAGTACAAAGAAGGTTCACTCGGTTAATCCCGGGGATGAGGGGATGGACATATGAGGAGAGGTTGAGTAGATTGGGACTCTACTCATTGGAGTTCAGAAGAATGAGAGGCGATCTTATTGAAACATATAAGATTGTGAAGGGGTTGGATCGGGTGGATGCGGGGAGGATGTTCCCGATGATGGGTGAAACTAGAACTAGGGGGCATAGTCCTAGAATAAGGGGCTGCTTTTTCAAAACTGAGATGAGGAGGAACTACTTCACTCAGAGGGTGGTAGGTCCATGGAATATGCTGCCCCAAAAAGCTGTAGAAGCTACATCATTACATAAATTTAAAACAGAAATAGACAGTTTCCTAGAAGTAAAGGGAATAAAGGGTTATGGGGAACGGGCAGGAATTTGGACATGAGTCTAGGTTTGGATCGGTCATGGCCTTGTGGGTAGCGGAGCGGGCCCAGGGGCCATGTAGCCTGATCCTGCTCCTATTTCGTGTGTCTAATTCTGTTAGATTCAGGAGATGGTTCAGTGATAGTAGATTGGCGGTTAGGATCAGATCAGCCATGATCTTATTGAATAGCGGAGCAGGCTCGAGGGGCCGATTGGCCTACTCCTGCTCCTATTTCTTATGTTCTTATAAAACTCTCCATTGGTTGGAGTCATACCTAGCACAAAGGAAGTTGGCTGTGGTTGTTGGAGGTCATTCATCCCAATCACATGACATCACTGCAGGAGTTCCTCAGGGCAGTGTCCTAGGCCCAACCATCTTCAGCTGTTTCATCAATGACCTTCCCTCCATCATAAGGTCAGAAGTGGGGATGTTCGCTGATGATTGCACACTGTTCAGCACCATTCGAGACTCATCAGATACTGACGCAGTCCATGTCCATATGCAGCAAGACCTGGACAACATTCAGACTTGGGCTGACAAGTGGCAAGTAACATTCGCAGCACACAAGTGCCAGGCAATGACCATCTCCAACAAGCGAGACTCTAACCATCTGCCCTTGACATTCAATGGCACTACCATCACTGAATCCCCCACTATCAACATCCTGGGGGTTACCATTGATCAGGAACTGAACTGGACCAGCCATATAAATACTGTGGCTACAAGAGCAGGCCAGAGGCTGGGAATTCTGCGGCAAGTGTCTCACCTCCTGACTCCCCAAAACCTTTCCACCATCTACAAGGCACAAGTCAGGAGTGTGATGGAATACTCTCCACTTGCCTGGATGAGTGCAGCTCCAACAACACGCAAGAAGCTCGACACCATTCAGGATAAAGCAGCCCGCTTGATTGGCACTCCATCCACCACCTTCAACATTCACTCCCTCCACCACCGGCGCACTGTGGCTGCAGTGTGTACCATCTACAAGATGCACTGCAGCAACTCGCCAAAGCTCCTTCAACAGCACCTTCCAAACCCGCGACCTCTACCACTTAGAAGGACAAGGGCAGCAGACGCATGGGAACATCACCACCTACAAGTTCCCCTCCAAGCCACACACCATCCTGACTTGGACCTGCATCGCCATTCCTTCACTGTCGCTGGGCCAAAATCCTGGAACTCCCTTCCTAACAGCATTGTGGGTGTACCTACACCATATGGACTGCAGCAGTTCAAGAAGGTGGCTCACCACCATCTTCTCAAGGGCAATTAGGGATGGGCACTAAATGCAGGCCTAGCCAGCGACGCCCACATCCCATCAATGAATAAAAAAGAGTTAAAAGGGCGCGGGTATAAAGAGACGTGCATTGGGGCAGATGGAGGTGGTTAAGAAGGACAATGAGAATGATAGTGAAGGGAAGAATAAGATAAAAATAGAAGAGAAGCATCACAGCTGTTTGTTAATCACTTCAGTCTCTGAACCCAGAGAGTAAAGTAACAGTATTACAATATAGAGGGGTAATGTACATGCAAAGGTAGTTAAGCTAGGACAACATGACTGCAGAAGAAAGATGGGAATGGATAGTCTTGCTACTGGCAACCCCAGTCAAGCATCCTAGAGGATAAGGGCAGCACGGTGGCATAGTGGTTAGCACTGTTGCCTCACAGCGCCAGGGACCCGGGTTCGAATCCGGCCTCGGGTGACTGTGTGTGGAGTTTGCGCATTCTCCCCGTGTTTGCGTGGGTTTCCTCCGGGTGCTCCGGTTTCCTCCCACAGTCCAAAGATGTGCGGGTTAGGTTGATTGGCTATGATAAATTGACCCTTAGTGTTAGGGGGATTAAATACGTGGGGTTGCGGGGATAGGGTGGGATATGTGTTGGTGTAGGGGTTATAGGGATCGGGTGGGATATGTGTCGGTGCAGGCTCGATGGGCCGAAATGGCCTCTATCTGCACTGTGGGGTTTCTGTGATTCTGTGATAGCAGAACTATCTAACACTACAGCAACCAACCTACTGAAAGAGGTTGTGGGTTTAATGCTCATATTAGAGGGATAGCCGAATCAAGAGTTATCGATATGTTGAACACTCGCTATAAAATTATCATTTAAGCTGTAAACTATCATAAACAAAACCCAGTCCAGCCATGGCTTCGCCCCTCCCTATCTCTGTAACCTCCTCCAGCCCTACAACCCTCCGAGATATCTGCATTCCTCTAATTCTGGCCTCTTGCGCATCCCCAATTGTAATTGCTCCACCATTGGTGCTGTGCCTTCAGATGCTGAGGCCTAAGCTCTGGAATTCTCTCCCTAAACCTCTCTGCCTCTCTTTACTTCTTTAAGACGCTTCTTAAAACCTACCTCTTTGACCAAGCTTTTGGTCATCTGTCCTAATATCTCCTTATATGGCTCAGTGTCAAATTTTGTTTGATAATCGCTCCTGTGAAGCACTTTGGGACGTTTTACTACATTAAAGCCGCTATATAAATGCAAGTTGATGTTGTTGTTGAAGACCAAGATACTGTGATACACTTTGTAAGAAATCATGAATTGGAAGAAATAACGAGACAAAAAAGTCTCTTCAGACAGTTGTTAGAATAACTGGGTAGACGCTTAGAACTTGCTTATGTTCTTGGTTCCCTGCGGATATTGTAACATTCTGCACCGTAGCGGTGACCTTGTTTCCAGATAGCTTTCTGCTGCTTGTGTGCGAGAAAGGTTGTTGATTGTATCTTTGATAATCTACCCTAGGCCCACCCCTAAAAAGAGAGTAAAAGAGATATTAAAAGAGCTTTTAGCACAGACAGTGAAGGGAAGGGAACAGCTGTTCGTGCACGCCAGCCGTCTGTCCAATCGGGACCGACACCAGCTGCTTGTCACCGTCGTATGTCTACTATGTCGATCTTAGAGTCATAGAGTTATACAGCACGGATAGAGGCCCTTCGGCCCATCGTGTCCGCGCCGGCCATCACGCCCTGTCTAATCTAGTCCCATATTCCAGCATTTGGTCCGTAGCCTTGTATGCTATGGCATTTCAAGTGCTCATCCAAATGCGTCTTGAATGTTGTGAGGGTTCCAGCCTCCACAACCCTTCCGGGCAGTGAGTTCCAGACTCCAACCACCCTCTGGGTGAAAAAGTGCTTTCTCAAATCCCCTCTAAACCTCCCGCCCTTTACCTTGAATCTGTGCCCCCTAGTTATTGACCCTTCTACTAAGGGAAAAAGCTCCTTAGTATCCATCCTATCTGTGCCCCTCATAATTTTGTACACCTCAATCATGTCCCCCCTCAGCCTCCTCTGCTCCAAGGAAAACAAACCCAATCTGCCCAGTCTCTCTTCATAGCTGAAGCGTTCCAGCCCTGGTAGCATCCTGGTGAATCTCCTCTGCACCCTCTCCAAAGCTATCACATCCTTCCTGTAGTGTGGCGACCAGAACTGCACACAGTATTCCAGCTGTGGCCTAACCAGTGTTTTATACAGCTCCATCATAACCTCCTTGCTCTTATATTCTATGCCTCGGCTGATGAAGGTAAGTATCCCATATGCCTTTTTTACCACCTTATCCACCTGTTCCGCCGCCTTCAGGGATCTGTGTACTTGCACACCCAGATCCCTCTGACCCTCCGTCTTGCCTAGGGTCTTACCATTCATTGTGTATTCCCTTGCCTTGTTAGTCCCTCCAAAGTGCATCACCTCGCACTTTTCCGGGTTAAATTCCATTTGCCACTGTTCCGCCCATCTGACCAACCCATCGATATCGTCCTGCAGACTGAGACTACCCTCCTCGCTATTTACCACCCTACCAATTTTTGTATCATCCGCGAACTTACTGATCATACCTTTTACATTCATATCCAAGTCATTAATATAGATCACAAACAGCAAGGGACCCAGCACCGATCCCTGTGGTACCCCACTGGCCACAGGCTTCCAGTCACAAAAACAACCTTCGACCATCACCCTCTGCCTTCTGCCACTAAGCCAGTTTTGTATCCAACGTGCCAAGGCACCCTGGATTCCATGGGCTCTTACCTTCTTGACCAGTCTCCTGTGCGGGACTTTATCGAAGGCCTTACTGAAATCCATGTATACCACATCCACTGCGTTACCCTCATCCACACACCCAGTCACCCCCTCAAAAAATTCAATCAAATTAGTCAGACATGATCTTCCCTTGACAAAGCCATGTTGACTATCCCTGATTAATCCTTGCCTCTCCAAGTGGAGACTGATTTTGTCCCTCAGAATTTTTTCCAATAATTTTCCCACCACTGATGTTAGGCTCACTGGCCTGTAGTTCCCCGGTTTTTCCCTACTCCCCTTCTTGAATAATGGAACTACATTAGCGGTTCTCCAGTCCTCTGGCACATCCCCTGTGGCCAGAGAGGTTCTGAATGTGTGTGTTAGAGCCCCCGCAATCTCTTCCTTTGCCTCACACAGCAGCCTGGGATACATTTCGTCCGGGCCTGGGGATTTATCCATTTTTAGGCCTGCTAAAACCGCCAATACCTCCTCCCTCTCGATGTTAATGTGTTCGAGCATATCACAGTCCCCCCGCCCTATTTCTATGTCTACATCGTCCCTCTCCATAGTGAAAACAGATGCAAAAAATTCATTTAGAACCCCTCCTACATCTTCCGGCTCCACACACAGATTGCCACTTTTGTCCCTAATGGGCCCTATTTTTTCCCTAGTTATCCTCTTACCCTTAATATACTTATAAAACATCTTAGGATTTTCCTTTATTTTGCTCGCCAGTGTTATTTCATGGCCCCTCCTTGATCTCCTAATTTCTTTTTTAAGTATCCCCCTGCACTTTTTGTACTCCTCTAGGGCTTCCTCCGTCTTTAGCCTTTCGTATCTGCCAAAAGCCCTCCTTTTTTTTCTAATCCATTCTCGTATATCCCCTGACATCCACGGTTCCCTGTGGTTTTTGGAACCACCCTTGACCTTTACGGGAACATGTTGCCATTGTATGATCTCAATCTCCCTTCTGAAAGCCTCCCATTGCGCCGATGCGGATTTTCCTACAAGTAGCTGATCCCAGTCCATTTTGGCCAGATCCTGCCTTATCCTATTAAAATCGGCCTTCCCCCAATTTAGAACCATTATTTCCGGCCCATCCCTGTCCTTTTCCATGACCACCTTAAATCTCACCATATTATGGTCACTGTCACCAAAGTGCTCACCTCCTAGCACTTCTTCTACTTGGCCGGCCACATTCCCTAGAATTAGGTCCAGTACCGCCCCCTCTCTTGTAGGACCTTCTACATGCTGGCTCAAAAAGCTCTCCTGGATGCACTTTAAGAATTCTACACCCTCTGTGCCTTTCACACTCTGACTATCCCAGTTAATATTGGGGAAGTTGAAATCCCCCATTATTATTACCCTATTATTTGCACATTTCTCTGAGATTTGCCTACATATCTGTTCCTCTATCTCCCCCTGACTGTTTGGAGGCCTATAGTACATTCCCAGCAACGTGCTTGCCCCTTTCTTGTTTTTAAGCTCCACCCATATGGCCTCATTAGAGGAACCTGCTAATATGTCATCCCTCCTTACTGCAGTAATTGACTCCTTAATTAATATTGCTACACCCCCTCCTCTTATACCCCCCCCTCTGTCTCGCCTGAAGATTCTGTACCCCGGAATATTGAGCTGCCAGTCTTGCCCCTCCCTCAACCATGTCTCCGTGATAGCAACAATATCATACTCCCATGTTTTTATCAACACCTTCAGTTCATCCACCTTATTTGCAAGACTCCTTGCATTAAAATAGATGCCATCCAGCCTTGCCCTTGTATATTTGCCCTGTCTACCAAGCTGACTTGTTTTTTTCTCTATAATTGGCAGCACATCACCCCCTCCTTCAGCTCCCCTCTGTATCCCATCCCCCTGCCAAGTTAGTTTAAACCCCCCCCAACAGTGCTAGCAAACCTCCCCGCAAGGATATTTGTCCCGCTCTGGTTCAGGTGCAACCCGTCCGACTTGTACAAGTCCCACCTTCCCCAGAAGCAGGCCCAGTGATCCAGGAAAGTAAAACCTTCCCCCCTACACCAACTCTTTAGCCACGCATTCATCTGCTCTATCCTCCTATTCCTATACTCACTAGCACGTGGCACTGGGAGTAATCCAGAGATTACAACCTTTGAGGTCCTGCTCTTTAATCTGTTACCTAGCTCCCTAAATTCTTGATGCAGGACCTCATCCCCCTTCCTACCTATGTCGTTGGTCCCAATGTGGACCACGACCTCTGCCTGCTCACCCTCCCCCTTAAGAATGCCCTGTAGCCGCTCAGTGACATCCATGACCCTGGCCCCAGGGAGGCAACAAACCATCCTGGAGTCACGTTTGCGGCCACAGAAACGCCTATCTGTTCCCCTTACGATAGAATCCCCTACCACTATTGCTCTCCCACTCTTTTTCCTCCCTTTCTGAGCAGCAGAAGCGTCCCTGGTGCCAGGAAGCTGGCTGCTGCTGCCTTCCCCTGGTGAGTCATCCCCCTCAACAGTATCCAACTTGGTATACTTGTTTGAAAGGGGGATGTCCGCAGGGGGCCCCTGCACTTCCTGCCTGCCTCTGTTGCTCCGCCTGATGGTCACCCCCTGTGCAGCCCTACCGAGGCGTGAACAACTCGCTAAACGTGCTATCCACGACCCTCTCAGCATCGCGCATGCTCCAAAACTCATCCACCCGCAGCTCGAGCGCCACAATGCAGTCTACAAGTAGCTGCAGCTGGATGCATTTCCCGCACACATGGTCGCCAGGGACACTGGCAGCGTCCCTGATTTCCCACATAGAGCAGGAGGAGCAGAACACGGGTCTGAGCTCTCCTGCCATGACTTACTCCTTTAATTAATCTAAAAATTTATTCAATACCCCAGTTACAGGTATACTCTAGGGCGCTTTATTTACCAACTGTCCTCACTACAACACAGAGCCCCTAGAAATTTAACACCACAGAATTCAAGCTTGTAATGAAAAGAGAGAAATACTCACCAACCAATCACTTACCTGCTCCCTGGTGACGTCACACCCCGATTACTTTTAACTCTCTGCAACTTCTGAGCTCGCAGACTGGAGTTTGGTATGCCTCTCCTGGCCCCGCTGCCGCCTTTTGTAGCTCGCCGCCGCCGCCGAGTCTCCCGCAGGTCCCGCCTCTCTCGCTACCTGCCGCCGCTGCTCTTGATTGAGTGTTGTACCTAACCTAAACTGCCGCTCTTTAATAAAAAAGCCTTACAACTCCTAAGACCCTTTGGGTAACCTGTGATCCAAAATCTTACAACTCTAGGGCCTCTGCCTCCCCCGAAGCAGACCATGACCCGTGCTTAGAAAAAATCCAACAGCTGCAGGCACAAATCAGCCAACAACGGCCAGTGGTAGCTGCTGTTTCCAAAAGCAAACTGAAAGATCCCGACCTTTGCTGGGACAATATAGTTGGGGACCCTACTCCCTTGGCTCCCTCCGCTCCACCCCCACCATACAAGGATGGTCAGACAGGGGAGACGATACGAGACGAGAGTATAAAAGCAGGGAAGTCCTGCTACAACTGTACAGGGTATTGGTGAGACCACACCTTGAGTACTGCGTACAGTTTTGGTCTCCTTATTTAAGGAAGGATATACTTGCATTGGAGGCAGTTCAGAGACGATTCACTAGGTTAATTTCACAGATGAAGGGGTTGACTTATGGAGAAAGGTTGAGCAGGTTGGGCCTATACTCATTGGAATTTAGAAGAATGAGAGGTGAACTCATTGAAACATAAGATACTGAGGGGGTTCGACAAGGTAGATGCAGAGAGGATGTTTCCCCTCGTGGGGAAATCTAGAACTCGGGGGCATAGTTTCAGAATAAAGGGTCGCCCTTTTAGAACTGAGATGGAGGAGGAATTTCTGTGGAATCTCTGCCCCAGAGAGCCGTGGAGGTCATTAAATACATTTAAGGTGGAGATAGACAGATTTTTGCAAGATAAGGGAGTGAAGGGTTATGGGGAGCGGGCAGGGAAGTGGCTTTGAGCCCAAGATCAGCCATGATCTTATTGAATGGCGGAGCAGGCTCGAGGGGCCAAGTGGCCTATTCCTGCTCCTAGTTCTTATACCAGTATGTGTGGTCACCCGAGCTAAGGCAGCATGCGAGCCCAAGTGCCAGGCTGTCCGAGACCTGGAAGGCGAAGCAGCCTTGTCGACCACCACTAGTAGCGAGGCAGAAACCACTACCACAATCATGCATTGGTCCCTTATCGCGGTTGAAGTGGGGGCACTAAAAGCTAACCTGGGGACACCAGGCCCCTCGACTTCAGGCAGAGGTGGAGGATTTTTATAATCACCCACCCAGAACTAGAAGGGGACGACCTCAAACAGGTCCTCCTGGATGCATGTTCCTCAGGATTAAAACAAGAAATGGACCTGGACATCTAGAATGCCAGGGAAAAGTGCTTCGGTGCGCTGCTATCTCTGCCACCGTCTAGGCCATTATGACCATCAATGCAACAACGGTCACAACCCCCCCAGACAGGCAAGCCTCAACTCACTCGAACAACGACAAGAAAGGATGGAGGCAGCATTAGGGGCTTTGACCATCGGCCAGAGAGCCCGACCAGCTGCCGCGGTGCATCAACAACCCAAGCAAACGGCAGACCTTCCACCTCCTCTATGACGTCTGCAGGCCCCTCAGGAAGAGATGACATCCCCTCTCCGATACAATGGTGGTGGGAGACCGGTAGTCCACACTGTTGATTCTGGAGCCCATCAACAATTAATGTTAGTCAACTCCGGCTCCTCCGCCACCATCATTCATGATCCCCACCCCGATCCTACAAAGGGCATGCCCCAAGTTTTATTGGGCTTTGACAATTCAATCCAGACAACTATACAAGGATCCCTTTCCCTTGGAGCTAAAGCAGGGTGTTGTTCGCAAAGGCACGTTCACGATCAGCTCCACAGTTTGGTCGGTTAGAAAACCGGGTGACTATCGGATGACTATTAACTATCGCAAACTCAACTCAGTCACCCCCGCGCGTGCCCCGGTGGTTCAGGAAACACCCACCTTCGTCTCCCAAATTCCCAGTGGCAGTAATCAGTACAGAATCAGATTCAGTAGAAAACATCAAAAGTTGGCTTATGGGAGAAAGGATAAAATAATTATGATGGAATAAAGGAGAAAAGGGAAGATCATGTCTCTTTTCTGCTGTTCTACAGGTTTTTATTTGTTTTCAGCGCGAATTTTGATGTCTTTTTGCAAAGCATCTGAGAGTGTTTGTGAAGTTAGTGTTCCTTTTGTCTGAAAGTCTGTCTTTAAAGAACGTGCCTGTTATGTTTGTTTTAGCCCCACCCACTTTTTGTGCAGAGCCAAAAGCCATTTACCCCTTTGTAGTCTTGTCTTGGATTTTGGAAGTTTTAAGAATGTGCAAATAAGATTGTGCACCCAGAATTGAAAAAAAACTATTTAAGTTAATTTAAGTATGGAAAAACTGAGAAAAACAAGATTTGTTTAACAAAAGGTTACGTTTCAGTCTAAGATTTAACCTTGGAGTTGCGGTTGCTATCGTGAATTTTCCAAAGCAGTTTGATTTGTTTAGTTTAAGTGTGAAAACTAATTTTTCTCCAGTTGTATTCAGTATTTTTACAGTCATTTGAAAAGGCATCTAAAGAAAGAACAAAGAGAAATATTATGTAACTTACTGTGGTTTTTTTTGTTTTATTTTATCTATTCTGTATCGTTTAGTTAATAAGAATATTTGCTCTGCCGCCTTATCCACCTGCAAAGGAGTTAACCCTTTCTGCTGGCAGCTGTTTTTTTTAAAATTGGTTCATCAAACAACTTTGATCTATGTTTTCTATCTTTAATATTGTATTGGACAGTAAAGTTCCTCCAGGGCTCATGAATGAGATATGAATAATAATTAATGGGATGCCCCACTTAAGATGTAAGATTGAATCAGGAAAATTACACTACCAAATGGGAACTTTCCTAACTTTCTAGTGAAAGTCAGGAAAGTGTAGTTAAGAATACAGGTAGACTACCCTTTATCCGGACTTCCGAAAACCGAAACCCTCTAAAAACCGAAGGTTTTTTCGGTCAGCGTAAGTCGTGCGCACGACATGACCAGAGTGGCGCACGACTTACAGGCCTAGCCGGATAAGGGATAGTGTAGCATTTTTCCGCACTTCTGAAAACCGAAATCGCTCAGCGTAAGTGTACCAGCCTTTATCCGCACATCCGAAACCAGAAAACCTCTGAAAGCCGAAAGTGGAGCAAAGCATGACTTCTGAAAACCGAAATGTATCCTTTATCCGCACTCCCGAAAACCGAATTACGTCTGAAAACCGAAGTGTTTTCACGCACCTTCCGAAATCCGAAATTTTCCTAAAACCGAAACACGGCTGGTCCCGAGGTTCTCGGATAAAGGATAGTCTACCTGTAGTAAATTGATAGCTTTCTCTTGGAGACATTTGTGTCCCTGCCTAAAATGAACTTTTTAAGAAAACTGAATTTGATAGTCTGGCCACTACCTGAGACATTGGGACCACGCAGTGGAAGATGAGCAAAGATCTCCAGACAATCTTTTGATAAGATCACCTGAAAGCCTGAGAATGGCTTGTATCAGATGGCACGTGTGGCATGATAATGAGATACCGGTAAGAGTGTGCAAATGTGATTTGTTACATATGAAGCAATTACCACCCGGAAATGCATGGTGAATTTGCACTGAAGAGCGGGTCTCATTGGCACATACTCCATTGAGAAACTATCTAATTAATGAAACAATCAGAATAGAGTTAAACACACTGGTACCTGTTCGAGGGATTGAAATTAAAGTTGAAGTGGAGAATTACATGGAATTTGGATTGGGACAATTGAGGCTAGGGAGAAAGCATATTTAGCAAGAATTATCCACAAGATGGATATGAGCAAAAGAGATCTGGAGAATCTTTTAAGTCCATGACTTGTTGATTAGATGTTAAACTGTAGTGTCGCTTAAAATGATTGTCGCTTAAAATGATTGTAAGACAGAATTTAACTGTGTCTGTAATAATTGTGTTTTGTAGGTAACAGAGCGTGGGAAAAGCCAGTACGAATTCAGTGTGAGGTGGTTTTGATGGTGCCTCCTGTGTCACTACTACTGCAACTACCATGCTTTACGGGTCTAACAGGACCTGTCCAATTAATAGCCCCAATTTCTGCTTCACACCACATCTACCCACAACCATCAACCAACATGTTTTACTCGATATCAAAACCTATGCTCAAGTGAAACTGACAGTAAATGAGGCACAAGTATGAGCTGCACAATTCAGGTATGACATTCCCCTGTTGTCTGAGGGTTTCAGTGAGCTCGTGATGCGACTGAACTCCTCCCTAAAGCATTTTTATGTTTTGGAGCAAGACAACTCGAGAATAGATATTGAAATCGACAGCATAGGGGACGATTCATACTAGTGGGATATTGGGCTTAATATATCAGCATCCCCTTAGGCCAATTGTGTACTCATGCCTATGACTAACCAGCACTAACAAATTAATTGAGCAAACCGAAAGAGAAGATCCGAGGCAACGTAGAGACCACTCCAGGCGGGGTAAGATCAGGAAAGATAGAACAGAGGATACCCCAAGTGGGGCAGAACGGGAACACTGGAACAGTGAACTGAACCTGTGTGAAGGGTCGGAGGTTGCTCCTCCCCCTCAAAAGAATGGACTGTAAAGAAGGGGGAAATCTTCATTTCCGAATCTCCGTACAAATTAACGCCCAAGTTGAGAAAGCAATAAGCAAATTAGAGGACTACGACTGGTGAGAAGTAGCTTATAATGCCAGCCAGCATCCCTGGGCATGAATGGTATCAGCGGGTCGATAACTTAGAACTAGCTAGATTAGTCAAAAGAGGATTTTGAGAAGGCAATAAGGATATTTCCTTCTCAAGGTGAGAAGTTGTAAGAAATCATGAATTGGAAGAAATAACGAGACAAAAAAGTCTCTTCAGACTGGTGTTAGAATAACTGGTTAGACGCTTAGAATTTGCTTGTTCTTGGTTCCCTGCGGATATTGTAACATTCTGCACCGTGGCGGTGACCTTGTTTCCAGACTAGCTGTCTGTGTGCTAGAAAGGTTGTTGACTGTATCTTTGATAATCTACCCCTAAAAAGAGAGTAAAAGAGATATCTAAAGAGCTTTCAGCACAGATGGTGAAGGGAATGGAACAGCTGTTCGTGCACACCAGCCGTCTGTCCAATCAGGAACGATACCAGCTGCTTGTCATGGTCGTGTGTCTACTATGTCTATTTTGCTTGCGTGTTGTACAGTACTTAACTTAAACTGCCGCTCTTCAATAAAAAGCCTTACAACTCCTAATCTTTGTGTGACCTGTGATCCAGAATCTTACAGCTTATCATTGTGCCTATAATGATCCAGACTCTTGTCAATCAATAATATTTGACCAAGTCCATATTGTAATCCTCAATACTTAATCGTGTAATGGCATTAGTTGTGTTATCATAGATGTTGTTAAATAAAGTACTGCTATTTAGTGGATCTGCTTTGTAACCACCTGTGATGACTCTGCCAAGTCAAAGTTAATTACACTTCACTCAGTATGCTACAGTGTTCCTGCTGTGATTTAGTTGGCTTGTTTAACAATTGGTCTGGGCTTTGTCGAAAGGTGAGCTAATTCACATATTTTATAAACTGGGAAAAGATTGGTCTGATTAATTGATTAATATTGATCATCTATTGGAATTCCAGTTGCAATACTGCCAATTACAAATTTCACAATAACATGATCGAATTTATCTATTGAATTATTGTTTGTGTGTTTTAATGCCTTCATTAAATTTTCACTTGAAGGCTTCAGCCTCTCCTAAAAGCCTGCGCTTGGAGTGGTTATACCAGTTCAATTTTGAAGCCAACTAGATATCTCGCCTGCTAGCACCTATGAGAGAGTGAGGCAGAGAAGCAGTTTCTTTGCTCATATTTATTTGATTTCTTTGTGGGGTTGGGGGGTGCCGTGGGAAGACTAGTTGAATTTTGAAAGCAATCATAGCCTCTTTGAGGGAAACAGCTAGGAAGCCAATGTAGGAGAAGGAAGGGGATGAGAGTAGCAGGTTGAAATTGAGGGGCATCTAGCTATCCCTGTATGTTTACTCAACCCATGTCATTGTTAAACCAGGTCTCTATGATGCTTATGATATCGCAGCCTCCCTCTCTAGCAAGGATCTCCAGGTCTCCAATTCACGAGACTCCTAGCATTCGTATACTTTGAGGAATCCATTTCCTCCACTACCTAGACTGATGTACTTATTTTTCATTAATTCCCCTTGTGGCCATACCATTATACTGCTACATCGGTGTCTGCACTTGAATTATCTACCAAACCCTGATCTGTACCATAATATTTAGCTTCTGTATTTTTTTTCTATTTCCATTTTATTTTCCCTTTCTAAGTCTGGCCTATTTGTCCCTCCCACTACCTTGTTAGTTTAAGTCCTGCCCTCTAATTCTGCTTCACCTTACTCGGTCTTGACTCCCCATGTGCAACGCCTTGGGCAACTGACTAGCATACTAAACAAATTCTTCTTTTCCATGATCTCAGAGACAACCCTAGGCGATCTATCCAGCACTAAAGGTGAATTTTCAGAGGTGGGGGGAGGGGGCGGGGCAGGGGGTGCGGTTAGTGGAGAAGTGAAGATTAACATTTTCAGTTAAGACAGTCATTGATAGGCTGAGGAAGTTAACAGGAAGATAGGCTCAATGTCTGGATGGACTTCATACAAGGGGACTTAAAGAAGTGGCTAGTGAAAACAGATGTCTTTGCTACTATCTGTGGGGAATCATTAGAAACAGAAATAATGCTGAGAATTGGAAAGAAGCAACATAACACTAGCCTTTTAAAAAGGGCCATAGTATGTACAGGGGTTTCACAGGCCCATCAATAGCAAAACATACTCCATTTCCATTGATGACGTAACTAAAGGGAGTAACTGTTAGCCCGTCTCATGTTGAAGCATCTTCAAATAATCCTTCCTGACTATGCAAGTACAACATTCAGCCAATTAGAACTGTATCTTCAGAACACTGATCAAATACAGAATGCAAGATTCTCCCCACCCCCAAAAGTTACATGGGCTTATAATATAAAGAAAGTGACTTACTTTGGTAAGTCTAGCAATTGTTTCTTCAAATCCTTCCAATTCTCTGTGCTGCTTTTGGATTTCATCCTGCAAAGATAAAGGTAGATTACTTAATTCTTAGAAAGGGCATTCCTCATGCTTCATGGAAAACTGGGCAATTTCATGCCTTTTTTTTTGTCAGCCAGGTGTCAAACATGCAAAACCCCATCACCCCTTTTCGAAGTCTCCAAAACAAATCAAAAAATCCATATAGTGTGGCAAAGCCACCAAGAGGCTCTTGCAGTATAATGTAATAATTGCCTTTAACAGGGGTTTGTTACCTTTAAATGTTTGCTCTGTATAAATAGCGCGGGTTCGGTAAAATGTCAATCCAGCGCGATGACGTCATCACGCAGGTCACGTGACGTACCCAACGGCGGGAAACGTCATGACGTCAGAGGGGAGAGGCGTGTCCTTTCAGTCCTCGTGGAACCAAGTATTGTACGGACCTGTTTAGAGTTTCTCCTGCGTTTTTGTTTGTAACTTTTACCAGTGCATTAAACCACGTTTGGTTAACTGCTAGTTTCAATCTCAGTACTTTCGTTAAGAGTTGAGAACTCCTACATTGGTGACCCCGAATCCTCGCGGACGTTTTTCGCGGCGGAAACGGAACGCAGGGGCTTTGCAGCTCCCCAAATTTTGGGAACAACAGGCGGCCTCCTGGTTCGTGCAAGCGGAGGCGCAGTTCGAGCTCTGCAACGTCGTGCAGGATCAGGCCCGTTATCTTTACGTGGTCTCCGCACTCGACAGCGTCGAAGATCATCAGCCTACTGGAAAACCCCCCGGCTACCGACAAGTACGTCGCCATTAAGGCTCGGCTCATGCAGGTATTCGGCCTTACGAAGGCAGAGCGCGCACGCCGCCTACTCACGCTGCCCGGGTTGGGTGACTCCAAACCTTCGGAGTTGATGAGCCAGATGCTCACTCTCCTGGGGTCGGAGCTGCAATGTTTCCTGTTCCGCAAACTGTTCCTCACTCAACTGCCCGAACAGGTGCAGGCGGCCCTCGCCAGATCGGACGCCGGGGATTGTATAGCGCTCGCCGAAGAGGCGGATAAAATATACGCGGTCCGACAGCAAAACTGCGCCATCGCGGAACGCCCCACCCCAAAGGGTCCTGCCTTGACGCCTCCTCCAACCGGTTTCTGCTATTACCACGCTCGGTTTGGCGTGAAGGCCAGATGCTGCCGTCCGCCTTGCAGTTTCGTGCCCAAAGCAACGAACAGACCCCGGCGCGTCATGAGCATCGGATCCGGGGCGTGCCCCGCAGCCACGATGGCGGTCGGCTATTCCGGGAAATTACTTTATTTAACCGACTCCATCTTGGGCCGTCGTTGTTTGTGCGACACAGGGGCGCAATGCAGCATCCTTCCCGCGTCGGTCCTCGACCTTCGGTCCGGCAGGCGGGGTTCTCCCCTCCAAGCTGCCAACGGGGGCACGATTCGTACTTTCGGGACCCGCCGGGTCCAGGTCTGCTTCGGTGGCCAACGTTTTATATGGGATTTTGTCACCGCCAGCATCTCACAGGCACTCCTAGGCGCCGACTTTTTATGCGCCAACCGCCTGCTGGTTGATTTAAAAAATCGTCGGCTCGTTCAGGCCGCCACGTTCGACTGTATTCCATGTGTACGCGGCACGGTCGCGCCGCACTCGGTCTCCTGCGCTCGGCCACCTCCCGACGACTTCTCCCGCCTCCTCGGGGACTTTCCCGAGCTGACCAAGCCCACCTCGACCGGCTCTCCCATCTACGCCAGGGCACAGCGGCTCGAGCCCGGTAAGCTCGCAGCTGCTAAGGCAGAGTTCGCCGCGATGGAGAGGTTGGGGATTATTTGCCGGTCGAATAGTCCCTGGTCTTCACCTCTCCACATCGTCCCCAAGCCCGGGGGTGGATGGCGGCCATGCGGTGACTACCGTCGCCTCAACGATGTCACGACTCCCGACCGGTATCCCATACCGCACATACAAGATTTCTCCGCACATCTGGCGGGGACTTCGGTTTTCTCCAAGGTCGACCTCGTCTGTGGGTACCATCAGGTACCGGTGCATCCCCAGGACATCCAAAAGACAGCGGCCATCACTCCTTTTGGCCTGTTTGAGTTCCTCCGCATGCCGTTTGGACTTAAAAACGCGGCGCAGGCGTTCCAGCGCCTGAGGGATTCAGTGCTGCGGGATCTCAAATTTTTGTTCGTCTATCTGGATGACATACTGATCGCCAGCGCCACAAAGGAGGAACATCTCCAGCACCTGCGCATCCTCTTTCGTCGCCTTCAACAGCACGGCCTCATTGCCAACCCGGCCAAATGCCAGTTCGGCCTGCAGCAGCTCGACTTCCTAGGCCACCGCATCACTTCAGAGGGGGCCATGCCGCTTCGGGTCGAGGTGGAGGTGATCGCAGCTTTCCCGCGGCCGCAGTCCGTGAAGGCGCTCCAGGAGTTCCTGGGTATGGTAAATTTATTCCATCGTTTTGTTCCCGCGGCCGCTCTACGAGGCCCTCAGAGGGAAGCCGGGTAAGGAGCCCATGATTTGGACACCGGAGATGGACCGCGCCTTCGGAGACACGAAGACCGCCCTCGCGAATGCGACGATGTTGGCACACCCCGCCAGGAGCCGCCATCGCCCTCACAACTGACGCGTCAGACTACGCCGTTGGAGCCATCCAAGAGCAATGGGTCGACGGCACGTGGCAACCACTGGCGTTTTTTAGCCGACAGCTGCGACGGCACGAATGCCAGTACAGTACATTTGACAGGGAGCTGTTGGCGTTGTTTTTGGCCATTCGCCATTTTTGTTTTCTGCTCGAGGGCCGTCACTTTACTGCATTTGTCAACCACAAACCGCTCACGTTCGCGATGGCCAAGACTGCCGAACCGTGGTCGGCTCGTCAGCAACGACAGCTTACATATATTTCTGAATTTACCACCGACATCCGGCACATGGCCAGGAAGGACAACGTGGTAGCGGATTGCCTGTCCTGCGCCACCGTCCAGGCCATTCAATTGGGAATTGATTATGCACGCATGGCGGCCAACCAAGCTGCCGACCCGGAGACTCAAGCCTTTCGTTCCGACTCCGCCAGCCTTCAGCCAAGGGATGTGCCATTCCATTCGGCTGGCACCGCTTTACTCTGCGACGTCTCCTTGGGGGACCCCCGTCCTATTGTTCCGTCTGCCTGGCGCCGGACGGTTTTCGACGTCATACACGGGCTTTCGCATCCTGGTGTGAGGGCGTCGCAGAAGTTGATGGCATCCAAATTCGTATGGAGCGGGATGCGCAAGGACGCCCGCGACTGGGCGAACACTTGTGTGGTTTGTCAATGAGCCAAAGTCCAACAACATGTCAGGGCCCCCTTGGCCACCTTCGGGGTGCCAGAACGCCGGTTCGACCACGTCGACCTTGTGGGGCCACTCCCGCCGTCGCAGGGTTTCACGCACCTTTTGACGATGGTCGATCGCACCACGAGATGGCCCGAGGCGGTTCCCCTGACGTCTACCACCTCTGCGGATGTCGCTTGAGCCTTTATCTCGTCATGGGTAGCACGCTTTGGAGTTCTGACGGATATTTCATCCAACCGCAGTCCGCAAATCTCATCTGAGCTTTGGAACGCGGTGGCCTCGGCCTTAGGCACCACACTCGATCGCACCACGGCCTACCACCCGCAGGCAAATGGGTTGTGTGAGCGTTTTCACCATTCGTTGAAGGCGTCGCTCAGAGCCAGCCTCCTGGACGCGGCATGGGTCGATAAACTACCTTGGGTTATGCTGGGGTTGCACACGGCGCCGAAGGAGGACCTGCAGTCTTCTGCCGCGGAGATGGTTTACGGCCAGCCACTCCGGGTTCCAGGCGAATTCCTGCCATCCCCTACACAGCCGTGGTCTGCGGCCAGCCCACTGGGAAGCGGCCCAGTGCTTCAGGCCGGTTCCGACGTCGCAGCACGGTTTTCCTTCCTCCCACATTCCAGTGGAGTTGATGAAGGCCAAATTCGTTTTTGTTCGTCACGACGCCCACCGCAGCCCGCTCAGGCCTCCGTATACGGGTCCCTTCCGGGTTTTACAGACGGGGGCTAAGAGTTTTTTGGTCGACCTCGGGGGCCGGCTGGACCACATCTCTGTCGATCACCTCAAGCCCACGCACCTGTACCTAGAACAGCCAGTTGAGCCTGCTCAACCGCCGCGCCGGGGCCGACCACCGGCTGTTGCCGCCCCTGACCGAGCCGCTACACCCGCCAGCTCACCGCCTGCTCAGTGTTTTCCTCTCCGGGAATTTAGGAGTCGTTCCAACAGGCTCGTCCAACCTCCTCAGCGATTGACTTTTCTTATTAAAGACAATTCTGGGGGGGCGTATGTGGCAAAGCCACCAAGACACTCTTGCAGTAATGTATATAATTGCCTTTAACAGGGGTTTGTTACCTTTAAATGTTTGCTCTGTATAAATAGCGCGGGTTCGGTAAAATGTCGAACCAGCGCGATGACGTCATCACGCAGGTCACGTGACGTACCCAACGGCGGGAAACGTGATGACGCCATGACGTCAGAGGGGAGAGGCGTGTCCTTTCAGTCCTCGTGGAACCAAGTATTGTACGGACCTGTTTAGAGTTTCTCCTGCGTTTTTGTTTGTAACTTTTACCAGTGCATTAAACCACGTTTGGTTAACTGCTAGTTTCAATCTCAGTACTTTCGTTAGGAGTTGAGAACTCCTACAATAGTTTCCATTTGCTTGATGAGGAATCTACTCTGCATGCACCACTTAGCTAAGCCCAGGGAATTTAGGAAATTTGGTAACAGCGCAGCTTACCTGCATAAAGCATTGACAAGCTTCCTGCTGCTTGTAAACTAATATCACCCTACCTATTAGGGCATTGGTTTGCAAGGTTATCTGAAGTAGTGGGGAAAGGAGACCAAGCCGAAGTAGCAAGTCTGCCCCTCCAGGTCCCATTAATAATTTTAACCAACAACAGCAATTTGCATTTATATAGTGGGGGGGGGGGGGGGGGGGGGAATTCAATGGGGGTTTTGCCAATCTCTTCCCCTAACCTTCAAGACACAGCAGAGAACTGGTTGTGCCGGGTGTCCATAATTTCCGGGAGCATCTTCTTTGCTTTACAAGGCCAACAATGGCTGGGGATGGAGCCATGAGTGGGGATTCCCTAAGCTGGGGATTCCTGCTTCTGAGCTTGGAAAGGGGCCCAGTGTAATCATGGTGCCTAGGACGGCGAGTGAGTGAAGACATGCAGGACTCCACAAGGGGGTATGTGGGCACGACTGGTGAGGCCCAGGCCAAGCAAGTAGCCTGGACTCTTTAGGACTTTAAAAAAAATTATAAAATAACAGTTCTCCAGATCAATTCCTTTACTATGTAGCTGATGGAAGCATGGCCAGAATCAGGGTGGTGGGCTGATGGGAAGAACTGGTCAATCCCTTCACAGGTAGGCAGGTGCTGGAGTTTCCAGCAGGCAGGCGCTAGATATGGACCTAAAGTGATGCTTGTGCCTGCCGGACCCATGCAAGTAAGGTGCCCTCCCAATGACCCTGCAAACTTCGGTGCCATGGCCTGAAGAATTTTGAGGCCAATGCTTTTAATATAGCAAGTATCCTAAGAAGCTTCATAGAGTCGAAATTGAGATGAAGCAGCAGTTTATAGGCTGAAAGAAATTACGAGAATGCATGGGCAAAAAGGTTTTCAGGAGGCATTTAATGCTACACTAAAAGGTAGTAAGGCAGGAAGTTCTGGAAAGCAGCATTGAGAAGGTTGAGGGTTCTGTCACCAATGGTGGAGCAAAAGGAAGGGGGAGACTAGAATCATAGGCCCAAAGGCCATGGGCCAGGCGCTTGGAGATGGTTGACAAGGTGGGGGTGGTGGCTGAGCTTATGGAAGGATTTGTAAATGAAGGTGAGTATTTTGGATTTGACGCCAGGGAGATAACGGAGGCCACTGGGAGTAATGGTTCAACAGGACAGGATGCAGGTAGTGGAGTTTTGCAAGGAGCTTGTGAAGGGTGGAGCTCAGGAGTTTGGCCAGGAAGATGTTAAGAAGATAAATTTAATGTCAGCAAAAGTTTGAATGAGGGGTTCAGTGGCGATGGGAACAAGGAAAGGCCACATAGCACAAATACTATGGAGATCAAAACAAAGCAATCTTGCTGACAAGACAGGATATGGAGTTTGAAACTCAGTTCTAGGTTGAGCAGGACATTAAAATTATGCAATGTCTAATTCAGACTGGACAAGCAGCCTTGGAGAGCAAGGATATCAGTGGCCACGGTACTGTGTTTTTGATTGCAGCCGAATACAATGGCTTTGGCCTTCCCAATGTTCAATTGGAGGAAGTTCTGGCTTATCTGTAATTAGATGTTAGACAGACAGGTAGATCATGGAGAGAAAGAGTTGGGTGTGATCAGCAATATGGAATATGGAAACTATAGATGTTGCCAATGGACAATATGTAAATAAGGAAGAGGAGGCCAAGGATAGAACTCTGGAGCACTCTAGAGGTAACTACAATGTGGCAGAAGGAGAAGCCATTGTTAGAGATGCACTGGCTGTGTTGGGTAAGGTAGGAGTGGAAACACAAAAGCAGTCCAGACAAGATGGCCTATGGAGAAGAGGTGGTAGAACAATGTGTAGAAGTTGAGGACTACAGGAAGGATAATGCACTAAGGCTGCAAGCACAAAAGATGTCATTGGTACCTTTGATTGGGGCAATCATGGTGCTGTAGGCAATATAGAAACTAACTGAAGGGATTTGAACAGAGAATTGTGGCAGAGGTTGTGAGGGAATAAGCCATATTTCAGAAAGATACACCATAATATGAACAGAATACTGATATTATTAATACATGATATACTGGGTTTAAAAATCTAAAGCCTCAGAGACACAGGCTGTAAACAGAGAACAGGCTTCTGAGATAAAGATCAGTTGTTAAACAAAGTTGTAAAAAAACAAACAAGCTTTGAAATCGGAATTAGTTAAATATACTAAAACAATTACCCCATTGAAATGGCAGTTTGGCGCTTCCAAAAGGTCTAGAGTTGAGGGAACACAATGAGAAGGCCCAGTTTAAAGTGTTAAGAACTAACACGTAAAACAGAAACACAAACATTAAAAGAGGCAAGTGCCTTTGAAAAGATGACATCAAGTAAAAGAAACACCTGCTGGTCAAATAGTTTTTATGTAAAACTTGGAAGACAGGAAACATGATTAAATATGCAACCAATTGAGATAGCTAGAAATGCATGAACCACCCTAGTCAAAGTGTCTTTAGTATATACATAGTAAATAAGATACCAACAAGAACACTTTGAAGATATGACTTCAATAGCTGCACCAAGCAATTACATTGTGTTTGTATTGAACTTGGAACACCACGGAGTCACAATGTCTGCTAAAAACCAATAAAGCCAATAATTAAGAATTGAATGAAAGAATTTTGTAAGAATGGCATCAAACAGAAACCATAGCTGTCATATTGTTTTCATGATGATTTTTGAAACACCTAAAGGTAGAGACAAAATTATTCATGCAATAGTTGAATTGACAGTAAGATAGAAAGCATTCAAACAGGGAGAATGAATAAGACAATTAGCTGGCATCAGCAGAGAACTTCAAAGAAGAAACCACTGCCAAAAGGGTATAAAAATAAGACCTTTTTAACAGAAAGGCAGAACTCGCTGAACAGGCCAAGCGTTTCTCAACTCTTCAGATGCATCTCTAAGTCTTTAACTAGGAGTCTCGGGAAATCAAAGTAATTGATTTTGGTGGATTATCTGGATTTAGAAATAAGTAAGAAATGTAGAAATGTAACAAAGTAAAGATTTGAAAATAAGGATCTCTGAGAAATAGGGTTGCAAAGGGGTGGAAAGTTTCCGGTAAATTTCCGGACATTTTCCACGGGAAGTTTAGCTTGGGAATTTTGCCCAAAAAAGCACACGCTAGCATAATATTGTTTTTTTTGTATTTCTTTCTTTTTTTTTCCCCCACAGGTCCTCTCTTAAAATTACTAACAGAGATGGAATCTTAATTATTAAGGAATTTCTTAATCAATATATGTTTATCTTCTTACTTGGCTTGTTTTAATAATTACAAGTTTTGTGTGTGACTGTGAACAAATGTGTCCTGATTGGTTGGATGAGCGATTAGCTCCCTCTATTTGTAATATTTGCATATCGAATTGTGATTGGCCTGCAGGCATCTGTAAGACTGCTATAGTTTTTTTTTTAAGATCCAGGTTAGGGGTCCTGAGGGAAGTCATTTTGTTTTCTGCTGATGTTGTGATGATGCAGTAAGTAAGTCAGACTTTATACCAAATAAACCAGTTACTTGTTGAACTCTGTTGTCCTTCAATTTAAAATATACAAAATAATACACTATTGGTGATGTAGCGTCGTGTGTGTACAGGTCATGCTTCCATCACATGGAGCATCAGCAAAAATGTACTCACCCTGTTGCTATCGTGCTGATCGACCGCAGTTCGACACAGAGATGAATGCCCTTTATTTCTCTGCATAGAACAATGCCACGTTTACCGTCGGATGTGTGGAAGCATTTTACCCCAGGCATTAAAGATGGAAAGACTGTGTACATGTGCAAACACTGTAGAAAGCCATATGTAAAGAATGCCACAAAGATGCAGCAGCATTTATCCAAATGCAACAACTTCACTCATATTACGTCTATTGGGTGCGCAGCTCATGGGCTTAACCTGCTCCTCAAGGACATCATGGGTTTGAGAACCATGGAAGCACTGTACAAGAGAGCCAAGCAAGTTGTTAAGTATGTCAGGGGAAAACAGGTAGTTGCAGCAACCTACAACTCAAAGCAAATGACAAAGAACAAGAACACCACACTGAAGCTGCCCAACAACACTAGATGGGGTGGTGTTGTCATAATGTACAACAGCCTTCTGGAGGGTAAGGAGTCGCTGCAAGAAATGGCAATATCCCAGTTTGGGGATATGGAAACCACCATCAAGAAAATACTGCTGGATGATGTGTTTTGGGAGAGAGTGGTTAGCAGCCTTAAACTACTCTCACCAGTAGCATCTGCAATTGCTCAGATTGAAGGAGATGACGCTGTCTTGTCAGATGTTCTCAGGCTTTTTACTGATTTAAAAGAACAAATCAGCATTGCCCTACCCACATCCCTGCTGCTCAAAGCAGAGGAGAAGGCAATTGTTCAATTCATACAGACGCGTCAAGAATTTTGTGTCAAGCCGATTCATGCTGCAGCATACATGCTGGACCCAAAGCATGTTGGGAGACCAATACTTTCTGGAGAACAGATCAACAGCGCTTACAGTGTGATTTCTACCCTCTCACACCATCTCAATCTGGGTGTGGGCAAAGTTCTGGGAAGTCTGGCAAAGTTCTCTACCAAGCAAGGTCTTTGGAATGGGGATGGGAATCATGCAAGCATATCAGTGCACATACCTGGTGGAAGGGACTTTGTGCATCTGAGGCCCTGTCACCTATTTCATCGGTGATACTCCAAATCCCACCTTCATCAGCGGCCTCTGAACGAAACTGGTCACTTTTTGGGAATACGCATACAAAGGTGCGCAACAGGCTGACTAACGAGTGGAGAAACTGGTGGCTATCTGGGCGAACCTACAACTTATTGAGCCAGATACAGAAGTGTCCACCACACAGCTAGACACTGACACAGAGGAGGAAATGGACACGTCAGAGCCAGAGAATCAGAAGGAGCAATGAGGAATAGAAGACTCATGAGTAGAAGACACAAAGGGACAAAATAAGGACAAATTACAGGCTAAATAAGCTGACGCTCTTTTTATTTTATTTTAGATGGGTCTTTTTTGTGGGGGTTCAATAAAGTTCAAAATTATAACCTAAATAAAGTTTTGAAAGCCTGTTTTTATTTGTATGGAACAGTATGTCTATTTTGACGACAAAGATAATATAAGGGTCAGAGACAAAAACCGTCAGTGTGCAAAAAAACTCAAAATTCCCATAAATTCCCAAAAATTCCCATGGAAAGTTTCCTCTTTTAAAAATTCCCAGAATTTTGCAACCCTACTGAGAAATAAGAAATGTAAGCTATCTGTATTTTGAATTGTTAATGTTGCGACTGATTCAACAGCTGTTAACAAAATGTCGGCTCTTAAATAAAACTATATATTTTTAGAATCGTCTCAAAGAGTAATTCTGTATAAACTCGCGAACCCAATTTCTGTACACTCTTTTGTAAGGAGTTGCAGAATTCTGGGGGGTATTCCGGACCCATATAATATCCGGAAGGTTACAGTCTAGTTCAACTTATTAAAAGTACTATCTGGAGGATGGTAACATCTTTAGTCGTTCCTTTCCTTTAGGGAGAGATAGCCTGAACCTTTAGACCCATTTAAGCGTCTTATGGAATTCGGCTATCTCTAACTTAAGTTGAAGGTGAACGTCTGGGGAATACGCCTAATCTGGGGTAGCCCGAAAGGGCTACGACTTGTAATTATCCCTTCAAGGTGAGCATGCGAAACTGCATTTGAGATATCTAGAAGCAGTAGTTGGAGTGTACAGTCTAGGGTGGGCTCCTTGAGGAGGGGGTGATGGCAGTTTTGAACAGAGAGTAATGGTGCCTGAACAAAGGGAGCCATTTACAATGTTAGCGAGTACTGGGTCAAAGAAAGATAGTTGAGTGGCCAGGAGTTGGATCTGGAGGGGAATGTGCGAGAAAGTGGGTCTCATAGAGGAGATGGACTTGGTGAGGTCAGAGGCAGCCTGAGTGAAAAGGAACAGACTGAAAAAAGGCGGCGGTGGGAGGGTGCTGGGAACATGGGTAGGGGAAAAAAGACAGCTGCTGAGGTAGCTCTGGGAATTGTTCCAACCTTTGAGATGAAAATGTCCGTAAGCTTCTTGGTGTTCTCCACCATTCGCTCCTCCTTTAAGATGCTGCCAAAACCCTGCCTCTTTGACCAAGAGTTTGGTCACCTGTCCTAATGTCTCCTTCTTTGGCTCGGTGTCAATTTTTCTCCTGTGAAGCGCCTTGGGACATTTCGCTACAGTAAAGGCACTATATAAATGCAAGTTTTGTGCAGGGAACAGGGAAAATTGTCAAAGAAAGCAACCATCATTAAAACTGTCTATGGGGCAGAAATTCGGGTCTCCACGGGTGAGTACGCACAGGGTACTCACCTGTAGGCCCGATGGAAGTGTCGGTTTCCTGCATGCACTGCGCATGCGTGGGAAACCGGCGCTTCCGTTCCTCTGAACGAAGAGGTTCAGAGGTCGAACGCGTGCGCGGGGGAGGCTGCGCGTGCACATCAAACTTAGTTTTTTTTTTATACAGGTTTCTCCGGGAACGTAAGCCTGCAGAATTTAGAAATGTAAAAAGCAGGCGTAAGGCCTGCTTTTTACAAGGTAAGTGGTGAATTAATTAAAATTAAAATAATAAACCTGTGGAAAAAATGTTTTAAAATACTTTAAAGCAAGGTAAGTTTATTTTTAGCCCCGTTAGAATATAAAATTATTTTTTCAAAAATTTAAATTATTGTTTAAAATAGTTATTTCATGTAATTTATAGTTTATTTTAAAAATGTGATGTTTTTAAAAAATTTATTTGAAGGTTTAGTGCTATTTTGGGGCCGTAGTATTTATAAGTCTTGACAGCACTTCCTGTCAGACTTATGAATGGAGCATTCCCTGCTCCGATTGGCTGCCCATGGCCCACGTGATCCCAGGGGACGCATCGAATTAACTGCGCCCCGGGATATGTAAGCACTGCGCGCCGGCAGCTGGACCTGAACCAGGCCCCGGATCGGAATTCCACGGGGTCCCACAGCTCAACAGCCGGCGTGCAAGATAAGTGCAGATCGGGGGCTTGCACCCATGGGAAGCCCCCGACCCGAATTTCTGGGCCATTGTCTTTACCTTGCAAGATAAGATGCAGTATTTCTGGAGATGGCCAAGCTAAATCTAGCAATGGACGACAAAGCCAATCGTGGTCCACTCAAGTCTGCATCCCTTAGACATGAGTGTGTGAAGGTGGGAACCTACTCGAGGAATGGCAAGTGTGGAAGATTGTGAACAACTTGGTCAGTATGAGGATGTCAAAGGCAGAATCAAGGGAGTTGCTGAGACATTGGTATCATGGTACGTGGAGAATTAAATAAGGGCAAGTTAGAGAGTCTGTTGTTGGTGTGAGAACTAGAGAAATGGAGAAGTTGATGCAGAAATGAGCCAAGATGGCCTCATCACTAATCGATACTTCGCAGATGGTAAGGCATTGGGGGATGGTCAAGGGGTGTCACATTTCAGAATTTTTAAAACCATTTTTTCACAGAAAGGATTTGGGAAGAGTTACTTCTAATGATGGTATTTTTTTTTTAAGAAGTAATGTGCATTGTCATGAGTTTAAAATAAACATAACATAAGAATTAGGAGCAGGCTACTCAGTTGTACACAACCGCTACAAAAAACAATAATAATAATAAAACCGGACGGACCACCCGGCATCGACCTCTGACACGAAAACGGCACACCCAGCCCAGTCAACTCTGCAAAGTCCTCCTCACCAACATCTGGGGGCTTGTGCTAAAATTGGAAGAGCTGTCCCACAGACTAGTCAAGCAACAGCCTGACATAGTCATACTCACAGAATCATACCTTTCAGCCAATGTCCCAGACTCCTCCATCACCATCCCTGGGTATGTCCTGTCCCACCGGCAGGACAGACCCACCAGAGCTGGCGGCACAGTGGTATAAAGTTGGCAGGAAGCGGCCCTTGGAGACCTCAACATTGACTCTGGACCCCATGAAGTCTCATGGCTTCCGGGCAAGCATGGGAAAAGAAACCTCTTGCAGATTACCACCTACTGGCCTCTCTGAACCGATGAATCAATACTCCTCCATGTTGAACACCACTTGGAAGAAGCACTGAGGGTAGCAAGGGCACAGAATGTACTCTGGGGGACTTCGAAGTCCATCACCAAGAGTGGCTCGGTAGCACCATTACTGACCAAACAGGCAGAGTCCTGAAGGACACAGCTGCCAGACTAGGACAGCAACAGGTGGTGAGAGAAACGAGGGAAAAACCTGTCGCAGATGCATCTGTCCATAACAGCATTGGTAGCAGTGACCATCGCACAGTCCTTGGGGGAGACGAAGTCCCGTCTTCATACTGAGGACACCCTCCATCGTGTTGTATGGCACTACCAATGTGCCAAATGGGATAGATTCAGAACAGATCTAACAGCTCAAAACTTGGCACCCATGAGGTGCTGCGGGCCATCAGCAGCAGCAGAATTGTATTCCACCACAATCTGTAACCTCATGGCCTGGCATATCCCTCACTCTACCATTACCATCAAGCCAGGGGAGTAACGTTGGTTCAATGAGGAGTGCAGAAGAGCATGCCAGGAGCAGCAGCAGGCATACCTAAAAATGAGGTGCCAACCTGGGGAAGCTGCAACACAGGACTACATGCATGTTAAACAGCGGAAGCAGCATGCTATAGACAGAGCTAAGTGATCCCACAATCAACAGATCATATCAAAGCTCTGCAGTCCTGCTACATCCAGTCGTGAATGGTGGTGGACAATTAAACAACTAACGGGAGGAGGTTCCATGAACGTACCCATCCCTCAATCATGATGGAGCCCACCGCACAAATGCAAAAGACAAGGCTGAAGCGTTTGCAACCATCTTCAGCAAGAAGTGCTGAGTGGATGATCCATATTGGCCTCCTCCTGAGGTCCCCACCATCACAGAGGCTAGTCTTCAGCCAATACGATTCAGTCCACGTGATGTCAAGAATGGCTGAATGCACTGGATACAGCAAAGGCTATGGGTCCCAACAACATCCCGGCTGTCGTGCTGAAGACTTGTGCTCCAGAGCTTGCCGCGCCTCTAGCCAAGCTGTTCCAGTACAGCTACGACACTAGCATCTATCCGACAATGTGAAAAACTGCTCAGATATGTCCTGTCCACAAAAAGCAGGACAAATCCAAACCGGCCAATTATCGCCCCATCAGTCTACTCTCAATCATCAGCAAAGTGATGGAAAGTGTCGTCAACAGTGTTCTCAAGGGGCACTTACTCTCCAATAACCTGCTCACCGATGCTCAGTTTGGGTTCTGCCAGGACCACTCGACTCCAGCCCTCATACAGCCTTGGTCCAAACATGGACAAAAGAGTTGGATTCCAGAGGTGAGGTGAGAGTGACTGCCCTTGACATCAAGGCAGCATTTGACCGAGTGTGGCATCAAGGAGCCCTAATAAAATTGAAGTCAATGGGAATCGGGGAAAAATCTCCACTAGCTGGAGTTATACCAAACATAAAGGAAGATAGTTGTGGTTGTTGGTCAATCATCTCAGCCCCAGGACATCGTTGCAGGAGTTCTTCAGGCAGTGTCCTAAGCCCAACCATCTTCAGCTGCTTCATCAATGACCTTCCCTCCATCATAAGGTCAGAAGTGGGGATGTTTGCTGATGATTGCACAGTGTTCAGTTCCATTCGCAACTCTTCAGATAATTAAGCAGTTCATGCCCAAATGCAGCAAGACCTGGACGACATTCAGACTTGGGCTGATAAGTAGCAAGAAACATTCTCGTCACACAAGTGCCAGGCAATGACTATCTCCAACAAGCGAGAGTCTAACCACCGCCCCATGACATTCAAGGGCATGACCATTGCCGAATCGCCCATCATCAACATCCTGGGGTGTCACCACTGACCAGAAACTTAACTGGACCAGGCACATAAATACTGTGGCTACAAGAGCAGGTCAGAAGCTGGGTATTCCGTGGCGAGTGTCTCACCTCCTGATTCCCCAAAGCCTTTCCACCATCTACAAGGCACAAGTCAAAAGTGTGATAAAATACGCTCCACTTGCCTGGTGAGTGCAGCTCCAACAACACAAGAAGCTCGACACCATCCAAGACAAAGCAGCCCTGGATTGGCACCCCATCCACTACCTTTAAAATTCACTCCCTGAACCACCGGTGCACTGTGGCTGCAGTGTGTACCATTTACAAGATGCACTGCAGCAACTAGCCAAGGCTCCTTTGGCAGCATCTCTCAAACCCGTGACTTCTTCCACCTAGAAGGACAAGGGCAGCAGGCAGATGGGAACACCGTCACCTGCAAGTTCCCCTCTAGTTACACAGCCTCCTGACTTGGAAATATATCGCCGCTGGGTCAAAATCCTGGAACTTCCTACCTAACAGCACTGTGGGAGTACCTTCACCACACGGACTGCAGCTGTTCAAGGCGGCGGCTCACCGCCACCTTCTCAAGGGCAATTAGGGATTGGCAATAAATGCTGGCCTTGCCAGCGATGTCCACATCCCATAAATGAATAAGAGTAGGCCATACGGCCCCTTGAGCCTGCTCTGCCATTCAATAAGATCATGGCTGATCTTCGACCTCAACTCCACTTTCCTGCCCAATCTCCATATCCCTTGATTCCCCTAGAGTCCAAAAATCTATCTCTATCTCAGTCTTGAATATACTCAACAACTCAGCATCCACAGCCCTTTGGGGTAGAGAATTCCAACCCTCAGTGAAGAAATTCTTCCTCATCTCAGTCTTAAATAGCTGACCCCTTATCCTGAGACTATTCCTGCTAGTTCTGGATTGCACAGCCAGAGGAAACAACCTCTTCGCATCTACCCTGTCAATCTTGCTCAGAATCTTATATTTTTCAATGAGATCACCTCTCATTGTTCTAAACTCCAGGGAGTATAGGCCCAATCTGCTCAATCTCTCCTCATAGGACAGCCCTCTCATCCCAGGAATCAATCTAGTGAACCTTTGTTGCACCACCTCCAAGGCAAGTATATCCTTCCTCAGATAAGGAGACCAGAACTGTGCACAGTACTCCAGGTGTGGTCTCACCAAAGCCCTGTACTAGTGTAGCAAGACTTCATTACTCTTGTACTCCAACCTCCTTGCAATAAAGGCCAACATGCCATTTGCCTTCCTAATTGCTTGCTGTACCTGCATGTTAACTCTGTGTTTCCCCAACCCCATGAGCCCTTATCTTGTAACAACCTTTTATGAGGCACCTTATCGAAAGACTTTTGGAAATCCAAATATACTACATCCACTGGTTCTCCTTTATCGACCCTGCTAGTCACATCCTCAAGAAACTCTAATAATAAATTAGTCAAACATGATTTCCCTTTCATAAAACTCTGCCTAATCAATTATGATTTTCTGAATGCCCCATTACCACTTCCTCAATAATGGATTCCAGCATTTTCCCAACAACTGATGTCAGGCTAACTGACCTGTAGTTCCCTGTTTTCTCTCTGCCTTTTTCGGGGTTACATTTGCTACCTTCCAATCTGCTGGGACCGTTCGGGAATCTAGGGAATTTTGGAAGAACACAACCAATGCATCCACTATCTCGGCAGCCACCTCTTTTAGAACCCTAGGGATGTAGGTCATCAGGCCCAAGGGATTTATAGGCTTTTAGTCCCATTAGTTTCTTAAGTACTTTTTCCCTACTAATCTTAATTACTTTAAGTTCCTCACTCTCATTAGCCTCTTGGTTGTGTGTCTTCTACTGTGAAGATAGATACAAAATATTTGTTTAAAGTCTTTGTCACTTCCTTATTCCCCATTATATTTTCTCCTGTCTCAGCCTCTAAGGGACCAACGCTTACTTTTGCTACTCTTCCTTTTTACATACTTCTAGCTCTTACAATCAGTTTCTATATTTCATGCTCATTTAATCTCATTCTATTTTCTCCCTTATCATCAATTTTTTGGTCATCCTTTGCTGATTTCTAAAGCTCTCCCAATCCTGAGGCTTATTACTATTCTTCACAACATTATAAGCCTCTTTTAATCTAATACTATCCTTAACTTCTTTAGTTAGCCATGGATGGATTACTTTCCCCGTGGAGTTTTTTTTTCACAATGAAATGTATATTCGTTGAGAATTTTGGAATATTTCTTTAAATGTTTGCCACTGCTCATCTATGGTCATACCTTTTAATCTAATTTCCCAATTTACCTTAGCCAACTTGTCCCTCATACCTATATAATTGGCTTTATTTAAGTTTGAGATTCTAGTTTCAGATTTATGTATGTCACTCTCAAACCCAATGTGAAGTTCTATCATATTATGATCACTCTTCCCCAGAGGATCCTTTACTATGAGATTACTAATTAACCCAGTCTCATTACACAATACAAGATCTAAAATAGCCTGTTCCTTGGTTGGTTCCATGAAGTACTGTTCTAGGAAACTGTCTTAAATGCATTCCATGAACTCATCCTCCAGACTACTTTTGTCAATTTGATTTGCCCAGTCTATATGAAGATTAAAGTCCGCCACAATTATTGCATTACCTTTGTTACAAGCTCCTATTATTTGTTGATTAATACTCTGTCCAATGGTATAGCTACTGTTAAGGGGGCTATAAATGACTCCCACCAGTGTTTCCTGCCCTTCGCTATTTCTTATCTCCACTCATACTGATTCTACTTCCTGATCTTCTGAACCAAGATCCTTTCTCACTACTGCCCTTATGTCATCATATTTCATCGTTCTATCAACAACGAATACAAGTCACTGGGAGTTTCCATGTGTAAAGTGACACCTGTGCACTCTGCCCTTGTGGCCAAGTTATAAAGACAGATGAAAATACAGGTGGCACTGTAATATTATAAAGGTTCATGTAAGTACAGGTGGCACTATAATGATACTATAAAGGGCTCTGTAAGTATAAATTCCACTGTGATATTATAAAGATTCCTGCAAGTGTATGTTCCACTGTGATGATATTAAAAAGAATCCTGTAAGAATGGATAGCTAGCTGGCTTCAAGACAGCAAGCTGAAAGTAGGGGTAAAGGGTAACTATTGAGAGCAGCAGAAGGTGGAAAGTGGGATCCCACAAGGATCAGTGCTGGGACCACTGTTGTTCACAATTTATATTAACGATTTAGGATTTGGAATCAAAAACACAATTTCTAAATCTGCGGATGATACCAATTTTTTTTCCGGGGGGGGGAATAGTCAATACTGAGGAGGACTGCAACAAATTACAAGACGACATTAATAAACTTGCAGAATGGGCGTATAATTAGCAAATGAATTTCAACACAGATAATTGCGAAGTATTACATTTTACCAAGAAAAATAAGGAGGTCACATATTACTTGGAAAATAAGAATCTAGATGGGGTAGGAGAGCAAAGGGATCCAATTGTGGGGAGAGCAAAACTAGAGGCCATCAATATAAGACAGTCACCAAGAAATCAAATATATTAATTCAGAAGAAACTTCTTTACCCAGAGAGTGGCGAGAATGTAGAACTCGTTGCCACAGGGAGTGGTTGAGGCGAATAGTATAGATACATTTAAGGGGAAGTTAGATAAGCATATGAGGGAGAAGGAAATAGAGGATTATGCTGATAGCTAGATAAGGAAGAATGGGAGGAGGCTCGAGTGGAGCATAAACGCAGCATGGACTGGTTGGGCCGAATGGCCTGTTTCTGTGCTGTATATCCTAGTAATCCTATGTATAGATTCTACTTTAATGATCGTAAAGTTTCCTGTGAGTATAGGTTGCACTGTGCTGATATTATTAAGGTTCCTGTACATAGATGTTCCACTGTAATGATATTATAAAGGTTCCTGCAAGTACAGATACCATTGTAATAATATTGAACTCCAAAAAGTGTACTGTATTGTTATAATAATTACAGGAAACTTTGAGTTATCCAGAGGCGAACCATCCGGCAAGCTTGAGCCACCGGCAAAAATCAGGAGCCGTTTTTATTCTTTTTGTTTCTTTTCTTTGCTTTTTTTTTCCCCAGTCAAGCACTGCAAGGTCTGTAGCTATAGCAACAGCTTCAGCTACAGACGCTTGCAGCTGCACCCAACTGTTTAGAAGCTGTTGCTAAGCAACAGTGTTTGTTGTCAGATACGGAGATGAAAATCTCCATATCTTTCAACATTAACTCTGGAGTGTCTGGCAGTATTGAGGGAACGGCAGCAGCTCGGTCCCGTCGGTGCCGGATAGCACAAAGTTTCCTGTAGTTGATAAAGCTGGAGGTTTGGCATTACAACAATGGAAGCAGCATTTTAATGCTATGTTTATGATAATTATCCTAACAATTGGGTAGATGTAGTTAAATAAAATTTATTACACCAACATGAGGCCTGATCATAAGAGCAGTTAACTAAACATTATTGAAGGTCAAAGATCAAACTTCCTCATGCAATTTTAGGTTCAAGAGGAGCAATGTACAAACTAGATAATGTTACAATTTTCTCACTAAACAAACATCAGAGAGGATAATTTCATCTTTGTGTATAATAAATATTAGCAGCAAACACAAATCATTTGAGGGATCATTAACCAATTAAACTGTATTTTATCTTCTAATAATAGAGAAATCTGACTTACAACCCTGAATTTAGCTAATTTGTCTCGAAGTTCTTCTATTTCTCTACACTGCTTCTTGGTTTCATCCTGAAAAAGTAACAAATCCTTGTGAATCCTTCTGTGCACAATGAATATATCAATAGATTTTCTTCTATGAAATAACTAACAATTAGAGATCAGTTATATAAATAAAGTCAAAGTGTAACATGCTGGTTTAAAAATAATCTTAATGAACTAATCCAACTTCTATTCTTATGAGCGTTCAATCATCTGAACTGTGTCTGCCCCAAACTCCATTTATCTCCTTGATTGCTGATCTCTTTACCCAAACCCACTAGTCACCCACCCTATAGCTGGATAATTAACAGTGCATTTTTTGTACTGAAGATGTTTGGTAGGAATACTAATAGCTCATCATGATAGGTGCAAAGGGGGAGGGATCTACAAGATCTACAAGAAATGAGACCAGCCTAAATATAAACAAAACAAGAGAACATAGGAAAGAATAAAGTAAGGGAGGACATTGATGACCAGGGAATAAATAGAGTTTAAAAAGATGGTTAAAAATAAAGTGAGAGGAACTTCTATTAAAAAGGAGTTAAATTATCTGTACAGCAATGCAGAGTATCCATAATAAAACAGGGGAGCTGCAGGCAATCTTGCGTTGCGAGGAACCAGACATAGTAGCGATTACAGAGACATGACTGCAGAAAAATCAGGACTGGAAATTAAACCTTGCAGGGTATAACATATTTAGTAAAGATAGGGGGGGGGGAAATGGGAGGTGGAGTAGCTGTACTTATTAGAGATAACATAATGGCAGAAGAAAAAAGTGACAGCGCTATCAGCAAGACAGAAATAGAATCCATGTGGATAGAGATAAAAGATAATAAAGGATCAAACACACTAATAGGGCTTGTCTATAGACCATCGAATGGTGGAAGGGAGGTGGAGGAAGAAATATGCAAACAAATTAGGGAAATGAGTAAAAACACATGGGGGATTTCAACTACCCCGATATTAACTGAACCGAAGAGGTAGGTAAAGAGGGTAAGGGAATGGAGTTCCTACAATATGTACAGGACTCCTTTCTAACAAAATATGTAAGGAGCCCATCAAGTGAGGATTTGCTATTGGATCTAGTAATGGGGAATGAACCAGAGCAGATAAGAGAAGTAAAAGTAGGGGAACATAATGGTGACCATAATATAATACGCTTTAAAATAATAATTGAGAAGGACAGAAGTATGACGAAGACCAGGGTAATAGATTGGAGAAAAGCTGATTTTGAGGGGCTGAGGATAGAACTTGGGAAAATAAAATGAACAATATTGGCAAACAATGATGTAGAACAGCAATAGGGAACATTTAAAATGGTGTTCAACAGAGTCCAGGAAAAATATATTCCGCTAAAAAACAAGAACAAGATAAACACCAATGAGACACCATGGATGAATAAAGTCATAAGGGAAAAATTGAGAGTAAGGAAAGAGGAATACTTTAAGTACATGGACAGCAGGGGAGAGCATGATAAGGGAGAATATGAAGAGATTAGGAGAGAAGTAAAAAAAAAAATTAGGAAGGCAAAAAATAACTGAAATTAAGTTATCACGGAACATAAAACAAAATAGTAAAATATTTTACAGGCACATAACTGAAAAAAAGGTCAGGATGGGAATAGGGCCACGAAGAAATGGACAAGATAATACCACAGGCAGCGATAGAGAGATGGCAGAAATATTAAATAATTACTTTGCTTCAGTATTTACCATCGAGATAGTACAGGTGGACATAATGAGATTAGTGAGATAATTGCATTTAAAATAAAGAGAGATATATTAAATAAACTAATCAAACTCAGAGGATTAAACCCCTGGTCCGGATGGAATACATCCGCGCATTTTAAAAGACTCTAGGGAAGAGGTAGCAGAAGCATTACTACACATATTTAATAATTCATTAAAAAAAGGTATAGTGCCAGAGGACTGGCGGATAGCTAACGTAATACCTATATTTAAGAAGGGAGACAGAACAGTCAGCTTATCAGTGGTAGGAAAATAATGGAATCCCGACTAAAGGAGAAAATAAAAGAACATCTAGAAATCAAAAATAATAATGAATAGTCAGCATGGATTTCAAAAGGGAAAGTATTGCTTGATCAACCTCATTGAATTTTTTGAACAGCTAACAGAGTAGACAAGGGTAATGCAGATGCAATTTATCTAGATTTTCAAAAGGCCTTCGATAACGTACCACATAAAAGACTGATGAATAAGGTCAGAGCATGCAGTCAAGTGACAAGTAGCAGAATAGATAGCTAGCTGGCTTCAAGACAGAAAGCAGAGAGTACGGGTAAAGGGTAGCTATTCAGAGTGGCAGAAGGTGGGAAGTGGTGTTCTACAAGGATCAGTGCTGGGATGACAGTTGTTCACAATTTATATTAACCATTTAGACTTTGGAATCAATAACGCAATTTCTAAATTTGTGGATGACACCAAATTTTTGGGGGGGGTGGGGGATAGTCAATACTGAAGAGGACTGCAACAAATTACAGGAAGACTTTAATAAACTTGCAGAATGGGCATATAATTAGCAAATGAATTTCAACACACATAAATGTGAAGTATTACATTTTGGTAGGAAGAATAGGGAGATCACTTATTGGCCCAGAAATTCAGGTCTCCACAGGTAAACCCAATGGAAGTGCCGGTTTTGTGCATGCACTGCGCATGCGCGGGAAACCGGCACTTCCGTTCTTGAAAGAAGGGGTCCAGAGGTGGAACGCGTGCACAGGAGAGGCAGCGCATGCGCATGGAACTTACATTTTTTTTTGCAGGTTTTCCCAGGAGGGTAAGTCTCCAGGAGTTACACTTTTAAAAAGCAGGCTTTTTACAAGGTAAGTGGTGAATTAATTAAAATTAAAACATTTTTTCCACAGGTTTATTATTTTTAAACACTTTAAAGAAAGGTAAGTTTATTTTTAGCCCTGTTAGAAAATGTAATTAATTTTTTCAAATATTTAAATTATTGTTTAAATTGGTTATTTCATGTAATTTATACTTTATTTAAAAAATGTGATGTTTAAAAAAAATGTATTTGAAGATTTAGTGATGTTTTGGAGCTTATAGTATTTATAGGTTTGACAGGTCTTCCTGTCAAACTTATGAATGAAGCATTCCCTGCTACCATTGGCTCTCCATGGCCCACGTGATCCCAGGGGACGCTTTGAACTAACTGCGCCCCTGGGATATGCAAGCACTGCGCGCCGGCAGTTGGAGGAGGCCCAGGATCGGAATCCCACGTAGGCCCACAGTTCAATGGCTGGCGCGGTAGGTAAGTGCAGGTCGGGGGCTTGCACCCGTGGGAAGCCCCTGACCCGAATTTCTGGGCCATTATTTAGAGTGTACGAGTCTGGATGGGGTAGAGGAGCAAAGGGATCCGAGTACAAATACACAAATCACTAAAAGTAGCAACACAGGTTAACAAGACCATAAAAAAGCAAACCAAGCACTAGAGCATATTTCTAGAGGGATAGAATTGAAAAGTAGTGAAGTTATGCTAAACTTGTATTGAACCTTGGTTAGACTACACTTGGAGTACTGCGTATAATTCTGGTCGCCATATTATAAAAAGGATAGAGGTACTGGAGAGGGTTAGAGAAGATTTACAGGGATGACACCAGAAATGAGAGGGTATACCCATCAGGAAAGGATGAACAGGCTGTGTCGCTTATCTCTTGAAAAAAGGCTGAGCAGTGACCTAATAGAGGTCTTTAAAATTATGAAAGGTTTTGATAGAGTGGATATAGAGAGAGTGTTTCCACTTGTGGGGCCATCAATATAAGACAGTCGCCAAGAAATCAAATAGGGAATTCAGAAGAAACTTCTTTACCCAGAGTGGTGAGAATGTGGAACTCGCTACCACAGGGAGTGGTTGAAGCGAATAGTTTAGATGCATTTAAGGGGAAGTTAGATAAGCATATGAGGGATAAGGGAATAGAGGGTTATGCTGATAGAGTTAGATGAGGAAAGACAGGAGGTGGCTCGAGTGGAGCATAAATGCCAGCATGGGCTGGTTGGGCCAAATGGCCTGTTTCTGTGCTGTATATCCAATGTAATCCTATGTAGATGCACCCAAAATTTTACCTTGTTTCTGTCAGATTCTGATTGACCTGCTGTGCATTTTCTGCTTTTAAGACTCACAACTTTCAGTTTTCTTTTCCAAGATAATTGCAGATTAAGATGGCCATTCATCTTGGTTCATCCATCCAGAAAGACCCTGGCCTTCTTTACCCAGAGTACTGCAGCATCCAATTGTTCTTTAAAATTATTCCAGAGTGTTCACCGCCCTATCTGGAAGCCTGTTCCAAGTGTTGATCACTCTTTGTGAAGAAATTATCAGTCCTGAACTTACCTTTTGCTGGCTTGAACCTGTGACCCTTTATACTACTCTTGCAATTTAATTTAACATTTTCCAGATTTACCTTTTCCTATCGTATATACCTCTAAGATCAACTCTCGGACACCTTTCCAGACTGAAAAGACAATTCTCTCTGGGTCATTCCTCATAATTCAGACCTTATCTGACAAGGAATCAGCCTTGTGGCTCTTCTCTGTACTGCCTCTAGCACTTGAATATCTCCCTTGTTTCTCGGTGACCTGAAATGGACACAGTACTCAAGGTGTGGTCTGACCAGAGCACTGTCCAGTTCCAGCACAACTTTCTCTGACTTGTATTCTACTACCTGGGCTATATAGTTTGCCATTCCAATTGATTACTGCAGTGATTGGATAGATTGAGTGTTCAAATCTACTGAATCTCTTTCCACTTCACTATAAGCTATTTAAGCACTACTTAGTCTCCATCCATTTTTCCTATGTGCAGTATCTTATAATTGTCCATATTAAATTTAATTAGCTGTCGTTCTGCCCACTTGCATATTTGTCCAACTACTAAAGGAGTTGTGAGGTTGTCCCCATAGAAACAATTGCCCATTCTAATTTAGTTACCAATTTAATCAATTTCTGAATCTAAATCCTTAATGTAAATGTAGAAATGGATCTCTGGGATACCTCCTCAGCATGTCCCCATACCCTGATATAACTGAGCTCTCAACTGTATTGAAGTTTCAACCAGATTAGAACAGTATAGCTATAGGTTTTTCACATCTTCATACTTGTGGTCATCAAAATAAATGGATTTTAAAATTCTATCACCTTTCTATAATATTAAAAATCTTACTTCTGTGCACAATTCCTGCCTGGAGTGCTTTACTTTCCGTTGTTACATTTTTGTCATGCTTTTGTGTCAACTTCTTCCCATTATAATTTCCTGTGTCATTTAACGTGTACTTTGCCCATTAAACTTGCAATGTTGATGGCACAATTGCAAGTGACTCTGCAGCAGCTGTCAGAGTTGCTTGTGCCAGTTCAGCCATCATCTTGATTTTCTTCCCTGTGGTTTTTCCTTTTTGGCAAGTGAATTTTTAGCTTACTTTAAAACTTTATTAAAATGGACCTCCATCTATTATCCACTAAATACAGTATGTGGGCTTGCATTTCATTGAAAACTCATAAGTACTTGCAGTAAATGTCACTCTTGTGGGTTGCAGTATGATAATGTGACACACACAATAGCTGCTATTTTATAGTGAGAGTATATTACCGTGAGTGCACAATTTGGTTGCCGGCTTCCCACAAATTGCTCAATATGTTTTCCGGGGAAAAAAATTAATCCACCTTTTTTTTCTCTTAATGAAATTTCTAATGCCCAAAATAAGGGTTGAAACAAGCTAAAAATAAAAATTCATATTTTAGAATAATTAATAAAATGTATCTGTTGAAGGCAGCCTTTGTTTTGTAATGTACCAAAAATTGCCTTGAAACCAGGAATTATGCCTGATTCAAATTATCAGTCCATGACTACACCGGTTATTAATATATAACAAAATAATTCACCATCTTATGTAAAAACAAAAATACAATTGAGTGCTTAGGTATTCAAAAATTCTATGAAACTTTGGTGTATTAATGAATATGCCAAAATGTTCAGAGCATAATTTTTTTTTTTTTGAGTTCCTAGGCAATAATCCAATATATTTTAGTACCTTTGCTTCTTGAATTTCCTTATCAGCAATTTCGAGTGCAATTTCTTTGTCCCTCTCCAACTGCTGCGCCAACTGGTCGATCTCATTCAATTCGTTACATAAGTGCTCATTTTTGGTGCTCAGGTTTACAACCTCATTTGTTGCGTCACTTTTTTTCTCCAGAAGCTCCTTCATCTGCTTCTCCAGATCACAGTTTGTTCGCTGAAGATAGTCAACCTGTAATTATTGTTTGAGGGGGAAAATAATCCTGAGTATGGCAGCTATATCATACGATATCAAACGTTGAATGCAAGTATGAATTAACAAAAGGTCAATGAACAAAATCACTATACTGCAAACTCCAGTAACTCCAAAGTTGTAAAGCTGCTATTGCCCTATTGATTGATTTACAATGATCTTCTACTGTATGAGCTACTGCTTGCTTTACACATTTTGTCTCGTGATAAAACCATCAACACATTTGGACACCAATTAACTCTATCCCAACTACTTAAAAAATCTCGTACAAATTTGGTCCTTAAATCTAAAACAAATAATCCCCTCATATCTTCCACTCGATGGCCTTTTATCTATTGCAAGAGGAAAAACCTACATCTTAAGTTTTACATTTGATTATGCTTCTATGTGAGACACACTCTGAATAAGTAATTATAATTTACTAAATATTTAAATTGTGTGTAATTTTTTAAGTCATAATTGAAGACATTTAAGCACTGATTTTAACTCAGCAACAACAACTTGTATTTATATAGCACTTTTAACATAGTAAAACGTCCTAAGGCGAGTAGTGGAGGCGTAGGGATGGCCTTAGCGAGGTGTTCGTCGTCATCGATGACATGTTGAAGGCTGCGAAGAACATGGCGTAGTTTCTCCGCTCCGGGGAAGTACTGGATGACGAAGGGTACTCCGTTGGTTGTGTCCAGTGTTTGTCTTCTGAGGAGGTCTATGCGATTTTTTGCTGTGGCCCGTCGGAACTGTCGATCGACGAGTCGAGCGTCATATCCCGTTCTTATGAGGGCGTCTTTCAGCGTCTGTAGGTGTCTCATAAGAACGGGATAGGACGCTCGACTCGTCGATCGACAGTTCCGACGGGCCACAGCAAAAAATCGCATAGACCTCCTCAGAAGACAAACACGGGACACAACCAACAGAGTACCCTTCTTCGTCCAGTACTTCCCCGGAGCGGAGAAACTGCGCCATGTTCTTCGCAGCCTTCAACATGTCATCGATGACGACGAACACCTCGCTAAGGCCATCCCCACGCCTCCACTACTCGCCTTCAAACAGCCGCCTAACCTCAAACAGACCATCGTTCGCAGCAAATTACCCAGCTTTCAGGAGAACAGCGACCACAACACCACACAACCCTGCCACGGCAACCTCTGCAAGACATGCCAGATCATCAACACAGATACCATCATCACACGTGAGGACACCACCCACCAGGTACATGGTACATACTCATGTGACTCGGCCAACGTTGTCTACCTCATACGTTGCAGGAAAGGATGCCCCGGAGCATGGTACATCGGCGAGACCATGCAGACACTGCGACAACGGATGAACGGACACCGCACAACAATTGCCAGGCAGGAGTGTTCCCTCCCAGTCGGGGAACACTTCAGCAGTCAAGGACATTCAGCCTCCAATCTTCGGGTAAGCATTCTCCAAGGCGGCCTTCGAGGCACACGACAACGCAAAATCGTAGAGCAGAAACTGATAGCCAAGTTCCGCACTCGTGAGAACGGCCTCAACCGGGATCTTGGGTACATGTCACGCTACATGTAACCCCACCTGACGTAGGGTCATCCAGACTCGAGTCGTCGTTGGCTTGTTTTCTCTATACAGCTGCGGTCAGACCTGCTGTGATTTCCAGCAAAGAAAATGTTTTTTGTCTGTTTTTTGTTTTTCATACAGACCCCAGCATCTGCAACATTTTACCCCTTGTGACCCCACCTCATTGTTCTTTGATGTAATGTTTTCCTGACTGACCTGTTTGGACACCATTCACACCTTTGATTGCTGTGATTATCTCTCTGCCGAGGTGTGATAAATGGCAGTTAGAAAGATTACCTGTAATCATCTGGCATTATTCTCTGACTATATAATCTGTGTCTATAGGCATCTCGCCACTTCACCTGATGAAGGAGCAGTGCTCCGAAAGCTTGTGATTTCAAATAAAACTGTTGGACTATAACCTGGTGTTGTGTGACTTCTTACATTTGTCTACCCCAGTCCAACACCGGCATCTCCACACCAATTTAGAGACCGTGGAGGGGTCGAGAGAAGAGGTAGTGAGGTGGAGCTGGGTGTCATAGAAACATAAACAGAGAAGTTAGGAGTACGAGTAGGCCATTCAGCCCCTCGAGTCTGCTCCGCCATTTATTGAGATCATGGTGATCATCCAAATTCAGTACCCTGTCCCTGCTTTCTCCCTTTGATCCCTTTAGCCTCAAGAAATATATCTAATTCCTTCTATATTTAATGAATTGGCCTCAACTGCGTTCTGTGGTAGAGAATTCCACAGGTTCACCACTCTCTGGGTGAAGAAATTCCTCATTTCTGTCCTAAATGGCTTACCCCTTATCCTTAGATTGTGACCCCTGGTTCTGGACTCCCCCGCCATCGGGAACATCCTTCCTGTATCTAGTCCTGTTAGAATTTTATAAGTTTCAATGAGATCCCCTCTCATTCGTCAGCGTACATGTGGAAACTGATGCTGTGTTTTCAGATGATGTCACCAAGGGGCAACATGTAGATAAGAAATAGGATAGAAATAAATGAGAATCAGGCAGGGAGTCCTGAATACATCACGACGTGCATGGATTCTTTAGCGCAGTCAAGACCATCTATGGCCCAAGCACCCAAGGCCCTACCCCACTGCGGGCCAAGGACAGAGGGGCAGTCAGTGCCCGCTGGAAGGAGCACTTCGAAGATCTCCTTAACCGCGACTCTGTCTTCGACACAAGTGTCCTCAACTCCATCCCACAGCATGCTACCCGCCCCCATCTCAGCTCAACCCCAGCCCGGCATGAGGTTGAAAAGGCTATCCAACAACTGAACAACAACAAGGCCTCAGGAGCAGATGGAATCCCGTCGAGGCACTAAAGCATGGCGGAGAAGCACGAATTCATGAACTAATTTCTCTTATCTGGAAGAAGGGGAGCATGCCAGGGGATCTCAGAGGCCGTAATTGTAACCATCTTCAAGAAAGGTGACAAGTCCGATTGCGGTAATTACAGAGGAGTTTCCCTGCTGTCTGCCACAGGGAAAGTCATTGCAAGAATTCTCCTCAATCGCCTTCTCCCAGTGGCCAAAGAGCTCCTCCCAGAGTCACAATGCAGATTCTGCCCACTAAGGGGCACAATGAACATGATCTTCACCGCATGTCAATTACAAGAGAAATGCAGGGAATAGCACCAACCGCTGTACGTGGCCTTCTTTGATCTCACAAAGGCCTTCGACACTGTCAACCGTGAGGGATTATGGAGTGTCCTCCTCAAATTCGGCTGCCCTCAAGTTTGTCACCATCTTCCGCCTGCTTCACGACGACATGCAAGCTGTGACCCTGACCAACGGTTCCACCACAGACCCAATTCACGTACGAACCGGGGTCAAGCAAGGCTGTGTTATCGCACCAACGCTCTTCTCGATCTTCCTTGCTGTAATGCTCCATCTCACCCTCAGTAAGCTCCCTGCTGGAGTGGAGCTAATTTACAGAACAAACGGGAAACTGTTCAACCTCCGTCACCTCCAGTCCAGATCCAAGGTCATCCCATCCTCTGTCGTCAAATTACAGTATGCAGACGCGCTCACTCGGAGGTCGAACTCCAAACCATCGTCAACACCTTCACCGAAGCATACGAGAGCATGGGTCTTACACTAAACATCCGTAAGACAAAGGTGCTCTACCAATCTGCCCCTGCCACACAGTACTGCTCCTCGATTATCAAAATCCACGACAAGGCCTTGGACAACATGGACCACTTTCCATACCTTGGGATCCTACTGTCAACAAGGGCAGATGTCAACGGCGAAGTCCAACACCGCCTGCAGTGTGCCAGTGCAGTCTTCGGTTGCCTGAGGAAGAGAGTGTTTGAAGACCAGGACCTCAAACCCGGCACTAAGCTCATGGTCTACAAAGCAACAGTGATACCCGCCCTGCTGTATGCCTCAGAGACACCCGCCCTGCTGTATGCCTCAGAGACATGGACTATGTACAGCAGGCACCTCAAAGCACTGGAGAGGTACCACCAACGCTGCCTCCGCAAGATCCTGCAAATCCATTGGCAGGATAGGCGCACCAACGTCAGTGTTCTTGCTCAGGCCAACATCCCCAGCATCGAAGCTTTGACCACGCTCCGATGGACAGGTCACATTGTCCGCATGCCCAATCCGAAACTCCCAAAACAAGCGCTCTACTCAGAGCTCCGGCTTGGCAAGAGAGCCCCAGGTGGGCAGAGGAAATGCTTCAAGGACACCCTCAAAGCCTCCTTGAAAAAGTGTAACATCCCCACCGACACCTGGGAATCCCTGGTCCAAGACCGTACAAAGTGGAGGAGAAGTATCCGGGAAGGCGCCGAACACCTCGAGTCTCTTCGCCAGGAGCAAGCGGAAGCCAAGCGCAGGCAGCACAAGGAGCGCACGTCAACCCAAGCACCCCACCCATCCGCCCCTTCAACCACCGTCTGCCCCACCTGTGACAGAGACTGTAGGTCCCGCATTGGACTCGTCAGTCACCTGCGAACTCATTTTTAATGCGGAAGCAAGTCATCCTCGGTCCCAAGAAGCTGCCTAAGAAGGAAGAAGATTGGCATGAGGGCCAGGCATTTTTCCATTTGACTTCCCTACCGATTGCATTGGGAATCGGGCAGCCTACCTATATGGAATTTCCGGCATGACTCCAGGGAACAATTTAAAGCAGGGATGTACCTCTTAAAGAGAGGTTGCAATCGCCACTCTGATTTTTGCTTGACCAACTGTGAATGAATTTTTGGCACCAGAGGCGAATCGAAGGGTTGCAGCCACAAGCAGCCCCCCTGCCGCTTGCCTGATGTCTCCCTGGATGAAGTCAGTGCAAGGATTTCCCCATCAGCTGTAAGAGCATTCCCAGGGTCACTATGAAGCAGGTCTAGACAGAGCTGATTGACGGGGACAATGCCACCAGCATCACCCCCAGGACCTGGGTTCAACATGGAAAGAGGTTCAATGATCCCCAGAGAAGCAAGGGTGAGTCCAGCTCTTCACCTCTCTCTCAACAGCACCTAACACCACCCATCCCCCACCACTCTCAACAATTCTCTCCCCTTTATCACATGCTTCAGTGTACAATCACAAGGACAAACTGCAAATCTTGTCTTTCTCATTCCAAACACACTCACTTCCTCCGTTGTTCTCTTCACACCAACACCATTTTCTTCTCACATCCTAGCACTTGCTCAACCACCACTCCTCCCTCAATTCACATTACATACACTTGGCTTTACATTCATCACCTCCCCATCTTCATTCCATTTACTTCTCCATCTCTCAATACTTGCATAAGCCCTGCACGGTTTAACTTGTCTTTTCAACAGCCGCTCAATAACTCCTCACCCTCTTTCTGCAGGACAATGCAAGGGAGAGGACGAAAACCAGGGGAGTAGTCACTAACATCATCGCCCTCACCCAAACAGAACAAGAAACCCTGGAGATCAATGGCCCACACTAAACCTACAGGTTACCCAATTATGTCAGCTTAGTAACCCTCAAGGAAATTTACCTCAGAAAGGATTTTAATTAAATCTTAGTACTGTATATGATTACTTATTCTTTAAATATTTCAAACTAAGGATTTTAACTCGCACCTGTAGGTTTAAGTGTGCTATAAGGCGCTCATTACTTTTGCTTTTAGCTTCAAGAGAGATAACATCATGAGGACGACCACCTTCCAGCGTTCGGTTCAGGCGCTCTATTTCCTCGTCTCTTGCTTCAACCTATAAAAGAATGGTCATTAAACATATAATAAGGAAGGTGATTAGGGTGAAAGTAATGTTTTATGTATCGAGGCAATTGAATGTGGATATTGGACTGAAGGAGAGTCCATGTCATGTTTCTCTGGAAACCTTTATACAATTGGTGCTTAAAGTTATGCAAGTTCAAATGCACTAAAGTTGAGGTGAAAATGCAGTCTTCTGAATGCAAATAATCTGAATTTGAAAGGCACTTAATAAAGATACACTCCATCCTCATTGTAACAGTCCTTGGCAGCACATTGTACATTATAACAAGGTTAATAAAACAAATTAATGTTGCATAACAAAATGTAAAATAAAATATGAAAAGTCAGTTGTCACAGTTCATTAGTTTTCAGCAGTGGTCATAGAAACATAGAAAAATAGGAGCAGGAGTAGGCCATTCGGCCCTTCGAGCCTGCTCCACCATTCAATACGATCATGGCCTCTAAGAGACACGACAATTGGGTGCATTTGTAAAGCACAAATTCTAATTATATGCATTTTTATTTTAAGAAAGTGTTAGTGCAAGGGTTACATAGAATCATTACAGCACAGAAGGAGGCCATTCGGCCTGTGCCAGCTCTCTGCAAGAGCACTTCAGTTGGTCCCACTCCCCCACCCTTTCCCCATAGCCTTGCAATTTCTTTTCCTACAGGTACTTATCCAATTCCCTTTTGAAAGCCACGATTGAATCTGCCTCCACCACCTTTTCAGGCAGTGCATTCCAGATCATAACCACTCGCTGTGTAAAAAAGTTATTCCTCATGTTGCCTTTGGTTCTTCTGCCAGTCACCTTCAATCTGTGTCCTCTGGTTCTCGACCCTTCCGCCAATGGAAACAGTTTCTCTCTATCTACTTTGTCTAGACCCCTCATGATTTTGAACACCTATCAAATCTCCTCTCAGCCTTCACTGCTCTAAGGAGAACAACCCCAGCTTCTCCAGTCTATCCACGTAACTGAAGTCCCTCAACCCTGAAACCATTCTTGTAAATCTTTTCTGCACCCTCGGCCTTCACATCCTTCCTAAAGTGCGGTGTCCAGAATTGGACGCAATACTCCAGTTGAGGCCAAACCAGTGTTTTATAAAGGTTCATCATAACTTCCTTGCTTTTGTACGCTATGATCCTGATCTATATCCTGATCCCATATGCTTTTTTAATTGCTTTCTCAACCTGCCCTGCCACCTTCAACGATTTGTGCACATATACCCCCAGCTCTCTCTGTTCATGCACCCACTTTAGAATTGTAGCCTTTAGTTTATACTGCCTCTCTTCATTCTTCCTACTAGGGTTGCAAAATTCTGGGAATTTTTGAGAGGAAACTTTCCATGGGAATTTAGAGTTTTTTTGCACACTGATGGTTTTTGTCTCTGACCCTTATATTATCTTTGTCATCAAAATAGACATACTGTTCCATACAAATAAAAACAGGCTTTCAAAACTTTATTTAGGTTACAATTTTGAACTTTACTGAACCCCCACAAAAAAGACCCATCTAAAATAAAATAAGAGCCTGTAATTTGTCCTTATTTCGTCCCTTTGAGTCTTCTACTCATCATTGCTCCTCCTGATTCTCTGACTCTGGCGTGTCCATTTCCTCCTCTGTGTCATTGTCTAGCTGTGTGGTGGACACTTCTGTATCTGGCTCAATAGGTTTTAGGTTCACCCGGATAGCCACCAGTTTCTCCACTCTCTTGTTAGTCAGCCTGCTGCACACCTTTGTATGCGTATTCCCAAAAACTGACCAGTTTCGTTCAGAGGCCGCTGATGAAGGTGGGATTTGGAGTATCACCGATGCAATGGGTGACAGGGCCTCAGATGCACCAAGTCCCTTCCATCAGGTATGTGCACTGATATGCTTGCATGATTCCCATATCCCATCCCCATTCCAAAGTCCTTGCTTGGTAGAGAACTTTGCCAGACTTCCCAGAACTTTGCCCATGTCCAGATTGAGGTGGTGTGAGAGGGTAGAAATCACATAGTAAGCACTGTTGATCTGTTCTCCAGAAAGTATTGGTCTCCCAACATGCTTTGGGTCCAGCATGTATGCTGCAGCATGAATCGGCTTGATACAAAATTCTTGACGCGTCTGTATGAATTGAACAATTGCCTTCTCCTCTGCTTTGAGCAGCAGGGATGTGGGTAGGACAATGCTGATTTGTTCTTTGAAATCAGCAAAAAGCCTGAGAACATCTGACAAGACAGCGTCATCTCCTTCAATCTGAGCAATTGCAGATGCTTCTGGTGAAGAGTAGTTTAAGGCTGCTAACCACGCTCTCCCAAAACACATCATCCAGCAGTATTTTCTTGATGGTGGTTTCCATATCCCCAGACTGGGATATTGTCATTTCTTGCAGCGACTCCTTACCCTCCAGAAGGCTGTTGTACATTATGACAACGCCACCCCATCTAGTGTTGCTGGGCAGCTTCAGTGTGGTGTTCTTGTTCTTTGTCGTTTGCTTGGAGTTGTAGGTTGCTGCAACTACCTGTTTTCCCCTGACATACTTAACAACTTGCTTGGCTCTCTTGTACAGTGTTTCCATGGTTCTCAAACCTATGATGTCCTTGAGGAGCAGGTTGAGCCCATGAGCTGCGCACCCAATAGACGTAATATGAGGGTAGGCCTCCTCCACTTAAGCCCAAGCAGCCTTCATATTCGCAGCATTGTCAGCAACTACTGCAAAGACCTTTTGTGATCCAAGATTGTTGATGACCGCTTTCAGCTCATCAGCAATGTATGTGCCTGTGTGTCTGTTGTCCTTCGTGTCTGTGCTCTTGAAGAACACTGGGAGAGGAGTGGAGACTATGTAGTTTGATGCCCTCCCCTCGTACATTTGACCATCCATCTGAGATAACTGCAACACAGTCTGCCATCTCTATTGTTTCTTTGAACTTTCCTTGGACTTTGTTATACTCAGCCTCCAGCAAATAATAGACAAAGCATGTCTGGTGGGAGGACAGTGTGCAGGGCGAATAACATTGAAAAATCTCTTCCAGTACACATTGGCTGTGAGCATGAGGGGTGAACCTGTCGCATATACAGCTCGAGCAAGGCACTCATCTGCATTCTTCTGGCGAAGGTTATCCATTGTATCAAAGAACCTTCCAAGTGGGCCAGGAGTTGCTGATGATAAGGAGCCTGATGCTGAATGTGAACCATCATCTTCTTGAATGGAAGCGGAGGAATTCTGGACTGACTGCTGTGAGCTTTGAGTGAAGTTGTTGCATTTGGATAAATGCTGCTGCATCTTTGTGGCATTCTTTACATATGGCTTTGTACAGTGTTTGCACATGTACACAGTCTTTCCATCTTTAATGTCTGGGGTAAAATGCTTCCCACACATCCGACGGTAAACGTGGCATTGTTCTATGCAGAGAAATAAAGGGCATTCGTCTTTGTGTCGAACTGCGGTCGATCAGCACGATTGCAGCAGGGTGAGTAAATTTTTCCTGATGCTCCATGTGATGGAAGCATGACCTGTACACGCATGACGCTACATCCACTCATCCAACCAATCAGGACACATTTGTTCACAGTCACACACAAAACTTGTAATTATTAAAACAAGCCAAGTAAGAAGATAAACATATATTGATTAAGAAATTCCTTAATAATTAAGATTTCATCTGTTAGTAATTTTAAGAGGGCCTGTGGGAAAAAATGAAAGAAATACAAAAAAAAACAATATTATGCTAGCATGTGCTTTTTTGGGCAAAGTTCTCAAGCTAAACGTCCCGTGGAAAATTTCCGGAAATCTCCTGGAAACTTTCCACCCCTTCGCAACCCTACTTCCTACCAAAATGTATCACTTCGCACTTTTCTGAGTTAAATTTCATCTGCCACATGACTACTCATTCCATCAGCCTATCTATGTCCTCTTGAAGTCTATCACTATACTTCCAAGTTTTGTGTCATCTGCAAATTTTGAAATTGTGGTCTGTACACCCAAGTCCAAGTCAGTAATATACATCATGAAAAGCAGTGGCCCTGGAGAATACCACTGTGTACCTTCCTCCAGTCTGATAAACAACCATTCACCACTACTCTCTGTTTCCTGTCACTTAGCCAATTTTGTATCCATGCTGCTACTGTTCCTTTTATTCCATGGGCTTCAACTTTGCTGGTAGGCGATACGTTAATTAAAATATTTCCGATTCACATACCAACTCATGGCTGTGACAAGTATTTGTTATTATTTTGATTATAGGTAGAGAGGCGGAAAGGTTTAGGGAGCGAATTCCAGAGCTTAGGGCCGAGGCAGCTGAAGGCATGGCTGCCAATAGTAGTGATTAAAATCGGAGCTGCGCAAGAGGCCAGAATTGCAGAGATCTTGGAGGGTTGTAGGGCTGGAGGAGATTACAGAGATAGGGAAGGGTGAGGCCATGGAGGGATTTGAAAACAAGGATGAGAATTTTAAAATCGGAGTGACTGCTGCCAATGACCGGAAGCTGTGCAGAAGCGTACTGCACATTAATCTGGAAGCTCCAACAACCAGAAGCCATGATGTTTCTGCTTTTTAAAAAATGAGCCTGCTCCATTCTCAGCTTTTTCTAACAAACCCACTCCCTTCCCGGCTTTTGTTAAATGAGCCCGCTCCCTTCCCGGCTTTTTGTAACGAACCCGCTCCCTTTCTGGCTTTTTGCAACGAGCCTGCTCCCTTCCCAGCTTTTTGTAATGAGCCCGTTCCCTTCCCAGCTTTTTCTAATGAGCCTGCTCCCTTCACAGCTTTTTTTAAACGAGCCTGCTCCCGTAACGAACCAGAGCGCGCATGCGCAGAACACTTCTACGCAGTTTCTGGTTCTTCATGTTTGCCTACAAAACACTGATTACACTTTGAAAATAATTCTTTGGCTGTGAAGCACTTTGAGTTATCCTGAGGACATGAAAGGCACTATATAAATGCAAGCCTTTCTTTTCACTTGCAACAATTTCCATTTACATAGCACCTTTGACGCAGAAAAATACCTCTTTGGCATTTCGCAGAGAAGAAAAGGGGCAGACGCCAGTTAAGCGAGGTTTATATGTAAAGCTCTGGTGATTGAGATTCATGAATTCAAAGGGAGAGATACTGTTGAAAAGTCTACAGTTAATCCAGTACAGATTGCTGAATGTAGGGTAATTCCTAATCTTACAGGTGAGATTATCAGGATCATAAACGTTCATTTATGGTAAGTTTGGTAAAACTGTTGTTTTGAAAGACTGAATGGCACTTTCAAGGATAAATGTTTCTTGTTCCCTCACTCAATAAGGAATTGAGCCAAACCTTTATAGATGATGACTGGTAGATACAAGCAAAGGCATGAATCTTAGCAGAATTTTTAAAAAATAAGAGTGTTCATTCCAAAGAGAAAATCCAAGGAGTTGGCAATGCGTGCAAATTTAGCCTTGGCAGGCTGGGCATTAGTAGATGAGATCTTAAGTACAATTTCAGGATGTAATGGGGGGCAGGGAACCTCCAAACAAAATATCAGCTTCTAGGCTGCATTCAATCAGCCTTAAATATGGCAACAAGAGGTTACTGAGAGACAAGACTGAGAGCAGGGTGTCCCAACCATTTGGAGCAGGGCACGGCAACCATTTGCTACAACCAGCAAGAGGATCACATGATTAAAATACATTAGAGTCAGGCTGAAACATAATTAGACACCATGTGCAACACAATCACTTGTTTGCTAATAAAGCATTTCTACGTTTATCGGAGAATCCACATTTATTGGAGTGATTTATAAACATTTAAAACAAAATACTCCCAAAAATTGAAGGATTTTAAAGTATTGGCAACACTGTGCACACTATTCCCCATTGACATCCATTAAAAAAAATCAAATGGCCATACATTAAAAAAATCAAATGGCTATAAACTTATTTAATAATCAGACATCCATACACTAAAAAAAAATCAAACACCTATACATTAAAAATTCAAACTCCCATACGCATAAACTTAAATCCCAATACTATATAATTCAGAACCTCATGCAAAAATTGCTTCATTGCCAGCTCCTTGCTTACCTTTGTTCTAGCTAGTACTGCCCACTCTCCGTTTCCTGACCGGGTCAGGATTTCTCAATCACTGTCTGCTGCAGCACTGCATACTCTATTCACTGCTGGTGATCACCCACTGTGTCCTCCGCAACTGCCTGTTCTGAAGGGATGAAGAAGCCTTTTGAACTTCCCAAACCTGGATGATCAGTAAAGGCTACTCTCTGATTGGTGGTAAAAAGTTGCTTCCGAGTAAATTACACCAATGTTGGAGCAGTTTTTTCCAATTATCAGGCTGAGGAAGTTCAAAAACGTATAGGAACAACCTGGCTGGGCTTTAATGGCGGGAAAATGGGGCTTGTGGGCTGGACCTTGCTTGTCGGATGTTTGGCTTTTAACTCATGTTCAAACCAAAAAGGCGCTTCATGTACAATACAAGCATAAAGTCTTTTCTGAATGAGGTACTGAACACATTTTTTAGAATGCAGAAGAATATGCTAGTAATCAGTTTGATCGAAAATCAAGATTTATATTTGCCATTTTTCATTTCAATTGACCCATCCTTTTGTTTTTAAAAAGAAAAAGTAACAAACATCAAAATTTTGTGTGTTCAGATGCGACCATCTCACCTGCCTCTGGAATTTTCTCATCCCACGATCTGATTTATCCAGGTCATCCTTCAGATTTTCTACAGTTTTCTGCAGATCCAGTATTCTGGAAAAAAAATCACAAAAGTCAAAAGTAAACTTAAAATAAGGATTATCTGCCTCTCTGAGATGAACAAGAATATACTGGAGGAAGAACAGATTTAGTAAACAAAACAAATAATGAAAATAAGGTTTCTAGAGCAAGAGGGCACAATCTTAAAATTAGTGCTAGGTCACTTAGGAGTGAAATTTCCACTCAAAGGGTAGTTGAAATGTGAAACTCCCTCTCAAAAAGCTGAGTGTGCTGGGTCAATTGAAATTCTCAAGACTTGAGATTTGGTTTTTATTAGGTAAGGGTACGAGGCATTATGGATCAAAGGCGGGCAAATGGAGTTGAGGTACAGATTATCCATGATCTAATTGAATGGAACAGGCTCAAGGTGCTGAATGGCCTACTCCTATGCTTTCCTGAAGTCAATTCCTGGACCAATGGGTTAGAATCACATTATTTGCCGTATGATCACACCACAAAGAACTGAAATCAAATCGAACCTAATCATTTAAATGTTAGCAAGTGGCTGTCTTCTCAGCTTTTTATTAACATTGAGAAATTAAAATATATATATTTGCATATTTACATTCTAAAATTATGAGATTGTTTCCATTTAAAATATGTAAATAAAGCACCACGTATAACAGAAAAAAAGAAAATAACTGGAGCCACATGTAAAATAAATAACATTAAATGTGACTAGATAAAAACAAATAAAGTTAGCAAGTCATTCCTGGAGATTCCATTCTGCTGGGCTGCTTTGTTGAACAGAGCCCATGTAAGCTCAGAGTCCTTCATTTTGCACTCTGAACTGAGACACTATCCACTCTACTCCTCTTATCTAGGTTTTGATCCAAAACAATTATACTGGACAACCATAGGCCCAATTAAATGTCCTATTTCACTGCCTTAATAATAAACTATTTTACTGGTTATTAAGTTCTAGAATAATTCAACTGATGTGACTTCACTGTTCAGTTATGAATTGTAAATACCTATCATCGGCCACATTCAAGAGGTCCAGAAAATAAGGATCTTCAATTTGAATTTGTGGTGCTGATGCAATCCCTGATGGAGGAATTGGCTGATCAATTTGCATTCGCTGTCGGCGAAATGGGATGGAGCGCTTTTTACCACCTGCAAAAGAAAAAAAAGTCAATTGCTTTGCAATAAATCTTAATGAGATTTAATTTCAATTTCCAGTTCTCTTCAGATTGTACTACACATACGTTCCATGTTTGGCACTCCACTAAGATTGGTTTGCCAAATACCGTTCCTTTACTTTAAGGTGCAGCTTTCAAATAACTTTGTGGTTTAAAAATAAACTACCCCAACACCAATTAATCTTGACATCTCTACAGTTTGACTACATTTCAACCCCTGATCTCAGTAGTCCTCCTCCATGAAGGAGTATACAAAATTCTTGGTAGCTGGGTTAAACAAGTCTATTTATTCTATGATGTCATTTTGTGACCTAATCTTCTGTGATGCAATATTATTTACTGAGCATTTGGTGACATTGATGCTATTGTGATGTAATTACTGCAAGGTCATATTTTGGTAGTCTTTCTGATCCATATATTTTTATCTACAATTCTCAACATTGTAACTGACCAGGACTTACAGATCATTGGTGCTACTGTTATCACAAAAGGGGATTTCATCAAGACAGTGTCAAAGGTCTGCAGTGACAAAAACAGCAAGAAAATAAATTGTCACATACCAATGATTCAGTGTGTAAATCGGTTGTGTGGTGAGGTACAAATCTCCCAAAAAGAGGACGATCTCAGGTTGATCACTAATGTGCAACTGAACGGATATTGGGCCGCTACAATTGGACTCAGGATCCAAATGCCACAGAGGAAGTTCTCCATGGTTCCCACTCTGATACTAATCCAGCGATCCACCACTGGAAAAGTGCATACATGAAAGTATGTATGTGTGGATTTGCATGACACATATCAGGCTTGGGTGCGATGCCCTAATGGTAAAATAGCTTATCTAAGTTCACACCAATGTTCCCATAAATTATTTTTTGGATGCGCCTCCCCCATTCAAAATACCACGCCTGCGCAGTTTCTCGCATTGAAAAGCCAGCGAGCCGGCTGCGCGGGAGTTCCAGCCGCGCAGCTTAAAGGGACCATTAATGGCTATTTGGGTGAAATATTAAAGGCTGAATCACCACTTTCAGGAGTGGAGAAATAAATTGCCAACTTTTCCAGGAATGTTCCATTGTTCCTGATATCCTCCTATTACACATTAGGAAGAATCTTATTCTTGCTATTACCCAGCACCAACATGAATACTTGTAACCGCCATACCATTTATCTGCAGACATAGGAACTGCTAGAGAAAAAAAACCGCGGTCCATCTAGTTCACCATCTACCACCCTGGTAATCACACGATACAGCGATCATGGAGTTGTTGACAAATCATCGCAATCAATCTTGATCAATTTGTCTACAACAGATCCAGACACAAGGCAGGGAAACCCCTAGTGGTGGAAATCTTTGGGAACCATAGGTCCAAAGTCACCTGTTCCTCCCAGGCATGCTACACTTATACCATGTCATGTCTCAAATTACTCATACACTGTATCCCAAAATATTCTTTTGTGAACGAAATCTATCTAATAATTATGGGGCATTGCAATATCTTAATATGCCTGCAATAAACTTTAATAGATTGACCCATCAAAGGTTGTTTTTTAATTCATTTATGGGATGTGGGCGTCGCTGATAAGACCAGCATTTATTGCCCATCCCTAATTGCCCTCGAGAAGGTGGTGTTGAGACACCTTCTTCAACCGCAACAGTCCGTGTGGTGAAGGTACCCCCACAGTGCTGTTAGGGAGGAAGTTCCAGGATTTTGATCCAGCGACAATGAAGGATCGGCGATATACTTCTAAGCCCTCTACACCTCCATCCCCCACCAGGACAGCCTTCGGGCGCTCCGTTTCTTCCTTGAACAGAGGCCCAACCAGTCCCCATCCACCACCACCCTCCTCCGCCTGGCTGAATTTGTTCTCACATTGAACAACTTCTCCTTTGACTCCACTCACTTCCTCCAAATTAAAGGTGTTGCTATGGGAACCCGCATGGGCCCTAGCTATGCCTGCCTGTTCATGGGATATGTGGAACATTCTTTGTTCCAGTCCTACTCAGGTCCCCTCCCTCACCTCTTTTTCCGGTACATCAATGACTGTATTGGTGCCATTTCCTGCTCTCGCTCTGAACTAGATAAGTTCATTCCAATTCAATTCAATTCCAATTCAAATGCTTTATTGGCATGAAATTCACTTTACTTCCAATTTCCACCCTTCCCTCACCTTCACATGGTCCATCTCCGACTCTTCCCTTCCCTTCCTTGACTTCTCCGTCTCCATTTCTGGCAATTGGCTTTCGACTAACATCCACTACAAGCCCACCGACTCCCACAGCTACCTGGACTACAATTCCTCCCACCCCGCTTCCTGTAAGGACTCTATTCCATTCTCCCAGTTTCTCCGTCGCGTCTGCTCCGACGATGCCACCTTCCATACCAGTGCTTCCGACATGTCTTCCTTTTTCCTCAACCGAGGATTCCCCTCTACTGTGGTTGACACGGCCCTTGACCGTGTCCGTTTTATTTCCCGCACTTCTGCTCTCACCCCTTCCCCTCCCTCCCAGAACCATGATAGGGTTCCCCTTGTCCTCACCTTTCACCCCACCAGCCTCCACAGTCAACGGATCATCCTCCGCCATTTCCGCCACCTCCAACGTGATCCCACTACCAAACACATCTTCCCCTCACCTCCCCTTTCAGCATTCTGAAGGGACCGCTCCCTCCGTGACACCCTGGTCCACTCCTTAATCACCCCCAACAGCCCATCTCCTTCGCCCGGCACCTTCCCGTGCAAGCGCAGGAGATGCAACACATGCCATTTTACCTCCTCCCTTCCCACTGTCCAGGGCCCCAAACACCCCTGCCAGGTGAAACAGCGATTTACTTGTACTTCTTGCAATTTAATATACTGTATTCGCTGCTCACGATGCGGTCTCCTCTACATTGGGGAGACCAAACGCAGATTGGGCGGCCGCTTTGCGGAACACCTCCGTTCAGTCCGTAAGGGTGACCCTGAGCTTCCGGTCGCCTGTCACTTTAATTCTCCACTTCACTCCCACTCTGATCTCTCTGTCCTCGGCCTAATACATTGTTCTAATGAAGCTCAACGTAAGATCGAGGAACAGCACCTCATCTTTCGATTGGGCACTTTACAGCCTGCCGAAGTTCAACAATTTCAGATAATTCCTGCCCCCATTTTTCATGCAGTATGATTTTGCCATTCCCATTTGCAACATTTTCACAGCATGGTCTTTCAATTCCTTCCTCCCCTCCTAAACCCCTCCCCCCCCTGTCTCTGCACCTGCTTAAAATCTGTTATATTTCCAGCTTTTTCCAGTTCTGATGAAGGGTCCCAGACCTGAAACGTTAACCCTGTTTCTCTCTCCACGGATGTTGCCTGGCCTGCTGAGTATTTCCAGCATTTTCTGCTGTTATTTCAGATTTCCAGCATCCGCAGTATTTTGCTATTATATAAGTCAGGATGGTGTGTGACTTGGATGGGGAACTTGGAGGTGGTGGTGTTCCCATGTGCCTGCTGCCCTTGTCCTTCCAGGTGGAAGAGGTCGCAGGTTTGGGAGGTGCTGCCGAAGCAGCCTTGGCAAGTTGCTGCAGTGCATCTTGTAGATGGTACATACTGCAGCCACGGTACGCCGGTGGTGGAAAGAGTGAATGTTTAAGGTGGTGGATGGGGTGTCAATCAAGTGGGCTGCTTTGTCCTGGATGGTGTCGAGCTTCTTGAGTGTTGTTGGAGCTGCACTCATCCAGGCAAGGGGAGAGTATTTCATCACACTCCTTATTTGTGCCTTGTAGATGGTGGAAAGACTTTGGGGAGTCAGGAGATGAGACACTCGCCGCAGAATACCTAGCCTCTAACCTGCTCTTGTTGCACATCAGTATTTATGTGGCTGGTCCAGTTACGTTTCTGGTCAATAGTGACCCGCAGGATATTGATGGTGGGGGATTTGGTGATGGAAATGCCGTTGAATGTTAAGGCGAGGTGGTTAAACTCTTGCTTGTTGGAGATAGTCATTGCCTGGCACTTCTGTGGCATGCATGTTAACTGCCACTTTTCAGCCCAAGCCTGAACGTCATCCAGGTCTTGTTGCATGCGGGCATGGACTGCTTCATTATCTGAGGAGTTGTGAATGGTGTTGAACACGGTGCAGTCATCAGCGAACATCCCCATTTCTGACCATATGCTGGAGGGAAGGTCATTGATGAAGCAGCTGAAAATGGTTGGGCCTAGGACACTGCTCTGAGGAGCTCCTGCAGCGATATCCAGGGGCTGTGATGATGACCTTCAACCACCATAACCATCTTCCTTTGTGCTAGATATGCCAGGCAGTGGAGCATTTGCCCCCCGAGTCCCACCGACTTCAATTTTACTAGGGCTCCTTGATGCCACACTCGGTTAAAAATGCTGCCTTGATGTCAAGGGCAGTCACTCTCACCTCACCTCTGGAATTCAGCTCCTTTGTCCATGTTTGGACCAAGGCTGAAATGAGGTCGGGAGCCGAGTGGTCTTGGCAGAACCCAAACTGGGCATCAGTGAGCAAGTTATTGAAATTAAGTTCCGTTTGATAGCACTGTCAATGACCCCTTCCATCACTTTGCTGATGATTGCGAGTAGACTGATGGGGCGGCAATTGGCCGGGTTGGATTTGTCCTGCTTTTTGTGGACAGGACATACCTGGGCAGTTTTCCACATTGTTGGATAGATGCCAGTGTCGTAGCTGTACTGGAACAGCTTGGCTAGAGGCGCGGCTAGTCCTGGAGCACAAGTCTTCAGCACGACAGCCAGGATGTTGTCGGGGCCCATAGCCTTTGCTGTATCCAGTGCGCTCAGCCGTTTCTTGATAGCATGTGGAGTGAATCGAATTGGCTGAAGACTGGCTTCTGTGATGGTGGGGACCTCAGGAGGAGGCAGATATGGATCATCCATTCGGCACTTCTGGCTGAAGATGGTTGCAAACGCTTCAGCCTTGTCTTTTGCACTTACGTGCTGGGCTCCGCCATCATTGAGGATGGGGATATTCATGGAGCCTCCTCATCCCATTAGCTGTTTAATGGTCCACCACCATTCACGGCTGGATGTGGCAGGACTTCAGAGCTTTGATCTGATCTGTTGATTGTGGGATCGCTTAGCTCTGTCTATAGCATGCTGCTTCTGCTTTTTAGCATGCATGTAATCCTGTGTTGGAGCTTCCCCAGGTTGGCACCTCATTTTTAGGTACACCTGGTGCTGCTCCTGGCATGCTCTTCTACACTCCTTATTGAACCAGGGTTGATCTCCTGGTTTGATGGTAATGGTAGAGTGAGGAATATGCTGGGCCATGAGGTTATAGATTATGGTGGAATACAATTCTGCTGCTGCTGATGGCTCACAGCACCTCATGGATGCCCAGTTTTGAGCTGCTAGATCTGTGCTGAATCTATCCCATTTAGCACAGTGGTAGTGCCGCACAACACGATGGTGGGTGTCCTCAGTGTGAAGGCAGGAATTCGTCTTCACAATGACTGTGTGGTGGTCACTGCTACCAATAGGGTCATGGACAGATGCATCTGTGACCGGTAGATTGGTGAGGACGAGGTCAAGTAGGTTTTTCCCTATGTTGGTTCTCTTACCACCTGTTGCAGGCCGAGACTGGCAGTCCTTCAGCACTAAGCCAACTCGGTCAGCAGTGGTGCTACCGAGCCAGTACTGATTCATCAGCTGAGGGAGGGCGGTAGGTGGTAATCAGCAGGAGGTTTCCTTGCCCATGAAACTTCATGGGGTCCGGAGTCAATGTTGAAGATTCCCACGGCCACTCCTTCTCGACTGTATGCCACTGTGCCGCCACCCCTGCCGGTGGGACAGGACAGAATGGTGATGGAGGAGTTTTGGACATTGGCTGAACGGTATGATTCTGTGAATATGACTATGTTACGCTATTGCTTGACTAGTCTGTGGGACAGCTCTCCCAATTTTGGCACAAGTCCCCAGATGTTAGTGAGCAGGACTTTGCAGAGTCGACTGGGCTGGGTGTGCCGTTGTCGTGTCCGAAGCTGGTCCCGAGGTCGATGCCCAGTCCGGTTTTATTCTTATTGTTTTTCGTAGCGGTTGTGTACAACTGAGTGGCCTGCTCCTAATTCTTATGTTGCTGTGGGTCTGGGGTCACTTATAGGCCAGGCCAGGTAAAGACAGCAGATAAAGGACATTAGTGAACCAGATGGGTTTTTACGATAATCCGATAGTTTCATGGTTATTCCAGATTTATTTAATTAACTGAATTTAAATTCCCCAGCTGCCATGGTGGGATTTGAACTCACGTCTCTGGGTCATTAGTCCAGGCCTCTGGATTACTAGCCCAGTAACATTACCACTACGCTACTGTCCCCGATTAAGAGCTCTTTATTTATTCCAATACTTGTCTCACTGCATATTGTTTAGAAAAAAATTCTAATGGAAGTTTTATCTTTTACACTTAATTTTATTTTTAGATCCTTGCAAATTTAGAGTGATACAGAAGTTGTAGGTATATTCTAAACTGCAGCCATCAACAATTTTCAAACCACGAGGGAGCAACGTGAGATCTGATGATTTTTATGCCATTGGGGCCACGAAGCTCAAACAGGAAAGGGAGTGACTACTCCAAGAACGAACTTGGAGTTCAAGAGAGGAGAGCATCCATTCACAGCATAGGTACATCAGAAGTGGACGCCTGGGAGACTGGCTGGAGTGAGTGATAGGGCCAGGAGCAGTTGCATACAGCCGAGTCATAAAATTACTTCACTATATCATCAATTTGTATTTATTTGGCATCTTTAAAGCTTTAAAGTGGAAAAATATCACAAGGCACTTTACAGAAGCATGAGGGAAAAAAAGGATGCCGAGCTAACAAAGGAGATACTGGCCCGGAATTTGCGGTCGGGATGACGGTGAACTGGCAGCGTTTGCCGTCATTCTGCCTTTGAAACTGACCATAACTTCGGGATTTGGCGCAAGCGGAAATTCTGAAGTTGGGGTCTGTCATTCACTGCTCCTCCACAGGTTGCACTGTGCCACATTCCCCCCCCTCCCCACCACAAAGCCAGCAATCAGTGTAATCACTCAAATCGAGGAAATTGACGGAAACTTCAGCTCTTCCACAGTAATTACGCTGTTAAATTCCCCAGTAAATTAGACCCAAGGGATTAGGTGTAACTGGGGTTTTAACAGCGTATTGACTGCTAAACAATGGTGATGGGCCTGAAAAACTAATAAGAAACTAAATTTTTAAGAATCTTTAAAAAAAAATTAAAATTAAGTTTCTTTTTAAAGTTTGTTCATCTTTATTTCAGATTTGCCTTATCCCCATGTGAGAGCGCCAATCTTTGTTTTGCTCTCACTAACATTTTTAAAAAGTTAGAATTTTAAGCACTTACTCACTTCCTTGTTCAATGTCTGTGAGAATTCTGCGTTTCGATTGGCTGCTTAGACAGCTTGTTGATGTCACAGCAGCTCCCACAAGGGATTTCCCACTATATTCCATTGATTTGAATTGAACGTCAGAAAACCCGAACTTCTCAATACAGAGATCACGAGATCTATGTGCGGAACTTACTTCAGGGCCAGTGGCGAACACCTTCGCTTTGCCACTGACCACAAATTCTGAGTCATTAGGAGAGGTGACCAAAAGCTTGGTCAAAGAGGTGGGTTTTAAGGAAAGTCTTAAAGGAAGAAAGGGAGATGGAGAGAATTCCAGAGTACTGAAGGTGCGACCATCACAGAAACCCCACAGTGCAGATAGAGGCCATTTCGGCCCATCGAGCCTGCACCGACACATATCCCACCCGATCCCCGTAACCCCTACACCAACACATATCCCACCCTATCCCCGTATTTAATCCCCCTAACACTAAGGGTCAATTTATCATAGCCAATCAACCTAACCCGCACATCTTTGGACTGTGGGAGGAAACCGGAGCACCCGGAGGAAACCCACGCAAACACGGGGAGAATGTGCAAACTCCACACAGACAGTCACCCGAGGCCGGATTCGAACCCGGGTCCCTAGCGCTGTGAGGCAACAGTGCTAACCACTATGCCACCGTGCTTGGTGGGTGGTGGGGCAAAAAGGGGGGGGGTACAAGAAGCTGAAGTCAGAGGAATAGAGTGTGTGCGTGTGGTGGGGGGGGGGCGGGGGGGAAAGAGGGTGGAATTTATAATGCTGGAGAAATAGGGAGAGGAGAAACCACAGAGAGATTTAAATGCAACAATGAGAATTTTAAATTGGAGGCAATAGTGCCGGAAGCCAATGTAGATCAGCGAGGTCAAGATGATGAGGAAGTGGGATGGTGCAGGATAGGATATAGGCACCAGGGTTTCAAATGTGCCTTAATTTATGGAGGGTGCAGAAAGGATGATTGGCCAGGAGGGTATTGGAATAATCGAGCCTGAATGTAATAAATGCATAGTTGGGGGTTCAGTGGCAGAAGGGATGAGATAGGGGCATAGGCGAGAGATGATACGATCGTGGAAGCAGGCACTCTTAACGATGGAAAGGATATTAGGTCGGAAACTCAGCTCAGGGTTGAATAGATGCCAAGATTGCAAACAGTCTGGTTCACCTTGAGACAGTGACTGGAGAGGGGATGGAATTGGAGGTGAGGGTGAAGAGTTTATGGTGAAGAAAATGGCTTTGTTCTTTCCAATGTTTGCCTGGAGAAAACTATGGCTCATTCAAGACTGGATGTTGGACAGTCTGATAGCACTGAGGCAATAGAAGGGTTGAGAGAAGTGGTGGAGACGTAGAGCTGGCTATCATCAGTGTATATGTGGAAGCTGACCACATGTTTGCCATGGGTCAGTTATATAGATCAGGATGGGAAGGGGGCCAACGATGGAAACTTGGGGGCACTCTCTAGCTGGTGGTGTCGGTGCAGGAAGAGAAGGTTTTGCTAGAGATGCTCTGACTACAATCAGACAGGGACGAGTAGAACAAAATGAGGGCAGTTTCACTTATTGCAGTGAGTAAAAGAAGAAGTTGTAGATGAGATTGGCATCGAGTTCGGAGGCGACAATAAGATAGAGGGAGCATGAGGTGGGTCTTGGATGAATTGAGCTTGGAGAAGGCAAAAGCGGAGATGGGAGGGAAACTACAAAGAGGCAGGTCTAGGGTCGTGTTAGGACTGGGTGGTGGTTTGGCTTGGTGGGCAAGGGTAAGGGGGAAGCAACAAAGACTGAACAGATGGTCTCTATCGTGGCAAGAAAGAAATCCATGAGCTTCTTGCACTTGTAGTGAGAGGTGAGGTTGGAAGGGTTTAAGGAAGCAGTTGGTAGTGGAGAGAGAGTGTCTGGGGTTATCTCTGTCCTTCAGGATGATCCTAGAACAGAGTGGTTTTGGCAAAGGTCTAGGCCTGGTAGAGCTTGACGTGGTCCAGCCAGATATGGCGACGGATGGCTCAGCCAGTTGTGCACCAGGTACGCACAAGGGTGTGTCCTTTGGACTTGAGGGGACAAAGATAGGGGCTGTACTGAGAAAATGACAGGGATGGGAGATGTTGAAGGTTTTCTGGGGATGAGGGTATCAAAGATAAGATGAAGGAAAGGTTGAGCAAATCAACTGCTACAGAGACATTGTAATGTGTGCGGGGGAGAACCAGGCTTCAACTTGGATATCAAGATACTAGCTGGAGGAGCCCGGCGTTGCCAGGGCTGTTTTGGGCCGGGCGGTTTAAATCGAGTCCCAGGCTTTCGGGCCTGTCTGTCTGTCCCTCTGTGAATGTGCTGCCGGGCAACATTGCTACCTTTTAATACCTTGAAAGATGAAAGTGAAAGTACTTATAAAACGTTTTTGGTAAATCTTATGTTATTTTTAAAAGAGATACTAACTTTTTAGAAGCTGGATTAGCAGATTTTGAGCTGGAAGTAGTTGAAGCAATGGCTGCCAGATCCCTGAGATGAAAACGATTAGTCCCGCCCACACACACACCGATTGGCCAACCATCAGGTGACTTGAACTGTAGGATTGGTCAATCATGACGGCACAGGATTGGTCGACCTTGACGTCAGTCAATCAATGGTAATTAGCAGATAATGAGTTTAATTTTGACGGTTTTTTGTATAACGCGCGAACAATTTTTGTCCGACCGAAAAGTAAATACGCTTACGACCGTCCTGGAATGGTAAGCTTTCTTTGGACGTAACGCACGTGTAGGTACGCTCTATAACTTTCGAGTGTATAACCGGACAGACACACCGAAGGAGACAGACAGATCAATCCTTTTATACATATAGATTTCATATATTGAAGTTTAATACATCAGTCAAGACATTATTAATTGAAACAATGTATGCAGAGCATGTTATCCTGTGTAACATGTGGTGAATTAAAACCCAGTATTGATCCAGTTCAACTTGCATGATTTAATCACTGATTCAGCAGAAGGGGAAAAAAAAAAAAAAAAAAATCGCACAGAATTTCCCAAAACAAAGTGTGCCTGACCTCCACACTAACAGGTGTTAGCAGGCGTAAGGCCTTCTTTTACCAGCTTAAGGGTTTAAATAAATATATATATTTTTTTTAATGATTTAAACATACAAAAACCTTTAAAATTAGTTTAGGTTATTTTTGGTCCCTTTAAAAATGTTTAAAATTATTTTTCAAAAAAATAAATTTTTGTTTTAAATGTTTAATTAAGTTGCATTTTAATTAATTTTGAACACGTGATGATTTATTTAAGTGCTGTGAAAGTGTGTTTTTTAAGGAGATTCCTATTATGCTTATGGGGATTCTGTACGTAAATGGAATCCCTATAAGCATAATGGGAATCCTCCATTGTGATTGGTTGGCCTGGCCCATGTGATCCCAGGGATGCTTGCGAACCGCATACACCCCTGGGATACGTGGGCCTTTACGCAGGCTATGCCAGCAGGCCCAGGAGCACAAGTGTTCAAAGGCCTGAGGCACCAGGTAGGTGCGTACTTTTCTCGCGGTTCAGAGGCGTTCGCCCAAGTCAAGCCTCCGACCGCAATTTCCATCCCAATATATTACATTTTTGAAGTGCATTATGATCTTAATCTGACATTGGTAAAACACTAGCGTGATTTTGAAATTTCTACCCCTTGATCTGTTGCTGCCCAGGAATATACATTCTCTTCAACTGCTATGAGTCGATACCTGATCAATGGAACTCACGTGAAATAGAATCTCTCCCTATTGCGAAATTCTAAGTTTGGAAACACGATGCTACTGTTGGTGATTGGAACAGTGAATTCTGACTTATCCCCTCGAACTATACCCATCAGTCACAAAAGTTTTATTCCACTTGCTGATATTAAGATTGATTTCAATTAAGGGTTACTAGAAATGAGTGTACAGTAGTCTCAAGAGTGACAGGGATCCAAATAAAATGGTTTTTAAAAAATCTAAAAATAAAATATGCACAATATACCTCAATTAAAACATTGAAAATATTTTCAATGTAGTCAATTACAGTTACAATATCTTTTTACTTTCTCCATATCCATTTTCTGTGCATGTGGAAACTCAAAATATTCCAATATACTAAAAATATTAAGTTTCTAAAAGGAGAAACTTTTATATTCAATTGTGAGTGATTTTCTTTCTCTCCCCACCCACCTCCTGCTCCCTCCACCTGAGGCAGTTGGCTCTGAATTGCTTCCTATGCAGGTCTGAGGTACTGGCTTCCACTGACATATGATGACAATGACAGCAGTGTAACAGAGCCTAGAATAGATTTCAAATTATATTTCTCTCTGTGTTTCTAGCCATAATTCTAATTCAATACAGTTATGTGGTACACTCTGCCACTGCCCAGCAGCACATTAGCGTTTACAAAATTATAGCAACATCATTACATCCACATTTTCTTTGAAGGGAATGAAACAATCAGGTATGAAAGTAGTAATCTTACCTGGAGTTTGCACCACTGCTTGCAGGTTTTTCTCTTGCAACTGTTGAATCTTTTCGGTCTTTGCTTTACTCTCCTTCTCGACAGATCGCACTTTGTGCACATACTGGTTATTTAAGAACTTCAAATCTGCAGTGTCATGCTCCAACTTTCGAATGGTGAATTTTAAATCTTCAGGTAAAAGGAATAACAATTGAAATAAAATCACACCTCTCAACACAGCAGCCAGTCAAAAAAGCAAGAAAAAGTGTAGAAATAACCTGACAATTTGCGATCTTCTTACTGAGCTTTTTAACCGTACTTCCATATACAGCTCAGATCTTAAACACCTAGATTGTATGGGCAGGTAAAGGAAAGAGCATTAAACTGGAAGAAATGGGGAAAAATACAGTGCACAAGGTTCTTTTGGCCTCATCTGCACCCGTAACCAGATAGTGCTTCCTCGACCCATTACAATTGCACAGCAAAAGCGAGTGGGACAGAAATAAAGCAGCAAAAATCGAAATTCATGGATCTCTGCCCACTTTTCCAATTGGTAATGCCAAAAATTGTTATTGAATGTGTTTGAAATGTCCACAAAATAAATGTTATCCATTTACACATGCAAATATTTACATTAACTTGATGTTAATACTTAAACTGTGATACACATTTTAAGCAACATAGTACACGGCTTCCTGTAGAACTGGGATCCATGGCTCAAAATCCAGCCATACTTGAATTGACTAATCCTCAGTGGGCAAGTTTCTTGTTGATACTCCCACAGGTACAAGATGGTGTCACAGAGAAGTACACGCTCACTCATTCCAGCATTTTCCCAACTACTGATGTGAGGCTAACAGGTCTGTAGTTCCACGTTTTCTCTCTCCCTCCTTTCTTAAATAAAAGTAGCAATCTTACCTGGGCACTTAGAAACTAATAGTAAGATTGGGCAGAGTCAATATGGGTTTATGAAAGGGAAATCCTGTTTAACAAACCTATTGGAGTTCTTTGAGGATGTAACTAGTGGCGTAGACAAAGGGGAACTGGTAGATGTGGTGTATTTGAATTTTCAGAAGGCCTTCAATAAGGTCCCACACAAGAGGTTGGTGAACAAAATCAGGGCACATGGAATTGAGGCTAATATACTAGCATGGATTGAGAATTGGTTAACAGACAGAAAACAAAGAGTAGGGATAAACAGATCTTTTTCAGGATGCCAGGCTGTGACTAGTGGGGTACCGCAAGGATCGGTGCTTGGGCCCCAGCTATTCACAATCTATATCAATGATTTGGATGAGAGGACTAAATGTAGCATTTCCAAATTTGCTGATGATACAAAGCTAGGTGGCAGTGTCAGTTGTGAAGAGGATGTGAAGAGATTTCAAGGGGATCTCGACAGGCTCGGTGAGTGGGCGAGAACATGGCAGATGGAATATAATGTGGATAAATGTGAAGTTATCCACTTTGGGAGTAAAAACAGAAAGGCAGAGTATTTCCTAAATGGTGAAAGATTGGGGAATGCAGATGCTCAAAGGGACCTGGGTGTCCTTGTACATGAATCACTGAAAGTGAAAGTGCAGGTGCACCAAGCCATTAAGAAGGCAAATGGTATGCTGGTCTTCATTACAAGAGGATTTGAGTACAGGAGTAAAGAAGTCTTACTCCAATTATATAGGGCCTTGGTGAGACAACACCTGGAGTAGTGTACAACTTTGGTCTCCTTACCTAAGGAAGGATATACTTGCCATAGCGGGAGTGCAACGAAGGTTCACGCGATTGATTCCTGGGATGGCAGGACTGTCGTATGAGAAGAGATTGAGTAAACTAGGCCTGTATTCTCTTGAATTCAGATGAATGAGAGGGGATCTCATTGAAGCATACAAAATTATTACAGGGCTTGATAGGGTGGATGCTGGGAGAATGTTGCCCTTGGCTGGGGAGTCTAGAACCAGGGGCCACAGCCTCAGGATAAAGGGTAGGCCAGTCAGGACTGAGATAAGAAATTTCTTCACACAGCGGGTGGCGAATCTTTGGAATTCTCTACCCCAGAGAGCTGTGGAAGCTCAGTCATTGGGTATATTCAAAACAGAAGTCGATAGATTTCTGACTAGTAAGGGCATCAAGGGATATGGCAATAGGGCCGGTGAATGGAGTTGAGGCAGAAGATCAGCCATGATCTTATTGAATGGCAGAGCAGGCTCGAAGGGCCGAATGGCCTACTCCTGCTCCTATTTCTTATGTTCCTACTCCATCTCAGCCTCCGAGCTAAAGGCAACAATAGAGATGGCACAGCTTTATTTACACAACACATTCATGTAGCAAAACTTCCCAAGATACTTCACAAGCAGAGGTCAGGCCAAAATAGAAGGGAGGAGTTAGAGGAGGATAGTCAAAGAGGAAGAAGTTAAAGAGGCTTTTGAAGGAGGGGAAAGATATATCAAGGAGGCTGTTGAAGGAAAAGACAGTACACTTTTATGCCTTTGTCACTTCCAGATTCAACTATTCCAATGTTCTCCTCACAAGCCTCCAATCCTCCGTAAACTTCAGCTCATCTAAAACTATGCTGTCTGCATCCTATCCTGCACCAAATCCAACTCCGCAATGAGCTCTGTTCTTGCTAATCTGCACTGACTTCCAGTACCCCAACACCTTCAACTAAAATTCTCATCCTTCATCACCTCACCGCATCCCATCTCTATAACTCCCTCCAGTACTACTACCCTTTCAGTCTCTGTTCCTCCAACTCTGACTGGAGTGATTATTCCAATGGCGTTTTTGACACTCTCTGCGCATGCGCACCCGTTTCTTACTGCGCATGTCCACTTGATCCGGTTGCGCATGTCCACTTGATCCGGTTGCGCATGTCCACTACCAATTAGTGCAGCGGCTGTGGCATGCACCACCACACTTTCTACAGCTCCATGCGGAAAAAGTCAGGGGATCGGATTGAAGGGATAATTACTAGTCCTAGCCCCTTTCGGGCTACCCCAGATCAGGCGTATTCCCCAGACGTTCACCTTCAACTAAAGTTAGAGGTAGCCAAATCCTAAAGACGCTTAATTGAGTCTAAAGGTCCAGACTATCTCTCCCTAAAGGAAAGGAACGACCTGAAGATGTTACCGTCCTCCAGATACCACTTTTAATAAGTTTAGCTAGACTGCAACCTTCCGGATATTATGAGGGTCCGGAAAACTCCCCCAAAATTCTGCAACTCCTCACCAAAGAGTGTACAGAGATTGAGTTCGCGAGTTTGATACAGAAGTACTATTTGAGAGGACCTTGGAGTGGTGGGAAGAAGCTCAGGAACTCGGTGGGAGAAGGTCAGGAACTTGTGGGGGGGGGGGGGGGTGGGAAGCACGGTGAGAACATTGAGGAGGGTGGAAAAACTTGATCCAGGTCCAACGGGGGACATGAGAGCAAGAGCGTGATCCAGATGGAAAGGTAGATCATGTTCTCCCGTGCTCAGTAAAGCCTGGATCACGGTCTTAAACCCCCACCTCCTTTACACCTGCACATTCGCCCTCTTCTTCCCCACCTTGCTAGACAGCAGCAGTTCAAGAAGACAGCTCACTACCACCCTCTCAAGGGCAACTAGGGATGGGCAATAAATAAATGAATTTTAAAAAATGAGAGCATATTCGGTGTTGGACCGACACATGCATGACTTTACATTTGTGTGTTATTTGCCGGACTCGACTATTCCAATGTTCTCCTGGCCAGCCACCAATCTTCCATCCTCAGTGAACTTGAGCCCATCCAAAACTCTGCTGCACGTATCCTAACACGCAAGTCCCATTCACCCATCACCCCTGTGCTTGGTGACCTACATTGGTTCATGGTCCACCAACAATGTTCCTGCTAAGCTGTGCGACCACGCAGCTGTCTGGAGGTACGGCACAGGCTGCTTACCAGCTTTTGAATGGGAGATTTTGCGCATGCATGAAATTTTGAATGGGCTGCGCAGCCCGCTAAAGGGACCGCACACACACAAAAACATAGAAGATAGGAGCAGGAGTAGGCCATTCGGCCCCTCGAGCCTGCTCCGCCATTCAATGAGATTATGGCTCATCATCCAAATTCAGTACCCCGTTCCTGCCTTCTCTCCATATCCCTTGATCCCTTTAGCCTTAAGAAATATATCCAACTCCTTCTTGAATATATTTAATGAATTGGCCTCTACTGCCTTCTGTGGTAGAGAATTCCACAGGTTCACCACTCTCTGGGTGAAGAAATTCCTCCTCATCTCTGTCCTAAATGGCTTACCTCTTATCCTTAGACTGTCACCCCTGGTTCTGGACTCCCCGACCATCGGAAACATCCTTCCTGCATCTAGTCTGTCTAGTCCTGTTAGAATTTTATAAGTTTCAATGAGATCCCCTCTCATTCTTCTAAACTCCAGCGAGTATAAGCCTAATCAACCCAATCTCTCCTCATACGTCATTCCTGCCATCCCAGGTATCAGCCTGGTGAATCTTCGCTGCACTCCCTCCATGGCAAGAACATCCTTCCTCAGATAAGGCGACCAAAACTGCACACAATACTCAAGATGTGGTCTCACCAAGGCCCTGTACAGCTGCAGCAAGACACCCTTGTTCCTGTACTCAAACCCTCTCGCTATGAAGGCCAACATACCATTTGCCTTCTTAACCGCCTGCTGCACCTGTATGCTTACCTTCAGCGACTGGTGCACAAGGACACCCAGTTCTCGCTGCACTTCCCCTTCTCCCAATCTATTGCCATTATTATATTGTGAATAGCTGGGGTCCAAGGACCGAGCCCTGCGGTACCCCACTAGTCACTGCCTGCCACTCGGAAAAAGACCCGTTTATTCCAACTCTTTGCTTTCTGTCTGCCAACCAGTTCTCTATCCAAGTCAATACCTTGCCCCCAATCCCATGTGCCTTAACTTTACACGCTAATCTCTTATGCGGGACCTTATCGAAAGCCTTTTGAAATTCCAAATACACCACATCCACTGGTTCTCCCTTATCTATTTTACCAGTTACATCCTCAAAAAATTCCAGTAGATTAGTCAAGCACAATTTACCTTTTGTAAATCCATGTTGACTTTGTCCGATCCTGTCACTGTTTTCCAAGTGCTCTGCTATTACATCTTTTATAATGGACTCTAGCATTTTCCCCAATACTGATGTTAGGCTTACCGGTCTGTAATTCCCCGTTTTCTCTCTACCACGTTTTTTGAACAGTGGGGTAACATTAGCTACCCTCCAATCCATGGGTACTGTTCCAGAGTCTATCGAATGTTGGAAGATGACCAGCAATGCATCTAATATTTCTACGGCCACTTCCTTAAGTACCCTAGGATGTAGATTATCAGGCCCTGGGGATTTATCGGCCTTCAATCCCATCAATTTCCCTAACACCATTTCCCTACAAATACTTATTTCTTTCAGTTCCTCCCTTTCATCAGACCCTATGTTCTCCGACATCTCTGGGAGGTTATTTGCGTCCTCCTTTGTGAAGACAGAACCAAAATATGTATTTAATTGGTCTGCCATTTCTTTGTTCCCCATTATAAATTCCCCTGATTCTGACTGCAAGGGACCTACGCTTGACTTCGCCAATCTTTTTCTTTTCACATATCTATAAAAGCTTTTAGTCAGTTTTTATGTTCCCTGCAAGCTTACTCTCATACTCTATTTTCCCCCTCTTAATTAATCTCTTTGTCCTCCTTTGTTGAATCCTAAACTGCTCCCAATCCTCAGGTTTACTGCTTTTTCTGGCCAATTTATATGTCCTCTCCTTGGATCTTATGCTATCCCTAATTTCCCTTGTTAGCCACAGTTGAGTCACCTTTTTTGTTTTATTTTTATGCCAAACTGGGATGAACAAATTCTGTAGTTCATCCATGCGGTCTTTGAATGTTTGCCGTTGCCTATCCACCGTCAACCCTTTGAGTGACATTCCCCAATCAATCCTACCCAACTCGCACCTCATACCATCGTAGTTTCCTTTATTTAAATTCAGGACCCTAGTCTCCGAGTCAACTATTTCACTCTCCATCTTAATGAAGAATTCTATCATATTATGATCGCTCCGAACCAAGGGGCCTCATACAACAAGATTGCTAATTAATCCTCTCATTACATAATACCCAGTCTAAGATGGCCTGATCTCTAGTTGGTTCCTCGACATATTGGTCCAGGAAACCATCCCGTATACACTCCAGGAATTCCTCCTCCACAGTATTATTACTAATTTGGTTAGCCCAATTTATATGTAGATTAAAGTCACCCATGATAACCGCTGTGCCCTTATTGCACGCTTCTCTAATTTCCCTTTTAATACCATCCACAACCTCCGCATTACTGTTTGGAGGTCTATATACCACTCCCACGAACGTTTTCTGCCCCTTGGTATTTCTCAGTTCTACCCATACAGATTCCACATCATCAGAGCTAATAGCCTTCCTTACAACTGTGTTAATCCCCTCTTTAATCGGCAATGCTACCCCACTCCTTTTCCTTTTTGCCTATCTTTCCTGAATATTGAATACCCCTGGATGTTGAGTTCCCAGCTTTGGCCACGTTTCCGTAATTCCAATCATATCATATTCGTTTACCTCTATTTGCGCAGCTAATTCATCCACCTTATTACGAATGCTCCTCGCATTAAGACACAAAGCCTTCAGGCTTGTTTTTTTAATGCTCTTAGACCTTTTAGAATTATTATTCACTGCGGCCATGTTTGATTTAAACTATTGATTTCTCTGACTGCCACTTTTGTTTCTCTCCTTCCTGTCTTTTGCTTTTATCCTCGTTTCCCATTCCTCTGACTCCCTGCTCAGGTTCCCAACCTCCTGCCCTTTTAGTTTAAACCCTCCCCGAGAGTACTAGCAAACACGCCCCCTCGGACATCGGTCCCAGTCCTGCCCAGGTGCAAACCGTCCCGTTTGTACTGGTCCCACCTCCCCCAGAACCGGTTCCAATGTCCTAGGAATTTCAATCCCTCCCCCTTGCACCATTCCTCTAGCCACGTATTCAACTGAAATATCCTTCTATTTCTACTCTGACTAGCACGCGGCACTGGTAGCAATCCCGAGATTACTACCTTTGAGGTCCTATTTTTTAAATTTACCTCCTAACTCCCTATATTCAGCTTTTAGGACCTCATCCCATTTTGTACCTATATCGTTGGTACCTATATGCACCACGACAACTGGCTGTTCACCCTCCCCTTCCAAAATGTTCTGCAGCCGCTCTGAGACATCCTTGACCCTTGCACCAGGGAGGCAACACACCATCCTGGAGTCTCGTTTGCAGCCGCAGAAACGCCTATCTATTCCCCTTACAATAGAATCCCCTATTACTATAGCTCTACCCCTCTTTTTCCTCCCGCCCTGTGCAGCAGAATCACCCCTGGTGCCAGGAAGTTGCCTGCTGCTGCTTTCCCCTGATAAGCCATCCTCAACAGTATGCAAAGTGGTATATCTGCTTGAGAGGGGGATGGTCACAGGGGACCCCTGCACTACCTGCCTGCGCCTACTACTCTGCCTGGTGGTCACCCATTCCCTTTCTGCCTGTGGAACCTCTACCTGCGGTGTGACCAACTGATTAAACGTGATATCCACGACGTCCTCAGCATCACGAATGGTCCAGTATGTATCCAATGGCAGCTCCAGCGCCACAATGCGGTCTACCAGTAGCTGCAGCTGGATACACTTCCTGCACACATGGTCGCCAGGGACACAGGAAGTGTCCCTGAGTTCCCACATAGCGCAGGAGGAGCATACCATGGGGCTGAGCTCTCCTGCCATGACTTACCCTTTAATTAATTCAAATTAATTTTTTTTTTTAAATTAGGGAGAACATTGTCGACCAACACCTTGATTTTAAAGTTCGCAACCTCATGTTAAAATCCCTCCATGGCCTCACCGCTTCCTAACTGAACTCGGCAGTGTGAGTGCCCCTAACCCAGGAGGGCGAGCCCTGTCTGTTCTCCGAAAGCAGTAGTGTTAGCACTGCGAGCTCTGGAGCCTGGCTGTCACAATGAACGGATCAAATTACACATTGCAATGATCTTGATTACTCCAGCAGGCTGGATCAAATTACACATTCCAGGCAAACTGTTGGGTGTGTCTTGTCCTCCAAGGGGACCAATCAGAAATCTGGTCTTGCCCTCCAAGGGGACCAATCAGAAATTTGGTATTGCAAATAGACACAACCAACTCTGGCTGCTTGTGCATCCCTCACTCCCTTAGCCCAACCATTGGTGGCCACGCCTTCAGCCGTCAAGGCCCCAAGCTCTTGAATTACCCCCTTAAACCAGTCTGCCTCTCAAACTCCCTCTCCTACTTTTCAAACTCTGTCCCCTCCTTTAAGATTCTCCTCAAAGCCCACCTCTTTGATCAAGCTTTTGGTCACCCCTCCTAAAGTCTCCTTCTTTGATTTGGTGTCCATTTTTGTCTGTGTATGCCTTTGTGAAGCACCTTTGGACATTCTGCTATGTTAAAAGTGCTATATAAATGCAAGTAGTTGCTAAAGAATATTTTTAAAATGGAAAGAAAAGATTTGACATCAGAGTTGAAAATAATTTCAACACATGTATGCACCAGACAAAATAAACCCATTTGTCTACAAATGCAACAGCAATATTGTTACATCAATACTTAAAGAATTTTCTCCAAGCTACACACACGGCCCACCCATACCTTTGATGTGTTGATCTGACTCTTCCTTTACTCTCAGTAATTCCTGGTGGAGCTTGTTGTTCTCCTGGACAAGACGTGCATTCTCAGCTCTATATGGTTCAAGTACAGAGTCCAAGTTCTTGCTCTCCTTTTCCGTTTTTCCAGATGACAGCTTGGCATTGCGGAGGCTTTCTGTAGTGTGCACCAAATCACTGCAACACATTAACTCTTGTTTAGAACTCTATACAATGATGGAAACACCCCCTAAATTCAATTAGCAATACCTTCTTTAAAATTTACAAAACTACAAGAGATAATTTTTTTGTATGATTTAGCATTTTCACCGAGGCACAGACATTAATTTGATTTCATTTTTAACCTCCGAGGGAGCTCCGACACGGCAAGAGTGCCCCAGGTGGGCAGAGGAAACACAGAGGAAGCATCTGGGAATGCGCCAAACACATCGAGTCTCTTCGCCGGGAGCAAGCGTAGGCCACACGTCAACCCAAGCACCCCACCCACCCTTCAACCACCGTCTGCCCCACCTGTGACAGAAACTGTAGGTCCCGCATTGGACTCATCAGTCACCTGAGAATTCATTTTTAATGTGGAAGCAAGTCATCCTCGGTTCAGAGGGACTGCCTAAGAGAAGAACTACAAATATTTTAAAATGCACTACAGTGAGGACCAACCAATAGGGCAGGGGCAGCCAAGCTTTTGGAGCAGGGGCCAGATCCATGTGACACAACTAGTGAGTAACAGATAAAAAAAACAGGTTTTAAACTTCTGGGTGACTCAAGAATTTAAACAAAATATGTACAAAAAGCTGGTGACTTTGTCTATGGTGATCCCCACTGATAAGCATAAAAAAAACAAACATCCTTTAAAAAAAAATCAAACGCACGCCTATTATATATTGGAAATGATGCATGGTGGCAACAGTAAAAAGGTGGCATTGTAGTAGAACAATGTTATAATGGGACAGGGCTATATAAAAGAAACATTTAAAACTCATCTCTGGAATCAGAAAGGAGAATCAACGATTTTTAAAAACTGCTCCAAAAAACAAAAGCAGACACCCACGGCCAAAGGTAGCGCAGTGAACTTTTCAGCATTCTGGGAATTGAAGGCAGCACTCCACAACTCTATGAAGACTTTACAGGATTCAGCACCAACCAGCCAGAGGATGCTAAAACCATTAAGCTGTACAAGGCAAACCTCAAGGAATGCTCGTTGCCACTCTACAGAAAACCACTCCAGAAAATATGGAAGAGATCTAAAATTATCCACAGATCAAAGAAAGCACCCTGCAAAAGTATTCAATCCTCCAGACCTGTCCTGCAAAAATCAGACAGTGGAACTCCCTCCCATCCCCAGAAATTGAACACTGGCCTCCTCCACTGCGGTTAGAAAACCCACACCAGAACCCCCTCCCGCCATCAGACACATAATTAGCTCCCAGTCCTATCACCCCTCCTCCTGCTGAGGCAATCTCTCCTTGCCCTTTAAACCTCACCTCCCTCTCTTCCGCACCCCTCATCTCTCTTTTGGTCTCTTCTCCTTCCTCCTCCTTTCCCCTTCTCCCATGCTCCCCCACTGTTATCCTCTACCCACCCCCCCCCCTCGCCTCCCCTACTGTTATCCTCTACCCCTCTCCTCTCCTCATTTTTCTTCCTAGCCATCTCCCCACCCTCTTTCCTCTTCCCTGAACCAAGGTGTTTTGTCCTTAGTAACTTTCTATCGATACACGAAGAGGGCGAAGCTTACAAATATCGAGTCTGGCTTGCTCACCATTATAAAAAAATTCAGGGAGCTGTACTCTGCCACCTTGTTGAGTTTCTTCAACTGGCAGCGAAAGGTCAGGGAAGCCCCATGAACTCCTAAACCTTGGGCTTCTCAGAAAAGCACAAGCCTCCGAAGGAAAACATTGCTAAAGGTATTCTAAAAACAGAAAATGCTGTTATAGATGCAAGCTTAATCATTTTCCTGTAATTCTGTAATTTATGTTGCAAACCTTAGTTCCATAATAAGTCCTTAGCTTAGTGGAGAAACAAAGATTTTCAAAAATATTTTGAATGATCATTTTACCTTTTCCTATTATTTTTAGCAGCTCTTGCTGATTGCTAATTCTTGATTGGTTATTTTTATACATCCTTAGTAGTTTTTCATTCGAAGTTTATCTACTTGTTATTGCTGTGTTTGATTGGTACTTTGCCAATCTCTTCAGTTGTAATTTTGCACTGTTCTAGGAATATGAAATTTCAGCCCAAGTGTAAGTGTCGCACAAAATTTGCATATAGTAAAGTGCGCCACTCGTGTGTGACAGGGAAGACAGGTATATATTTGGATTAGTAGTAAAATTATTACTGTATGGGCAATTTTATTACCATCAATACAATATTACAGAATACTTTTTAAATCAACTAAAGTATTTACAATGCTTTTAAATGTGTTGTAACATTTTTCTCCACAGAATGAGCCCCTCAGCTTGTCTGAAAAATATTGCAGAGCAACAAAGGACATACGATTTTTTTTAAATACCTGAAGAGTTTTTCCACCAGTGGGAGTGTCTCTATCCCAAGAGGCTGCCTGTAGCCAAGCTGGTCTAAACGCTTCCGCAGGTTTACAAACTTTCTCTCCGAAGTGGTAGTCATATTAAGAAATGTTTCACCGCAAATTTAGGTAAAATCCTAGACGTTAAAACAAGTAGGAAGTATAATACAACAGTGACCAAAACAGAAGCAGGAAAAACATCAAAGGAACATTAATCTCAAGGAGACATTTCATACTGCTGCCAAGAGTACCATGTATTGAAAGCACACTCACCATACTCCAATCTAATGGCCATAGAAAGAACTAAGAATCTACAATAAGGACACGACAACAAAGAACTTAGAACAAAGGGAGAAGTCTATAGCACAATGGAAGACAATCACTGTAGAACACTGGCATTTATAACCGCAAGAATGCAATACTCCATAGAAAAATAAATCCATTTAAATTATCTGTTCATCTCCCACAGAGGTAGAAGCACTTACGTAAATTTGATGTAGGTTGGTTTATCAGTGCTCTGTAAAGAGGGGCTGCTGTATGATAGAAGCTAAATTTTATGCTAAATTAAACCACTAGAAATAGGAATATTAATGCTGCTATGAAGGCCCCGACACTAGGATATTATCAGGAATGGGAGATTACAGTTATATAGACAGTTGGGTAGTTAAAGCTTTTTTCACTGGAGCAGAGAAGATCCTGCTATGACATGGCAGAGGTCTTTAAGATTATGAAGAGTTATGATATGGTAAGTAGCGACAGATTGTTTCCACAGATCAGCAAGATAGGAACAAGATAGCACAAATTTTAAAAATTCGAGTTCAGGAGAAATTTTAGTGACACAAGTGAATACGTTCCAAACCACTTGACACAAATAAAGGCACAAGTAATGTCAAATGACAAAACAGAACCCTCAAAAACTAAAGCCTTATGTTCCATTGTCCAAAACACAAAAGGGTAATTTTCCAACTTCAGACCGCCAGCAGGGACCATCACTTACCAGGATTGCACAATGGATATTTTTGTGCGTGCTGCGTATGATTTCCCAATCATTTAAATATATGGTCAGAACATTGTAAGCGGTGCGTGCCTGAATTTCCAACAAGCGCTTCCAGCAGGCAAAGCCGGAAAATTACCCTTATAATGTTTAAATGAGCAACAGACAATAAATTATGTATTGCGTTCTATCTTAGCATGGTAAAGTCTCAGAGAAAGGATCAATTCGTTGTTAGCATACTCTGCACATTATGAGCCTCTTTATGTCCCCTTTATCAGTCATTTCCACATACTGTACCTGTTCTAACTTTGAGTAGAGTGAGTGATAAGAAAGATCCCCTGCTCTTCAGCAGAATTTGTAACAGTGATACCACTATTTGCTGATCCAAATTACTCTCGATTCTGCACAACTACAGCTCATGAATGCAAGTTCAGTTGTAATTCACGATTTCTTTGGTCATCTGGCCACATTTTGTATGAAGCTGGGGTGGCAATACTGATTAAGGAAGGCATTGTAGTGTTGGAAAGGGAGGATGTTCTCAAGGGGACAAGGACAGAATCCATTTGGTTAGAGTTGAGGAGCAAAAAGGGTATGATCATACCATTGGGGGTATTCTACAGGCCTCCAAAGTGTGAGAGGGAGGTAGAGGAGCAAATCTGCAGGGAAATCGCAGAGATATGCAAGAGTTATAGAGTGGTGATATTGGGGGACTTTAATTACCCAAATATCAATTGGGATAATGCTAGGGTAAAGGGAAAGGAGGGGGAGGAATTTCTGAAATGTGTTCAGGAGAATTTCCTTGACCAATACGTTCTTGGCCCAACTAGGAAAGAGGCATTGCTGGATCTGGTGCTGGGGAATGAGGTGGGCCAGGTCGACCAAGTGTCTGTGGGAGAACACTTGGGTACAAGTGATCATCGTATCATAAGATTTAGATTAGCAATGGAGAGGAGCAAGGAACAATCTAGGGTGGAACTTCTAAACTGGAATAGGGCTAACTTCAATGGGATGTGAAAGGATCTAGCCAGAGTAAAATGGAACCAAAGACTGACAGGAAAAACTGTAACGGAACAATGGGTGATCTTCAAGGAGGAGATGTTCCAAGTACAGGCTAGGTACATTCCAACAAGAGGGAGGGTAAGGGAACCAAAACAAGGGCTCCTTGGATAATGAGGGAGATAGAGAAGATGATGAAACAAAAAAAGAGGGTGTATGATGCATGTCAGGTGAATTCTTCAAGGGAGAACCAGACCAAATACAGTAAGTTGAGGGGATGTGAAGATGAAAATAAGATTGTCAAAGAGAGAATGAGATTAGAATAGCGGTTAACATAAAAGGGAACCCAAAAATCTTCTACCGGCATGTAAACAGTACGTGGGTAGTAAGAGGCGGCGTGGGGCCGATTAGGGACAAAGGAGGTGATATATGCTTAGAGGCGCAGGGCAAGGCGAGAATACTCAATTAGTACTTTTATCAGTGTTTACTAAGGAGGTGGATGCTCACAAAATATCGGTAGAAGTAGAAATTTTGGAAGCAATGGAAGGGGTGAAAATTGAGACAAGATGTACTAGAAAGGCTGGGTATGCTTAGAGTGGATAAGTCGCCTGGTCCAGATGACTTGCATCCCAAGTTGCTAAGGGAATTGGGGGAGGAGATAGCGGAAGCGCTTGCCATAATTTTCCAATCTTTCCTAGATGCGGGGGAGGTGCCCGAGCATTGGAAAGTGGCAAATGTGACACCATTGTTCAAGAAAGGGTGCAAGGACAATCCTAGTAACTGCAGGCCGGTCAGTTTAACATTAGTGGTGGGTAAAGTTTTAGAAACAATAATCAAGGAAAAAATTAACGGACACTTGGAGAGGTTTAAGCTAATTAAGGAGAGCCAACACGGATTTGTAAAAGGCAGATCGTGTTTGACTAATCTAATTAAATTTTTTGACAAAGTAACAGGGAGGATTGATGAAGGGAATGCAATGGATGTTGTCTACAAGAATTTTAGGAAGGCGTTTGACAAAGTACCACATAGAAGGCTGGTTAACAAAATTGAGGCTCATGGAATAGGTGGGTCAGTGGCAGCTTGGATAAGGAATTGGCTTAAGGATAGAAAACAGCGAGCTGTGGTAAATGGCTGTTCTTCAGACTGGAGGATGGTAGACAGTGGTGTTCCCCAAGAGTCAGTGCTGGGGCCACTGCATTTTTTGATATGTGACCTGGATATTGGAATAGAGTAGATTTTCTAAATTTGCCGATGACACCAAACTTGGGGGTGTGGCAAACAGTGAGGTTGATACCAATCGACTGCAACAAGACAAAGAATGGCTAGCAGAATGGGCAGACAAGTGGCAGATGAAACTTAATAGAGAAGTGTGAGGTGATACATTTTGGCAGAAGGAGCAGGGAGAGGAAATATACACGTAATGGCACAGTTTTAAAGAGTGTGCAGGGACAGAGGGACCTGGGAGTGAATATGCATAGGTCCCTGAAGGTGGCAGGACATATTGAGAGAGTGGTTAGCAAGGCATTTGGGATCTTGGGCTTCACAAAGAGGTTGAAAGAGTTAAAAGGGCTAAAATAAGGGAATTTAGGAACCAAGCATATATCCATAGGGGTATATGTCCCATAGGGAAGTATGGTGGAATGTGGCCAAATGGTCAAACTGTCAGCTACTACCTGAATAATGGGCCCAAACCGTCAGCTAATAATCGAATAATGTGGTCAAATGGTCAAACTGTCAGTTGCTACTTGAATAATGTGCACAAACTATTAGCTACCAATTGAGGAATGTGGTAAAGATAACATATGGGGTCACAGGACTATGTAATGGTCAAAATGTGCACACGGGTCACAAGAATTTGCACCCGAAATCAACTGCATGATGTAAGCCACGACTTAGAACAAAAAACTGTATATAAGGCAGGGGATCTTAGCGATCAGAGAGCATTCATCCCAGCATGAGTGTCTCCCCTGTCGGCTTGTAAATAAAGTTGCTTTACTGAACGAACCTCCAGACTCCGAGTGATTGATTGGGAATAAGGCGGACGTCGACCCTTTATATCAGAGGGTCCTTCTCGGGGAGAAGAAGCTCTCCCGGTTTACCCTTACAACTTGGTGTAGTCGGCAGGATCTACCAGACAGGCCGAGTAGAGACATTGGGCTACATTTTCAGGGAGCCGTCAGGCGGGGTTTCAGGCGTGTGGGGGGGGGGGGGGGTGGGAAAAATCCCGAATTTGGGGGTCCTGACACAATCCCGCCCCACGTAAGTTTCAGGGGCGGCGGGTACCCGCCCCGCACTGGGACCCGCCGAAACCAGGTAGGAAGGGATTAGTGCCAATTAACTGCCTGTTAACAGGTAGTTAACAGGCAGTTTTTAGCCTAATCCCTATTTTGAGGGGTTTCGTGTGGGTTTCCCCGATGGCTCCAAACCACGCCAGGTAGAGCAGGCGGGCCGTCGGGTTGAAGGAGTTGGAGGGGTTGCGATGTCGGCGCTCAGGTGAGTGATGGGTGCATGAGTGCAAAGGTAAGTGTGTTTGGTGTGTCTAAAGTGTGTAAAGAACTTTTACTTACCTGTACTTACCTTAACAGCCTTTCTTCCTGTAGGCGTCAGGAGTCCATCACTCAGCCGGCACTGAAAGCTGAACTGCTGCGATTTGTCAAAAGTGACAGCCTTCAGCTTTGAGTGCCGGTGAGAGTTCTAACCGAGTCTGTGCAGAATGACTCAGCTTAGAACTCAGAGTGTCAGTGTTTCACAGCTTCAAACAGCTGTGAGACACTGATATTTCATCTGTCAAAAACTCTTGACAGATGAAATTTCAGTCTGTGACGTCACCTGTTGCCGGGTGGCCCTTAATTGGCCTGCTGGGCGGGTTCAACAAGGTCAATCAAGGGAAAATCATGCGGATTCACCGGACATCGAAGTAGGCGGGTCAAAAACCCAAAAGGGGAAGTCACGCCTTCTTCCCGACAGGTTCGGCAAAATCTACCCCATTGTCTCCTCGTATTGAAACCCAGGGCCGGAGATCCAACCAATCTAGGAGGTGTCCGGATACGTAAGTAAAGCAACTTGGGTGCATGCTAGGACATTGTAGAAATGAAAATGTCTGAATAAGTTGAGGAGCTCGGGTTATATAGGATTGGATATAGGGAAAATCCAATCTAGGCGGAGTTAAAACCGCGTAAGCAGGGAAAGGTCCCTGAAGGTCCGGGGGAGTCCCGGAGGTAACAGGTCCGGGGGAGTCCCGGAGGTAACAGGTCCGGGGGAGTCCCGGAGGTAACAAATGAGGGGGGAAACTAGCAAATCCACCCTAAAAGGATGGCGAACAAAAAGGACGCCAAAAGATCTAAACGCCCATACTAGTTTGTACGCGATAGTATCGGATAATGGAAATTCTGATAGGGACGGGATAAAAAGACCCCGGGGAAGTGAGAAAACCTCATGGAAATTCCCGAGCGGCTAGAAAATGGCCAGGAAAGAAATCGACAGACAAACAGGACAGCGTAACGTAACTTGCCATATGAATTTGTGCGCGATAAGTATGAGAAAGTTAAGGAAAAGATGGTAAAAAAAAAGGGATATGATGACAAGTTAATAAAAAGAATGGGAAAGGAAGGTGGGATCCTGAATGGGTTCCCGACCGACAGAAAGAATGGTGGAGTAAGGAGAGCAAGAATAAGGAGGAGAAAACCATAGCGGTTCTTTGTCAGGGCCACCTGAAAAATGTGTAAGATTGGGGCCACACAGGAGAGAAAAAAGGAGTTAGTGGAACAGTTAAAAAGGTAGGCGCCAAGTGTGCCGCTGTAATGAAGACAAGGTCAGTGCATAGTGGAAGGAATGATAGTGAGGAGATTGATTGGGATGATTCAGAAAGAGAAACCTAAGGTTTTACCGACACAGAAGTTATTAATGACTGTGCTGAAACAAATAAAACACGATTGCTGAGTGAAAGGAACCTTAAAAAATGCTGGGATCTCAGTTTGTGTGAAAGTGTGTGTTAAAGTGTGAAAGTTTTCCTAACTATGGATATTTAAGAAGTTACAGTATTCCGTTTGTCTGAAAGTCTGTCCTTTAAAAAAAATGTCTGTTGTGTGTTTTAGCTCCACCCACTCTTTTGTACAGAGAGCTAAAAGCTGTTAAACCCTTTGAAGGCTTGTCTTGAAGGATGGACAAGCGTGTGTTGTTTTAAGTTTGTTAATTGTTTTACAAAAGATAAGCTTCAGCCTTGAAGTCACAGTTGCCAATGTGCCTGGAAGAAAATGAATTTGAATGTTTACAAGGTATGGGTAATTGTTTCTTTGTTAATGTGGCTATCGTTTCTTTCTTTTCCAAGTGATACTGGTTAGTTTAAAAAAAATGTTTGCTCTGGATTGAATTGGAGTTATTGAGGTTAATTAACCTATTAAAACCAGACTTTCATTGTGGGCCACGGTGAAATTCTGGTTGGTGTAAATTTGTGTAGACCGTATTGAATAAGATATTTAATGGTCTGATACCAGACTTTAAAATATTTACAGTCTTGGATATAGCGAACAGGTTCTGGTCCATACCATTGGCAGAGGAATCACAAGGGAAATTCGTCTTTATTGTCAGGGATAGACAGTATACATGGACCAGGGTCCCGCAGGGGTTCCACAACAGTCCAAATATATTCCACCGTGTACTGAGTCAAGCCGTAGATGAGTTAGACCTATTAAAGTACCAGAGCGCCCTACTCTAATATGTTGATGACATAATGATTGCATCAGAGGATGCCAAAGGACACATGGGAGCATTACTAGCCACCCTCCAGACACTTAAGAAAGCTGGCTTTAAATTGAACCCAAAAAGGCACAGGTTGGACTGTCCAAAGTAATGTATCTAGGACACGAAATTAGCCAGGGGTATAAGGCACTCCCGCAGGAACAAAAGGCAGCCATAAAAGACATGCCAAGGCCAGTGAACATCTGGGGAGTTAGGAAAGTGTTGGGACTATTTAATTACTGCAGGAATTTTATATCAGACTTTGCAGGGAAAGCAGAGCCGATTCAACGGTTAGTTAAAGGGGGAGACCCGTCACTGATAAGATAGAATGGGAGACGGAGCAGGAGGAAGCATATAGGGCCCTTAAACAGGAATTAATAACAGCCCCTGCCCTAGAATTATCAGATCCCACTCGACCCTTCCACCTATATTGTGATTTAGATCATGAGAGTTATTCAGCCGTAGTAATGCAAGATCACAGAGGGAAACAGAGACCCGTTGCGTATTACTCTGCAAAAAAAAAAAGACCCAGTAGCGAAGGCGATGCCACGATGTGTGGCTAAAATAGATTGCGCCACCTGGGCGGTGCGAGTAAGGGAACCAATAGTGATGATGGGAAAGGTAATTTTGCATACTCAACGTACATTAGTGGAACTACTCAACACAGGAAAATTGCAGACTATATCAGATAGCAGGAAAGCTAAATGGGAAGCTATATTACTCCCCAGGGATGGAACTGTGATAATACAAAAACATACCGGGGTTAATCCAGCCACGGGCATATTAACAGAAGGAGAAGAGTACAGTTGTCAGATGAAAATGGAGGAAGAAATAGGTAGTGGAGTAAAGGAAGACCCACTAGAAAATCCCCATATGATAATCTACGTAGATGGATCCCGAAAGTGTATCAACGGAGAACCCAGAACAGGGTGGGCAGTAGTAAATCAAGAAGGAAAGACCCTGTTAAAAGGAGCCCTTTATGGGGAAAAGTCAGCACAGGTAGCGGAACTAGTGGCTTTAATAAAAGTGTTGGAAAATTCAAGAAACAAACGGATAAATGTTTATACCGACAGCCGTTATGCCTTCGGAGTGGTGCGTGATTATATGACACTCTGGGCCAGAAGGGGGTACAAGACCTCTACGGGAGAGGTAGTAAAACACGAAAAACTAATAGAAAGGTTAGTTAAGGCTGCACAAGCACCTTTAGAGGCAGCGGTAATTAAAATAAAAGCCCACACAAAGATAGAGGATATGGGCTCTCAGGAACCCCAGGACCAGGCCCCTATAGGGAACAGGTATGCAGATCTAGCCGCCAAACTAGCTGCGGAAGAAATGCAACCAGAGGACGCGTTCAAAAATGAAATAAATATGGTCATGACAGTCAGTGGGGTACAGGAAGTGAATATAATGGAGGTACAAGAAAATACTAGTAAAGAGGAAAAGGAGAGATGGAAACAAGCTGGCGCCCGACCGAAAGATGGAATTTGGAAATGGGGCCCCCTTAACCAGGTGGTGGCATCGGAATGTTGCAAACAACTGATGGCGCTATACCATGGTGTAGCACACACTGGCAGAAGTAACATGTTGCACCTACTGACACAGTACTGGTGGTGGCCAAAGATGGATCAGGAAGTAGCGAAATACTGCTACCGCTGTATAATATGCGCTAAGAATAATGTAGGACAGAGATGTAGAGTTAGAGTAGCAAACCAACCCAGGCCCCAAGGACCCTGGGAAAACCTACAAATTGACTTTACCGGCCCCTTAGCGCAGGACCAGGGGAAGAAATTTTGCCTGGTAATAATTGACCAATTTACCAGGTGGGTGGAAGCCTTTGCCACCCGAGATTGCTCTGCAAAAACAGTTGCACTAATATTGGCTACGAGGTTATACCCCGTTGGGGAGTGCCTCTGCAAATTGACTCAGACAACGGCACTCACTTTACCGGTAAAATGAGAAACTTGTAAGCTGTTACACGTAACACAAAAATACCATATCACCCCCAGAGCTCGGGGATGGTAGAAAGAAGGACGAGTGCGGCTATAATAAGACAGAGGGGTGCATGTTGGAATTATCACGTCGATCACCATCACACCCGCTCGGGATATAGAGGCAGAGGGGAGTACTGTAAAACCACCACAGAGACTGAGTGTCAATATAGTAACCTTGTATGTGTAATCACAATGCCCAACTTCTGCTTTACGCCAAAGATCCCTGTGACAATTGGACACACCAGATTGGTGTATGTACACTCAAGGGAGGAAATGAAACTAAATGTGCCAGATAGTCTAAAGGACGAATTGGTCAATTATGAAGATCCGGTGGGGGCTCCGATACCCCGCCTGCAAGTGGATCTGCAAGAGATAAAAGAGGGCTTAAGTAAAACGGTGAAACAATACGTAATGTTGCAAAGGAACCTTGGGGAAATAGAAAGGGACATAGAAGTAGAACTACAGGAGGTTCCATGGTATAAGAAGCTGTGGGATTGGGGGATGAATGTCAACATCCACCCCTGGATCTGCATTACGTCTCACATACTAGTTATAGTACAATTGGTTTTGGTGATAAGAATGGGAATAGCAGCATGTGCCGCCTGTAAAAAACGTAGAAAACAAAAAAGAAAGAAGGAAATGGAAGAAATGTACATGACCTTGATAAAGTAGTAACATATGCTGTTCGGTGGTAATTGTTACAGAAACCTCCTGGGCAGATTCCCATCGAGCAGACAGACTATTACTATAAACGAGCGAAGGCTTGGGAGAAAGACCTGCTTAACGGATGTATAGTACTAATAACATTAATGCTTATAACCTATGTAATTGGATGGATAATATGTCGATGGAAAGGATGTAGGGGGCCTAGAAATCAGGAGGCTAATATGATTATATAAACAAGGTGACCCAATGGGTTGGAATTGATCACCACCCCGGCAGGACACCATAATAGGAGAAATAATTGGGTTGGTCAATGATTAAAAGGGATTAATCAGGACCAAAAGGGGGGACTGAAAGAGTTAAAAGGGCTAAAATAAGGGAATTTAGGAACCGAGCATATATCCAATGTACATGTCCCATAGGGAAGTATGGTGGAATGTGGTCAAACTGTCAGCTACTACCTGAATAATGTGGTCAAATGGTCAAACTGTCAGTTGCTACTTGAATAATGTGCACAAACTATTAGCTACCAATTGAGGAATGTGGTAAAGATAACATATGGGGTCACAGGACTATGTAATGGTCAAAATGTGCACACGGGTCACAAGAATTTGCACCCGAAATCAACTGCATGATGTAAGCCACGACTTAGAACAAAAAACTGTATATAAGGCAGGGGATCTTAGCGATCAGAGAGCATTCATCCCAGCATGAGTGTCTCCCCTGTCGGCTTGTAAATAAAGTTGCTTTACTGAACGAACCTCCAGACTCCGAGTGATTGATTGGGAATAAGGCGGACGTCGACCCTTTATATCAGAGGGTCCGTCTCGGGGAGAAGAAGCTCTCCCGGTTTACCCTTACAGAGGTATTGAGTACAAAAGTAGAGAAGTTATGCCGAACCTTTATAAAGCGCTGGTTAGGCTACAACGGGAGTATTGCGTCCAGTTCTGGTCACCACACTTCAGGAAGGATTTTTAAAAATTCATTTTATGGGATCAGGGCGTCGCTGGCAATGCCAGCATTTATTGCCCATCAGAAGGTGGTGGTGAGCCGTCTTCTTGAACCGCTGCAGTCCATGTGGTGAAAGTAATCCCACAGTGCTGTTAATAGGGTGTTCCAGGATTTTGACCCAGCGACGATTAAGGATCGGCGATATACTTCCAAGTCAGGATGGTGTGTGACTTGGAGCAAACTTGGAGGTGGTGGTGTTACCATGCGCCTGCTGCCCTTGTCCTTCCAGGTGTAAGAGGTCGCGGGTTTGGGAGGTGCTGCCGAAGAAGCCTTGGCGAGTTGCTGCAGTGCATCTTGTAGATGGTACATACTGCAGTCACGGTACGCCGGTGGTGGAGAGGGTGAATGTTTAAGGTGGTGGATGGGGTGCCAATCAAGCTGGCTGCTTTGTCCTGGATGGTGTCGAGCTTCTTGAGTGTTGTTGGAACTGCACTCATCCAGGCAAGTGGAGAGTATTCCATCACACTCCTTATTTGTGCCTTGTAGATGGTGGAAAGGCTTTGGGGAGTCAGGTGAGACACTCGCCACAGAATACCTAGCCTCTGACCTGCTCTTGTTGCCACAGTATTTATGTGGCTGGCCCAGTTAAGTTTCTGGTTAATGGTGACCCCCAGGATGTTGATGGTGGGGGATTCGGCGATAGTAATGCCATTGAATGTCATGGGGAGGGGATTAGACTCTCGTTTGTTGGAGATAGTCATTGCCTGGCACTTCTGTGGTGCGAATGTTACCTGCCACTTATCAGCCCAAGCCTGAACGTCGTCCAGGTCTCGTTGCATGCGGGCATGGACTGCTTCGTTATCTGTGGAGTTGCGAATGGCGCTGAACACTGTGCAGTCATCAGCAAACATCCCCATTTCTGACCTTATGTTGGAGGGAAGATCATTGATGAAGCAGCTGAAGATGGTTGGGCCTAGGACACTGCTCTGAGGAGCTCCTGCAGCGATATCCAGGGGCTGTGATGATGACCTTCAACCACCATAACCATCTTCCTTTGTGCTAGATATGCCAGGCAGTGGAGCATTTGCCCCCCGATTCCCACCGACTTCAATTTTACTAGGGCTTCTTGATGCCACACTCGGTTAAAAATGCTGCCTTGATGTCAAGGGCAGTCACTCTCACCTCACCTCTGGAATTCAGCTCCTTTGTCCATGTTTGGACCAAGGCTGAAATGAGGTCGGGAGCCGAGTGGTCTTGGCAGAACCCAAACTGGGCATCAGTGAGCAGGTTATTGGAGAGTAAGTGCCGCTTGATAGCACTGTCGATGACACCTTCCATCACTTTGCTGATGATTGAGAGTAGACTGATGGGGCGGTAATTGGCTGGGTTGGATTTGTCCTGCTTTTTGTGGACAGGACATACCTAGGTAGTTTTCCACATTGTCGGATAGATGCCAGTGTTGTAGCTGTACTGGAACACCTTGGCTAGAGGCGCGGCTCGTTCTGGAGCACAAGTCTTCAGCACGACAGCCGGGATGTTGTCGGGGCCCACAGCCTTTGCTGGATCCAGTGTGCGTAGTCATTTCTTGATATCACGTGGAGTGAATTGAATTGGCTGAAGAATGGCTTCTGTGATGGTGGGGACCTCAGGAGTAGGCCGCTATGGATCATCCACTCGGCACTTCTGGCTGAAGTTGGTTGCAAACGCTTCAGCCTTGTCTTTTGCACTCACGTGCTGGGCTCCACCATCATTGAGGATGGGGATATTCTTGGAGTCTCCTACTCCCGTTAGTTGTTTAATGGTCCACCACCATTCACGACTGGATGTGGCAGGACTGCAGAGCTTTGATCTGATCCGTTGATTGTGAGATCGTTTAGCCCTGTCTATAGCATGCTGCTTCTGCTTTTTAGCATGCATGTAGTCCTGTGTTGCAGCTTCCCCAGGTTGGCACCTCATTTTTAGGTACGCCTGGTGCTGCTCCTGGCATGCTCTTCTACACTCGTTGTTGAACCAGAGTTGGTCCCCTGGCTTGTTGGTAATGGTAGAGTGAGGGATATGCCAGGCCATGAGGTTACAGATTGTGGTGGAATACAATTCTGCTGCTGCTGATGGCCCACAGCGCCTCATGGATGCCTAGTTTTGAGCTGCTAGATCTGTTCTGAATCTATCCCATTTAGCACGGTGGTAGTGCCACACAACACAATGGAGGGTGTTCTCAGTGTGAAGATGGGACTTCGTCTCCACAATGACTGTGCGGTGGTCACTGCTGCCAATGCTGTCATGGACAGATGTATCTGCGACAGGTAGATTGGTGAGGGCGAGGTCAAATAGGTTTTTCCCTCTTGTTGGTTCACTCACCACCTGTCGCAGGCCCAGACTTGCAGTTATGTCCTTCAGGACTCAGCCAGCTCGGTCAGTAGTGGTGCTACCGAGCCACTCTTGGTGATGGACATTGAAGTCCCCCCACTCAGAGTACATCCTGTGCCCTTGCTGCTCTCAGTGTTTCTTCCAAGTGGTGTTCAACATGGAGGACTACTGATTCATCAGCTGAGCGAGGGCGGTAGGTGGTAATCAGCAGGAGGTTTCCTTGCCCATGCTTGACCTGAAGCCATGAGACTGCATGGGGTCCGGAGTCAATGTTGAGGACTCCCAGGGCCACTCCTTCCCGACTGTATGCCACTGTGCCACCACCCCTGGTGGGTCTGTCCTGCCAGTACAACCGGACATACCCAGGGATGGTGATGGAGGAGTTCAGGACATTGGCTGAAAGGTATGATTCTGTGAGTATAACTATGTCAGGCTGTTGCTTGACTAGTCTGTGGGACAGCTCTCCAAATTTTGGCACAAGTCCCCAGATGTTGGTGAGGAGGACTTTGCAAGGTTGACTGGGCTGGGTGTGCTGTTGCCGTGTCCGTAGCCAGTGCCGAGGTTGCTGCCGGGTGGTCTGCCCAGTTTCATTCTTATTATTTTGTTTCATAGCGGTTAGTTACAACTGAGTGACTTGCTAGGCCATTTCAGAGGGCAGTTAAGAGTCAACCACATTGCTGTGGGTCTGGAGTCACATATAGGCCAAATCAGGTAAGGACGGCAGATTTCCTTCCCTAAAGGACATTAGTGAACCAGATGGGTTTTTACGACAATCCGATAGTTTCACAGTCCCCATTACTGATACTAACTTTTTAATTCCAGATTTATTTAATTAACTGAATTTAAATTCCCCAGCTACCATGAATCATTGGTCCAGGCCTCTGGAGTACTAGCCCAGTGACATTACCAATACGCTACCGTTCCCCTTGAGGGTGCAGAGGAGATTTACCAGAATGGTTCCGGGATGGTGGATCTTAGCTACAAGGACAGGTTGGAGAAGCTGGATTTGTTTTCATTAGAGCAAAGGAGGTTGAGGGGTGATTTGATAGAAGTGTACAAGATTATGACGGGTTTGGATAGGCTAGACGGGGAAAGGCTGTTCCCACTAGTTGATGATACAAGGACTAGGGGACACAAATTTAAGGTATTGGGCAAGAGATACACGGGGATGTAAGGAAAAACCTTTTTACGCAGCGAGTGGCGAGGATCTGGAACTCGCTGCCGACGGAAGTGGTAGAAACGGAGACACTCAATGTTTTTTTAGGGGAGACTGGATAGGCACTTGAGGGAAATAAACTTGCAGGGCTATGGGGATAGAGCGGGGGAATGGGACTGACTGGGTTGCTCGACAGAGAGTTGGCATGGACTCAATGGGCCAAATGGTCTCCTTCTGTGCCATTATGGCTCTATGACCACTGAATAAAACCTTCATCATAAATTCACAGAATCAACAAAACGTGATGAAAACATACCCCTCCATCCTCGGCTTCATATACACGTCCTCACAGTACAAGCTGCAGAATGAACTTCAATTCAATAGACTAGTGGGGATTTTCAGGTCAACTGCACCAGTTGTGCAAGTGCAAAATGGGGCAAGGGGCATCAAAAGATTTGGGGAAGCAGACCGCAGACATAATTTGCACCTAATTCCATTTGTCTACAACGTCATCGCTGGATTCATTTTCTGTGCAAGAATTATTGCTCACATTTTGTGCTGTAGCCTCATTAAAGCCCTAGAAAGTACTAGGCAAACTAATGGGACTAAAGGTGGAAAAGTCCCCGTGACCCGATGGCCTGTATCCTAGAGTTTTAAAAGAGGTGGCTGCAGGGATAGTGGATGAATTGGTTGTAATCTACCAAAATTCCCTGGATTCTGGAGAGGTCCCAGCCAACTGGAAAACCGCTAATGTAACACCCCTATTTAAGAAAGGAGGGAGACAGAAAGCAAGCATTTATCGACCAGTTAGCCTAACATCTGTCATTGGGAAAATGCTGGAGTCCATCATTAAGGAAGTGGTAGCAGGACATTTAGAAAATCATAATATAGTCAAGCAGAGTCAGCATGGTTTTATGAAAGGGAAATCATGTTTGACAAATTTGCTGGAGTTCTTTGAGGATGTAACGAGCAGGGTGGATAAAGGGGAACCAGTAGATGTCGTGTATTTGGATTTCCAGAAGGCATTCGCTAAGGTGCCACATAAAAGGTTAGTACACAAGGTAAGAGCTCATAGGGTTGGGGGGTAATATATTAGCATGGATAGAGGATTGGCTAACTAACAGAAAGTCGGGATAAATGGGTCATTTTCAGGTTGGCAAACTGTAACTAGTGGGGTGTCGCAGGGATCAGTGCTGGGCCTCAACTATTTACAATCTATATTAATGACTTAGATGAAGGGACTGAGTGTAATGTAGCCAAATTTGCTGATGATACAAAGATAGGTGGGAAAGCAAATTGTGTGGAGGACGCAAAGAATCTTCAAAGGGATATAGATAGGCCAAGTGAGTGGGCAAAAATCTGGCAGATGGAGTTTAATGTGGGAAAATGCGAGGTTATCCACTTTGGTAGGAAAAATTAAAAAAATTATTTAAATGGGGAGAGATTACAAAATGCTGAGGTACAGAGGGATCTGGGGGTCCTTGTACATGAATCACAAAACATTAACACACAGGTACAGCAAGTAATTAGGAAGGCAAATGGAGTGTTGGCCTTTATTGCAAAGGGAATGGAGTATAAAAGTAGGGAAGTCCTGTTACAACTGTACAGGGCGTTGGTGAGACCACACCTGGAGTACTGCGTGCAGTTTTGGTCTCCTTATTTAAGGAGGGATATACTTGCATTGGAGGCAGTTCAGAGAAGGTTCACGAGGTTGATTCCGGAGATGAGGGGGTTGTATTATGAAGAAAGGTTGAGCAGGTTGGGCCTATAATCATTGGAGTTTAGAAGAATGAGGGGGGATCTTATTGAAACATAAAAGATTTTGAAGGGGCTTGACAGGGTAGATGCAGAGAGGATGTTTCCCCTTGTGGGGGAATCTAGAACATGGGGACATAATTTCAGAATAAGGGAGCACCCATTTAAAACGGAAATGAGGAATTTCTTCTCAGAGGGTCGTGAATCTTTGGAATTCTTTTCCCCAGAGAGCTGTGGAGGCAGAGTCATTGAATATATTTAAGGTGGAGATAAGACAGATTTTTGAAAAACAGCGGAATCAAGGGTTATGGGGAGCGGGCAGGGAAGTGGAGTTGAGGCCAAGATCAGATCAGCCATGATCTTATTGAATGGCGGAGCAGGCTCGAGGGGCCAAATGACCTACTCCTGCTCCTACGTCTTATGTTCTTATGAATGCATACTAAAATATTTAAATGACTACTAGGCACAATTTTCCAGCTTTTGAACTGGGGTTGGACTTTTTCTTTGTACAGCCCATTTTCGATAATGGATGTGGGCAATGATGGCAAGCTATCCTGAGAAGGTGATGGTGACAATTATCTTTATAACTGAATGGTTTGGTCAGCCACTTCAGACAGCATTAAAAATCAACCATGGGTAGGAGTAGCAAATGTTAAACTCTGCGTGTGCAGTAATTGCTGAGCATGCATTTTACAGCTCCTTTCACTGTGTTGAGAGCAGGAGCTCAAGCCTATAAAATTCTTCTAGGAAGGGACCAAGGCAGCCAGCGAACAAAGCCCGGTTTCTTTGCTACTGCAGCTGCTCTAAAGTGGCATTTAGTTTACTTCGAATGGTCTTAATTTACAATTTGTTTAACCAGTTCAGCTCCTGTTTGCTGAAATTCTGTGTTAAGTAGTAATGTAATACAGTAGCACGGGTTGTTAATGTGATATGAAAATAGCAGTGGGGATTAAGTTAACATTCACATACCTGTGTAAGTGGTTTAGTCAGTTTACAAGACAACAAAAGCAGTATTTGATATCAAGTTTGCTTCTAACCACAGTTGACAAAGATCCTGCATGCATTCGCTAATGAACTACACGTTAAACCACCTTCGCAGAATAGGCTATTGACCAAAATCCACGATAAACCCACAGACTCCCACAGCTACCTGGACTACACTTCTTCCCACCCCGCTTCCTGTAAGGACTCTATTCCATCCTCCCAGTTTCTCCATTCCCACCACAACTGTTCTGATGCCACCTTCCACACCAGTGCTAAGATAGGTCTTCCCTTTTCCTCAACCGAGGATTCCTCTCCACTGTGGTTGACAGGGCCCTCGACTGTGTCTATTCCATTTCCCGCTCTTCTGCTCTCACCCCTTCCTCCTCCTCCTCCCAGAACCACAATAGGGTTCCCACTATCCTCACCTTCCACATTCAACGGAGCATCTTCTGCCACCTCCAGCGTGATCTCACCACCAAACACATCATTTCTTTACCTCCCCTTTCAGCATTCCGAAGGGACCGTTCCCTCCATGATACCCTGGTCCACTCCTCAATCATCCACAACACTCAGTCTCCTTCCCACAGCACCTTCCCGTGCAAGCGTAGGAGATGCAACACCTGCCCTTTTACCTCCCTTCCCAACGTCCAGGGCCCCAAACACTCCTACAGGTGAAACAGCGATTTACTTGTACTTCTTTCAATTTAGCATACTTTATTCACTGCTCACGATGCGGTCTCCTCTACAGTGGGGAGCTCAAATTCAGGTTGGGCGACCGCTTTGCGTTACACCACCATTCAGCCCGCAAGCGAAACCCCGAGCTTCCGGTCGCTTGTCACTTTAATTCTCTGCTCCACTCCCACTCTGATCGCTCTGTCCTTGGCCGCCTACATTGTTCCAATGAAGCTCAATGTAAGCTTGAGGAACAGCACCTCATCTTTCAATTAGGCACTTTATAACCTCCGGACGCAACACTGAGTTCAACAATTTCAGACCATAACCTCTGCCCTGGGGACAGCAGCTGCTGGTAATGATTCTGCTGTTGCCATTTACACCTCCTCTGGTTTCTTGACTTGTCCCATTACCATCTCCTTTTGCCTTGCACTATAATTCCTTTCATCGTTTAATCTCTCCTGCCTTCCACCCTATCACAGACCTTCCCTTTTGTTCTTTCCTCCCCTTCTCCCTTTCCCTGCCCCACACTTGCTTAAAAATCTGTTATTTCTCTAACTTTTTCCAGTTCTGGCAAAAGGTCATTGACCAGAAACGTTAACTCTGTTTCTCACTCCACAGATGCTGCCTGACCTGCTGAGTGTTTCCAGCATTTTATGTTTTTATTTCAAATTTCCAGCATCCACGGTATTTTGCTTTTGTGTTGTTGCAGTAAAACACCTTTCTCTGCATTGTGCATCTTCTAATTACAGTTCTTACCTTGTTACTTATTTAAAGAATAACTATTCAGGACAGCTGTTTAAATTCTCAAACGCCTGAATCAATTGTACTGCGCAGACATTAATATGAAGACAAAGATCAATGTATTAAGTTTTACCATTTCATTAGCACTATTTAAACCAGTTCCGTACCCACATTGCTTCAACACCACATAAAAATCTATTTATATTAAAAAATGTTGCATTGGCAATATTGTAGTGAGTCTCGAATGTTGTCAACCATGTGACATCACAGACCAATCAGACCCCAACATTAGTTCATGATACCAAAGACCAGAAAACATTTAGGGAAAAACACTTTGATCCATTTTTAGCCAAGTAATAGCTCCCCATTCCTCTATCAAACCTCTACCCTGGGTATGTCACCCACGCTGCCTCACCTCCGCTCCTCCGAGACCCATTCCAAGTGCTGCAGCTTGCTCTCCTCCTTTCCTCAAAAGCACATCTAGTATTCCAAAACTCACCTCTTTTTCCGGTACATCGATGACTGTATTGGCGCCGTTTCCTGCTCTCGCCCTGAACTAGCTAAGTTCATTCACTTTACGACCAATTTCCACCCTTCCCTCACCTTCACATGGTCCATCTCCGACTCTTCCCTTCCCTTCCTTGACTTCTCCGTCTCCATTTCTGGCGATCGGCTTTCGACAAACATCCACTGCAAGCCCACCGACTCCCACAGCTACCTGGACTACACTTCCTCCCACCCCGCTTCCTGTAAGGACTCTATTCCATTCTCCCAGTTTCTCCGTCTCTGCCGCGTCTGACGATGCCACCTTCCATACCAGTGCTTCTGACATGTCTTCCTTTTTCCTCAACCGAGGATTCCCCTCTACTGTGGTTGACATGGCCCTTGACCGTGTCCGTTTTATTTCCCACACTTCTACTCTCACTCCTTCCCCTCCCTCCCAGAACCACGATAGGGTTCCCCTTGTCCTCACCTTTCACCCCACCAGCCTCCACATTCAACAGATCATCCTCCGCCATTTCCGCCACCTCCAACGTGATCCCACCACCAAACACATCTTCCCCTCACCTCCCCTTTCAGCATTCCGAAGGGACCGCTCCCTCCGCAACACCCTGGTCCACTCCTCAATCACCCCCAACAGCCCTTCTCCTTCACCTGGCACCTTCCCGTGCAAGCGCAGGAGATGCAACACATGCCCTTTTACCTCCTCCCTTCCCACTGTCCATGGCCCCAAACACCCCTTCCTGGTGAAACAGCGATTTACTTGTACTTCTTGCAATTTAATATACTGTATTCGCTGCTCACGATGCGGTCTCCTCTACATTGGGGAGACCAAACGCAGATTGGGCGACCGCTTTGCGGAACACCTCCGTTCAGTCCATAAGGGTGACCCTGAGCTTCCAGTCGCCTGTCACTTTAATTCACTGCTTCACTCCCACTCTGATCTCTCTGTCCTCGGCCTATTACATTGTTCCAATGAAGCTCAACGTAAGCTCGAGGAACAGCACCTCATCTTTCGATGAGGCACTTTACAGCCTTCCGGACTCAACATCGAGTTCAACAATTTCAGATAATTATCCCTGCCCCCATTTTTCATGCTGTATGATTTTTGCCACTCCCATTCACAACATTTTATCTTTCCTGCCTCTTACAAAAGTACAGGATGTTCTTCAATTCCTTCCTCCCCTCCTAAACCCCCCCCCCCCCCCCGTCTCTGCACCTACTTAATATCTTTTACATCTCCAGCTTTTTCCAGTTCTGATGAAGGGTCCCAGACCTGAAACGTTAACTCTGTTTCTCTCTCCACGGATGCTGCCTGGCCTGCTGAGTATTTCCAGCATTTTCTGTTGTTATTTAAGTATTCCAACAAGTTTTAAGCAAGGCAGCCCTGCACCTTAATCCCAGCTCCAAGCACAGTTCCTGAGCACATTGAGGTGCTGCTGCAGACTACAAGCGCAAGTTTTAAGCATTCGCACAGGCTCCCTCGGACTCAGAACGGGCAAATCAGCTGATTGTCGAGCACTGCCTCAGCAGCTGCTTTAAATTAAATTAGAGAAGCAGCTGGACAACATTCAAGAAGCCGCCTAATCGGCCAGGCCGAACACTGGCCCTCCAAACGCTCATTGCTTTTGTACACCAGCAGTGCAGTGTCCCTAAATCAGGTGCCGGCAATGCCTCCATGGCCCCCAAACACACAGGACAGCATCAGCCCTTTTCCCTGCCAATGCACTTGCTTCAAATCTATTCCATTTCTAATTTTTTCCAGTTCTGACAACAGGTCATCGACCTGAAACGTTAACTCTGTTTCTCTCCCCACAGTTGCTGCCTGACCTGCTGAGTGTTTCCAGCATTTTCTGTTTGTATTTCAGGCCCCACTGTGTTCTCTCCTCTGTCAAGGTTCAGGCTTCAGGCCCTCCCACTCCAGCCACTGGGCTCTCTGGCATCCTCTTCCTCCAATCTTGGGCCCTGCTCCTTCCACAACCTTCAATCCTATGGCATGTCCCCACTCCCATCCAAGCCTTCATCCACCATCTCTCTCTCTCATCAGCATGCAGTCCTACTTAAGGTATTAGCTTCACAACTACCAGGACATCAACGGGACCATTCCAGCTGGGGATGCAAGGTCTGTATCCACTGCTCCCTCCGAGGTCAGACCTTACCAACCACCCCCTCCCCCAACATGTCATGCTGCTTCTTAGCCCAGGACTCAACCCCCAGTTTCTTACACTTACACAGTACCCCAGCTCGGCCCAGATACCCACTAGATACATTCTGGCTTTCATCATGCTGTCTGCCCCACCTCTAACAAGGTGTAGGATATAAATTCAGTAAATGAATGAAAGAATGTGAGATTTGTATATGGGCACAGTAAAACAGACAGGAGAGAGGGAACTGCTGTGACTCCCTGACAGATGCCCAGGAGCTCACCTCTGGTATGGCAATGATAACATCTCGAAGAGGTGGCATGACACTTGTTAGGCTTCACACCAGCTGTAGCAAAATCAAAACCAATGTGAACTAAACTTTAAAAAGTTACCAGATGGTCTAATGACTTTTTAAAAACTTCACCTTAATGTTAACTGAGTCAACCGAGTCAGTGGTAGGGTGGAGATCACAGGGTTTGGGGAGAAAAATTTGTTTGAGACATATAAACTGGTCACATTGGAAGGCTCAAAATCAAAGGGATATTAAGGTTAGGAGGATAGCAAAATACTGCAGATGTTGGAAATCCGAAATAACAACAGAAAATGCTGGAAAAACTCAGCAGGTCAGGTTTGTCTCAATATCGAGTTCAACAATTTCAGATCATAACCTCGGCCCCTATTTCATTTTTACTTATATTTTTCCACTCCCTTCCTCCCCCCCCCTTTCCTTTTGTTTCTCTCTCACACCTGGCAGCTATCTTTTGCCCTGCCATTACACTTTACACCTAATCCCAGCCTATTACCATCTCGTCTAGCTTCTAATCTCTTTTACTTCTTTTGGTTCTTTTATTCTTTTGTCCGATCGCAGCCCTGCCTTCGATCTAGTTCCTTTTCTCTCCAGTTTTGAAGAAGGGTCAAACCCGAAACGTCAACTCAAATTTCTCTCCACAGATGTTGCCTGACCTGCTGAGTTTTTCCAGCATTTTCTGTTGTTATTAAGGTTAGGAGGATTGTTCCAATATCAGATTAAATGTTGTAGTCAACAGAGGATCATAATATTGGAGAGGAGATATCTGCGCTCCTCTAATCCTGGCCACTTGAGCATCCTTGATTATAATCCCTCAACCATTGCCGGCAGTGCCTTCAGCTGCCAAGGCTCTAAGCTTTGGAATTCCCTCCCTAAACCTTTCTGCCTCTCCGCCTCTCTTTCTTTCCTCCTCTAAAGAGCCTCCTTAAAACCTACCTCTTTGACCAAGCTTCTGGCCACCTGCCCGAATATCTCCTTATATGGTTCGGTGTCAAATTGTGTTTGATAACGGTCTTGTGCAGCGCCTTGGGACGTTTCACTACATTAAAGACGCCGTATAAATACATGTTGTTGTTTGGGGAGGACAAACAAACAACTCCTGCACATCAACAATGAAGCCCATTAATTCGGAATTTCCTGCTGACAATTAACTGGGATCTAAACTGCGAAATCTCAGCCCGGAATGGGCAGCGGGCCCCGCCGGAGGGTGAAACAGCCGCGGGCCCAGGTCCGCCTCCCGGCCCCCGGTAACAGGCAATCCGGCTCTCGGGGCCCACCTCCCCGGCCCGGCTCAAAATAACACAATGACTGGCGGCCGAAAGGAGCCCGGCCCTTTAATTCAATGCTTCCCCTCCCCCCCGCTGACAGTTGCTGGTGTTTCCGAGTCTGACCTCAGCCCCCGATCCGGGCCCCGACAGCCCCTGCTTGCCTACCGCTTTCTCCCGGCCGCCGCTGCAGCGGCTCCGCTCCTGCTCCTCCTCCTGCCGCCGCCTGGACCGATTCTCCGCGGCAAAAGTTTGAAAATGGCGCGCACCCGAGGACAGCGCCGCCCGGCGGAAACTGAGGGAACCGCACCTGGGGACAGCGCCGTCCCGCGGGGACTGAGGGAATCGCACCCGGGGAGGACAGCGCCGCCCCGCGGGGACTGAGGGAATCGCACCCGGGGACAGCGCCGCCCCGCGGAAACTGATGGAACCGCATCTGGGGACAGCGCCGCCCCGCGGGAACTGAGGGAACCGCACCCGGGGAGGACAGCGCCGCCCCGCGGGGACTGAGGGAACCGCATCCGGGGACAGCGCCGCCCCGCGGGGACTGAGGGAACCGCACCCGGGAAGGACAGCGCCGCCCCGCGGGGACTGAGGGAACCGCACCCGGGGACAGCGCCGCCCGGCGGTGACTGAGGGAACCGCACCCGGGGACAGCGCCGCCCCGCGGGGACTGAGGGAACCGCACCCGGGGACAGCGCCGCCCGGTGGGAACTGAGGGAACCGCATCCGGGGAGGACAGCGCCGCCCCGCGGGGACTGAGGGAACCGCATCCGGGGAGGACAGCGCCGCCCGGTGGAACAACGGCAGCTGTCACAAGAAAGGGTGAACGGCGCCTTTCACGACCTCAGGAAGTCCCAAACACTTTAGAGCCAATGAAGTATTGTTTTGAATTGTAGTCACTGTTCTAATGTAGGAAATGTGTAGCCAATTTGCGCACAGCAAGCTCCCACAAACAGCAATGTGATCTTTTTTTATTGATAAATATTGGCCAAGACATCGAGGAGAGCTTCCCTGTTCTTCGCAATGGTGCCACAGGATCGTTTACGTCCACCTGAGAGAGTAGGCGGGGCCTTGCTTTTAAGTATAATAGCAAAATACTGTGGAGGCTGGAAATATGAAATAACAACAGAAAATGCTGGAAATACTCAGCAGGCCAGGCAGCATCGGTGGAGAGAGAAACAGAGTTAACGTTTCAGGTCTGGGACCCTTCATCAGAACTGGAAAAAGCTGGAAATGTAACATATTAAGCAGGTGCAGAGACAGGGAGGGGGGCAGGGTTTAGGAGGGGAGGAAGGAATTGAAAGAACATCCTGTACTTTAAGAGGCAGGAAAGATAAAATGTTGCTTTCTCCCGGCTGCCGCTGCAGCTGCTCGCCCAGCGGCTCCGCTCCTCCTCCTCCTGCCGCCGCCCGGACCGATTCTCCGCGGCAAGAGTTTGAAAATGGCGCGCACCCGAGGATAAGGGGTAAGTCATTTAGGACAGAGATGAGGAGGAATTTCTTCACCCAGAGAGTGGTGAACCTGTGGAATTCTCTACCACAGAAGGCAGTGGAGGCCAATTCATTAAATATATTCAAGAAGGATATATTTCTTAAGGCTAAAGGGATCAAGGGATATAGGGAGAAGGCAGGGACAGGGTACTGAGTTTGGATGATCAGCCATGATCTCATTGAATGGCGGAGCAGGCTCGAGGGGCCGAATGGCCTACTCCTGCTCCTATCTTCTATGTTTCTATGTTTTTCAGAGGTGCGAGTGCTACCAACTGAGCCACAGCCGACACTACGACACCCATCCAGGAAAGTGGAGAGTATTCCATCACACTCCTGACTTGAGCCTTATAGGTGGTAGAAAGACTTTGGCGAGTCAGGAGGTGAACTGTGTGCCACAGAATACCCAGCTTCTAGCCTATTCTAATGGCATTTGTGTGGCTGTTCCTGTTTAGTTCCTAGTTGATGGTGAGGGGCTCAGCGATGGTAATGCTATTGAATGTCAAAGAGAGGTGGTTAGGCTCTCTCTTGTTGGATATGGTCATTGCCTATACTTGTGTGGATCAAATGTTACTTGAAAGAAAGAAAGATGCATTTATATAGCGCCTTCCACGACCTCAGGTCATCCCAAACAATTTACAGCCAATGAAGTACTTTTGAAGTCAAGTCACAGTTGTAATGTAGGAAACGCGGCAGCCACTTTGCCAGCAGCAAGCTCCCACAAACAGCAATGTGATAATGACCAGATAATGGCCTAGAAATTCAGTTGTTAGCGCCAGCCGCTAGCGCCTTAGGAGGAGGAGAAGTGGGGCGCTAAGCGGCTAGCGCCCGGGCGCGGCGCGATCTGCGCCTCTCGCGAACTTCACTCAAGATTTAGCGGCGGCGCAAAACTGCAGCGCCCGCTCAGCTGCGTGCGCAGATCCTGACATCATTTCATGGTGCAACGCCCTTGGTGCGCCCCGAACCGGAACTTCAGTGGCGCCGCCCTTCTGTGCGCCTGGCGCCCCCAGCGACTGGTAGAGGGGAATGGTTCCCAGTTGCTGCGGGGCGCGGGGGACGCTATTTAAAGGGAACTCCTCCTGCATTATAAGTGGCAGCCATTTTGTGGCAATCCTTCTGTGTGAGAGACGGATATTTGGAGAGAGACAAAGGGAGAGAGCTTTCTGCTTTGACTCAGCGCTCGCACAGGTACTTCTGGCTTCAGGCCAGAGCTTTGCACTGAGATTTCACTTTCAGTGCCATAGCCTTGAGTCGCCACATATAATGGGGGCTGCAATGGGTGGAAACGTTGGCTTACTGCAGTGCATTCAAAGGGCTCAGCGACGCCGTGAGAGAGTGCCAGTCATGGCCAGACGGAGAAGGGCCAACAGGCGTCGGCACAGGAGGCCTTACCCACCCAGGGTATACCGCCAGCAGTTCTCATATCTGAACATGTCTGAGGAGCAGTGTGTTCGGAGGCTGCGATTCAGAAGGGATGTGGTACTGAGATCTGCCACCTGCTTCGCAGAGATCTGCAGCCACAGCTGAGGAGCAGGATGTCTCTGTCGGTGGCAGTGAAGGTGACGGTGGCTCTCAACTTCTATGCCACCGGCTCCTTCCAATCCGCTACTGGGGACATTGCCAACATCTCCCAGTTCGCAGTACATTGCTGCATCCGCCAGGTGACCAATGCCCTTTTCAGAAGGAGACATCAGTACATCTCCTTCCCCATGACCCTGGACAAGCAGCAAGAGCGTGCAATGGGATTTGGAGGAATAGCGGGCTTCCCCATGGTCCAGGGCGCCATTGACTGCACGCATGTGGCTTTGCGGGCACCTCTAGAGAATGCTGAGGATTACCGCAACCGGAAGGGCTACCATTCGCTCAACGTCCAGTTGGTGTGTGACCACAGGCAGCTCATACTAGCTGTCAATGTCCGCTTTCCAGGCAGCAGCCACAATGCCTTCATCCTGCGCCAGACTTCTGTGGCAGACATTTTCGAAGCCCAGGCTCACCCACGAGAGTGGCTTCTCGGGGACAAAGGCTATCCTTTGTGCACCTGGCTGATGACCCCGCTCCGTGCGCCCAGCACCCCTGCTGAAAAGCGATACAATGACAGTCATCAAGCTACCAGGAACATCATTGAGCATACGATCGGCGTGCTCAAGCAACGGTTCCGCTGTCTGGACCATTCCGGGGGAGCCCTACAATACTCGCCTGAGCGAATCTCCCATTTCATTGTAGTGTGCTGCATGCTGCACAACATAGCTATCCTCAGGACTCAGCCACTGCCAGTAGACATTGGAGGACCACCAGAGGAGGAGGAGGAGGAGCGGGGGGAGCACCAAGACGGGAGGGAGGCACAAAGTGCAAGGGCCGTCTGTCGGCGGCTTATTGCAACTCGGTTCTAGGCCCCCTCTCAGGGAATGGCTTGTGCCAATGAAAGAACATGAATGGAGCCGCTCCGCAAGCCCTCAGCCGGTCAAGGCAACAAATAGTTCAAAGTGCAAACATGGACAATGTGATTAAAGAAAAATTTTTACTGTGCAAACTCTGTGCCCTTCCCGCATGACAAACTAATTCAGATAAACCCCCCAAAAAACAGTCAGAGACATAACTGGCTCTCACAACCTTCAGAAAATTAAAAAAAGTTAAACAAAAATGACCATGATCCTCGGCCTTCATATAAAAAACAAACACAAGTCTCAGCCTTCATATATAAAAAAAACATTCTCGGCCTTCATATATAAGCACAACATTTGGCCACACCTTCTACTTTTTCCCCTGTGAGGGTGATCCGCCTCGCTTCCGTGAATGGCCCTTTCCCGCCCTGCAGCTCCTCCTCAATGGGACCCCAGTGGCTGCAGCAAGGCTGGGGGAAGGCTGCTGAGGGTCAGATGGTGAGACGCCAGATGCCTTTGGGGGATGGCCTGGACCAGCTCTGGGCCTGGAGGGCCCGGCTGCTGACTGCTCCAACTCTGCTTGGGCGGCAGCAGTCTGTCCTACGGGTGGTGGCAGCTGCAGTGGAGGAGTGACAGTGTTGGCTGCAGGAATGCTGCCAACCTGACAGAGCACAGGCACTCCCTGGTTGGCTGATACACTGGCACTCGCACGGGCCAGCACTGCAGCATGCGCAGCAATCTGCTGAAGCACAGACTGCTGGGCTGCTGCGGCGCGGCGAGGGCCCCGGCGATGCCTGGCTGATCCAGCGAGGGTGGCAGCAGTTCGTGCCCGTGTGGCCCTGATCTGTGTCTGCATCAGACCAGCCAGTGAATGCACGGCACGACTGAGCACTTGGCTGGAAGCCGCCTGTGCTGCCGCGAAGTCCTGCAGGCTCCTTGCCTGTGCTGCCGCGAAGTCCTGCAGGCTCCTTGCCTGTGCTGCCCCAAAGTCCTGCAGGCTCCTTGCCTGTGCTGCACTGAATTGTTGCAGACTCCTTGCCTGTGCTGCCCCAAAGTCCTGCAGGCTCCTTGCCTGTGCTGCTGTGAAGTCCTGCAGACTCCTTGCCTGTGCTGCCCCAAAGTCTTGCAGACTCCTTGCCTGTGCTGCACTGAATTCCTGCAGACTCCTGGCCTGTGCTGCACTGAATTCCTGCAGACTCCTGGCCTGTGCTGCACTGAATTCCTGAACACTCCTCGCCAGTGACTCTATGGAGTCAGGCATCCTTGCCACTGCAGCCATGAGCTCAGTGTGCCTGCGCTCAGCCTGGGCGCCCATTTCACCAAGGAGCCGCACCTCCCCTGCGCTCACCGTAGCAGGACTGGAGGCCGCACTCACCCTCCGGGGAGAAGGCCGCTGAGCTTCCACACCCCTCCCGGGTTGCTGCAGCCCGCTGGGCCCCGGAGCTTCACTCTCCTCAGACCCTTCCCCCCTGCTCCCCTCCAGGGAAGACATGTCCCCATCATGGCCATGGGCTGCCTCGGCTGAGGGTGGCACTGATGGGCCGGCTTCCTCTTCCTCCTCCTCGAATTCAGAATCACTCACAGTGGCAGCTTGAGGGCCCGCCTCCTCACCTGGCGAATCAGCATCTGAAAGTAGGGAGGCACAAGAGTTGCTTTAGAGTGAGGACAGGGCGGCAGCGAGGGAGGAATGAGTGCTGCTATGCACTGCATTGGTTCGATAGTGGCAAAGGATGCTGGTGTGAGGCACAAGTGGAGAGAGGTCAAAAAGGTGATGACCTTACCATTGGTGCCCAGAACAGGGTCGGCATCTCCATTGGCGACGGGGTCAATCAGCCGGCCTGCCATGATCCACTCCACTCGCTGCTCTAGGTCGCTGAGCTCTTTGAGGTCAGGATGGCCTCCCCCGGTCCGTCGCTGCTGCCTGTGATTGTGAGCCAGCTTGCCCTGCAAGAGAAAGGACAGCCTCTAAGTACAGTGTCAAGCCCTGATCTTGCCTGCACTGCCTCCCATGGTGGAATAGCCCTGACAGTGTCAAGCCCTGATCTTGCCTGCACTGCCTCCCATAGTGGAATAGCCCTGACAGTGTCAAGCCCTGATCTTGCCTGCACTGCCTCCCATGGTGGAATAGCCCTGACAGTGTCAAGCCCTGATCTTGCCTGCACTGCCTCCCATGGTGGAATAGCCCTGACAGTGTCAAGCCCTCATCTTGCCTGCACTGCCTCCCATGGTAGAATAGCCCTGACAGTGTCAAGCCCTGATCTTGCCTGCACTGCCTCCCATAGTGGAATAGCCCTGACAGTGTCAAGCCCTGATCTTGCCTGCACTGCCTCCCATGGTGGAATAGCCCTGACAGTGTCAAGCCCTGATCTTGCCTGCACTGCCTCCCATGGTGGAATAGCCCTGACAGTGTCAAGCCCTGATCTTGCCTGCACTGCCTCCCATAGTGGAATAGCCCTGACAGTGTCAAGCCCTGATCTTGCCTGCACTGCCTCCCATGGTGGAATAGCCCTGACAGTGTCAAGCCCTGATCTTGCCTGCACTGCCTCCCATGGTGGAATAGCCCTGACAGTGTCAAGCACTCATCTTGCCTGCACTGCCTCCCATGGTAGAATAGCCCTGACAGTGTCAAGCCCTGATCTTGCCTGCACTGCCTCCCATAGTGGAATAGCCCTGACAGTGTCAAGCCCTGATCTTGCCTGCACTGCCTCCCATGGTGGAATAGCCCTGACAGTGTCAAGCCCTCATCTTGCCTGCACTGCCTCCCATGGTGGAATAGCCCTGACAGTGTCAAGCCCTCATCTTGCCTGCACTGCCTCCCATGGTGGAACAGCCCTGACAGTGTCAAGCCCTCATCTTGCCTGCACTGCCTCCCATGGTGGAACAGCCCTGACAGTGTCAAGCCCTCATCCTGCCCGCACTGCCTCCCATGGTGGAATAGCCCTGACAGTGTGTAAAGTGCTGAATGTGCAAGTGGTTTTCATGAGAGTCCCATAGCTCTTGGCTGAGGGCTGGGCATTGGGGCTTTCAGGTCCCTTTGGCCAGAAACTGAGGTGCACATGCAGGGATGAACAGGATAGTGGAAAGGGTACTCACCCTGACAACCCGAGTGAGGTCGTTGAACTTTTTCCTGCATTGAAGTGGAGTCCTGGCAACCATGCTGTTGGTGGTCACCCTGTTTGCCACCTCCCTCCAGGCTTTTCAGTATTCGCTGGGAAACGGCCTCCTCCCACTGTCAGGGAAGAGAACAGGTCGCCTGCGCTCTACTGCACCAACCAGTAGCCTCAGGGCACCCTCGCTGAAGTGCCCCGCTCGCTCCCTAGCCTTCTGCATGGTCCTGGGCGTAGAAATGATGATCCAGCAATGGTCAGGTCTTGCTTCAGGGCTGCAGTGTGCAGGGCATGGCAGCCAAACAAGTCCACCCTCCCCCTTTAAGAGCTGACCGGCGCCAGCGTGTCTGCCTTCGATCAGCAACTCGCCGCACCTGCGCTGCGCCCGCCCTCGGTGTTAGCGCCTCGGCTCGCCGGCTTAGCACCTTATGATAGTCGTGCATTGCCTGCTTTAGCGCAGCAGCAACCTCTTGGGGCGATGCAACTCAATTTCGGTGAAGGTGGCGCTAAGTTGCGCCGGGCGCTAAATTTAGCAAACGCCCGGCTGTAGCGCCCCAAACGTGGCGATACTGAATTTCTAGGCCAATGTGTTTTAATGATATTTGAGGGATAAATATTGGCCAGGACAGACGGGGCTTTAATTTAACGTCTCATCTGAAAGACAGTGCAGTATTCATTCAGTACTGCACTGGAGTGTTGGCCTTGATTTTTGTGCCACTTATCAGCCCAAACCTGGATGCTGTCCAGATCTGTCTGCATGCAGACATGGGCTGCTTCATTATCTGAGGAATTGCTAATGGAGCCAAAAACTGTACAATCATCATCGAACAGCCCCACATCTGACCTTATGACAGAGGGAAGGTCATTGATGACGCAGATGCAGAAGGCCTAGGAGGAACTGCTGCAGCAATGTTCTGGGGTTGAGATGATTGGCCTCCAACAATTACAACCATCAACTTTTGTGCCAGGTCACTGGAGTGTATTCTCCCTAATCCCTATTGCCTTCAGTTTTACTGGAGCTCCTTGCTGCCATGCTCGGAGGAATGCTGGCTGCATCATCTCACCTATAGAATTCAGCTCATGTCCATGTTTTGACCAAGGCTGTTATAAGATCTGGAGCCAAGTGATCCTGGCAGAACCCAAACTGAGCAACGGTGAGCAGGTTATTGGTGAGCAAGTGCCGCTTGATAGCACAGTTGATGATTCTTTTCATCATCATTGGAATTAGGGTGATGGGACAGTAATTGGCCGGTTTATATTTGTCCTGCTTTTGTGGACAGGACATACCTGGGCAATTTTTCACATTGTCGGTTAGATACCAGGATTGTAGCTGTACTGGAACAGCTTAACTAGAGGCTACTTCTAGAGCACACGTCTTCAGCACTACAGCTGGGATGTTGTCGCCAGCCGTACCCTTTGCTGTGTTCAGTGCGCTTAGCCACTTCTTGATTCACGTGGAGTGAATCGAATTGGCTGAAGACTGGCATCTGTGATGGTGGGGACCTCAGGAGGAGGCCAGGATGCATCATCCACTCGGCACTTCTGACTGAAGATGGTTGCAAATGATTTGTCTTTTTCACTCACGTGCTGGGCTCCGCCATCATTGAAAATGGGGATGCTGAGGGAACCTCCTCCTCCCGTTAGTTGTTTAATTGTCTTCTCTTAGTCAGTCCCTTGGTACCGAGGAACATGCTATTCTGGACCTGGTACTGTGTAATGAGAAAGGGCTAATCAATAATCTTGTGGTAAAAGGACCTTTAGGGACAAGTGACCATAATATGATTGAATTTTACATTAAGTTTGAGAGTGAAGTTGTCCAATCTGAAACTAAGGTCTTCAATCTAAACAGAGGAAACTACAAGGATATGAGGGACAAGTTGGCCATGGTAGATTGGGAGACTACACTAAAAGGTATGAAGGTGGACATACAATGGCTAACATTCAAGGAAATAATGCATAATTTGCAACAAACATATATTCCACTAGGGCATAAAAACCCAAAAGGAAAAGTGAACCAACCATGGCTAACAAAAGAAATTAAAGCTAGTATTAAGTCAAAGGAGGAAGCTTATAAAGTTGCCAGAAAAAGTGGTCAGCCTGAGGATTGGGATCTTTTTAGAAATCAGTAAAGGGGAACCAAGAAATTGATAAAGAAAGGGAAAATGGAATATGAGCACAAACTAGCACAAAATATAAAAACGGATTGTAAAAGCTTCTATAGGTATGTGAAAAGGAAAAAACTGGCGAAGGTAAATGTAGGTCCTTTACAGTCAGAGGCGGGAGAATTTATAATGGGGAATGAGGAAATGGCAGAGAAATTAAATAAATACTTTGTTTCTGTCTTCACAGAGGAAGACACAAAAAACCTTCCAGAAATACGAGAAAACAAAGGGTGTGACGAGAATGAGGAACTTAAATAAATTATTAGTAAACAAACAGTACTAGCAAAATTAATGGGATTAAAAGTCGATAAATCCCAAGGACCGGATGACCTACATCCTAGGGTTTTGAAAGAGGAGGCCATTGGAATAGTGGATGCATTGGTTGTCATCTTCCAAAATTCTATAGATTCTGGAACAGTTCCTGCAGATTGGAGGATAGCAAATGTAACCCCGCTATTTAAGAAAGGAGGGAGAGAGAAAACAGGGAACTACAGACCTGTTAGCCTCACATCAGTAGTTGGGAAAATGCTGGAATCTATTATAAAGGATGCAATAACTGGGCACTTAGAAACTAATAGTAAGATTGGGCAGAGTCAACATGGATTTATGAAAGGAAAATCCTGTTTGATAAACATATTGGAGTTTTTTGAGGATGTAAATAGTGGAGTAGACAAAGGGGAACCAGTAGATGTGGTGTATCTGGATTTTCAGAAGGCCTTTGATAAGGTCCCATAAAAGAGGTTGGTGAACAAAATTAGGGCGCATGGATATGGTGGGAATATACTAGCATGGATTGAGAATTGGTTAACAGGCAGAAAACAAAGAGTAGGGATAAAAGGGTCTTTTTCAGAATGGCAGGCTGTGACTAGTGGGGTACCGCAAGGATCGGTGCTTGGGCCCCAGCTATTCACAATCTATATCAATGATTTGAATGAGGGGACTAAATGTAACATTTCCAAATTTGCTGCTGATACAAAGCTAGGTGGCAGTGTCAGTTGAGAAGAGGATGTGAAGAGGCTTCAAGGGGATCTCGACAGGCTCGGTGAGTGGGCGAGAACATCGCAGATGGAATATAATGTGGATAAATGTGAAGTTATCCACTTTGGTAGAAAAAACAGAAAGGCAGAGTATTTCCCAAATGGTGAAAGATTGGGGAATGCAGATGCTCAAAAGGACCTGGGTGTCCTTCTCCACGAGTCACTGAAAGTGAATGTACAAGTGCAGCAAGCCATTAGGAAGGCACATGGTATGCTGGCCTTCATTACAAGAGGATTTAAGTACAGGAATAAAGAAGTCTTACTCCAATTATATAGGACCTTGGTGCAACCACACCTGGAGTACTGTGTACAATTTTGGTCTCCTTACCTAAGGAAGGATATACTTGCCATAGAGGGAGTGCAACAAAGGTTCACGAGATTGATTCCTGGGATGGCGGGACTATTGTATGAGAAGAGATTGAGTAAACTAGGCCTGTATTCTCTTGAATTCAGAAGAATGAGAGGTGATCTCATTGTAGCATACAAAATTATTACAGGGCTTGATAAAATGGATGCTGGGAGAATTTTTCCCTTGACTGGGGAGTCTAGAACCAGGGGCCACAGCCTCAAGATAAAGGGTAGGCCATTCAGGACTGAGATGAGAAGAAATTTCTTCACACAGCGGGTGGTGAATCTTTGGAATTCTCTACCCCAGAGGGCTGTGGAGGCTCAGTCATTGGGTATATTCATAAGAACATAAAAAATAGGAGCAGGAGTAGGCCAATCGGCCCCTCGAGCCTGCTCCGCCATTCAATAAGATCATGGCTGATCTGATCCTAACCGCCAATTTGCTATCACAGAACCATCTCCTGAATCTAACAGAATTAGACACACGAAATAGGAGCAGGATCAGGCTACACGGCCCCTGGGCCCGCTCCGCTACCCACAGGGCCATGTCCGATCCGAACCTAGACTCATGTCCAAATTCCTGCCCGCTCCCCGTAACCCTTAATTCCCTTTACTTCTAGGAAACTGTCTATTTCTGTTTTAAATTTATGTAATGATGTAGCTTCTACAGCTTTTTGGGGCAGCATATTCCATGGACCTACCACCCTCTGAGTGAAGTAGTTCCTCCTCATCTCAGTTTTGAAAGTGCAGCCCCTTATTCTAAGACTATGCCCCCTAGTTCTAGTTTCACCCATCATCGGGAACATCCTCCCCGCATCCACCCAATCCAACCCCTTCACAATCTTATATGTTTCAATAAGATCGCCTCTCATTCTTCTGAACTCCAATGAGTAGAGTCCCAATCTACTCAACCTCTCCTCATATGTCCATCCCCTCATCCCCGGGATTAACCGAGTGAACCTTCTTTGTACTGACTCGAGAGCAAGTATGTCTTTTCTTAAGTATGGATACCGAAACTGTATGCAGTATTCCAGGTGCGGTCTCACCAATACCTTGTACAACTGAAGCAATACCTCCCTATTTTTATATTCTATCCCCCTAGCAATGAAAGCCAACATTCCATTGGCCTTCTTAATCACTTGCTGCACCTGCATACTAACCTTTTGAGTTTTGTGCACCAGGACCCCCAGATCCCTTTGTACTTCAGTACTTTCCAGTTTCTTGCCATTAAGATAATAACTTGCTCTACGATTTTTCCTGCCAAAGTGCATAACCTCACACTTTCCAGTATTGTATTCCATCTGCCAAATCTCTGCCCACTTACTTAGCCTGTCTACGTCCCCTTGCAGGTTTTTTATGTCCTCCTCACTCACTACTTTCCCTCCCATCTTAGTATCATCTGCAATCTTTGATATGTTACACTCGGTCCCCTCCTCCATATCGTTAATATAGATTGTAAAGAGTTGGGGACCTAGCACTGACCCCTGCGGAACACCACTAGTTACTGATTGCCAGTCTGAGAATGAACCATTTATCCCAACTCTCTGCCTCAAGACCCTAGGATGTAAGCCATCAGGTCCAGGTGATTTATCCGCCTTGAGTCCCATTATTTTACCGAGTACCACTTTCTGAGTGATTTTGATTGTGTTTAGCTCCTCCCCCCCATAGCCCCCTGTTTGTCCAGTGTTGGGATATTCTTAGTGTCCTCTACTGTAAAGACTGATACAAAATATTCATTCAGTGTTTTTGCCATCTCCATATTTCCCACCATTAATTTCCCAGTCTCATCCTCTAAGGGACCAACATTTACTTTAGCCACCCTTTTTCTTTTTATATAACTATAAAAACTCTTACCATCTGTTTTTATATTTTTTGCTAATTTACTTTCATAATCTATCTTCCCTTTCTTAATCAATCTTTTTGTTATTTTTTGCTGTCTTTTAAAGTTTTCCCAATCCTCTATCCTCCCACTAGATTTGGCTACCTTATATGCCCTTGTTTTTAGTCGAATACTATCCTTAATTTCTTTACTTAGCCACGGATGGCTGTCTTCTCTTTTACACCCTTTTCTTCTCAGTGGAATATATATTTTTTGGAAGTTGTAAAATAACTCCTTAAATGTACACCACTGATCATGTATCGTCTTACCCTTTAATCTATTTTCCCAATCCACTCTACTCAATTCCGCTCTCATACCTTCATTGTCTCCTTTATTCAAGCTTAGCACACTTGTTTGAGATCCAACCTTCTCACCCTCTAATTGAATATGGAATTCAACCATGTTATGGTCACTCATTCCAAGGGGATCCTTTACTAGGACATTTTTTATTAATCCTGTCTCGTTACACAGGACCAGATCTAAGGTTGCTTGCCCCCTGGTCGGTTCAGTTACATACTGCTCAAGAAACCCATCCCTAATACACTCAATGAACTCATCCTCAAGGCAGCCCTGCCCAATTTGATTTGTCCAATTAATACGATAGTTAAAATCCCCCATAATTATAGATGTTCCCTTATTACAAGCCTTGTGGCGTACCGATCACAGAACTGACACAATCCGCTTTCCGGTCCGTAGACTTTAAGAAGGATCACACCTTTAAGAAACTCGATCTGCAACATAGTTAAGCCCAGAGTGGGGGAGGAGCAGTCGAAGCTGTGCACTGAGGAAAGACAGTTGTACTTTGTGTAGTCTCTGACTCCATTTTGTGTTCAGCATGCAGCCTCAACAATTAAACCTTTTCTGTTGAACATCTCCGAGTCCAGTATTTTTTGCAAGGAGTACGTAGACTCCTACATTGGTGACCCCGATGCTCAGGATGACTCCTAAGCGTAACCATGGCTGACACAAATGCAGTTTCTGTGAAGCTGCCGGAGTTCTGGGAGATCCTGGCCACCGCCTGGTTCCTTCAAGCCGAATCGCAATTCCGACTCCGCGGCATCATGCAGGACGGAGCCATTCCCCTGCCCGCCAAGGTGCAAGCCGTCCAGCAGTTCCCCCAGCCTACCACCATCAAAGGCCTCCAGGAGTTCTTGGGGATGATCAACTTTTACAACCGCTTCATTCCCGGAGCGGCCTCCCTCATGCGGCCCCTATACGAAGCCCTCCGGGGTAAGAAAGACAGAATGGCGATCGTGTGGTCGGCGGACATGTTGACCGCTTTCGACTCGACCAAAAAGGTGCTCGCCGACGCCACCATACTCGCTCACCCACAGCCCAACGCCAGGGTGGCCCTCACCACGGACGCCTCCGACCACGCGGTCGGCGCCGTGTACGAACAGTGGGTCGACGGGGCCTGGCAACCGCTGGCCTTTTTCGGCCGCCAACTGCGCCCCCCGGAGGCCAAATACAGCGCCTTTGACCGCGAGCTCTTCGCACTGTACATGGCAGTCCGCCATTTTAGATTTCTTCTGGAGGGCCGCCCCTTCACCGCGTTTGTCGACCACAAACCCCTGACATTCGCGATGGCGAAATCTGCGGACCCGTGGTCAGCCAGGCAACAACGCCAGCTCGCCGCGGTGTCCGAATTCACCACGGACATCCGGCACGTGTCCGGTCGAGACAACGTGGTGGCCGACTGCCTATCCCGCCCCGCCATCCATGGCGCCCACCTGGCAGTGGACTATGCTCAACTGGCAGCGGAGCAGCGCACCGACCCCGATCTGCTCTCCGAGCCCACTACCCTCCCAGGGCTGCGACTGACCGACGTCGCCTGCGGCCCGTCCGCCGTCACAGTCAAATGCGACACCTCCTTGGCGCAACCCCGCCCCGTAGTCCCGGCGTCCTGGCGAAAACGGGTGTTCGACATCGTCCACGGCCTCTCACACCCCGGCACCCGCGCGTCCATTAGACTGGTGGCCAACCGATTTGTCTGGCGCGGCCTGCGCAAAGATGTGCGCGTCTGGGCCAGATCCTGCATAGCTTGCCAGCGTGCCAAAATCCACCAGCACGTCAAAGCCCCACTCGAGGAGTTCACCGTGCCAGAAAGAAGGTTCGACCACGTCCACATCAACCTCGTCGGCCCCCTGCCGCCATCACAAGGTCACACGCACCTGCTGACAATCGTGGACCGTACCACCCGCTGGCCCGAGGCCATTCCACTGACGTCCACCACCACCGCCGACATCGCGAGGGCGTTCATCGGTACCTGGGTCGCTCGGTTCGGCGTCCCCTCCGACATGACGTCGGATAGAGGCCCGCAGTTCACCTCTGAACTGTGGGCCGCTATCGCCCGAAACCTCGGGGTGGCCGTTCACCGCACCACGGCTTACCACCCCCAAGCCAACGGACTGTGCGAGCGTTTCCACAGGTCCATGAAGGCGTCCCTCCGCGCCAGCCTCGAGGACGAAGCTTGGATCGACCGCCTCCCGTGGGTGCTACTCGGCCTACGCTCCGCGGTCAAGGAAGACCTGCAAGCCTCGGCGGCGGAACTCGTGTACGGCCAGCCGCTGCGCGTACCCGGAGAGTTCCTGCCCACCGCCACGACCCCCTGGTCTGCTGAGCAGCAACGCCGCGCTTTCGGCAACCGAGCATAACAGTTCACTCCGGTGCCCACCGGCCGGCACGGCGAACCAGCAACCCACGTACCACCAAGCCTGCACATGGCCAAATTTGTTTTCGTGCGCCATGACGCCCACCGAGGACCTCTATGGCCCCCATACGACGGACCCTACAAGGTACTCCAGACGGGGAACAAGTTCTTCCTCCTCGAAGTGGGCGGCAGAACTGACAAGGTGTCGGTCGACCGACTCAAGCTGGCGTACCTAGAGCCCGATGAACCCGTTCAAGTGGGCCAACCCCCACCGCGGGGCAGACCGCCCAAGAGCCGGACGCGTCCGACCGCCCCGCTCCCGACACCAACCGCCAAGAGCCGTTCCGGCCGTGCCATCAAGCCACCACGCCGGTTTGTACACTCCCTACTAGCGGATTCTGGGGGGAGCTGTGTGGCGTACCGATCACAGAACGGACACAATCCGCTTTCTGGTCCGTAGACTATAAATCAGGCGTCATGCCTTTAAGAAGGATCACACCTTTAAGAAACTCGATCTGCAACATAGTTAAGCCCAGAGCGGGGGAGGAGCAGTCAAAGCTGTGCACTGAGGAAAAACAGTTGTACTTTGTGTAGTCTCTGACTCCATTTTGTGTTCAGCATGCAGCCTCAACAATTAAACCTTTTCTGTTGAACCTCTCCGAGTTCAGTATTTTTTGCTAGGAGTAGGTAGACTCCTACAGCCTCAACTATTTCCTGATTGATACTCCGTCCAACAGAGTTGCAACTGTTCGGAGGCCTATAGACTACACCCACTAGTGTTTTTTTCCCCTTATTATTCCTTATCTCCACCCAAACTGTTTCATTATCCTGATCTTTTGACCCAATATCATTTCTCTGTATTACAGTGATTCCTTCCTTTATTAACATAGCCACCCCACCTCCCCTTCCTTCCTGCCTGTCCTTCCTGATCGTTTAATTCCCAGGCATTGTCACCCTGCAGCCATGTTTCTGTAATGGCCACAAGATCATACCCATATGTAGTTATTTGTGCCATTAACTCGTCTATTTTGTTACGAATGCTACGTGCATTCAGATAGAGAACTTTCAAATATGTTTTGTGACACTTAGTTCCTGCTTTTGCCCTTTTTATTACTTTACCTTTTACTCCATACCTTCTGCCCCTTCCTGACACGCTCTGGTTTTTAATTTCCCCACTGCTACCTAAGTCTATGACCTTTTCTGTTGTCATTTTTATTATTTGCTCTCTCGGAACCTCCCCCCCAATAGTTAGTTTAAAGCCCTCTCTACAGCCCTAGTTATATGATCCGCCAGGACTCTAGTCCCAGCACTGGCCAAGTGAAGCCCGTCCCAACGGAACAGCTCCCTCCTGCCCCAGTACTGGTGCCAGTGTCCCAGGAAGCAAAACCCATTTCTCCCACACCAGTCTTTGAGCCACACATTTAACTCTCTAATTTTATTTGTCCTAGCCAAATTTGCTCATGGCTCAGGTAATAATCCAGAGATTATTACCCTTGAGGTTCTGTTTTTTAATTTGACCCCTAGCTGCTCATACTCCTTTAACAGAACCGGCTTCCTAGTCCTATCTACGTCGTTTGTACCAACATGGACCACGACAACTGGATCCACCCCCTCCCACTGCAAGTTTCTTTCCAGCCCAGAGGAGATGTCCTTAACCCTGGCACCGGGTAGGCAACACAGCCTTCGGGACTCTCGCTCTCGGCTGCAGAGAATTCTATCTATCCCCCTAATAATACTATCCCCTACCACTACAACATTTCTATTTACTCCCCCCTCTTGAATGGCCCCCCATTCCACGGTGCTGTGGCCAGGTTGCTCATCCTCCCTGCAGTCCCTGCTCCTGTCCCCACAGGGAGTAAGAACCTCGAACCTGTTGGACAAGAGCAAGGGCTGCGGCTCCTCCAACACTACCTCCTGGATCCCCGTACCTGCCTCGCTCGTAGTCACACCGTCCTGTCCCTGACCATGGGCTACATCTGAATTAATTAACTTCATAGGTGTGACCACCTCCTGAAACACAGAGTCCAGGTACTTCAAAACAGAAGTTGATAGATTTCTGATTGTAAGCGCATCAAGGGATATGGCGATAGGGCCGATGAATGGAGTTGAGGCAGAAGATCAGCCATAATCTCATTGAATGGCGGGACAGGCTCAAAGGGCCGAATGGCCTACTCCTGCTCCTATTTCTTATGTTCTTATGCTCTTATAATGCAAATAGATATCATCGAAACAAAAGAAAGTCTAATATATCGGCCTGGATTTTGTGGTGAATACGAAGTGTTAACATTCCCTGTCATTGCCCCTCTGAAACAGACCATAACTTTAGGATTTAGCGCATGCACAGATAAATGTGGAAATCCTGAAGTTGCGGTCAGTCATTCACGGCTCCACTGTGGGACTCCCCATAGCCAGCAATCAGTGAAATCAGTTGAACTGATGAAAACTTAAGCTTTTCTGATCTAATTGTGCTGTTAAACACCCCATTAAAAGTTGAGCATTGTTGGAATTGGTGTAACTGGGTTTAATCGCGTTACAACCATGCTGGCCCTGAAAAATGAATTTTATATTATGTTCTTATGATGACTTGCTTCCACAATAAAAATGAGTTCTCGGGTGACTGATGAGTCCAATGTGGGACCTACAGTCTCTGTCACAGGTGGGGCAGACGATGGTTGAGGGTGGATGGGGTGCTTGGGTTGATGTGCGCTCCTTCCGCTGTTTGCGTTTGGCTTCCGCTTGCTCCCGGCGAAGAGACTCGAGGTGTTCGGCGCCTTCCTGAATGCATCTCCTCCACTTTGTGCGGTCTTGGGCCAGGGATTCCCAGGTGTCGGTGGGGATGTTGCACTTTTTCAAGGAGGCTTTGAGGGTGTCCTTGAAGTGTTTCCTCTGCCCACCTCGGGCTCTCTTGCCGTGTCGGAGCTCCGAGTAGAGCGCTTGCTTTGGGAGTCTCGTATTGGGCATGTGGATGATGTGGCCCGTCCGGAGCTGATCGAGCGTGGTCAAAGCTTCGATGCTGGGGATGTTTGCCTGAGCGAGAACACTGACATTGGTGCGCCTATCCTGCCAATGGATTTGCAGGATCTTGCGGAGGCAGCGTTGGTGGTACCTCTCCAGTGCTTTGAGGTGCCTGCTGTACATGGTCCATGTCTCTGAGGCATACAGCAGGGCGGGTATCACTACTGCTCTGTAGACCATGAGTTTGGTGCTGGGCTTGAGGTCCTGGTCTTCAAACACTCTCTTCCTCAGGCGACCGAAGGCTGCACTGGCACACTGAAGGCGGTGTTGGACTTAATCATCGACATCTGCCTTTGTTGACAGTAGGCTCCTGAGGTATGGAAAGTGGTCCACGTTGTCCAAGGTCTCGTCGTGGATTTTGATAATCGGGGAGCAGTACTGTATGATGGGGGCAGGTTGGCAGAGGACCTTTGTCTTATGGATGTTTAGTGTAAGGCCCATGCTCTCGTATGCTTAAGTGAAGGTCTTGATGATGGTTTGGAGTTCGACCTCAGAGTGTGCGCAAACGCAAGCATGGTCTGCATACTGTAATTCGACGACAAAGGATGGGACGATCTTGGATCTGGACTGGAGGCGATGGAGGTTCAACAGTTTCCCGTTTGTTCTGTAAATTAGCTCCACTCCAGCGGGGAGCTTACTGAGGGTGAGATGGAGCATTGCAGCCAGGAAGATCGAGAAGAGTGTTGGTGCGATGACACAGCCTTGCTTGATCCGGTTCGTATGTGAATCATAGAATAGTACAGCACAGAAGGAGGCCATTTGGCCAATTGAGTCTGCGCCGGCTCTTTCGAAGAGCAATCCAGTTAGTCCCACTTCCCCGCTCTTTCCCTATAGCCCTTCAATTATTTATCCAATTCCCTTTTGAAAGCTACTATTGAAATCTGTATCCACTACCCTATCAGGGATTCCATTCCAAACCATAACCACTCATTGCATAAAAAACTTTTCCCTCATGTCGCCTCTGGTTCTTTTGTCAATCACCTTAAGTCTGCTCATTTTATCCCATTGACTTCAATTTTGCTAAGCCTAATATATGTAAATTATTTTAATGATCTGACCCTGTGGAATCAGAGTCAAACTGCCTTGCAACCAGTGCAAGTACACCTGGGTACACTGATAGCATGGGCTGCTTTTAGCTTTGATTAGAGAGTATGCCCTACTGTGTCCAGTTCTGGTCACCAAGATGCAAGGAAGACATTCAAGCCCTAGAGATGGTGCAGAGAAGAGTCATGCCTAGCATCGGAGGAAATACCAGAGAAACTTTACAGCCTTAGAAAGCCTTACATTTATATAGTGCTTTTCATGACCTCAGGACATCCTAAAGTGCTTTATAGCCAATGAAGTACTTCTGAAGTGTAGTCACTGCTTTAATGTAGGAAATGTGACAGCCAATTTGTGCACAGCAAGGTCCCACAATAGCAATGTGATAATGACCAGATAATCTGTTTTTTTTTAGTCATTTTGGTTGAGGGATAAATATTGGCCAGGATCTGGGAAGAATTCTCTTGCTCTTCTTCCAAATAGTGTCATGGGATCTTGTACATCCACCTGAGAGGGCAGATGGGACCTTGGTTTAAGGTCTCATCCAAAAGACGGCACCTCCAACAGTGTAGCACTCCCTCAATACTGCACTGCAGTGTCAGCCTAGGTTTTGTGCTCAAGTCTCTGGAGTGGGACTTGAATCCAGAATCTGAGGTGAGACTGCTACCACTGAGCCTTGAAAGGAAGTGACAAAGACAATCTTATTGAGATATATAAAATAGTAAATGGTACATTGAAAATAAATCAGGAAAACTGCTTCTAATTAAATAGTTATACAGGTTGAGCGTCCTGAATCCGGCAACTTCGAGACCGAGGCCAAGCCGTTTTTTTTTGTTTTTCCAGACTTCGGAACGTATTTCTGATGTCCGGGAATATCTCAACCTGGGCTCGGGCGTTTCCAGACTTCGGACATCAGAAACACGTTCAGAGTCCGGAAATGCCTGTGCCGCTCCGCGTAGCGCTTACGTGTTTCTCCGCCCCTCCACTTCTGTTAAAGGGGAGGGACGCTGCGAGCTCTGCAGAGCATCCGATGGCCCACACTAGGCCACCAGGGTGGCGTGGTGCCGTGGCCGCAGCCTGGCGGAAGCACTTAGTGGAGCTGTGCAGATTAAGGAGGATAAAACACAACACTAAAGTTTTATTGCATCACTCGCATTTTTCACAAGCTTTTTCAAAAAAAGACAACGAAAGTGAATGGCTTTTGAAGTACAGGTTGAGCGTCCAAAATCCAGAGTTCCGGATTGCGGAACATTTTACGGATCTCGGACAACCCTGCCACCAATCATCCCAGAGTCCGGATTCCGGATCTCCGAATTTTGGACGCTCAAACTGTAGTAAAATATGTGAGCACAAGTTCAAACTAGAGAAAGTAATGATGGCAGGAATTAGTTAAGAAGCAGCTGTGATATTTTGAAGGGGAGAATTATAAAATTTTACAACACTAATGGAGGGCATTTGGCCCATCATGCCTGTACCAGCTCTCAGGGAGCTATCAGCCACTGTCTCATTCTCCTGTCCTTTCCCTATATGTTTTTTAAACCGTTTATTTTTTTTAAATGTGTATCCAATTCACTTGAGAGTTATTATGGGTTCTACTTCCACACTGTTGCTGGTGGAACATTCCATATCCTGAGGGTGAGATGCAGCATTGTAGCAAGGAAGATCGAGAAGGGCGTTGGTGCGATGACACAGCCTTGCTTGACCCCGGTTCGTATGTGAATTGGGTCCGTGGTGGAACCGTTGGTCAGGATCATGGCTTGCATGTCGTCATGAAGCAGGCGAATTTGAGGAGGACACTCCATAATCCCTTATGGTTGATGGCGTCGAAGGCCTTTGTGAGGTCAAAGAAGGCCATGTACAGCGGTTGGTGCTGTTCCCTGCATTTCTCTTGTAGTTGACACGCTGTGAAGATCATGTCCATTGTGCTCCTTAGTGGGCGGAATCCACATTGCGACTCTGGGAGGAGCTCTTCAGCCACTGGGGGAAGGCAATTGAGGAGGATTATTGTGATGACTTTCCCTGTGGCAGACAGCAGGGAGACTCCTCTGTAATTATCGCAATCGGACTTGTCACCTTTCTTGAAGATGGTCACAATTACGCCATCTCTGAGATCCCCTGGCATGCTCTCCTCCTTCCAAATAAGAGAAATGAGTTCATGTATTCGTGCCAATAGTGCTTCTCCACCATGTTTTAGTGCCTCGGCAGGGATTCCATCTGCTCCTGAGGCCTTGTTGTTCTTCAGTTGTTGGATGGCCTTTTCAACCTCATGCTGGGCTGGGGTTCTGCTGAGGTGGTGGTGGGTAGCATGCTGTGGGATGGAGTTGAGAACACTTGCGTCAAAGACAGAGTCTCGGTTAAGGAGATCTTTGAAGTGCTCCTTCCAGCGGGCACTGACTGCCTCTCTGTCCTTGATGAGTACCTCTCCATTCTTGGCCCACAGTGGGGTAGGACCTTGGGTGCTTGGGCCGTAGAATCCACGCACATCATGGTTGTCGGCTAGCTGCTGGATCTCCTGTGCTTTCTCCACCCACCATCTGTTCTTTAGGTCGCGAGTTTTTTGTTGGACCTCAGCCTTCAGGCGTCTGTAGAGCTGCTTTCTTGCTCTCGAGTTCTGTTGCTGTTTCCAGATCAGGAATGCCTTGCGCTTGCAGCTTATTAGCTCCTGGATCTCCTGGTCATTCTCGTCGAACCAGTCCTGGTGTTTCCTGGTTGAGCGACTGAGTGTCTCTTCACAGGTGCTGATTATGGAGGCCTTGAGTGCAGACCAGGTGCTGTGGACACTCTGTGTCTCTGAATCACTGGGAGGTTGGTTGGTAGTGAGGCACAGACTGAATAGGGCTTTCTTAGCAGGGTCTTTGAGTGCTCCAGCATTGATTTTCCTGTGGCATTGCTTCTGTTGCCACCGCTGTTTTGGGGCTACATTGATGGAGATGACAGAGTGGATTAGGCGGTGGTCTGTCCAGCAGTCATCAGCTCCTGTCATGGCATAGGTGATGCGGACGTTCTTGCGGTCCCTCGCTCGGAAGATGACGTAGTCCAGCATATGCCAGTGCTTGGAGTGAGTGTGTTGTCTCTCTGACGGAAAAAGGTGTTGGTTATGACAAGGCCATGTTCTGAGCATTTCATCAGAAGGGTACCGTTGGGGTTGGCTTTCCCTACCCCCTCACTGCCGATCACACCTCCCCAGAGGTCTGTGTCTTTTCCAACTTTGGCGTTAACATAGAAACAAAGAAACATAGAAGATAGGAGCAGGAGTAGGCCATTTGGCCCCTCGAGCCTGCTCCGCCATTCAATGCGATCATGGCTGATCATCCAAATTCAGCACCCTGTCCCTGCCTTCTCCCCATATCCCTTGATCCCCTTAGCCTTAAGAAATATATCTAACGCCTTCTTGAATATATTTAATGAATTGGCCTCAACTGCCTTCTGTGGTAGAGAATTCCACAGATTCACCACTCTCTGGGTGAAGAAATTCCTCCTCATCTCAGTCCTAAATGACTTACCCCTTATCCTTAGACTGTGACCCCTGGTTCTGGACTCCCCCACCATCATGAACAGCCTTCCTGCATCTAATCTGTCGAATCCTGTTAGAATTTTATAAGTTTCAGTGAGATCCCCTTTCATTCTTCTAAACTCTAGCGAATATAAGGCTAATCGACCCAATCTCTCTTCACACGTCATTCCTGCCATCCCAGGTATCAGTCTGGTGAATCTTCGCTGCACTCCCTCCATGGCAAGAACATCCTTCCTCAGATAAGGCGACCAAAACTGCACACAATACTCAAGGTGTGGTCTCACCAAGGCCCTGTACAACTGCAGCAAGACATCCTTGCTCCTGTACTCGAATCCTATCGCTATGAAGGCCAGCATGCCATTTGCCTTCTTAACCACCTGCTGCACCTGCATGCTTACCTTCAGCGACTGGTGCACAAGGACACCCAGGTCTCGTTGCACTTCCCCTTTTCCCAATCTATTGCCATTCAGATAATAATCATTGCCTTCCACTCAGAAAAAGACCTGTTGATTCCAACTCTTTGCTTTCTGTCTGCCAACCAGTTTTCTATCCAAGTCAGTACCTTGCCCCCAATCCCATGTGCTTTTACTTTGCATGCTAGTCTCTTATGCGGGACCTTATCAAAAGCCTTCTGAAAGTCCAATCGCACAACCTGTCCAAATCGTACTGGAATTTCTCGGCATCCTCCTCACAGCACACACGCCCACCCAGCTTTGTGTTGTCTGCAAATTTGGAGATATTACATCTAGTTCCCTCGTCTAGATCATTAGTATATATTGTGAATAACTGGGGTCCTAGCACCGATCCCTGCGGTATCCCACTAGTCATTGCCTTCCACTCAGAAAAAGACCTGTTGATTCCAACTCTTTGCTTTCTGTCTGCCAACCAGTTTTCTATCCAAGTCAGTACCTTGCCCCCAATCCCATGTGCTTTTACTTTGCATGCTAGTCTCTTATGCGGGACCTTATCGAAAGCCTTCTGAAAGTCCAAATACACCACATCCACTGGCTCTCCCTTATCTATTCTACCAGTTACATCCTCAAAAAATTCCAGTAGATTAGTCAAGCATGATTTACCTTTTGTAAATCCCTGTTGACTTTGTCCGATCCTGTCACTGTTTTCCAAGTGCTCTGCTATTACAGCTTTTATAATGGCCTCTAGCATTTTCCCCACTACCAATGTCAGACTTACCGACCTATAATTCCCTGTTTTTTCTCTACCACCTTTTTTAAATAGTGGGGTTACATTAGCTACCCTCCAATCCATGGGAACTGTTCCAGAGTCCATAGAATTTTGGAAGATGACCAGCAATGCATCTACTATTTCGAGGGCCACTTCCTTAAGTACCCTAGGATGTAGATTATCAGGCCCTGGGGATTAATTGGCCTTCAATCCCATCAATTTCCTTAACACCATTTCCCTACAAATACTGATTTCATTCAGTTCCTCCCTCTCATTAGACCCTATGTTCCCCGACATCTCTGGGAGTTTATTTGTGTCCTCCTTTGTGAAGATAGAACCAAAGTATGTAGTTAATTGGTCAGCCATGTCTTTGTTCCCCATTATAAATTCCCCTGATTCTGACTGCAAGGGACCTACGCTTGACTTTACCAATCTTTTTCTCTTCACATATCTATAGAAGCTTTTACAGTCAGTTTTTATGTTCCTCGCAAGCTTACCCTCATACTCTATTTTCCTCCTCTTAATTAATCCCTTTGTCCTCCTTTGCTGAATCCTAAACTGCTCCCAATCCTCAGGTTTGCTGCTTTTTCTGGCCAATTTATATGTCCTCTCCTTGGATCTTATGCTATCCCTAATTTCCCTTGTTAGCCAATGTTGAGTCACCTTTTTTGTTTTATTTTTATGCCAAACAGGGATGAACAAATTCTGTAGTTCATCCATGCAATCTTTAAATGTTTGCCATTGCCTATTCACCGTCAACCCTTTAAGTAACATTCCCCAATCCATCCTAGACAACTCACGCCTCATACCATCGTAGTTTCCTTTTTTAAAATTCAGTACCCAAGTCTCTGAATCAACTGCTTCACTCTCCATCTTAATGAAGAATTCTATCATATTATGATCGCTCCTCCCCAAGGGGCCTCACAGAACAAGATTCCTAATTAATCCTTTCTCATTACATAATACCCAGTCTAAGATGGCCTGATCTCTAGTTGGTTCCTCGACATATTGGTCCAGGAAGCCATCCCGTATACACTCTAGGAATTCCTCTTCCACAGTATTGTTACTAATTTGGTTAGACCAATCTATATGTAGATTAAAGTCACCCATGATAACTGCTGTGCCCTTATTGCACGCAGCTATAATTTCCCATTTAATGCCATCCCCAACCTCAGTATTACTGTTTGGGGGTCTGTATACAACTCCCACTAACGTTTTCTGCCCCATGATATTTCTCAGCTCTACCCATATAGATTCCACATCATCAGAGCTAATATCCTTCCTTACTATTTGTTAATCTCCTCTTTTACCAGCAATGCTACCCCACCACCTTTTCCTTTTTGCCTGTCCTTCCTGAATATTGAACACCCCTGGATGTTGAATTCCCAGCCTTGGTCACCCTGGAGCCATGTCTCCATAATCCCAATTATATCATATCCGTTTACATCTGTTTGCGCAGCTAATTCATGCACCTTATTACGAATGCTCCTCACATTAAGACACAAAGCTTTCAGGCTTGTTTTTTTAATGCTCTTAGACCTTTTAGAATTATTGTTTACTGCGGCCATGTTTGATTTACACCCTTGATTTCTCTGACTTCCACTTTTGCTTTTCTCCTTCCTGTCTTTTGCTTCTATCCTTTCTTCCCTTTCCTCTGTCTCCCTGCACAGGTTCCCAACCCCCTGCCATTTTAGTTTAAACCCTCCCCAACAGCACTAGCAAACACTCCCCCTAGGACATTGGTTAAAGTCGCCAAGGAGGATCAGCTTATCACCCGTTGGGACTCGGGACAGGGATTGTTCAAGGCTGGAGTAGAATTCCTCTTTGGTCTCATCTGTGGCTTCCAGTGTTGGGGCATATGCACTGATGACCGTAGCACACTGGTGAGCTGTAGAGTCATGAGGCGTTCGTTTATTCCACAAGGGGAGTCTCCGAGACATCCAACTAGCTCATTTTTTATGGCAAAGCCTACCTGGCGGTGTTCTTCTTCAGGTTTGCCTTTCCAGAAGAAGGTGTAACCACTGCCTTGCTCCTTGAGCTGGCCTTCCCCTGCCCGCCGGGTCTCGCTCAAGGTGGTGATGTCAATGTCAAAACATCTGAGCTCCCGGGTAACAATAGCAGTATGACGTTCCAGTCTGTCGCTGTTGTGGCTGTCCATGAGAGTCCTGACATTCCATGGGGTCCCAAACTTCATTTTAAAGGGTGGAAGATGCATGAGTTCTTTTAACGTGGGGTGGCCGTGGCACACCAGCTACCCCACGGGCTTGACAGAGCAAGGTCTTGGTCCAATGGCAAGGGGATCCAAGACCTGCTACATCGGCCTAGTACACACACACAAACATACTCCTACTGTCCTCCTCCCTCCTTCCCGCAGGTCCTCTCTGCCTGGGTTTCATAAGCTGCAGTGTGCAGTTTAATTGTACACCACCATTCACGACTGGATGTGGCAGGACTACAGAGCTTGATCCTGATCCATTGGTTGCGGGATCACTTAGCTCTGAGTATAGCATGCTGCTACTTGATTCTCAACTCCCAATTTCACGGAAGAAGTTTTGACCATTTTTAAGGCTGTACTGGTTATGCTCTGGAGGAATACTGATTTATTAGCTGAGGGAAAATGGTAGGTGGTAATCAGCAGCAAGTTTTCTTGCCCATGAAACTTCATGGGATCCAGAGTCAATGTTGAGGACTATCTGGGCCACCCTGCTCCTTCTGTATACCATTGTGCCCCCACCTCTGGTAGGTCTGTCCTGCCCTGGGTATACCCTGGATCTGGGACATTGGCTGATAAGTATGATTAATGGACCAGTTGGGGTTTTATAACAATCCAACAGCATTATGGTCACTTTTACCAGCTTTTTATTTCCAGAATAAATTTTAAAACTGCCATGATTGGATTTGAACTCTCAAAGAGTTATTAGTCTAGACCTCTGGATTGCTATTCCAATAACATAACCACTACACTACCGTATCCTTGTGCAATATTGTACTGGGTCTTTGCTCTTTGTGTGCACTATATCCCTATATTCAGACATCCCAAGGAAACTAATATTGAATCAGGGACAGAGACTCACCAAAATTAATGTCAGCAAAATAACAGTAATGAAGAAAATAATGGCACTAAAGAGTGATAAATCCCCAGGACCAGATGGTTTCCATCCCAGGGTTTTAAAAGAAGTGGGTGAGAACATTGCAGATCCCCTAACAATAATCTCCCAAAGTTCTCTCGATTCAGGAGCCGTCCCTTTAGATTGGAAAATTGCACGTCACTCTGCGACTTAAGAAAGGTGAAAGTGGGAAACCAGAGAACTTTGGAGCAGTTAGCCTAACATCAGTTGACGGGAAATTACTAGAGTCTATAATTAAGGATAGGGTGACTGAACATCTTGAGAAGTTTCAGCTGATCAGAGAGAGCCAGCATGGCTTTGTAAAGAGTAGTTCATGCCTGACAAACCTGATTGAATTTTTTTGAAGAGGTGACTAAAGTAGTGGCCAGGGGAATATCTATTGATGTTATTCCAGAAGGCATTTGATGTCCCACATATTTTTTTATTCGTTTATGGAAAGACCAGCATTTATTGCCCATCCCTAATTGCCCTTGAGAAGGTGGTGATGAGCCGCTGCCTTGAACTACTGCAGTCCGTGTGGTGAAGGTACTCCCACAGTGCTGTTAGGTAGGGAGTTCCAGGATTTTGACCCAGCGATGATGAAGGATCAGCAATATACTTCTAAGTCAGGATGGTGTGCGACTTGGAGGGAAACTTGGAGGTGGTGGTGTTCTCATGCGTCTGCTGCCTTTGTCCTTCTAGGTGGAAGAGGTTGCAGGTTTGGGAGGTGCTGCCGAAGAAGCCTTGGTGAGTTGCTGCAGTGTATCTTGTAGATGGTACAATACATTTGCTTACAGAATTTTGGTACATTACAAGTTTTGGCAGGGAGAAACCATCATCAACATAAATCAATTACACCTTTCCGGATCGATCTAACACCCCTTGTCACCGCGCTCGGAGTATCTGGCTCTGTCGCCTGCAGCTGGTGTAAAACAAGTAGCTTACAAGCAACAATTGTATGATAACTAATGCATGGGAACAGATGCGGATCCAGGGGGGAATCTCTATACTCAGACCGATGTCCCACCATGGTGGCGAGACAATTCCTTTGATCTCCTCCCCCACTTCTACTGTCTTTTGCTCTAAAGTGTAAAAATGTTTCTGGGAAAGCTCAACGGTCTTTATTAACTCAGTGAGGTGTTCCGGCAGAAAAGGAATCAGGTACCCGAAATGCTCCACATAGTCCTGGAGACGCATGAAGGTGTTGTTCACAGTGAGGTGAATGGTCGAGGGTTCGGGGATGGGAGTAATTCGCTCTTGTGCCACTTGAACCTCAGCCTTGGGTTTGAAGCAAAAACTGCTCTCGCTCACCGGACACCACATGTCCTGGCTGTACTGGTAGCGGAGCGCACTTGTGGTGACACAGTATGTCCCACTCCCTACGTATGCTACCTGTGGAGGTACGTGATCCGGTGCCATCACTTCCATGGTGCAATTGATAGGTTCTGCACCTGCAGAAACAAACCCACGTTCTGGTCGCGCAAAAGCATTCAAGTGCTGGGGACACAGTATTATGTGTGCACCCCGGCTCTGGCATCCGGAGAGGTCAGTGCCTGTCATAGCATGCTCCCACTTTATGATATACAGCGGGACCGCTTTAAAATGAACATGTACTCCTCCACAAATGACCCCGATATTCTCAACCCTGTATACCAGTGCTGGCCGGGATGACCTGCCCATTACCGGCATCCTCGCTACAATTCCCATCACTGTATGGTTGGGCCGCTCGCAATCTACAGAGACAGGGTAGGCTTCAGAGGCTAAACGAAGCTGGCACGGGCTCAACGAATTGCTATACGGGTGCAGCGCAGCAAGTTGCTTGTTGCTTAACCATGAAGGAATGTGACCTTGCCTCAGGTCCTCCAAGTTACTGCGGTCCTCGCCCAGCAACCATGCTCCATACAACACACACACCTCATTCCGTGCAGCCTGCTCCAAGGCGTTCCTGTCCTCCTGTATCAAATCATTAACAGTTTTTGCATGCCTCTCCAGCTCCGCAATTACCTCCGTTAAATGAATGGTCATTGCCTGGTCCTTATGAAGCTCTGAACGCGCCACTGTATTCTCTTCTCCTAGAATCTTACGCAGTTGATTCTTTAAGCCAGTGATCTGCATCTGGAGTTGTGCATCATCCATACTATTAACAATACCCGTTCCTGTACTGAACGCTGTGGCTACATCGTTCCAGGTCCCTCTTCTCTGCCTCCTGGACCCCACACTATCCCCAACATTCAGATTATAAAGCTGTTCTTTCTCTACATTTCCATAGTCCAGTTCATAAAATTCCTGAAACATCACTTTTAACAGAGCTTCATAAAGCTTCTCCATCTTCCTTGGACACCACACAGACAGATGGACTTCAGTCAGGTTCAGGATCATGGATGCCATGGCGTAGTGCATGTTCTGAAACAACACTTTGTCGGTAGGGATTAACCCATTCCCTGGACCCTTGGTGGTGGTGGGACACCCATCTACAGTCGTCAGTACCGTTGGGGCTCTGGGCGGGGGCTTCCTGGTGTATGAGATGAGCTCTGTGGCATTGATGGTGTTCGGGGGTATTGGGATCACACAGGAGTCCACACTCCGATCCCACCCCTGGCGTCCTGTCATCGCCTGCTAAACGCGATCGACACACCCGCTGGGCAGATCTTTTCCAACCCCCACATACACACATAAATCCCTTCCTCGGATTCCCACCACTTATCCCAACACACATTCACTCCTCCCTGATGACCCGTGATCGTCCGGTACGTGTCCCAGTCAGCTGTCTGGTCCCCTGTATCCATGCTCAATTTCCTGAGCCACCACCACCTTCCCAGTGGAATGTGTCCCTTACAGCTAAGGCAAACCCGTTTTCCCTGTTACCCTAACCCGGGAGGTGGTAACCTCTATTCTCGGGCATGGGATAGACGCTTCACCATAGGTGAACTTGTCATGGCTGGAATACCGGGTGGAATTCGACCTCAGCCATCCAGGCCATCTTCCCTCGTGGAGATAGATGCTCACCCCATCCTTCGAGCCACCTCCAGTGGTCACGGTCGGTCCATCTCCGCCGGTGCAGCCGAAGACAACCAATTCCTTGGTGTCGCCCCAGTGACTCGTGCTGGCTTCAATCATGACAATCAGGACTACCATGGCTGACTTCTTCATGTTCTTATGCGTTCCCTGAAAACACACAGAATGCAACGTTGTCCTTGGGTGATGCCTCACCTTTCCAGACGCAGCTACACACGATTACATTTGGTATCCACAGCATACATGTAAATCCAAACTATACAGACAAGCTAAGGCAACAGACAGGAGAGAAAGAAGTTATGTTCAGCGCCACCCATCTCCGGGTGGCCACACTAGGTCTCCTCGACCCTGGGCCTCTTACGACTCCGGCTTCCTTCGTTCACTGGTGTGTAAGGCGGTGTCCATGGCACCCTCGGCCGTGGGATCCTGGCACTCCTTCTCACTCCTGCCCCCACAGGTGGAACGACTGGTCCCTCTGTGGGCTACTCACAATCCCAGATTATGGGCTGGAGACCCACACCTGTAGCGCAGCTCACCACTCCCTGCTGTTTCCTCCTCTTATCAGCTCTTTCTCCAGGGTTAAGAAGCTTGCACTGATTGATATGGAACCACTTAATGCATTGGAGCATCTTGACCACATATACCATCGGACTCGCCCTATCCACGATACTGTACGGTCCCATGTATAGTGGTTCAAAAGTCCCTACCCTGGCAAAGTTTCTAACCATTACTTGATCTCCGATCTTCCACTCGTGGCGCCTCTGAGGCTCAAGCAATAAACGATTTCTACGATGTTGCTTCCCCATGTTACTGGCAGCCTGCCAATGGATCTGTCTGCGATGCTCAAGCAAATTCTTAACAAACCTGTCCCGGTTCACCTCTCTCAACTGACCTTCCGTGAGAACCGGGGCCAGTACATGGCTGGGCGTTCTCATGACTCTGCCAGTCACAAGCTCATGTGGGGAATACCCTGTGCTTCTAGACGGCCTGGCTCGGACCCCCATCAGAACTAACGGCAAGACCTCCGCCCATTTTCTAGGCGAGTCTCCCGTAACCTTTCCTTGATGGTCCTATTCATCCGCTCCACAATCCCCGATGACTGCAGGTTGTGTGCGATGTGCCATTTACCCTCTACACCTAGCATCTCCCCTGTGAAGTGACTCCCCTGATCGGACTCCATATACTGTGGTAGCCCCCACCTAGAGAACACCTCGCTCACTAGAATCCTTGCGGTCCCCAAAGCTGTGGCTGTTCAGCATGGGAAGGCTTCTACCCATTTCGAGAACACATCCACCAGGACCAGGCAGTACTTGTAACCCCCCTGTGCGGTGGGCAGCAGTCCGATATAATCGACCTGTATGGACAGCCATGGTCCCTCCACTCTCCTAGTGTGTCCCATGGATACCTTCCTTTTCTGGGGGTCAGGGTTGTTTGCAGCACACACCAAGCAATCCGCGCAGAAGTCGCAGACGTCCTCCCTCAGTTGCGGCCACCACCCTGCCTGTTCCACCCATTGCCAGGTGGTCTCCGGCCCGGTGTGCCCCGCTCCTGGACCCTCGTGGGCCAACTGAAGGAATTCTTTCTGGCGCTGCTGCGGAACTACCCACTGTTCCCCTCTGAAAACCATCCCTTCCTTTACCGTAATAGTTGCCACTCCGTATGGACCCTCTACCTTATCTCCCTTAGCCAGCATCTCCAGAACAGTCTTTAGGGCGGGATCCCGTGCCTGGACCATCTTTAGGTCTGGGGCCAATGCATTCCCTTGGGTCCCATCTCTGTCTCTGATTGCTGCTACCAGACTCGACCCATATGGATCCCAAAACGTGCCCGTTCGAGCACTCTCTTTGGCCAGCACATCGGCCTGCTGATTGCCTTCCGCACGGGGTTCTGTCTTAGAATGGGCCTTGACTTTGTGGATATAGAAATCCCCCTGGGTTCCTATCGATGTTATGATCTGTCACAACAATGGCTTGGTTGCTCGGGGTTTCCTGTCTGCAGATGTGAACCCGCGACGAGACCAAATGGCTAAATATTCTGTACACGAATTGCAAGTGAACATGCTGTCCGAGCAAATTGTTTAGGGTGTAGGGAACTCTTCGGCGTGGGTAACCACATACACCACCGCTGACATTTCAGCGTGCTGGGCGCTCATGGTGCTCAGGAGTTTAATGGCCTTGGCAATGCCTGCCTTTGGGTCAAAAATCCCGCATCCAGTGAGTCGCTCCCCGGCCACGACTGTACTGGACCCGTCTACATAGATCTCGTGGCCCGTGGGATGGATCCCAGCCCTAAATCCTATGTCTACGTCCCATACCCCTTCAACAGAACATTTGTGGGCCACCCCTGGGTAGATCAAATTTGCGGCGAGCTTGGGCTCACAGAGGCCTTTCACACTCAAATTCATCTGAGAGAGCAATAAAGTCCAGCAAGCAATGCATGCTCTGCTCACCGTGCCGTCCTTTATCCTCCCATCCAGAAGCATCTGAGTGGGCGTATGATGGGTTGAGAGAGTTATCGGGGATGCCCCTGTGAAGATTTGTGATCTCCTCACGGCCCAATGTGTGGCAAGCAGGTGTCTCTCACAATTGGAGTACCCCCTCTCTACATCTGTGAGGATTCTTGATGAGTATACCACAGGCTTCAGCTTGCCATGCTGCTCCTGGAGCAGCACTGCGCTCAAACTGTCCCCTGTGGCAGCTACCTCCAAAAAGAACTCCTTTCCTCCATCAATCGCTCCTAAAGCCGGTGCGGTCTGCAGATCTCTCTTCAGACGACTAAAAGCTGCCATGCAGTCCTCATCCCACTCCCAGCCCACTCCCTTGTGGAGGAGCTGGAGTAGAGGCGCTGCCATAGCGTCATAGTTCTCTATGAAATCCCTGCAGTACCCTGAGTCACAGGAAGGATCTTACCCCCGTTACCTTGGTCGGAGCAGGTAGCTCCTGTACCGCCTTCCTCCACGCCTCATCGATGGTCCTCTCCCCAGCATGCACGGTTAGCCCGAGGAATTTTACTTCCTGCTGGCCGATCTGTGCTTTCTTGGGATTAACCTTGAACCTAGCTTCCTTTAACAGACTCAGCAGTTCAGCCAGCAGTGGGCCATGCTCCTCCCCCTCGTTGGAGAACAAAAGCAGGTTGTCCACGTACTGCACAAGCTGCTGCGGTCTGCTGAACCCTTTTAAACAGTTGGCCATACATTGGTGGAAAATAGAAGGACTGTTGTGAAACCCTTGGGGAAGGCAGATCCATGTGTACTCCTGACCCTTGAAAGTGAATGCGAACTTTTGAGAGGGATAGACCAGAATCCGTTCGAAATGTCCAGCACCGTGAATGTTTTCGCGGATGCTGGGATACTCCCGATCAGGTCGGCTACGGCTGCGACGGTGGGGACACAGGCTGGGATGTTCTTGTTAAGAACCCGATAGTCCACAGTGGCTCTCCACGAATTGTCCGGTTTCCTAACCGGCCAAATCGGAGAGTTCACATGGGTCGCCATGGGTCTCAACACACCCTGCTCAACCAGTGATCCCAATGCCGTCTCTAAATCCGCCTCTGCCTCTCTAGGGAAGTTGTACTGTTTAATGTGGTCGGGCCATGGGGTCCCCTTCTACTCTGACCTCCACCCCTATTACCCTCTCACAGTCGTGCTTGTGTGTAGCAAATGCCGCGAGGTTGGCTCGCACATCTGCTTTGTACTCCGCTGGGGTAGAAGTGACCAAAAGTTCAAGGTCATAACTACTCTTGGGCTTCATCGTACACACGGTTCCCTTGCCTTGCTTCCCTGGTATAATTACCACCTCCTTCTCCTTTCCCGTGCATACTGCCCCCCAAAGACAGTGATTCCGGAAATCTACCAATATATTGTGGGCCAGTATGAAGTCTGCCCCCAAAATGCCTATTCCCTCCCGCTCCCACCGCATCAGGACACATTTCCACTCCATATGGAGTGTGCCCAGATCGATGGCTAGCAGGATGGAGAATGATCCAGCCAGTTCGTTCCCGGTGAACCCTACTAAGTTATATGGGACCCCTCTCGATAGAGGTGATGTGGTCGGGTTATCCGCATAGACAATGGTACTTGAAGTTCCAGTGTCCAGCAGATAGGTCCCTTGCACCTTGTCCAACCCCATCTTCATGCACGGTCTCTTCCAAGCATCATAACTTAGTGGGCACAGGTAAACGGGCTGAGAAGCCCCTAGTCATGGGTCGGGATTGTTCGGGGCGGATGGGAGTACGCTGCCCGCTGCCGCATCCACCCTATCCTGCCCTGCCGGAAAGACTGCGCGGAGAGCAGCCATTAATACCGCGAACGGATCAGTGCTGCTTCCTGCCACAGCTGCGGCTTTCTGCACTGGCGCTGGAGGATCCCCTTTCCCACTCCTTTTGTCAGAGACTGGGCAGTCTTTCCTCCAGTGCTCTTTACTCCCACACCTATAACAACCCTGCTTCTTCTCTGAGCTACCCCCTTCCTGGCGCCACTCTCTTCTAACTTTGCCTCCACTAGGCTTTAACTCGTGTACTCTGCCCTTTGGTTTGTCATCCTCACCCCTACCATTCTTAAGAGAGAGTGTTAACTGCAGGATCACACTCTCTTCTGTGGTCTGGGGATCCCTGGAATCGAACCACCCCTCTGCTTTGGCCTTGATCCTGGGCAGGCTGTTCACCACCAGAGTCCTCAGCAAATGAGCCCTCGGCTCCCCCTGCAGCTGCGCCCGGTCGGTCACCCCGCACAGGCACTCCGGTAGACGGGCCAAAGCCTGTCCGCGAAAGCCTGCGGTGCCTCCCCAGCTGACTGCAGCGTCCTTTCCACTCGGGAGAAGGGACTTCCATCATTGAGGCCCATAGCCTCTAGGATGTCATCCTTTATCCCCTCTAACGGACCCTGCCCCCTGTTGCTACCCGCTGAGAGCGACTGGTACAACCTACTATCCAGGGACAATAAAAGTAATTTGACTGTCTCAGCTTCATTACAATTATTGATCCCCCCCACATGCTCCACATCCGCAAAATGGACAGATGGGTCCCCTGTGCTGGTCAGTTTGGTCAGGTTAGAGACCATTGCCTGCAGCTGGGGGGTCGTATACGGGACCACGAAGTCACTCTGCAGTGGTCCTTGCTCTTGACCATCTACGGGCGCACTGTATTTCTGCTGCTGGACAGGGCACATGGATCCTGGTCCCCAGCACTTCGGGCGGTGGTCGAGCGTCCTCCTCTGCCTTACAGTCCTCCTTATCTCCCTCCTGCTCTTCCTCATCTACCTGGGCCACTCCCGGAGCTACCAAGCAGACCATCCCATTGGCCTTAGATAAAGCATCAGTCAAATTCCGGATCTGCTCCTGGCAAGGACCATGATTACCCGTATCAAACCCTCCAGTGCTGGTGACTCTGTATGCCACCTGAATATCCTTCAACTGCTCTCCCAGCACCTTTAACTCACTCGACAAGCGAGCATTTTCCTCCCTAACCACCCTCTCGTTCCCCTTTGCCTCAGTTACCTGGCATTGCAGGAACTCCTTATGGTTATGGAAGGTTTCCTCCTGGCTTATTCTTTCCTGCTTCTCATCCCTTAGCTCCGTGCATAACCTGCTCTCTACTACAGCCCTTGCGTCTGACTGTGCCTCAGACTCCCTGAGCTCTGCCTCTAACTTAGCCACCTGCTTATCTAGCAGTTGGACTTGTCTTTGTAGACAGACAAGCCATACCGCCTTTTCAATGCTGCGCCTATGCTCCTTGCCCGCCGTCCATTCTGCCGCTGCATCCAGCACGCAACAAGCCTAGCACCCACTTCTTAGCGATGTTAACCTCCTTAAACACATATGAAGAAATCCTTTCCTCCATTTGGGATCTTTTGCCAGAAGCACTGTCCATGACTGATTTACACTCCTTTAACCCAGGTCCTGCCGCTGGTCGCCAAGAGATGTAAGCGGTTTTTGATCCTAGCCCAATTGCTAGATGGATGGTTCGAATTGCCCCCGCCTTACGAAAGTTCTATACCCGGGAATTATTATTCAGAGTGTAAATGGAATAAGTCACGGACAGGAATGCTTCAGTGAAAAATCAAACTTATATTTATTTGGTCTAACATACACTGGCTAAAACATGCACTACTAAACAAAATCACCGTCTGTGGAGAATAAAATCCAGATTACAATCAACATACATACAGTACACAACTGGGGACTATAACAAGCAGTAATTCCCTTGTTTCTATGGTGGACTCTAATTCCATCCCTACCAACAAATTACCCAGTCACATGAGCCCCTTTGCCTGGCTGAACCAAACGAAGCTCCCACCCCAGAATAGCCCAAAAGCTTCACTTCTGAGAAAAACCCTGAGCCCCTTACACCTCACCCAGCTTGCCTGGGATATCTGGTTACCGGCTTGGGACACTCGAGACTATGCTTACCACCACACACGGTCGGTCTTGATCACTTTGCTCAGCGGCTTCTTCCTCTGGTACTTCTTGTTAGGTCGATCTTGGTGGAGCGAGAGAGAAAGAATGGTGGAAAAGAATCTATCTTTACAGGAGTCTGGCTACCCCTATCTTTCCCGCCAATCTTTAAAATGCTTTTGTTTCGAAGCACTCCGATGCTTAATCAGTGATGGGTCATCATTGGACCCATGATTATTCCGTGATTGGACTAATGGCCCTAAATCTGGGACATATCTTTGGGTCATTGTGTTGGGAAAAACTGGCTCCTCTTTGGCTGGCTGAGGCTAGTGGGTTCATTGTTCTGCTTCTCTTCTGAGATGGAGGTGAGAAGTGCTTTTGCATATTAGAGTGGCTTTCTAATAAGTTCAAGTTCAATGGCCCCCTTCCCTTTTCCAGGACTGTCAGGCGAACCCATACATTCTGGATGACTGACAGTTCTTTTCTCACAGCCAACTGCCATGCATTCTCTGGAATTTTAACAAACCAGTCCCCCACGCATCTGCACAGGGCGATCCCACCACAGGGAAAATACCCTCAGCCCATAAAGTCCACAAAGATATTCTCGACTGAGTCCATTCTTCAAACAGAGACTTTGCGATCTGTAAGAATTCGCAATAACTTACAGCTCCGAAGATTAATTTCTTTGATTAAAGGATCCCTGGCTGATGTGCCTTTAAAAGATTCCAGGGATCAAAAATGGCCGTCAGACCACATGGCCGAAGGCAAAGGACTTGGAAACAGCTTGTGTGTGTGTGTGTCTGTGAAGAAAGGTTCAATGGCAGTCAAATCTGTCAATCAAAGGGGAGTTTCCCCCCCGCCCTGCAGCAGGACAATCGTTGCCTGTTTACAGAACATTCTACAATGTTGACTCTAAGATCAAGTGCTTGAAACTGCCAGCATGAACAAAGGAACTTTGTTTGCTAAGCACTCAAGACTGTCAATCAATTGCGGTTCCAGATGACCACAGGACAATGCTTTGTTTACAAAGAAATTGAATTCTATTAGCATTTGTTTGTATATCAAGTGGACACATCCAAACTGAGGAGAAACCGTTTAAATGAATGGGAGAACACATTCAAACCCATTACTGGACAATGGGGCAGTTGGATCCCTTTTGTTTTAGTCCAGAAACATCAGGATCTGGGCTGGCCCCAAATGGGGGTATAAAAGATAGCTTCCCAGAAGCTCTCTCTCTCTCTCTCTGGCCTCGCCTCCATGTGCCTCTACAGCGTGGGAGCCTGCCTGAGGAAGTAGAACACCAGCAGTTTACTTTTAAAACACTGGGGTGTTTCTTACTTCAGGGCAGTGAAGATCTAAGTTCACAGGGCACGGAGCAGGCATTTCCAGTGCTGAGCATATATTTTTCTGGCCTTCCACAAGGCAACTTAGGATAGGTATAGGGGTGGGAATTAAAGGGAATTTTGTTAAGAACTGTGATTTTAGTCGATCTTCCCTCGTTGTGTCCGTTTCTCCTCCCCTATTTAAGTAAGACAGTGTTGCACCTAGCAGAGAAGTGCTATAGTGAACACTGAATTCGGTATTTAAAACTGTATTAAAAAGGAGTAGCTGTTTCAAAGTACTGTATTTAAAACTGTATTAAAAGGAGTGTAGCACCAAGCAAAGAACTGCTGTGGTGAACGCTGTTAGCTGTTTTTTTTAAGTAACTGTATTTAAAGTGCTGTTTTTAAGTAAAAGCCACTAAGCTAAGGTGTTGTAGTGAGCAAAGTGTTTCTATGTTAAAAGTGCTGTTAAAGGGAGTGTTGCGCTAAGCAGAGAAGTGCTTCAGTGAATACTTTACAGCTGTATTAAAGTGCTGTTTTTAAGTAAAAGCCACTAAGCTAAGGTGCTGTAGTGAGCAAAAGGTTTTTTAAGCAAAAGGTGCTGAATTTAAAATATAGTGTTGTACTGAGCAGGGAGCACTCTAGTGGACACTGAGGGTATTGCGTTAAGCAAAAGTGTTGTACCAGGCATAAGAGCTATATCGATTTTTCTAAGTTGTTTCTTTCTTTTGTTTTCAATAAATACTGGTCTGTTTTGCACCCAAACCACGAGTCATGTTGTTTTCTGTCTACATCGCTACTGAATAAGTCTGGCGGTCAGAACTCAGGAATAGGGGAGCGCTGCGAAACGGCAAGGGGGTCCCTGGAGCAGCTCAGAGGCTTCTGACTGGCCAGAGACAAATAACCCCAACTCCACTAGCGTGTGTTAATTCCTTACAAAATGGCGACCACGGCAGGAGCGTCGGCAATGGTGTGCGATGTGGCAGACAGTGGTTTGAGTCTGGAAAGAGCAGCAGTTATTGGTTTCCTTTTTATCCCACTAGTTTGTCTGTGGTTAGGTTCCCACAGGCTTGGGGAAGTCACCCGCAGGCTTAGGGAAGCCAGAGCAGAGAGTTGGGATAGGGAAAGGGAGGTTGAGGAATACCAGGCCAAGGTAGAGCGCCTGGTGTTCCAGTTTAGTGAGGGGAAAAGCCACACGAGGCATGAGTCAGAGTACCTGAAGTGCCTAGTTGCAGAGGCCAAGAACAATGAGATGAGGGTGCGGGAGGAGAACGCTCGCCTCATACAAGAATTAAAGGAGCAGGAGGAGAAGGTTAGGGAAGTAAAGGCAGCATATAAGCTGGCCTGCGAGCAAGGGTTTGAGGAAGCAGATCATGGCCCCTGTAGAGCAGAGATAGAAAGCCTGAGTATGACTTTAAAAAGAGCAAAGGGGATGATTATGTCTGATCAGCCCAAAGGCAGGCCAGCCGGATTTTACTGGCAACCCAAGTAAAACCGTCCCACTGGCAACACCCAGGGAAAGTTTGGTCAGGGAATCAGCGGTCCCACGATCGCCACCCATGGCTCCGAGCTTTCGGGAGCTCTGGCAGCAAAGGGGGGTGGAGGATGGGAAGGTAGAGGAAGCACAGCAGGCCCCGCTAGATAGGCCGTGACCAGGACCAGTGTACCCCCTCCGACAACGGAGGTACGGTCCGCCCGTTGATGAAGATGACCCAGGGGATATCCAGAATCAGTTTCTGGTGCCGTATGGCACCCACCAGCTCAGGGACATGGTTAGCCACCTCCCTAAGCTCACTAAAAAGGGAGACCCCTCTCTGCACTTCAGGGAGATAGAGCAGGCAGCTAGTGTAAACGACTGCGATGAGGCAGAGCAAGCGAAAATGCTGCTGTTTTCCCTGACAGGTGATCTCCTCCAGTTCCTATCTGGCGAGTGCAAAAGGGGGCAGAGGGATCATGAGGGTCTCAAGAATGAGGTATTGGAGGCCATGGGACTCAATGATGGTAGCCCGTTCGCTCGGGTGGAAAGAACAGTGCAGCTCCCAGGGGAGTCCCCGCAGGCATTCGCAGACAGGCTGTGGCCAGTCTACCGGAGCACATGCCCGGGAATGCCAGGGTGGGCAGTGCTGGACCCAGTCCAATTGACTCACTGGCTCCAGTGTCTCATGACAAACAGCCTACCCCAGATCCAAGCCCAGGTCATGGCTTGGTTTGACCCCCGAAACCCCAACCACTGAAGAAGCGGTGATCCGCCGGCTCACGGTAGCCTTCAGGAACATGAGGGGTACCGAGGCTCCCCAACCCAAGGGAAGAGTCCATGAGGTTAAACCTGGGAGCCAGAGTAAGAAAGAGTGGCACCAGGAGGGGAACCGGCCCTCCCAGGCTAGGTCAAATTGCTATGGGTGTGGGAAAGACGGTCACTGGAGAAAAGACTGTAAAAATCCTTGGAAGGGCAAGGGAAAGGATCCCACAGCCCCAGCCCAAAAGGCAGGGACAGACCTCCCTCCCGCAGCAATTGAATCGTTTTTACAGTCCCTACGGTCTCTTCTGACCAACCAGGGAAAAATAGCAGCCACCACCGGTGCTTTGACCCTGTCTGCCCCACCTCACTCCCAGCAATGACTAGAGCCAGCGCAGCCTGTTGACCTGTGTCCCTGCGAAAATGCTGAGGGGAGCAGGCCCTATGTTGAGATGGGGGAGGAGATGGTGCAGGGGAGATATTCGGTGGAGACTGGAGCCTCCAGCACGGTTGTCCACTCGGAGGACCTGACCCATTCACCCCGGTCTAACAAGGTCCCATTTAGCTTAATGGGACCCACAGGGAAACAGGCAGCTGGGAGTGAACCTGAGAATAGTAATCCCCAGCCCACAGCAGGTCCAAGTTCACAGGAAGGCGCTGTGGCTTGTGTGGGGGGAGGAGCCATTCATGATTTTGAACAGGATTACTGGCAGGCAGCCAGTTATAGCAAACAAAGCAGTTTGTTTAAGCAGGGGGCAGAGGAACAAGCAGCTGGGATTGTAGAAGCTCCCCAGCACTTGGCCCGAGCGATTCCCCCTCTCTTGTGGGACTCCGGGGAGGAGCCTGAACCAGGTTTTAGACCTGAAGGGGAAGGCTCTCAGCCACCGGCAGCAAGGGATTGCCTGTCCCCAGCCCAGGTTTGGGAAGGGAGGGACCCGAAGGAGGAGGTCCCCAGCCAGCAGGGAGTGTGACCCGAGCTGAGGGCCTGCTCGCCAGTTGTAGCCCAACCAGCGACACTCCCTAGGAGATCTCTTTGTGTACCCCAGCCCAAGAAAGTATGGTCACCCACTTTTCAGTGGAGTAGGGCGGTCTCCCAAGTCAGGGAGAGGCCAAAGAGCAGAGGTCCCCAACCAGCAGCCATAAGCTGCGAGGGACTTGAAGATGGAATCAGTCCAGCCATGCCGCAGGGAGCAGCCTGTGGCAGCCCAACCAGGGACTGAGCTGGCCGCCCGGAGACGGGCGGCGCTTGTATATAGCTTTGTTCAAGTAGTGTGTATAAGGTTAAGGTAGAACGTGTTATTGTGATTTAAGGTAGAACGTGTTATTAAGGTAGAACGTGTTAATTTTTTGTTTTTATATTGAAATTAAGACTAAGAATTTACAGAACTTGTTAATTATTTCACTGCTTGTTTGGAGTTAAAGGAAGCTCGTTTGTCTTCCATCTTTTTTTTCGCAGACATGTTGCCTGGATGACAATCCCTTTAAAGATGTTAAAATTATGGTACAAGCGGTGCAGGGGCGTAGGACCCCCTCCACGCTTGTCTTAGTATGAATATAAGCGGCGCAGGGGCGTAGGACCCCCTCCATGCTTGACTTATTGTGAATATAAGTGGTGCAGGGGCACTGGACCCCCTCCGTGTATTGATTATTTAATTAATTTTGGGTTTTCTGTCAATAGATGCCTGCCGTACTACGATTCTCTCTGGGCAGGGGAGATGGAGGTGTCGGGGGATCAAAGATAGATTTAGTTAAGTATAAGGGAAAGTTGTTTGTGGGGGGGGGGGTCAGAAATTATTGCTCACTTTTGGCAAGGATACTACAAGCAAGTTTTAGTATCCGATGGGGGACTGTAAGAATTCGCAATAATATACAGCTCCGAAGATTAATTTCTTTGATTAAAGAATCCCTGGATGATGTGCCTTTAAAAGATTCCAGGGATCAAAAATGGCCGTCAAACCACATGGCCGAAGGCAAAGAACTTGAAAACAGCTTGTGTGTGTGTGTGTCTGTGAAGAAAGGTTCAATGGCAGTCAAATCTGTCAATCAAAGGGGAGTTTCCCCCCCGCCCTGTAGCAGGACAATTGTTGCCTGTTTACAGAACGTTCTACAATGTTGACTCTAAGATCAAGTGCTTGAAACTGCCAGCATGAAAAAAGGAACTTTGTTTGCTAAGCACTCAAGACTGTCAATCAATTGCGGTTCCAGATGACCACAGGACAATGCTTTGTTTACAAAGAAATTGAATGCTATTAGCATTTGTTTGTATAGCAAGTGGATACATCCAAACTGAGGAGAAACTGTTTAAATGAATGGGAGAACACATTCAAACCCATTACTGGACAATGGGGCAGTTGGATCCCTTTTGTTTTAGCCCAGAAAAGCCGGACCTGGGTGGGCCCCAAATGGGGGTATAAAAGATAGCTTCCCAGAAGCTCTCTCTCTCTCTGGCCTCGCCTCCGTGTGCCTCTACAGCATGGGAGCCTGCCTGAGGAAGTAGAACACCAGCAGTTTACTTTTAAAACACTGGGGTGTTTCTTACTTCGGGGCAGTGAAGATCTAAGTTCGCAGGGCACGGAGCAGGCATTTCCAGTGCTGAGCATATATTTTTCTGGCCTTCCACAAGGCAACTTAGGATAGGTATAGGGGTGGGAATTAAAGGGAATTTTGTTAAGGACTGTGATTTTAGTCGATCTTCCCTCATTGTGTCCGTTTCTCCTCCCCTATTTAAGTAAGACAGTGTTGCACCTAGCAGAGAAGTGCTATAGTGAACACTGAATTCGGTATTTAAAACTGTATTAAAAAGGAGTAGCTGTTTCAAAGTACTGTATTTAAAACTGTATTAAAAGGAGTGTAGCACCAAGCAAAGAACTGCTGTGGTGAACGCTGTTAGCTGTTTTTTTTTAAGTAACTGTATTTAAAGTGCTGTTTTTAAGTAAAAGCCACTAAGCTAAGGTGCTGTAGTGAGCAAAGTGTTTCTATATTAAAAGTGCTGTTAAAAGGAGTGTTGCGCTAACCAGAGAAGTGCTTCAGTGAACACTTTACAGCTGTATTAAAGTGCTGTTTTTAAGTAAAAGCCACTAAGCTAAGGTGCTGTAGTGAGCAAAAAGGTTTTTAAGCAAAAGGTGCTGGATTTAAAATAAAGTAGTGTTGTACTGAGCAGGGAGCGCTCTAGTGGACACTGAGGGTATTGCGTTAAGCAAAAGTGTTGTACCAGGCATAAGAGCTATATCGATTTTTCTACGTTGTTTCTTTCTTTTGTTTTCAATAAATACTGGTCTGTTTTGCACCCAAACCACGAGTCACGTTGTTTTCTGTCTACATCACTAACGACTAAGTCCGGCGGTCAGAACTCAGGAATAGGGGAGCGCTTCGAAACCGCAAGGGGGTCCCTGGAGCAGCTCAGAGGCTTCTGACTGGCCAGAGACAAATAACCCCAACCCCGCTAGCGTGTGCGAATTCCTTACAGATCTCTTCAGTGAGGACCTCAGGAGGAGGCCGATATGGATCATCCACTAGGCACTTCTGGCTGAAGATGGTTGCAAATGGTGGTAGTGCCACACAACATGATGGAGGGTGTCCTCAGTGTGAAGATGTATCACTGCTACAAATACTGTCATGGATCAGCATCTGCGACAGGTAGATTGTGAGAACCTCGTATTGATTCTCTTACCACCTGTCGCAGGCCCAGACAGGCAGCTATGTCAGTAGTGGTGCTACATTGCAGTCCCCCACCCAGAATACATTCTGTGCCCTTGCTACTCTCAGCTTTCAACATGGAGGAGTACTGATTCATCAGCTGAGGGAGCGCGATAAGTAGTAATCAGCAGGAGGTTTCATTGCTTATGCTTGACCTGAAACCATGAGGTGGTGGAGGAGTCTGGGAAATTGTCTGAAAGGTATGATTCTGTGAGTATGACTATGTCAGGCTATTGCTTGACTAGTCTGTGGGACAGCTCTCCCAATTTTGTCACAAGTCCCCAGATGTTGGTGAGGAGGACTTTGCAGGATTAACTGGGCTGGGTGTGCCGTTGCCGGTGTCAAGGTCGATGCCGGGTGGTCCGTCCAGTTTTATTCTTATTATTGTGTTTCGTAGCAGTTTGTTACAACTGAGTGGCTTGCTAAGAATTACTGTGGGTCTGGAGTCACATATAAGCCAAACCAGGTAAGGATGGCAGATTTCCTTCCCTAATGGGTTTTTACGACAATCCGATAGTTTCATGGTTACCACTGATACTAGCTTTTCATTCCAGATTTAATTAAATAACTGAATTTAAATTCCCCAGCTACCATGGTGGGATTTGAACTCGCGCCTCCGGATTACTAGCCCAGTAACATTACCACTATGCTACCATTCCCGATAAGAGACTGTTGTAACTAAAGTTGAAGCTCATGGAATGAAGGCAAATTATTGACCTGGTTAGGAAATTGGCTGAGTGACAGGAGCTAGAGAGCAGGGATAATGGCCAGGTACTCAAATTGGCAGGATGTGACTATGGGGGTCCCGCAAGGATCTGTGTTGGGGCCTCAACTATTCACTATATTTATTAACGACTTAGATGTTGGGATAGAGAACCACATATCCAAGTTTGCCGATGACACAAAGATAGGCAGCATTGTTAGCAGTGTAGATGGAAGCATAAAATTACAAAGAGATATTAATAGATTAAGTGAATGGGCAAAACTGTGGCAAATGGATTTCAATGTAGGCAAATGTAAGGTCATCAACTTTGAACCTAAAAAGGATAGAACAGGGTAATTTCTAAATGTGAAAAGCTAGTAACAGTGAAGGTTCAAAGAGACTTAGGGGTCCCTGTACCTAGATCATTAAAATGTCATGAACAGGTACAGAAAATAATCAAAAAGGCTAATGGAATGCTAGCCTTTATATTTAGAGGTCTAGAATACAAGGGGGTAGAAGTTATGCTGCAACTATACAAAACCCTGGTTAGGCCACACCTGGAGTACTGAGAGCAGTTCTGGGCACCGCACCGTAGGAAGGATATATTGGCCTTGGAGGGAGAGCAGTGTAGTTTTACCAGAATGATCATAGAATAGAATCATAGAATGATACCCGGACTCCAAGGGTTAAATTATGAGGCGAGATTACACAAATTAAGGTTGTATTCCCTGGAATTTAGAAGGTTAAGGGGTGATATGATTGAAGTTTTCAAGATATTAAGGGGAACTGATAGGGCAGAGAGAGAGAAACTATTTCTGCTGGTTGGAGAGTCTAGGACTATGGTGCACTGTCGAAAAATTAGAGCCAGACCTTTCAGGAGTGAAATTAGGAAACACATCTATACGGAAGGGGTGGCAGATGTTTGGAACTCTCTTCCGCAAATGGCAATTGATGCTAGATCAATTGTTAATTTTAAATCTGAGATTGATAGCTTGCCGTTAACCAAAGGTATTAAGGGGTATGGGGAAAAGTTAGGTCAGCCATGATCTCACTGAATGGCGGAACAGGCTCGAGGGGCTAAATGGCCTGCTCCTGGTTCTATGTTCCTATACATTAAAATTCCTATATATTAAAAGTGGTAGGTGGGTCACAACATTCCATTTCAAGATGCATTGAAAACCCTTGTCTCAAATTTTTAATGGCTCTGAATTTGCAGTCGGAGGCTTCCCGCGGGGAAATGCCTCCGATCCGCAAATAAAATGCCCGTGTACCTGGCGGTCCAGAGACTCGCGGTCCTGGGCCTCTCTGGGTACCCGCGGGTAAAGGCCCACGTATCTCAGGGACGCAGGCGGCTCGCAAGCATCCCTGGGATCACGAAGGCCGGCCCAACGAATGAAAGAAGAGGATCCCCATTCATACTCACGGGGATTCCGTATGTACGGAAACCCCGTAAGTATGAATTGGAATGCCCCAAAAAATACAGCTACACATCAAATAAATTTTAAAAATTACATATTTAAAATTAATTAAAATGCCATTTAATTAGTTAAAACAAAAATGTATTTTTTTGAAAAATAAATTTAAATGTTTTAAAGGGGCTAAAATAAACTTACCTTATTGTCCAGGTTTTTTAATGAATAAATGATTGAAATTAAAAAAAAAAAATTTTTTTAAACTCTTACCGCTTTTACCAGGCATAAGAATTTAATGGACAGTCGCTGGGCAGGAGATTCTTGACAGAATGCAAGTTCCAGGTTTTTGCACATGCGCTTCGCATGCCTAAACCCAAAACGTGCACGGCCCTTACGGGCATGTACGCACCGAGTATGCACCCATAGAGGCCGCAAATTACGGCTCAATGACGTTTATTCATTATATTTACCTGCAATATCTGTTACGGCTGCAGGTGGTGCTGTAATATGAGTTTTGAATATTAAAGTCAGGAAATGCTGGAAATACTCAGCAGGTCATGACGTCAGCATCTGTGGAGAGAGAAACAGAGTTAACGTTTCAGGTCGATGACCATTCATCAGAACTGGAAGATATTAGAGATGAAAAGCTTTTAAGCAAGTACAGAGGCAGGGAAAAGGGAGTCAGGGAAAGAACCAAAGGGGAAGGTCTGTGATAGGGCAGAGGGCAGGAGTGATTAAATGACAAAAGGGTGAAAGGCAATTTATGTTTTAATTTCAAATTTCCAGCATCTGCAGTATATTGCTTTTGTTTGAATATTAAAGTATAAGCTAACATTAATAATGTCCAACCCTAGTTGCTAATAAAATAGCTGAGGGGTCATGAGTCTGCATGCAGTTGCAAGGCCTCGTCACCTGGTGTTACTTTGGAGCAGCCTAAAGTTCTGAGTCTGCAGTGGCGCCAGGCATTTTGGTAAAGCAAAGTAAAGGTAAATTGCAAGGCAAGAAGGAAATTATAAATGTAAACTTAAATCAAGTTTTAAAAAAAAATTTGCTACCCTAGAGGCTACCTGGATACCCCATGTGCACCGCCACAGATCATTAACTTTTAAAAAAGAATTTCCAAACATTTAATTTGGCATGTTTTGAAACCTAGGAATCTCACCCTGGGTTAACTGAAGTATTTGTGGGGAATTATGTTAACCAGAGTCTCTCCCAGAAATGTAAAAATCAGGAAATAAAATATTGAAAAAACCTGATAAATCATAAGAAACAAAAATCACATGGGAAATGAACAAAAACAACGACCCTCAGGCCAGCTACCCAGTCACTGCAGAGCAGCAATTAACAGAAAATACTGAACTATAGCCAAAAAAGCAGAATACAAGTCATGCTTAATACAAAAGCAAAATACTGCAGATACTGGAAATCTGAAATAAAAACAGGAAATGCTGGAAATACTCAGCAGGTCATCGACCTGAAACGTTGGGCTGGATTTTGCTACGGGGGCGGGTTGGAGGTGGGAAACCCACATTCGGGCTTGTTGTCCCGCCTCCATGGAGATGTGGCCAACCCACTGGATTTTCCTCTGATTGACCTTGTTGAGCCCGCCCTGTGGGCTCAGCAGGCCAATTAAGGGCCACCCGGCAACAGGTGACGCCAGAGATTGACATTTCATCTGTCAAAAGCTTTTGGCAGATGAAATATCAGTGTTTAACAGCTGTTTGAAGCTGTCAAGCACTGAAAAACTGCTAATTCAGCCTCAGTCCTTTCTCAGGATAACTTTAAAATCATTTTGCTGCAGAAACCAAGAAGCTGATTTTTTTTTAAAAATCGGAGCTTCTGTGGTTCTTGCAGCCGACTCCCGACACCGGAATGCAGGACTCCTGTAAAGGTAAGTAAAAGTAAGTTAAACTTATTTAAACACTTTAAACACTTGCAAAACACTTACCTTTGCACTCCTGCACCCCTCACTCACCTGAACACTGGGCATCTCGACCCCTCCAAGACCTCAGACCCACGTCCTGCCTCGAAAACTTTTCGTGGTTTGGAGCTGTCGGGAAGCCCACAAACCTGCAATAAAAATCGCGAATAGGCAAAAAACTACCTGTTAACTACCTGTTAACAGGCAGTTTAATTGCCTTTAATCCCTTCCCGCCTCTGGGAGTCGGGTTCCAGCACTTGTCGGCAACCCGACTCCTATGAAATTGACATGGAGGCGGGTTGGAGGCGGGACCCCCGGATCTCCGATTTTTATCGCCCGCACGCCTCCAACCCGACTCCAGGGGCTTAGGAAAATCCAGCCCGTTAACTCTGTTTCTCTCTCCACAGATGCTGCCTGACCTGCTGAGTATTTCCAGCATTTTCTGAAGTTATGCTTAAATTGCACAACGCTCTGGTCAGATTTTTGAGGCTGTGCTACAGTTATGCTCTGGCATTATTAGGCTCAACAGAATGATCTAAATTAAAGATAACTGGTCGGATGACGAATATCCTGTACTATTCTGCAGTGCGGCTTCTCATTTGCTAAGAGCCCACATAAAATAGGCATTGGGAAGCCTCCATTGCAGTTTGCTGCAGAACTCCACTACTTAATCTTCCTGCTGTTTTTGACTTGTCATATTGAACTTTGTGCATTACAGTGACGTGCGTTTTGTTTCTACTGCTTGCTGCTGTGTTTTTTGCATTGTGTGAACCTGAGCTGAATTTTTTAAAACTCATTATATTTTTGTAGTGCCAGATTCAGCTTTTAAGGGGCTAACTCCCATAGCTGCATGCAGCAATTTTTCTCAATCATGAACCAGCAGAGTTGTAAGACTCATAATAGTGTTTTTAGGTGTTAAGTAATCATACTTGCAGAATCGCACTTTATACAGGCCTTTGTGAGTAGATCATTCTTTTCACATAGCCGGGGACTGAGCTAAAGCAGATGCTTCAGAGCCTCCTCCTCACAGGCTTACAACTTTGATTGAAATAGTGGTTGACCTAGACCCCCATTTCAGAGATGTAAGGAGGGGGGGGGGGGGGGGGGAGGTGTTCCCAGGCTGTGCGCTCTCTTTCCCAGATACAGAAGGTGAACTGTAGCAAAAAGCTGCCTATGTTTTAAAAGTCTGAACCAGCTTGGCTTTGGAATTTTCCCTAATTACACAGGTGATTCCTTCATTGTGAAACTGACCGCTGCTGTATGATCAGCCTCAGTTCAACAGTTCAGTGGTCATTACTTTAAAATTGGCTTATACTTCCCTGCTTATCTAAGGCTAAAGGCTAACTACTACAATATAAAGATCAATAGCAGTATAACATTAGCAGACTTCAGGACAGTGTGATTAACCCTTTCCGTACCAGTTGTACATTTGCTCTATTAGGGGGGATTCCCACAGCCTCGCATCTGGCATCTTTTCCCAGTGCCACTTCCTCCAGCAGGACCTCCAGGCTCCCTTTAGTAAAACGGACAAATCTTCAGGTTCCTCCAGCAATTTCAGTACTAGCAGTCAGTCAGAAACAAAGTCATGCCTCGGTTTAAATTTAAGAGCTGCTACACTCAAGATTCACCCTCCCCCACCTCTGGGTGCAACATTTCTGAAATATGAAGAACAGGGAATATAGAATCATAGAATAGTACAGCACAGGAGGCCATTCGGCCCATTGAGTCTGCGCCGGCTCTTTCGAAGAGCAATCCAGTTAGTCCCACTTCCCTGCTCTTTCCCTATATCCCTTCAATTATTTATCCAATTCCCTTTTGAAAGCTACTATTGAATCTGTATCCACTACCCTATCAGGCATTCCATTCCAAACCATAACCACTCGTTGCATTAGAAAACTTTTCCCTCATGTCGCCTCTGGTTCTTCTGTCAATCACCTTAAATCTACTCATTTTATCCCATGGACTTCAATTTTGCTAAGCCTAATATATGTAAATTATTTTAATGATCTGACCCTGTGGAATCAGAGTCAAACTGCCTTGCAACCAGTGCAAGTACACCTGGATACACTGATAGCATGGGCTGCTTTTAGCTTTGATTAGAGAGTATGCCCTACTGTGTCCAGTTCTGGTCACCAAGATGCAAGGAAGACATTCAAGCCCAAGAGATGGTGCAGAGAAGAGTCATGCCTAGCATCGGAGGAAATACCAGAGAAACTTTACAGCCTTAGAAAGCCTTACATTTATATAGTGCTTTTCATGACCTCAGGACATCCTAAAGTGCTTTATAGCCAATGAAGTACTTTTGAAGTGTAGTCACTGCTTTAATGTAGGAAATGTGACAGCCAATTTGTGCACAGCAAGGTCCCACAACAGCAATAAGAACATAATAAGAACATAAGAAATAGGAGCAGGAGTAGGCCAATCGGCCCCTCGAGCCTGCTCCGCCATTCAATAAGATCATGGCTGATCTGATCCTAACCGCCAATCCACTATCACAGAACCATCTCCTGAATCTAACAGAATTAGACACACGAAATAGGAGCAGGATCAGGCTACACGGTCCCTGGGCCCGCTCCGCTACCCACAGGGCCATGACCGATCCGAACCTAGGCTCATGTCCAAATTCCTGCCCGCTCCCCATAACCCTTAATTCCCTTTACTTCTAGGAAACTGTCTATTTCTGTTTTAAATCTATGTAATGATGTAGCTTCTACAGCTTTTTGGGGCAGCATATTCCATGGACCTACCACCCTCTGAGTGAAGTAGTTCCTCCTCATCTCAGTCTTGAAAGAGCAGCCCCTTATTCTAAGACTATGCCCCCTAGTTCTAGTTTCACCCATCATCGGGAACATCCTCCCCGCATCCACCCGATCCAACCCCTTCACAATCTTATATGTTTCAATAAGATCGCCTCCCATTCTTCTGAACTCCAATGAGTAGAGTCCCAATCTACTCAACCTCTCCTCATATGTCCATCCCCTCATCCCTGCGATTAACCGAGTGAACCTTCTTTGTACTGACTCGAGAGCAAGTATGTCCTTTCTTAAGTATGGACACCAAAACTGTACGCAGTATTCCAGGTGTGGCCTCACCAATACCTTGTACAACTGAAGCAATACCTCCCTATTTTTATATTCTATCCCCCTAGCAATGAAAGCCAACATTCCATTGGCCTTCTTAATCACTTGCTGCACCTGCATACTAACCTTTTGAGTTTCGTGCACCAGGACCCCCAGGTCCCTTTGTACTTCAGTACTTTCCAGTTTCTTGCCATTAAGATAATAACTTGCTCTACGATTTTTCCTGCCAAAGTGCATAACCTCACACTTTCCAGTATTGTATTCCATCTGCCAAATCTCTGCCCACTTACTTAGCCTGTCTATGTCCCCTTGCAGATTTTTTATGTCCTCCTCACTCACTACTTTCCCTCCCATCTTAGTATCATCTGTAAACTTTGATATGTTACACTCGGTCCCCTCCTCCAAATCGTTAATATAGATTGTAAAGAGTTGGGGACCCAGCACTGGCCCCTGCGAAACACCACTAGTTACTGATTGCCAGTCTGAGAATGAAACATTTATCCCAACTCTCTGCCTTCTGTTAGATAGCCAATCCTCTATCCATGCCAGAATATTACCCCCAATCCCATGATTTTTTAACTTAAGCAATAATCTTCTGTGTGGCACCTTGTCAAATGCCTTTTGGAAGTCTAAATACACTATGTCCACTGGTTCCCCTTTATCCACCCTATATGTTACTTCCTCAAAGAACTCCAGCAAATTTGTCAAACATGACTTCCCCTTCATAAAACCATGCTGACTTTGTCCTACTAAATTATGATTATCCAAATGTCCTGTTACTGTCTCCTTAATAATGGACTCCAATATTTTACCTACCACAGATGTTAGGCTAACCGGTCTATAGTTTCCAGCCTTCTGTCTACTGCCCTTTTTAAATAAGGGCGTTACATTAGCAGTTTTCCAGTCTGCCGGGACCTTTGCTGAGTCCAGGGAGTTTTGGAAAATTATTACCAATGCATCCACAATCCCTACCGCCACTTCCCTCAAGACCCTAGGATGTAAGCCATCAGGTCCAAGTGATTTATTCGCCTTGAGTCCCATTATTTTACCGAGTACCACTTCCTTAGTGATTTTGGTTGTGTTTAGCTCCTCCTCCCCTATAGCCCCCTGTTTGTCCAGTGTTGGGATATTCTTAGTGTCTTCTACTGTAAAGACTGATACAAAATATTCAGTGTTTTTGCCATCTCCATATTTCCCACCATTAATTTCCCGGTCTCATCCTCTAAGGGACCAACATTTACTTTAGCCACCCTTTTTCTTTTTATATAACTATAAAAACTCTTACTATCTGTTTTTATATTTCTTGCTAATTTACTTTCATAATCTATCTTCCCTTTCTTAATCAATCTTTTTGTTATTTTTTGCTGTCTTTTAAAGTTTTCCCAATCCTCTATCCTCCCACTAGATTTGGCTACCTTATATGCCCTTGTTTTTAGTCGAATACTATCCTTAATTTCTTTACTTAGCCACGGATGGCTGTCTTTTCTTTTACACCCTTTTCTTCTCAGTGGAATATTTTTTGGGGGGGAAGTTATAAAATAACTCCTTAAATGTACACCACTGATCATGTATCGTCTTACCCTTTAATCTATTTTCCCAATCCACTCTACTCAATTCCGCTCTCATACCTTCATAGTCTCCTTTATTCAAGCTTAGCATGCTTGTTTGAGATCCAACCTTCTCACCCTCTAATTGAATATGGAATTCAACCATGTTATGGTCACTCATTCCAAGGGGATCCTTTACTAGGACATTTTTAATTAACCCTGTTTCGTTACACAGGACCAGATCTAAGGTTGCTTGCCCCCTGGTCGGTTCAGTTACATACTACTCAAGAAACCCATCCCTAATACACTCAATGAACTCATCCTCAAGGCAGCCCTGCCCAATTTGATTTGTCCAATTAATATGATAGTTAAAATCCCCCATAATTATAGATGTTCCCTTATTACAAGCCTCAACTATGTCCTGATTGATACTCCGTCCAACAGAGTTGCCACTGTTCGGAGACCTATAGACTACACCCACTAGTGTTTTTTTTCCCTTATTATTCCTTACCTCCACCCAAACTGTTTCATTATCCTGATCTTTTGACCCAATATCATTTCTCTGTATTACAGTGATTCCTTCCTTTATTAACATAGCCACCCCACCTCCCCTTCCTTCCTGCCTGTCCTTCCTGATCGTTAAATAACCTGGTATGTTTAATTCCCAGGCATTGTCACCCTACAGCCATGTTTCTGTAATGGCCACAAGATCATACCCATATGTAGTTATTTGTGCCATTAACTCGTCTATTTTGTTACGAATGCTACGTGCATTCAGATAGAGAACTTTCAAAGATGTTTTGTGACACCTGCTTTTGCCCTTTTTATTACTTTACCTTTTACTCCATACCTTCTGCCCCTTCCTGACACGCTCTGGTTTTCAATTTCCCCACTGCTACCTAAGTCTATGACCTTCTCTGTTGTCATTTTTATTATTTGCTCTCTAGGAACCTCCCCCCCACTAGTTAGTTTAAAGCCCTCTCTACAGCCCTAGTTATATGATCCGCCAGGACTCTAGTCCCAGCACTGGCCAAGTGAAGCCCGTCCCAATGGAACAGCTCCCTCCTGCCCCAGTACTGGTGCCAGTGTCCCAGGAAGCAAAACCCATTTCTCCCACACCAGTTTTTGAGCCACGCATTTAACTCTCTAATTTTATTTGTCCGAGCCAAATTCGCTCATGGCTTACCCTTGTGGTTCTGCTTTTTAATTTGGCCCCTAGCTGCTCAAACTCCCTCAGCAGAACCTCCTTCCTTGTCCTATCTATGTCGTTGGTACCAACATGGACCATGACAACTGGATCCTCCCCCTCCCACTCCAAGTTTCTCTCCAGTCCAGAGGAGATGTCCTTAACCCTGGCACCGGGCAGGCAACACAGCCTTCGGGACTCTCGCTCTCAGCTGCAAAGAACTCTATCTATCCCCCTAACGATACTATCCCCTACCACTACAACATTTCTTTTAACTCCCCCCACTTGAATGGCCCCCTGCTCCACGGCGCTGTGGCCAGGTTGCTCATCCTCCCCGCAGTCCCGGTTCCCAACCTCACAGGGAGTAAGAGCCTCGAACCTGTTGGACAAGTGCAAGGGCTGCGGCTCCTCCAACACTACTTCCTGGATCCCCGCACCTGCCTCACTTCTAGTCACACCATCCTGACCCTGGCCACGGACTACATCTGAATTAATTAATCTAATTGGTGTGAATACCTCGTGATACACAGAGTCCAGGTAACTCTCCCCCTCCCTGATGTGTCTCAGTGTTTGAAGCTCGGACTCCAGCTCTTCAACACGGAGCCGGAATTCCTCGAGCAGCCAACACTTACTGCAAATGTGATCACCGTGAGCATCAATGGTGTCCACCAGCTCCCACATATTGCAGCAGCAACACATCACCTGATCTCCCATTCTATGGAATTAATTACATTTATTAATATTCTTAAATACCCTCTACCCCGATTCTAGATGGTGAATATCACACCTTAGAAACTATAAACCAAAGAGATTAAGCTTCAAAAGGGAGAAATACTCACCAACCAATCACTTACCCGCTTTCTGGTGACGTCACACTTGGATTACTTTTTACCTCTCTCCTTCCCTCCGAGACTGGAGATTGGTACGCCTTACCTGGTCTCTGGGACTTTTATAGCCCCGCTCTGCCGCTCAGGATTCCCGCCGACGCTGTGAGGCCTTACCTGGTCTCTGGGGCTTTTATAGCCCCGCTCTGCCGCTCAGGATTCCCGCCGACGCTGTGAGGCCTTACCTGGTCTCTGGGACTTTTATAGCCCTGCTCTGCCGCTCAGGATTCCTGCCGACGCCGAATGTGATAATGACCAGATAATCTGCTTTTTTTTTTTTTTTTTTTAGTGGTTTTGGTTGAGGGATAAATATTGGCCAGGATCTGGGAAGAATTCTCTTGCTCTTCTTCCAAATAGTGTCATGGGATCTTGTACATCCACCTGAGAGGGCAGATGGGACCTTGGTTTAAGGTCTCATCCAAAAGACGGCACCTCCAACAGTGTAGCACTCCCTCAATACTGCACTGCAGTGTCAGCCTAGGCTCTGTGCTCAAGTCTCTGGAGTGGGACTTGAATCCAGAATCAGAGGTGAGACTGCTACCACTGAGCCTTGAAAGGAAGCGACAAAGACAATCTTATTGATATATAAAAAATAAACCTGGAAAACTGCTTCTAATTAAATAGTTATAGTAAAATATGTGAGCACAAGTTCAAACTAGAGAAAGTAATGATGGCAGGAATCAGTTAAGAAGCAGCTGTGATATTTTGAAGGGGAGAATTATAACATTTTACAACACTAATGGAGGGCATTTGGCCCATCATGTCTGTACCAGCTCTCAGGGAGCTATCAGCCACTGTCTCATTCTCCTGTCCTTTCCCCATATGTTTTTTAAACCATTTAGTTAAAAAATGTATCCAATTCCCTTCAGAGTTATTATGGGTTCTACTTCCACACTGTTGCTGGTGGAATATTCCATATCCTAAGAACCCTCTGTATAAAATATAAATCTCTCTAAATCAAGTGTATCCAAATATGTAATCATAGTTTTAATCACATAGTTCTCCTTTCCTGGATAAAACAAATTGATAGATCACATAAAGGTTATAAGAAGTGCTTTTGTAATATAGCCCCCAAAGCAGCTAATGATGCAAAATCCATCCCATTCATATTGCCAGGCAGACTCTCCAGCACTGAAGCAACTGGCAAAAAAACCTACACATGCAAAAAACATGGAAGGCTCCACCTCCAACAGATTTGAATTTACATCGCCATCAGAGGCTCTAGCCAAAATCAACCCCAGTGAGCATCACTGGGTGGGCGTGTGCGCTGTGAGGAGGATGTCGAGAAACTCCAGTATGATTTGGACAGGTTGGGTGATTGGGCAGATGCAGTATAATGTGGAGAAATGTGAGGTTATCCACTTTGGTGGCAAAAGCAGGAAGGCAGATCTTCCCTCCATGGCCGCCAACCTCATAGTCCCCCAACCCCGCTTCTACCTCCTTCCCAAGATCCACAAACAGGACTGCCCTGGTAGACCCATCGTTTCAGCCTGTTCTTGCCCCACGGAACTTATCTCTTCCTATCTCGACTCTTTTTTTCTCCCCTTGTCCAGTCTCTTCCCACCTACATTCGCGACTCTTCTGACGCCCTCCGTCACTTTAACAGTTTCCAGTTTCCTGGCCCCGTCTCCTTTTCACCATGGACGTCCAATCCCTCTACACCTCCATCCCCCACCAGGACGGCCTTCGGGCGCTCTGTTTCTTCCTTGAACAGAGGCCCAACCAGTCCCCATCCACCACCACCCTCCTCCGCCTGACTGAACTTGTTCTCACATTGAACAACTTCTCCTTTGACTCCACTCACTTCCTCCAAATTAAAGGTGTTGCTATGGGAACCCGCATGGGCCCTAGCTATGCCTGCCTGTTCATGGGACATGTGGAACATTCTTTGTTCCAGTCCTACTCAGGTCCCCTCCCTCACCTCTTTTTCCGGTACATCGATGACTGTATTGGTGCCATTTCCTGCTCTCGCCCTGAACTGGATAAGTTCATTCACTTTACTTCCAATTTCCACCCTGCCCTCACCTTCACATGGTCCATCTCCGACTCTTCCCTTCCCTTCCTTGACTTCTCCGTCTCCATTTCTGGCGATCGGCTTTCAACAAACATCCACTACAAGCCCACCGACTCCCACAGCTACCTGGACTACACTTCCTCCCACCCCGCTTCCTGTAAGGACTCTATTCCATTCTCCCAGTTTCTCCGTCTCCGCCGCGTCTGTTCTGACGATGCCACCTTCCATACTAGGGCTTCTGACATGTCTTCCTTTTTCCTCAACCGAGGATTCCCCTCTACTGTGGTTGACACGGCCCTTGACCGTGTCCGTTCTATTTCCCGCACTTCTGCTCTCACCCCTGCCCCTCCCTCCCAGAACCACGATAGGGTTCCCCTTGTCCTCACCTTTCACCCCACCAGCCTCCACATTCAATGGATCATCCTCCGCCATTTCCGCCACCTCCAACGTGATCCCACCACCAAACACATCTTCCCCTCACCTCCCCTTTCAGCATTCCGAAGGGACCGCTCCCTCCGCAACACCCTGGTCCACTCCTCAATCACCCCCAACAGCCCTGCTCCTTCACCTGGCACCTTCCCGTGCAAGCGCAGGAGATGCAACACATGCCCTTTTACCTCCTCCCTTCCCACTGTCCAGGGCCCCAAACACCCCTTCCTGGTGAAACAGCGATTTACTTGTACTTCTTGCAATTTAATATACTGTATTCGCTGCTCACGATGCGGTCTCCTCTACATTGGGGAGACCAAACGCAGATTGGGCGACCGCTTTGCAGAACACCTCCGTTCAGTCCGTACGGGTGACCCTGAGCTTCCGGTCGCCTGTCACTTTAATTCACTGCTTCACTCCCACTCTGATCTCTCTGTCCTCGGGCTATTGCATTGTTCCAATGAAGCTCAACGTAAGCTCGAGGAACAGCACCTCGTCTTTCGATTGGGCATTTTGCAGCCTGCCGGACTCAACATTGAGTTCAACAATTTCAGATAATTATCCCTGCCCCCAGTTTTCATGCAGTATGATTTTTGCCATTCCCATTTGCAACATTTTATCTTTCCTGCCTCTTACAAAAGTACAGGATGTTCTTTCTATTTCTTCCTCCCCTCCTAACCCCGCCCCCCCGGTCTCTGCACCTGCTTAATATGTTGCATCTCCATCTTTTTCCAGTTCTGATGAAGGGTCCCAGACCTGAAACGTTAACTCTGTTTCTCTCTCCACGGATGCTGCCTGGCCTGCTGAGTATTTCCAGCATTTTCTGTTGTTATTTCAGATTTCCAGCATCCGCAGTATTTTGCAATTATATTAAGGCAGATTATTATCTGAACGGCAATAGATTGGGAGAAGGGGAAGTGCAACGAGACCTGGGTGTCCTTGTGCACCAGTCGCTGAAGGTAAGCATGCAGGTGCAGCAGGTGGTTAAGGCGGCAAATGGTATGTTGGCCTTCGTAGCGAGAGGGTTTGAGTACAGGAACAAGGATGTCTTGCTGCAGTTGTACAGGGCCTTGGTGAGACCACACCTTGAGTATTGTGTGCAGTTTTGGTCGCCTTATCTGAGGAAGGACGTTCTTGCCATGGAGGGAGTGCAGCGAAGATTCACCAGACTGATACCTGGGATGGCAGGAATGACGTATGAGGAGAGATTGGGCTTATACTCGCTAGAGTTTAGAAGAATGAGAGGGGATCTCATTGAAACTTATAAAATTCTAACAGGACTAGACAGACTAGATGCAGGAAGGATTTTCCCGATGGCGGGGGAGTCCAGAACCAGGGGTCACAGTCTAAGGATAAGGGGTAAGCCATTTAGGACAGAGATGAGGAGGAATTTCTTCACCCAGAGAGTGGTGAATCTGTGGAATTCTCTACCACAGAAGGCAGTTGAGGCCAATTCATTAAATATATTCAAGAAGGAGTTGGATATATTTCTTAAGGCTAAAGGGATATGGGGAGAAGGCAGGGACAAGGTACGGAGTTTGGATGATCAGCCATGCTCTCATTGAATGGCGGAGCAGGTTCGAGGGGCCGAATGGCCTACTCCTGCTCCTATCTTCTATGTTTCTGTTTCATTTACACACTTGGTTAGCTGCCGAACTTCGAAACTATCTTTGATGCCAACTCAGCTATGTAAATTTAAACTAGAACTCCAAGATTGGATCCTCCGTTGCATTGGCCATTGAATGTTCAAGTATTTGGTTCCAATATTGGCTTTCTTCAGATGTGCTTCAATACTATTAATTAATGGAAGCTAGAACAGGTACACAATTGTCTGGTAGTGCAGGCACTCAATTCAAAACAAAAAGCAATAAACTGCAAATGCTGGAAATTGGAAACAAACAGAAAATTCTGGAAAAACTCAGGTGGTCAGTCAGCATCTGTCAAGAGAATAGACAAGTTAACATTTCAGTTCTGACAAGGGTCTGTAGCTGAAAATTTAACTTATCTGTGTCCTTTCCACAGATGCTGGCTACCCTGCTGAACATTTCCAACATTTTCTATTTCTGTTTCAAATATGCGTCCCTTGTGCACCAGTGTACTACCAACTATGGAATAAAACACAGGTTAAAAATAACAGGAGTATGAAGTTCACTTTTTTTTATTGATAGTGTTTTAAATGCAGCGATACATTGTTATGAGGCCATCGAGAATCCCTCAGTTTCTTCATAGAATTTTACTTGTTTACAAAGCAAATGACAAATCCCTGTTGTAGAAATCTGACAACATGAGTCAAAAGGTGAAATAAGATATTAATAGCAATCCCTAGAGCTCAGTTAGGATTTTTGCACCAACAACAGTAATTTTCCAGAGTAAAATCTAATACAAAATCTAAAATGTGTTTTATGCCATAAACCACACTCAACATTATCAGTAGGTACTTACAGTGACGGCACTGTACATACCTTAGTGAATGTAAATATCCTGATGTTCCTTTCAATGTAAATAAGCTTATTTATATCTACAAGTAATAATGCAGATGAACATGCAGATTTTCAGAAAAGGTATTTGGTGTCAACACATTATTGAACAGACTGATCATTTAAATATATAAATCTTCCTTTACTAACACTTAATAAACATGCAGTTCCATTCAAATGCTTGCAAAACAAAGGTGCTGCCTGCACACAAAATGTATATCAAATTATTTAACTTAATGTGATCAATAATCACTTCAGTCTTCCATCAGGAGTCATTCACCTCCTGTACTGAAATAACACTCTGTCACCTGCTAGCCCCTCCAAAGACACATTATGATACTGAAAGAAAATTCCATAGGTTAGATTTAGGAGACAGGTTTGTCATAATTTTTGCAATAAAAAGTTGCTCAATTATATTAAACAGACTGAAATACTGATTACAGTCTGCCTCAATAATCATTATTTCAGTCAGTTTATTATAATGAAGGAACTCCCTTTTTAGTGCAGTTTTAACATCAAACTGTGCAATACTATAGTTAATGCATAAGAACAGCTCTTACAGTAAATTTTGCAGTCATAATTAGTGTTTATAAAGAATTAATGCCAGTGCCTAGTAAGATACATCACAAAATAGCCTTCTAAGTGTTAGATAAATATCAGCATTGTATTTCTATTTTGGAACTATCAAAATCAAAGTTCGGGAACTTGCAGACTTCCATGTGGGAGTACATCAGTGCTATCTGCATTTCTAGTGTTAAATAATTTTGATTTTCTCGAATAGTTTGTCTCATACTGCTCTGTATTGTAAAATAAATAATGTCTCACTCTACTCAAGTTAGTGGGAATCAGATGTGTAAAATGAAAGATACATTTTCTGAAGAGCTCTATGCCTTAATTCTCTCCCATTCTATATTCCAAATTTATTTTATGTGGATTGTATTTACTGATGATAGTTTCCATAAGTATTTCAAAATCTGTGTTTAAGTATTTCTAATTAAATTAAATACTTCAACAAAGATGTTTCTCAAGAAGAGTGATATATTCCACCGAATTTTGCTTTCAATTGGCTTTGGAGTTCTATATGCTCAATCTGCACTTTCTGAACTGTTACACATCAACGTCCCTTTTTCCACAGAAGCTTGAATAAAAAGTAATTTAACGTGTTTTTTACATGTTTGACTGCAGTTTATTTTATGCTGAATAAAATAACATGCTAGACATTATCTGAAATTATTTTGTACTGTGGGCATAAGTTTTCAATACGACTTACCCAAAGAAATTTAGAAAGACAGGAGCAAAACATTTACTATGAAGTCACAGCTCAGTTTAGCTCACAGATCAGCCATTTTACTGACAAAGCCTGACAAGTGCCATTAATGGCATTATCATAGAGTCCAAGTAATTTGGTTCATTGAAAAATCAAAATATGCACATTAGCCTGGTCAAGAACAGATCAAATTATTCCAGCTGTCTAGTATTTTGTAATCCCTTATTACCCTTCCTAATCAGGACATTAGACAACAAAGAAAAACACTGCCTAATATTAAAGTTGATTTAGGAAGGGAAATAATGCAGTGCACATGATTTCAACAAGTGACATTAATTATCTGAGGCAATGAGTTTTTTGATGAGACTGCTACTGAATGACAGGAAAGGTTACAATCTCCCATCTCCAACTTGCCTCTTGATGCCCATTATATGGATTTACTAATGACTGTAACCTATCAAGCCAACATTTTTAAATCAAAAAGTAGAATATGAATTTTTAGACTCCATGAAAGTGCTGAGAATTGCACTATTTGACTGTCTCTCGATGGATACAAGAGTAACTTTAACAATCTTCTTGGTTTTGTATACAATTTCTGAATAATTCAAAATAATTTTATTGCCCTAAAAATTTGAATTATCCAATCATTTGAATTAATCAACAGAAATAACAAAAAGTCAGAATTTGTGCAAACAATAAAAGTAAATTAAGATAATTTGAATTAAGCAATTTTGAATTAAGAGTAGACTATATACTCAAAATGTTAAATATAAGTAGATCAGCGCTGGTTTTTGGTATTATTCTGGAATATGGTAACCATTTTCATTAGAAGAGATGGTCAAGTTATGAATTGTTAGAAGAAACAGTTTTCTTTAAAATAAAAACTTCCTTTGGAAACACCTTAAGGCTCAGTAATTTTTCAACATCTATGAACCTGTCCACAAAACTCTACTACAAAAAATCATTAACGGCCATAGATCTCCCACTGCTCAGAAATTGTGATTAAATATCTCTAACACCAAGATGCTGCTAGATGTTAAAATAGAGCCAAAAGCTATCTTTTTTTTAAAGAATACTATCAATTTATATAGCTACAGGCAAAAAGTTACAAGTATTTTGAATTTTCTAACCTGACACTCTTCCATTACATGAAGTAACATGTCACAGTATCATGCATTTGCATCCCTAATTGAACATAATGTTAGATATACATGTAAGTTAGTAAAAGGTTAGTAATGTCAGAAGAACTAATTGCTTTTCAGCTTTGGCCTGCTTAGGTGAGCATCTATGTTCCTATATGCAGGTAATATTAAGCCAACATTAAATGACAATTCCTTCCATAAGGAGCTATTACAGGGTTTAACAAACAACATTTTGTGAAGATTGCACAGGACACTTAAAATGTTGCCTGACCCCTTGTTACTGTTCACACACTACATTATTCTTCAGTGAGATTGAGCAATACTAGAGAAATACTCTAGAATGTCCTGAATGGTGAACTCCATAATAATCCCAGAGCCAGGGTAACAGCGAGCTATCAGTCCCTCAAAGTGCTTATACTGACGAATGAACTCATCCTGCATGGAATGCCACATAACCTTTGAAAAAAGAAAAATCAGAATCAACAAATGAAAAATGAAATCTTTGCATAAGCTGCAATCCAATATTTCACCAATGTATCACTTTGCAAAACTATTTTCAATATTCCAAAATATGATTTTTATAAATGCTTCTATATTGTTTATAGTTTTATAATATAAAAAAGCTCTTTTGATTCTTTTCCCTTCATCCACCAACCCCCACCCCCCCCACCTACCCACCTCACCCCATATCCTAGACTGAGGGAAGAATAAAAATACAAAAAAAAGCAATCGATTAATTTCACTGGCACCGATAGCAAGAAGCTTTGGGGGGATTTGAGGGCAGCCACCAATATATGAGACAACATCCATATATTAAATTTGTCATCCAGGGTTAAAACTTTGAAGCAACCGGGCCTCAATAGAGTCACTGCGCTTATAAATGTGCCAGATACAAAAGTATCAATAAAGATTATGGGGTAGAATTTCAGCAGAAGATTGGCAAAAACGCTGTTTCTGCAGGGTTTCGGTCGCTGATATGGTGGGAGATCAGGAGAACCTCCACGGAAATTCTACCCTCACATATTACACATGATAGCTGGGATAATCTGCTTCTGCACGGTGATCTTTTACCCATTCACTTTAATGAGTAGAAAACGTGGGCTGACAACTGGTGTAGAAATGGAAAATCCCAGGCGATGTCATTTTACCCAATGTAATAGACTATGGGAAGCATTATGATGTGATATACCCAGTCTTTCAAAAAAACTTGGACAAAGTTCTATAGGAAAGGCTGCTACACAAGGCGGTGGGAATTTAAGCTTAAAATGGAAATGGATAAGAAATGCGCTAAAGGAAAGAAAGCACTAAGTACTTGGTAGGACGGTGATGCCAGGATGAAGGGAAGTTCTAAGAGTGGAGTTCTCCAAGGATTGCTGCTGTGGCTCCTACTGTTTCTAATTTTATTAGATTCAGAAACTCAATGCAATCTGGTCAGATTTACAATTATACAAAACTAAGGGCAGCAGTCGAATCTGATGAAGCAGCTACAAACAAAACTCGATAAAATGTGGAATGGGTAGACCAGTGGCACGTGAAATTCAATATCAGTAAGTGTAAGGTAATAAACACTAAAGAAAAATGGGTAACAAATGCAATTTATGAATGCTGTTGAATTAGCTAAGAGTGAGATTGAGAGCTCGGAATGTTGGTAAACTCAGCATTAAACGAATAGTCAGCATGGAACAGCAATCAACAAACAAAAAATGAATCATGAATTATATTGGTAAATTAGTACAGTATAAGTTGGAAGACATCATGCTGAAACAGAGCAGTGCTCTGATCAACTTGAGCACTGCGTCCAACTTTGGTCATCAAGACATAAGGGATGTACTCAAGTAATAGAGGAGGTGCAGAGAACTGAATCCAGTGTCACAGGATCAAGTTATGGGGAAAAGAATTGAGAAACTTGTGCTCTTTAACCCTGAAAGGAGGCAACAGAGGGGAACTTGAGGCTAGAAGACAGTAAATGGTATAGAAAAGGTAAATCCAGAGCAGTACTCCTCGACAGCGGGCAAGGGGCCATAGGCTTAAACAGGTAAAAGACAAATTTGGGACGGATATCAGGAAGTTATTCATGTAAAGAACAATCAACATTGCGAATGGACTCCCAGGTAGGGTAGCAAAGTTAAACACCTTGGATCCATTTAAAACAGTTGAATTCTTTTGATGAAGCAATCTGATGAACATCAAACAATATTGGATGTTATGGGGTAGGAACATAAAGTATTTCCCCCAAATTATTGCTGGACTATATTTAATGCTAGCAAAGAAAAAATGGTTTCACTTCAACAGTAGAAATTCAGACTGCATCATCTGGATGCAGCTGTGCAGTTTATTACACAAGAAACATAGACTGAAGCAGGTTTAAGTTTAGACATTCCACAGACACCCACCTGCAGCAGGTTTTCCTCCTCACAGAGATGCTTGTCCACTTTTTTGTACAGGTTGTCCAGTCCTTTTTTCACTTCCTTTCCAGGATATTCTTTGATAACCTTTCGTAGCTCTTGCTTGTTGAAGGCTAGCTGATAGCTCACCTCCTCTTCTCTGATACCCTGTGCCACACGAGCTTCAATTCCTTCAAAGAAATGCTGCATCCACAATAAACTACAGTTAGCAGTAACACCACAACATGTAAAAAGCATTAGTTTACTCAATGTTCCAAGGACTAAATTAATCAGGCTGCACACAATGTTCTTCATGAAATTAGAAATTACATTTAAGAAAAAAGTGGTGAGAACCCTAGGATTTTTCATGACAAATTTAATCCACAGCAATGTGATTTCAACAAAAGTACACCTCAACAAACGGCAGCACTATAGTTAGACTAATAGCTCACTCTAGCTTTTCAGGGCTAGCATTGCATACTGTGATTTCCTCTCCCAAAGAATGTTCACAAAAATTCAGTTGATTTTCCACAATTTCTTTTAACTCCAGTCAGTTTTCAAACATGTCTACATAAAACACTGTTTATATTTTAGACTCTACCTACATTAGGTTTTCCAGTGAATGCAAATTTCATTACTTATCCAACATTTGGTCATAGGAGATCCAACTATATAAAATAAATATGAAAACTTTGAAACACCAAACCTCAGTTTCATTCATCTTTTCCAATGATATAATTTTTTCCAATTTCTTAAAAAAAAATAGTATATTCTCAGTGCTGTTATTTGTACCCTTACCCTGGTCTGAACAGTTATGCCATGGTAACCAATAATGATGGAAATTGAAATGACCCTTGCACAATGAAGTCACTTATACAATTTTTTACTTTAAAAAAAAAATACTGTGTTGTATACCATTATAAACCTTTGCATTGTTCCTTTAGAGGAATATTTGAAACTGTCATCTTGCCTTTATATATTTTTTGAAAAAGCATAGGGCACTATTTCTACCACATGTACAACACTAACAAAATTTGACATTTTGTGCTCTCCATGTTTGGAGTTATCACTAATATTTTTCCTACTTTCCTGGTGTATCACTGATTTACTTCTAACTGGATAGTAAGCTTCTTCATGAACCAAAGAATTGTGTGGTTCCTTATAACCCTGAAAGTCCCACACTATTGACATTTCCAGCATTCCTTTGAAGTGGTGACACATGGAACACAGAAAAAAACCTCAGTACAGATTCTGAAAGATTATTGTATCCAGTCTAATATTAATGTTTGAGCAAAACAATATCTTGTTTTGTTTTACTGACACCTATGCTATCTCAAGAAGAACTCTTGGCACTTCAGATTAAGTGGAATAAAGAAACATATAAACATAGAAGATAGGAGCAGGAGTAGACCATTTGGCCCCTCAAGCCTGTTCCGCCATTTAATGAGATCATGGCTGATCATCCAAATTCAGTACCCTGTTCCTGCTTTCTCCCCATATCCCTTGATCCCTTTAGCTTTAATAAATATATCTAACTCCTTCTTGAATATATTTAATGAATTGGCCTCAACTGCCTTGTGTGGTAGAGAATTCCACAGGTTCACCACTCTCTGGGTGAAGAAATTCCTCCTCATCTCTGTCCTAAATGGCTTACCCCTTATCCTTAGACAGTGGCCTCTGGTTTTGGACTCCCCCGCCATCGGGAACATCCTTCCTGCATCTAGTCTGTCTAGTCCTGTTAAAATTTTATAAGTTTCAATGAGATCCCCTCTCATTCTTCGAAACTCTAGTGAATATAAGCCTAATCGACCCAATCTCTCTTCATACGTCATTCCTGCCATCCCAGGTATCAGTCTGGTGAATTTTCGTTGCACTCCCTCCATGGCAAGAACATCCTTCCTCAGATAAGGCGATCAAAACTGCACACAATACTCAAAGAAAACTCACGTTAAGTTTCTCAAGAGGTTGTCCCAGTGAGTATATTACATAAGATTGCAGATGCTCTGTATATTTGTGCTTGGCTTCTCTCCTTTCTGTTTCAAGGCACGCAATTTTAAGGCGAGAGAGTGTTGAAAAAATGTGGTGAAAGTTTTCCATCATCACAACATCTCGTGGAGTCTTCTGACTTTCATTAGCCACTTTTTCCACTGAGAATGGAATACTTAATAAATTATCATATAAGGAACACTATTACAAATACAGATATAAAATCTGTGTATTCAGTTCACATTTTAAACAGCCTCTCACCATTGTTGTAAACAGCCCGGATCAGTTTGGTGTAGGCCTTGTCCAGGTCCCCCCTGCGCTCAGCAATTCTGAAAATGGACTCTGCTAGTTCTGCAAACTCTTCAAACCCACTAACAAATGGTAGAATTCCAACCTTACTCTTCTTTGATATCTTCACTTCTTCCATCTGCTTAACTTGATTCCACTGAAAGAACATGCAAAAGACAAGCTAATTCAGCCTTGTGTATTTACAGACCTGAAATATGGGCACTAGTTTAAAATCTACAGCCTTTAGCCATTGCACAATATTTATAATATACATTAGCAATCATCTGGAGTCTCCTTATCCACTGCAATGACCATATTAGATAATGGCCCTAAAATTGCGGTCAGTGGCGTAGCTAAGGAGTACGCCACGACCTCCGATAAAAATCTGCACTTATCTGGTGCAAGGCCTCCTTCGAAAACTTGTGTTGTTTCGCTGCGGAGTTGACCGAAGCATAGTGGCTCACGGATCCTGGGGCGCATCGTATACATAAGCGTTCCTAGGATCACGTGGGGCAGTACTCCAATCAGGAAACAGAAACCTCCGCTGCACATTCATGATTTTTTAGTCTCACTCAACCCAGTAAGTTAATAAATAAATCAGTCAGTCACTCATTTACCCTGGTATGTTAATAAATAAATCAGTCTCTCATTCTTGGTAGAGTTGTATTGGGATCAGAAGACAGTTAGGTGGATATAGGTATTTAGTTTGAAGATTTTTTTATCATGACGGGTGTATATTTCAAGCTGCTGCATATCCTCCCTCCCCTCATGCTTTGCAAACAGGTTCCTGCGCCTGTTTGCACCAGCCATAAAATTTTACTGCGTAATTGCTGGGCAATTAGCCCAACTCTGCACCAGCAATAAGGATTTCACAGTTGGAACGGATGATCTGTCAAGTCGGAACTTGACAGATCGTAAGTTTGTAATTTAGCGCAGTGCAAGCGGAAATCCCGAACTTGCTGTCCATTTCAAAGGCGGTATGACCGTCATACCGACTGCAAATTCTGCCAATATATTTTTGAGGTAAAACAAAAACTCGAGAAACTTACTTTGAAACTTTGATACTATGTGCTGTATAATAAACTCTGTAACTAGTCTGTAATTCATTAACCACAAAATCAATTTTGTTAGCACCAATACAGAACTCTCTCCGACCACAAGTTGTAGACTGAATGAAGTTTACTAGTTCCGCCTGATTTTATTGGAAACAAGGTGTTCATTAATACATTTATTCAATGCTGAACAATTTTTTTTCTATTGCAATAATTTGAAACATTTTTATTGAACGGTTAAAATCTTACTGTCTAGCCAAAAAACTGTCAAAGTTCAATCCATGGAATACCATTCTTGCTTTTGAGTGAGCTATTTATGTTCTATACCAGGACACAAGAGACTGTGCGCTATTTAAAATGTAACAGATGCTTTCCTTCACCCAAGTGCTATGGAAATTTTGCTTAAACAAAAGATTTTCAAGTAACCACACTACCAAAAAAGCAAACAGAAAGCTTAAACCAATTAAAATGGGCTGAGGCTCCCCAATGGCTTAACTGGTTAATGTAATGAGTCCCACAGTCAAGAAAGACGCAGATTAATTCCCAGTCTATGCTGAGTTAACTAAGCTCAGTTGACGTGGGGTTGCCAAAATTGGCTCAGTATCCCTGGGTTAAGGGGGAAAATTGGCCAGAGTTCCAACACTTAATCACTGTCCAGTGACTCCTGTATATGGAGTGCGGCTGAAGACAGGATCGGATTAGCTATGACGCCCTCTGCATTGAAATAGGCTGTAAATACTCATACATGAAGGATTGCCCCATGGGCGAGATGCTTGAGGATGCCTTGCACCCAGGAAATGTACCCATCAAGGAGTCAACATCTTCAGCAAAGAAAATAAGCAGAAAAAACTAAAAAAAAAAAAAAAAAATAGGAATCAGTCCATGACTATGACAGAATAACCAGTAGTTTTTTCATTACTTTGAGAAGACTTTGTCTGTGTTATAGCTTGCTTCATCATATTAATACATTTCAAGGCTCTCAGTTTTTGTTCCTATTTTTCAATGAGTTCCAAACTAAGAAATCATTTCTACGCACACCTATGGTATGGATAGAACCTGCTGGATACAATACTTGTCAAATAAATACAGCCAACACCATAAGGCATAACTTTGGTTAACTGGTTATTTGTTTCAGATACAATTTTCTTAAAAAAAAATACTTACAATGCATTTGTCAAAATTCCTCTTGACTGTCACAAGGACATTTCCTAATGTGGTACTGAGAAAGGAGGCAGGATCCACATTCTCTGCTGTCCAGACGTGATGGCTCATCTTCACCAACATATACAACGAGTTAAAGCTGTCAATCTTGTCTCCAAGTGAAATGAGGTTGTTTAGCTCTGGCTCGATACAGCGGAAAACTTTTATCATCATTGATCGAATAATGCCGGTCTCCTCTTTTCTGTAATTATAAACACACAATTAGACGCTTAAAAAGATCCACACACAGATCTGAGTTTTCAGCCTTTTTGACAGAAATTTCCATTAATTAGTCTACAGTCCAAAAACACACAAATAAAAAGGATTGTGCAGCTATTAGAGGATTCATTGATCTTTTGGAAAACTTATTATAACCAGTGTAGTTGGAATATAAGCTGTAAAAATGACAGAACAATTTTCTTCAAGATAAAGTGTGAATCAAATCCAAAAGATATGTCATCTATCAGAACAAAACTAATTTACCTTTATAACACACAAATAATGGCCCGTATTTTCCGATCCCTACGGGTGTATACGAGCTGTGTACACACCTGTAGGGACCTCAAGTGCCGGTTTCAGGCATGCGCTGAAAACAGGCACTTCCGATCGGTCAAGAATCCTCTTGACAGATCGCACGCCGGCTCTGGAGAAGGGTCTCTGCGGGTGGAGAGTTTCGCTTTCTGCAGAACCTCTGCCTGCTGAAATCCCTTAAAAATCTTACGCCTGGTAAAAGCAGACGTAAGGCTTGCTTTTACCAGAATAAGAGTTTAAAAAAGTTAAAAAAAAATTTCCACGCATTTATAATTTAAAAAATAGGTGTTTATTTTTAGCCCCGTAAAAAACTTGAATTTTTTTCCCCAAAAATTAAATTTTTGTTTAATATTTAATTAAATGTAATTTTAAAAATGTGATTTAATTTTTTTTTTAATGTTTTGATGTGTTTTTGGAGTCATCTCCATTCATACTTTTGACAGGTCTAAGCTGTCAAAAGTATGAAGGGAGATTCCCTTCTTTCATTGGTTCCCCATGGCCCACGTGATCCCAGGGACGCTTACGAACCACATGCGCCCCTGGGAAACCTGGGCCCTGCGCATTTCGGAGAGCAGAGGCCCAGGATCGGAAATGGCCAGACCTTTGGAGCCCTCAGGTAATTCTGGCTTTGTCAGTGTTTGGCTACATTGGCCATAGTTTCCATTTAATTATCTGCACTGTAATAGCACAGATTTGCAGTACAGTGTTCTATTGATCCCTAGTTGCATCAACGGATTTTACACCATTCAGCTTCAGTAACTGTGAGGATGAGCCGTAAACTGTAGTTAAAAACCTGAATTTGATCATTCATGCTTATCTGAAAAAAAACAGAACTGTGACCCATGTTGCATCATTTTGCTAGTTATTCTATTATACATGTACATTAACTGATGTACCTAAAATTTATGAGCCTTCATGTAAGCTTCCTGTAAGGAAGTGACAGGTACACGTAAAATAAAAACTATTATGGCACACTGGTGCAATATGCTGTACCAGAGTGATAGATATAGGGTTATAAAAACTGGTTCTTTACCTAGCACATTCCCAAACTTTAAAATCAGCCAGTATCACTCTCACACACTTCCTAATAATTGTTCATATATATTATTGTCAAAGGTCTGAGAGGTCATTAACGTTGCTAGCATAGGAAAGGAGAAACGAGTAATTACAAAAAGATCAAATTATTACACTAAAAAAACATGCTAGTAAGTCCCATTTTTAGTGGGATGTGTGCAGCATGCCCATTTAGTAAGTTTTTTTTTATTCGTTCACGAGATGTGGGCATCGCTGGCAAGGCCAGTATTTATTGCCCATCCCTAATTGCCCTCGAGAAGGTGGTGGTGAACTGACTTCTTGAACCGCTGCAATCCATGTGGTGAAGGTCCTCCCACAATGCTGTTAGGTAGGGAGGTCCAGGATTTTGACCCAGCGACGATGAAGGAACGGCGATATATTTCCAAATCAGGATGGTGTGTGACTTGGAGGGGAACTTGGAGGTGGTGGTGTTCCCATGCGCCTGCTGCCCTTGTCCTTCTAGGTGGAAGAGGTCGCGGGTTTGGGAAGTGCTGTCGAAGAAGCCTTGGTGAGTTGCTGCAGTGCATCTAGTAGATGGTACACACTGTAGCCACGGTGTGCCGGTGGTGGAGGGAGTGAATGTTTAAGATGATGGATGGGGTGCCAATCAAGCGGGCTGCTTTATCTTGGATGGTGTCCAGCTTCTTGAGTGTTGTTGGAGCTGCACTCATCCAGGCAAGTGGAGAGTAATCCATCACACTCCTGACTTGTGGTAGATGGTGGAAATGCTTTGGGGAGTCAGGAGGTGAGACATTCGCCTCTGAATACCCAGCCTCTGACCTGCTCTTGTAGCCACAGTATTTGTGTGCGCCTGGTCCAGTTAAGTTTCTGGTCAATGGTAACCCCCCCGCCGCCCCCAGGATGTTGATGGTGGCGGATTCGGTGATGGCAATGCCGTTGAATATCAAGAGGCAGTGGTTAGACTCCCTCTTGTCTAGCACTTATGTGGTGCGAATGTAACTTGCCACTTATCAGCCCAAGCCTGAACGTTGTCCAGGTCTTGCTGTATGCAGGCATCGACTGCTTCATTATCTGGAGAGTTGCAAATGGAACTGAACACCGTGCAATTATCAGTGAACATCCCCACTTCTGACCATATGATGGAGGGAAGGTCATTGATGAAGCAGCTGAAGATGGTTGGGCCTAGGACACTGCCCTGAGGAACACTTGCAGTGATGTCTTGGGGCTGAGATGATTGGCCTCCCAACAACCACAACCATCTTCCTTTGTGCTAGGTATGACTCAAGCCAGTGGAGAGTTCCCACTGACTTCAATTTTACTAGGGTTCCTTGATGCCACACTTGGTCAAATGCTGTCTTGATGTCAAGGGCAGTCACTCTCACCTTACCTCTGGAATTCAGCTCTTTTGTCCATGTTTAGATCAAGGCTGTAATGAGGTCTGGAGCCGAGTGGTCCTCACAGAATCCAAACTGAGCATTAGTGTTCAGATTATTGGTGAGTAAGTGCCGCTTTTTAAAAAATTTGTTTATGGGATGTGGGCGTCACTGGCAAGGCCAGCATTTATTGCCCATCCCCAAGTGCCCTTGAGAAGGTGGTGGTGAGCCGCCTTCTTGAACCGCTGCAGTTCGTGTGGTGAAGGTACTCCCACAATGCTGTTAGGTAGGGAGTTCCAGGATTTTGACCTAGCGACAATGAAGGATCAGCGATATACTTCTAAGTTAGGATGGTATGTGACACGGTATGCCGGTGGTGGAGGGAGTAAACTGTTTAAGGTGGTGGTGTGAAGGAATAACCTATTCAGAAAAATACACCATTCTATGAAAGAATTCTGGCCTTGTTAAAACATGACAAACTGGGTCTGGAAATCTAGAAACCTAACTATGAAAAAGCTGTGATAGCATTCTGGCTATTGAGATAAGATAAGTTGTTGACACTGAATCAATAGCCTTATTGAAAAAGGTTAAAAGCTCCTGAAGTCTGAACCTTTGGGAACAAGACAATGGTTCACCCTGTATATGGTGTTCTAATTTACACCTCGTAAAGGAGCACATAAAAATAACAAACATCTGCCTTCATAAAAATGATACCAAGTAAAGCGCACCTGCTGTTGCACTGTTTTTTATGATAAATTTAGAACACCTAGAGGAGAGACATGGTTCTGTAGTGCTACCAGCTGAGGTGACTAAGAATTGCAGGGGTCAGCAGAAAAATGACTAGAGATAATTAGCTTACATCAGCAGAAAACCTTTAAGGAAATACCACTGGAAAAGGGTATAAATATTGAACTCTCAAATGGGATAATAGACTCGCTTAAAGGGGCAAAGCGATTCTCGGCTTCGGAGCCAGCTCTAAGGCCTAGAAATTCAGTATAGCCACGTTCGGGGCGCTACAGTCGGGCGGCCGCTAAAGTTTGCGCCTGGCGTAAGTTCGCGCCACCTTCACCGATATTCAGTCGCATCGCCCCAAGAGGTTGCTGCTGCACTAAAACAGGCGATGCACGACTATCATTAGGTGCTAAGCCGGCGGTCCGGGGCGATAACCCCGAGGGCGGGCGCAGCGCAGGTGCGGCGAGTTGCTGATTGACGGCAGACACTCTGGCGCCGGTCAGCTCTTAAAGGGGGAGGGTGGACTTGTCTGGCTGCCATGCCCTGCGCACTGCAGCCCTGACCAATGCTGGTTCATCAGTTCTACGCCCTGGACCATGGGGAAGCCCGCTATTCTTCCAAATCCCATTGTACGCTCTTGCTGCTTGTCCAGGGTCATGGGGAAGGAGATGTACTGACGTCTCCTTCTGAAAAGGGCATTGTTCACCTGTCGGATGCAGCAATGTACCGCGAACTGGGAGATGTTGGCAATGTCCCCAGTAGCGGATTGGAAGGAGCCGGTGGCATAGAAGTTGAGAGCCACCGTCACCTTCACTGCCACCGACAGACGTCCTGCTCCTCAGCTGTGGCTGCAGATCTCTGCGAAGCAGGTGGCGGATCTCAGTGACCACATCCCTTCTGAATCGCAGCCTCCGAACACACTGCTCCTCAGACATGTTCAGATATGAGAACTGCTGGCGGTATACCCTGGGTGGGTAAGGCCTCCTGTGCCGACACCTGTTGGCCCTTCTCCGTCTGGCCATGACTGGCACTCTCTCACGGCGTCTCTGATCCCTTTGAATGCAATGCAGAAAGCCAACGTTTCCACCCATTGTAGCCCCCATTACAGTATATGTGGCGACTCAAGGCTATGGCACTGAAAGTGAAATCCAAGTGCAAAGCTCTGGCCTGAAGCCAGAAGTACCTGTGCGAGCGCTGAGTCAAAGCAGAAAGCTCTCTGCCTTTGTCTCTCACACAGGATTGGCACAAAATGGCTGTCACTTATAATGCAGGAGGAGTCCCCTTTAAATAGCGCCGCCTGCACCCCGCAGCGACTGGGAACCGTTCCCCTCTACCAGTCGCTGGGGGCGCCAGGCGCAAAGAAGGGCGGTGCCACTGAAGTTCTGGTTTGGGGCGCACAAAGGGCGTTGCACGATGAAATGACGTCAGGATCTGCGCGCGCAGCTGAGCGTGCGCAAAGACTTTGCGCCGACGCTAAATCTCTAGTGAAGTTGGGGAGAGGCGCAGATCGCGCTGCGCCCGGCCGCTAGCCGCCTAACGCCCAACATCTCCTCCTCCTAAGGCGCTACCGGCTGGCGCAAGCAACTGAATTTCTAGGCCTAAGTCTCCAACTCTTTGTACCTTGGGGATCAAAGGTACGGTATTTGATTTTGGTGGATATCCTGAATAAAATTAAGAACTGTAAAACTGTAGAGAAGTTAAGATTTGAGAGTAGGTTCTCTGATAATAGAATTGTAAAGCTTTCTTTTTTTGGAACTGTTAATGTTGCGATTGACTCACCAACTGTAAATTATATGTCGGTTCTTTAATAAATCTATATATTTTTAGAATTGTCTCACATAATGCTTCTGTATCAAACTCGCAAACTCAATCGCTGTACACTCTTTGGTGTGGAGTTGCAGAATTCTGGGGCAGTTTTCCAGACCCTCATAATATCCGGAACGTTACAGTCTAGCTAAACTTATTAAAAGTGCTATCTGGAGGACGGTAACATTTTCAGGTTGTTCCTTTCCTTCAGGGAGAGACAGTCCGGACCTTTAGACCTAATTAAGCATCTTTAGGATTCGGCTACCTCAAACTTTAGTTGAAAGTGAATGTCTGAGGAATACGCCTGATCCATGGTAGCCCTAAAGGGGCTAGGACTAATAATTATCCCTTCAATGGATGGGCTGCCAATCAAGTGGGCTGCTTTGTCCTGGATGGTGTCGAGCTTCTTGAGTGTTGTTGGAGCTGCACTCATCCAGGCAAGTGGGGAGTATTCCATCACACTCCTTACTTGTGCCTTGTAGATGGTGGAAAGGCTTTGGGGAGTCAGGAGGTGAGACACTCGCCGCAGAATACCTAGCCTCTGACCTGCTCTGTTGCCACAGTATGTGTGTGGCTGGTCCAGTTAAGTTTCTGGTGAATGGTGACCCCCCAGGATGTTGATGGTGGGGGATTCAGCGATGGTAATGCTGTTGAATGTTAAGGGGAGGTGGTTAGACACTCGCTTGTTGGAGATAGTCATTAACACATAGCACTGTCGACAACACCGTCCATCACTTTGCTGATGATTGAGAGTGGACTGAGGGGGCGGTAATTGGCCAGATTGGATTTGTCCTGCTTTTTGTGAACAGGACATATCTAGGCAGTTTTTCCACATGGTCAGGTGGATGCCAGTGCTGTAGAGGAACAGCTTGGCTAGAGGTACGGCTAGCTTTGGAGCACATGTCTTCAGTAAGACAGCCGGGATGTTGTTGGGGCCCGTAGCCTTTGCTGTATCCAGTCCGCTCAGCCGTTTCTTGATATCACGTGGAGTGAATCGAATTGGCTGAAGACTGGCATCTGTGATGGTGAGGACTGGAGGAGGAGGCCGAGATGGATCATCCAGTTGACACTTCTGGCTGAAGATGGTTGCAAATGCTTCAGCCTTGTCTTTTGCACTCGCGTGCTGGGCTCCACCATCATTGAGGATGGGGCTGTTCATGGAGCCTCCTTCCCCAGTTAGTTGTTTAATTGTCCACCATCATTCACGACTGTATGTGGCAGGACTGCAGAGCTTTGATCTGATCAGTTGGTTGTGGGATCGCTTAGCTCTGTCTATAGCATGCTGCTTCCGCTGTTTAGCATGCATCATTATCAGGCCATCTTAATTTTGTGGGTTCTGAACAAATTTAAATCCTAGAGACTGGTTGAAAGTTTCCTGCAATAAATCACAAGCCCCAGAAAGTTTTCACTAATGTTGGTGCCAAGCACATTGATAATTCTAATTGCATTACTTACTCAGATGGCATTGAGTGCTTGTCTCCCAAAAGGTTATGTGGCCGAGACAGATGTCCCCCATCTACATCGTCCGAGTCCGCCTGATATTATGAATAAAACACAAAGAAACTTTATTATACTACATATCATTCTATTCAAAGTAACTTTAATATCCTGCAAGTCATTCTATTTAAAGTAACATTAATATCCTGCAAGTCATTCTATTTAAAGTAACATTAATAGTCAAGTCATTCTATTTAACAAACATATCTGGAATAAAAGAACAAAACATAATTTAAAAAAAATTCAACTGTATTTTCTGGATTGAATGAAATACTTACCCATATTTAGTCCATAGCAACTAAGCCTAGTTCATAAGGCTGTATCGTCACTTTCAATTCTATAAGCAATTACAGCAAACAAGGCTATGGGCCATAATTTAACTGAACTAAGAAAATGTTGCCGTGGTCCATTTTAACTAAAAATCTATCAGAACACATTAGATTGCGGGTCAATATTGCTTAAAGTCTTGTTTTCATTGCAATACCTTCTTTTAGAACATATTGGCCTGGAATTTACGGTCAGCGGCGAAGCAACGGCGATCGCCGCTGACCACGAAGAAAGCTGCCCACAAAGATCTCACGATCTCTGTGGTGAAAACATTAGGGGCTGGATTTTCATTCAGCAGTCGGGAAGGAGGCGGGACTACAACTTTTGGGTTTTCGTCCCGCCTACATCGACGTCCGGCCAATCCACGCGATTTTCCCTTGATTGACCTTGTTGAGCCTGCCCAGCGGGCACAGCAGGCCAATTAAGGGCCACCCGGCAACAGTTGACGTCACTGACTGAAATTTCATCTGTCAAGACGTCTTGACAGATGAAATATCAGTGTTTCACAGCTGTTTGAAGTGGTCAAACACTGACAGTCTGACTTCTAACCTGAGTCCTTCTACGCAGACTCAGTTAGAACTCTCACCGGCAATGAAAGCTGAAGGCTGTCACTTTTGACAGCTCGCAGCCATTTTGCTTTCAGTGCCGGCTGAGTGATGGACTCCCGAAACCTAGAGGAAGAAAGGCTGTTAAGGTAAGTACAGGTAATTTAAACTTCTTTACACACTTTAGACACACCAAACACACTTACCTTTGCACTCATGCACCCATCACTCACCTGAACACAGACATCACGACCCCTCCAAGTCCTTCAACCCAACGGCCCGCCTGTTCTAACCTGGCGTGGTTTGGAGCCGTCGGGAATCCCACACGACACCCCTCAAAATAGGGATTAGGCTAAAAACTGCCCGTTAACTGGCAGTTAATTGGCACTAATCCCTTCTCGCCTCGGAGGGTCCCAGTGCGGGGCGGGTACCCGTCTCCTTTGAAACTTACGTGGAGGCGGGATGGTGTCGGGACCCCCGAATTCGGATTTTAGCCCTCCACACGCCTAAAAGCCCGCCTCACGGCACACTGAAAATCGAGGTCTAAGTTTCTCGACGTTCAAGTGATTGTAGCGCTGTCAAAAGGGTATCCCAGCGCAATGCAGCAGTGACATTATCAAGCTGTCTAAGCAGCCAATCACCCTGAAGAATTCTCACAGACAGCAAACCAGGAAATAAAAACAGATTCAATTCACTAACATTTTTTTTTTCTTTTCCCACAGAGAGCAAAATAAAGATTGGGACATATACACGGGGCTAAGGTAGAAGCTAAAATATCAAATAAACTTAAATTTTTTCTTATTATTTTAAAATCTAGTAATTTTGTATCATAATGGAGAAATGTGACATTCCACAAATATAAAATTCATTTTTCAGGGCCAGCATGGTTGTAACACAATTAAACCCCAGTTACACCAATTCCAAAAAGGCTCAACTTTTAATGGGGTGTTTAACAGCACAATTAGATCAGAAAAGCTTAAGTTTTCGTCAGTTCAACTAATTTCACTGATTGCTGGCTATGGGGAGTCCCACAGTGGAGCCGTGAATGACTGACCGCAACTTCAGGATTTCCATGTTTATCTGTGTATGCGCTAAATCCTGAAATTATGTTCTGTTTCAGAGGGGTAATGACAGTGAACGTTAACACTTCGCCAACATCACAAAATCCAGGCCGATATATTAGACTTTCTTTTGTTTTGATGATATCTATTTGCATTATAAGAACATAAGAAATAGGAGGAGTAGGCCATTCGGCCCTTCGAGCCTGCCCTGCCATTCAATGAGATCATGGCTGATCTTCTGCCTCAATTCCATTCACCGGCTTTATCGCCATATCCCTTGATGCCCTTACAATCAGAAATCTATCGACTTCTGTTTTGAATATACCCAATGACTGAGCCTCCACAGCCCTCTGGGGTAGAGAATTCCATAGACTCACCACCCTCTATCTGAAGAAATTTCTTCTCATCTCAGTCCTGAATGGCCTACCCTTTATCCTGAGGCTGTGGCCCCTGGTTCTAGACTCCCCAGCCAAGGGAAACATTCTCCCAGCATCCACCCATCAAGTCCTGTAATAATTTTGTATGCTTCAATGAGATCCCCTCTCATTCTTCTGAATTCAAGAGATAACAGGCCTAGTTTACTCAATCTCTTCTCATACGACAGTCCCGCCATCCCAGGAATGAATCTCGTGAACCTTCGTTGCACTCTCTCTATGGCAAGTATATCCTTCCTTAGGTAAGGAGACCAAAATTGTACACAGTACTCCAGGTGCGGTCTCACCAAGGCCCTATATAATTGGAGTAAGACTTCTTCACTCCTGTACTCAAATCCTCTTGTAATGAAGGCCAGCATACCATTTGCCTTCCTAATGGCTTGCTGCACCTGCACATTCACTTTCAGTGACTCATGTACAAGGACACACAGGGCCCTTTGAGCATCTGCATTCCCTAATCTTTCACCATTTAGGAAATACTCTGTGTAATGTATATACCTTTAAGGGGGGGGAACTATCTTTTACAGCTCATGTATACTGCAGTACTGGCAGTGACCACACCTGTATATAGTACGGAGTAGTAACCTGTACAGATCAGTTCCAGTGTGAGCCACGTTGAGTAAACACCTGTTGTACCGTTGTCCTGCAGTTTGTGTCTTATTATACACAGACACAACATTGGCGACAAGGCAAGTTCGAACCTACCTGCAACTCTGCATCACCTCCCGGGGATTCGTTCCTGGAGATCAGTGGATTGGAGGTCAAGGCCAGAGACTCGGGCGTCGACCACGGGCAACCGCCCAGTCATCCAGAGACTCGAGAATTGCGGGGGAGGCTGTCGAGAGCCAGGCTTGGCTTTCCAGTCGAGGTGGTCCAGCGAAACGGGCTGGCAACAGGTAGTGCGCAGACCCTTCCCGGACAGCGGCGGGCTAGAGCCCGACCGAGCGGCACAGCAAAGGGCCGAGCAGCGTCGACGGGGGAGAGAGAGAGAGGGCAGAGCGCACAGGACGCAGCCGGTGTACAGGGGCCGAGCAGCGTCGGAGAGAGGGAGAGAGAGACGCGCAGAAACCCGCGAGGCGCCGCCATTGCCACGAGGACCGCCGAGAGCGGCGTTGGCAGCAGCGCAGGAGAAGCGCGCAAAACCTACAGGGCGCCGCCATTGCCACGAGAACCGCCGGGAGTGGCGTTGGCAGCAGCGGGGGAGGAAGGAAAGCGCGGGAGACGCCATTTTAAACCACACCCAAAATGCCGAAGAGTGGCAGTATCACCGCATTTGACAATGAAGTCGAAGATTGGACTACATATGTCGAACGAATAGAGGTATACTGCAAGGCAAATGAGGTGTCAGATGACAAGAAAGTGTTGGTATTGTTAAATTTAATGGGTGCAAAGACGTATGATTTATTATGAAATCCAGTAACCCCAACGAAGCCAATGGAAAAGAGTTTTGAAGACATAGTAACGATACTACAGGAACATTTAAACCCCACACCGCTGCTGATAGCAGAAAGATTCAAGTTTCACAAACGGAACCAGCATAAGGATGAAAGCAATGCTGATTATTTAACAGAACTGCGCAAACTATCAAAACACTGCCAGTTTGGAGCGGGACTGGCAGATACATTAAGGGACAAGTTTGTGTGTGGGCTTCAAAGTGAAGGAACCCAGAAACGGCTTTTATCTGAAAAGGACCTTACGCTGGAAAAGGCTTTCAGCATTGCGGTATCATATGAAGCAGCAGCACGGGGCGCTGCAGAGATACAACAGAGACCGCAAGAATATGGCACAAACGCAATGTCATATAGAACAGAGAAGTGCTATCGCTGCGGCAGAACAACACATGACCAGAATGATTGCTGGTTCAAAGACAAAGTGTGCAGACAGTGTGGAAAAGTAGGACACATAGCACGAGTCTGCAGGTCAGGAAAGAAAACCAGCAATAAGAAACCTACCAAGAAAAGTACAAGAAGGTACATAAGATGACGGAGAATAGTTCAGACGAACAAAAGAGTGATAACGACTCCGAAAGCAGGGAACTGAGTTGTCTGAAACTACATAATGTGATCACAAAGGAGGATCACCGAACCATTTGGGTCACTCTCAAGATAGCAGGAGTCCAGGTAAAGATGGAATTGGACACAGGATCAGCCCTAAGTCATAAACCGACGGGACTACGAGCGGCTATTCTCACACATACCCTTGAGAGACACAAAAATTATTTTGAAGATGTACACGGGGCAAAAAGTCTACCCCAAAGAAAAAATAAGGGTGACCGTTACATATAACTGTAAGGAAACACCAAAACTAGACCTGTATGTATTGCAAGATGGAGGACCACCATTACTGGGACGTGAATGGATCCGGAAAATACAACTGGACTGGCATTCCATACAGGCACTGACTGTGGCTGACAAAAAGGATGACGACGTCACACCTGGGCGACTGAAAGATCCTAACTGACGCGAAAGAAGTGTTCCAGCAAGGACTCGGAACACTAAAAGGCATGACAGCGACAATTAAAATTGAAGAAAACGCAAGCCCAAAATTTTTTACGGCCAGACCAGTACCTTATGCGATCCGCCCAGCCGTCGAAGCAGAGCTGGAGAGTCTGGAACGTTCAGGTGTACTGTCCAAGGTAGACTGGAGCGAGTGGGCTACACCCATCGTCCCTGTGACGAAAAAGTCATTGAGCAGCACGCCTGGGGAACCAAGGAAGGTTCGCATCTGTGGGGACTTTAAGGTAACAGTGAACCGGGTCCTTCACACCGTACAATATCCACTTCCGCGGATTGAAGATATTTTCGCCTCGCTATCTGGAGGGAAACGCTTCACTAAGATTGGTCTGGCCCAGGCGTATCTGCAAATGGAGGTAGAAGCATCATCAAAAAAATACCTCATAATCAACACCCATAAAGGTCTCTACCAATACAACCGGCTGGTATTCAGGGTAGCATCAGCTCCGGCTGTTTGGCAGAGGGCAATGGAACAAGTCCTACAAGGGATCCCAGGGACCCAGTGTTATTTGGACGACATCCTGGTCACGGGCGAAAATGACAGTGATCACCTTGCCAACCTGGAGCAGGTGCTCACTAGATTGCAGGAATATGGGCTCCGAGCTAACCGCCCCAAATGCGAGTTTTTTAGAAAACAGATCTCGTATTGTGGCCACGTTATCGATAAAGAGGGGTTACATAAGTCCCCAGAGAAGATTAAGGCAGTAGTCAAGGCTCCAGCACCGGAAAATGTGTCACAACTGAGGTCGTTCCTCGGGCTGGTATACTACTACCATAAGTTCTTGCCAAATTTGTCTACAATACTACACCCACTGAACACCTTACTGCAAACTGGGGTGCCATGGAAGTGGAGTGACGAATGTAGACGAGCTTTCCAGAAGAGCAAAACACTAATCACATCGAAAGAGGTATTGGCCCATTACAACCCGGCATTACCAATTCGGTTGGCATGTGATGCGTCACCCTACGGCATTGGAGCGGTGCCGTCGCACAAATTCTCGGACGGCTCAGAGAGGCCAATAGCCTTTGCGTCACGATCACTAACCTCAGCCGAGCGTAACTACGCCCAGATTGACAGGGAGGCCCTCAGCCCAGTGTGGGGAGTGAAAAAGTTCAATCACTATCTGCACGGGCAGAAATTCACCTTGCTGACTGATCACCAGCCTCTTGTCTCCATTTTTAATCCGAAGAAGGGCGTTCCGGTGATGACTGCGCAACGACTACAAAGATGGTCACTTTTTCTAGGGGCGCACCACTATGAGATTGAATATAAGGGCACGAAACAGCATGGAAATGCCGATGGGCTATCATGCCTGCCACTGCCTACTGCGGAGGAAGCAGCAGCAGTGGGTCCTGTCGAAATATTGCATCCGACTATAGTTGAATTCCTACCGGTAACTAATGCTTGTATCGAAAAGGAAACCCGAAATGACCCGACACTGTCTCGGGTATTTGATTTGACGGTGAAGGGATGGCCAGCACATGGCGACTCACTGTTGCCAGCATTCTCGACAAGGAGAGAACAGCTGTCAGTGTGCCGGGGGACCTTGATGTGTGGATCCAGAGTGGTAATTCCACCCAAGTTAAGGGATAGAGTGCTCAATGAGCTTCATGAGGGTCATCTGGGAGGGGTAAAAATGAAACGCCTAGCCAGGGCTTATGTCTAGTGGCTGGGAATCGATAAACAAATCGAGGGCCTGACCAAGAGTTGCTCAGGATGCCAGAAAGTCCAAAATGCACCACCACAGGCCCCTCTACACCCATGGGAGTGGCCGTCATCTCCATGGCAACGGGTGCATATTGATTTTGCTGGTCCATTCATGGACTCAATGTTTTTAATAGCCGTGGATGCGCACTCGAAATGGCCTGAGGTCATCAAAATGTCCTCCACCACCACGGAGAAAACTATTGCAGTCCTACGGACCATTTTTGCCAGGAATGGCTTGCCAGAACAGATTTGCTCCGACAACGGACCACAGTTTGTGTCCGAAGAGTTCCGGAGGTTCTTGAAAAAGAATGGGGTAAGGCATTACACATCCGCCCCGTATCATCCAGCCACAAATGGATTGGCTGAGAGGTTCGTACAAACCTTTAAGAAGGCAATAAAGGCTATGTACAATGACAACATTCTGCTGCAGCACAAGGTGGCCCCAGCCATGATGTTCTTCAACCAAAGGTTAAGATCTCGCCTGGATTTGCTCAGACCAAACGCACGAAGAGATGTTGAGAGTAAGCAATTCCAGCACATCCATGAGAAGCCAACAAGGAGCTTCAATGTAAGGCAACCAGTCTTGGCCCGCGACTACTGAACAGAAAAATGGCAGCCAGGAACGATATGCACACGGCAGGGCCCACTAATGTACACAGTGGACGTTGGGGAGAGCATCGTGAGACGCCATGCTGACTAGATCCTAGAGTCACAGGAACAAGTCAACCCCATGCCTCGCCCATACGTACCTGGTGATGAACCCGACGTACAGGTCGCATCTACCCCAGAAACAGTAGCATCGGAAGTTGATGAACCAACCGACGACAGGGGGCCAGAATCGCCTCCGCACCAAGAGCAAGGCACTCGGGAAAGGCGCTATCCAGAAAGGATCAGGAAGCCTCCCCAAAGACTGAATATATAAATAGACTATTTTCAGCTAATGTTGCATGTTAAAAGTGTTAATTGTAATTAGTTTGATATTTAATTGTTAAATGAGTGTTATGGTACTGTTAATCTAAAAGGGGAGGGATTGCAATGTATATACCTTTAAGGGGGGGAACTATCTTTTACAGCTCATGTATACTGCAGTACCGGCAGTGACCACACCTGTATATAGTACTGAGTAGTAATCTGTACAGATCAGTTCCAGTGTGAGCCACTTTGAGTAAACACCTGTTGTACCGTTCTCCTGCAGTCTGTGTCTTATTACACACAGACACAACACTCTGCCTTTCTGTTTTTTCTACCAAAGTGGAAAACTTCACATTTATCCACATTATATTCCATCTGGCATGTTCTCGCCCACTCACTGAGCTTGTCGAGATCCCTTTGAAGCCTCTTCACATCCTCTTCGCAACTGACACCTAGATTTGTGTCATCAGCAAATTTGGAAATGTTACATTTAGACCCCTCATCCAAATCACTAATATAGATTGTGAATAGCTGGGGCCCAAGCACCGATCCTTGCAGTAGCCCACTAGTCACAGCCTGTCATCCTGAAAAAGACCCGTTTATCCCTACTCTTTGTTTTCTGTCTGTTAACCAATTCTCAATCCATGCTAGTATATTACCCACAATTCTATGTGCCCTAATTTTGTTCACCAACCTCTTGTGTGGGACCTTATCGAAGGCCATCTGAAAATCCAGATACACTACATCTACCGGTTCCCCTTTGTCTACTCCACTAGTTACATCCTCAAAGAACTACAAGAGCAGGCCAGAGGCTGGGAATTCTGCGGCGAGTGTCTCACCTCCTGACTCCCCAAAGCCTTTCCACCATCTACAAGGCACAAGTCAGGAGTGTGATGGAATACTCTCCACTTGCCTGGATGAGTGCAGCTCCAACAACACTCAAGAAGCTCGACACCATTCAGGATAAAGCAGCCCGCTTGATTGGCACTCCATCCACCACCTTCAACATTCACTCCCTCCATCACCGGCGCACTGTGGCTGCAGTGTGTACCATCTACAAGATGCAATGCAGCAACTCGCCAAAGCTCCTTCAACAGCACCTTCCAAACCCGCGACCTCTACCACTTAGAAGGACAAGGGCAGCAGACGCATGGGAACATCACCACCTACAAGTTCCCCTCCAAGCCACACACCATCCTGACTTGGATCTGTATCGCCGTTCCTTCACTGTCGCTGGGCCAAAATCCTGGAACTCCCTTCCTAACAGCATTGTGGGTGTACCTACACCATATGGACTGCAGCGGTTCCAGAAGGCGGCTCACCACCATCTTCTCAAGGGCAATTAGGGATGGGCACTAAATGCAGGCCTAGCCAGCGAAGCCCACATCCCATCAATGAATAAAAAAAAACTCCAATAGGTTTGTCAAACAGGATTTCCCTTTCATAAATCCATGTTGACTGCCCAATCTTACTATTAGTTTCTAAGTGCCCAGTTATTGCATTCTTTAGAATAGATTCCAGCATTTTCCCCAACTCCTGATGTGAGGCCAACAGGTCTGTAGTTCCCCATTTTCCCTCACTCCTTTCTTAAATAGCGGGGTTACATTTGCTATCCTCCAATCTGCAGGAACTGTTCCAGAATCTATAGAATTTTGGAAGATGACAACCAATGTGTCCACTATTCCAATGGCCACCTCTTTCAAAACCCTAGGATGTAGGTCATCCGGTCCTTGGGATTTATCGACTTTTAGTCCCATTAATTTTGCTAGTACTGTTTTTTCATTAATAGTTTCTTTAAGTTCCTCATTCTCGTCACACCCTTGGTTTTCTCATATTTCTGGGAGGTTTTTTGTGTCTTCCTCTGTGAAGACAGAAACAAAGTATTTATTTAATTTCTTCGACATTTCCTCATTCCCCATTATAAAGTCTCCCGTCTCTGACTGCAAAGGACCTACATTTACCTTCGCCAGTCTTTTCCTCTTCACATACCTATAGAAGCTTTTACAATCCATTTTTATATTTTTCGCTAGTTTGTGCTCATATTCCATTTTCCCTTTCTTTAACAATTTCTTGGTCCCCCTTTGCTGATTTCGAATATGATCCCAATCCTCAGGCAGACTGCTTTTTCTGGCAACTTTATAAGCTTCCTCCTTTGACTTAATACTAGCTTTAATTTCTTTTGTTAGCCATGGTTGGGGATCACTTTTCCTTTTGGGTTTTTATGCCCTAGAGGAATATATGTTTGTTGCAAATTATGCATTATTTCCTTGAATGTTAGCCATTGTATGTCCACCTTCATACCTTTTAGTGTAGTCTCCCAATCTACCATGGCCAACTTGTCTCTCATACCCTTGTAGTTTCCTCTGTTTAGATTGAAGACCTTAATTTCAGATTGAACTACTTCACTCTCAAACTTAATATAAAATTCAATCATATTATGGTCACTTGTCCCTAAAGGCTCCTTTACCACAAGATTATTGATTAGCCCTTTCTTATTACCATTAGTCACTTAAATAAAACTACTGATGCTTTGTATTTAGGTAAACCAAAGCAATCGATTCCACTTAGATCAGCAGTGAATTTATTGAGTGTGTTCAAGGTAGTTTTCTGCAACTATAACTAGAACCAACAAGGGGGTAAGCCATAGTAGATTTAGTAATGAGCCAGATTTAGTTAACAACTTTATAGCACGTGAACATTTACCTAATAGCGATCATAATATGATCTGAGTTCAACGTAATGTTTGAAAGGGAGAAACGCAAAACAGCTACTAAGATTCTAGATTTAGGTAAGGCTGACTTCAATGCGATGGGACAGAGAGTGTCCACAGTAAACTGGGGAAATCTGTTAATGGGTAAAATGACAGAAGATCAGTGGGAGGAGTTCAAAAAATAATTTAACATGTGATACAGGACCAGCTTATACCCCTAAGGGGAAAGAGCTCTACTTGCCAAAAAAAGCCATGCATGACTAAAGAGGTAATGGACAACATAAAACTAAAAGAAAAAGCATACAAAAATCTAGCACAGATCCTGGCAACTGGGAGAGATACAAAGAACAAAAGGTGACAAAACATATAGTAAGAGCTACAAAAAGGGAGTATGAAAAGAAACCGGCAAGGGATATCAAGATCAACGCAAAAATCTTTTACAATTATGTTAGGAAAAAGAGGTGGTCAGGAGCAACATGGGCCCTCTTGAAAACTGATAATGCTGATATTGCAAATGAAAATAAGGAAATGGCGGACATGTTGATTAATTACTTTGCATCAGTATTTACAGTAGAGGGGAGTGAATGCTGGACGTTCCAAGGAAACTAATATTGAATCAGGGATAGGGATTCAACAAAATTAATGTAAGCAAAATAGCAGTAATTAAGAAAATAATGGCAAATAGTAACAAATTCCCAGGACCAAATGCTTTCCATCCCAGGGTTTTAAAGGAAGTAGGTGAGAACATTGCAGATACCCTAACTATAATCTTCCAAAGTTCTCACGATTCGGGAACCGTTCCTTTAGAGTGGAAAATTGCACATGTCACTCTGCTATTTAAGAAAGGTGAGAAAAACCAGCAAATTATAGACCAGTTAGCCTAACATATATTGTCAGGAAATTACTGGAGTCCATAATTAAGGATAGAGTGACTGAACATCTTGAACATTTTCAGCTGATCAGAGAGGGCCAGCAAGGATTTGTAAAGTGTAGACCATGCCTGACAAACCTGATTGAATTTTTTGAAGAGGTGACTGAAGTAGTGGACAGGGGAATGTCTATGGATGTTATTTATATGGACTTCCAGAAGGCATTTGATAAAGTCTCTCATAAGAGACTGTTAGCTAAAGTTGAAGCTCATGGATTTGAAGGCAAGTTATTGACCTGGTTAGGAAATTGGCTGAGCGGCAGGAGACAAGAGAGTAGGAATAATGGGCAGGTACTCTAATTGGCAGGATGTGACCGCAAGGATCTGTGTTGGGGCCTCAATTAATCATGGTATTTATTAACAACTTAGATGATGGGATAGAAAGCCACATATCCAAGTTTGCCGGTGACACAAAGATAGGCAACATTGTAAGCAGTGTAGATGGAAGCACAAAACTTACAAAGAGATATTAATAGATTAAGCAAATGAGCAAACTGTGGCAAATGGATTTCAATGTAGGCAAATGTGAGGTCATCCACATTGGACCTAAAAAGGATAGAACAGAGAACTTTCGAAATGGTGAAAAGCTAGAAACAGCAGAGGTCCAAAGAGACTTGGGGGTCCATGCACATAGATTAAAATGTCATGGACAGGTACAGAAAATAATCAGAAAGGCTAATGGAATGCTGGCCTTTATATCTGGAGGACTAGAATACAAGGGGGTAGAAGTTATGCTGCAGCTGTACAAAGCCCTGGTTAGACCACACCTGGAGTACTGTCAGCAGTTCTGGGCATCACACAGTAGGAAGGATATAATGGCCTTGGAGGGTGTGCAGTATAGGTTTACCAGAATGATGCCTGGACTCCAAGGGTTAAAGTACAAGGAGAGATTACACAAACTAGGGTTGTATTCCCTGGAATTTAGAAGATTAAGGGGTGATTTGATTGAAGTTTTCAAGCTATAAAGGGGAACTGATGGGGTAGATAGAGAGAAACTATTTACGCTGGTTGGGGAGTCTAGGATTAGTGTGGGGCAGGGGGCATAGTATAAAAATTAGAGCCAGGCCCTTCAGCAGTGAAGTTAGGAGACACTTCTACACGCAAAGGATGCTAGAAGTTTGGAACTCTCTTCCGCAAATGGCAAATGATGCTAGGTCAATTGTTAATTTTAAATTTGATATTGATAAGATTTTTGTTAACCAAAGGTATTGAGGGATATGGGGCAAAGACAGATATATGGAGTTAGGTCACAGATCAGCCATGATCTCATTGAATAGCGGAACAAGTTGGAGGGGCTACATGGCCGACTCCTGTTCCTAAGTTCCTATCAATACACGTCAGCTTGAATCGGAAAGAGAAACATGAATATGCTCTTGAGAGTTGCTTTACTTTTCCCTCAGTATTTTTTTTATATGCATCATTTTTTCTTATTAAACCAAATTAATATTCTTATACCTAAATGTTTTACCAACTTACTATTACCTAACATAATTTAACAACACGGTTTGGTATGTGAAATGCACTGAAGGCAGCGAATTCATGTGCAGCTATGCATAGTATATCACAGGTTTATTGCAGTATTTTGGGACCAGTGAAAAATTGAATGTGAAAAACTGAGAAAACAGAATACAATAGGTTGAGTTCCATTAACAGCTACTGTCACACAAGCTGCTGTGGTAGATTATGAAATATAATTGTGGTACATGTTATTTGTAGAAAAGTTTGAGCTATTAGTGACAAAATAGTAGTCGGACCATAAGCTGCATTTCTTAACACACCAGGACACAATGACTACAATATTTATCCAGTAAGTGCTAAGAAAGTATAATTTCTATACTATATTAATACATTTCACTACTTTCTTTTGGCTCCTTACACCATTCCTTACTGAAGAGAGCAGACAGAAAACCGGTCTTCAAGCAATTGAAAATGCTGCTCTTGAGAAAGGAGGTGCAGGTCCTCAGACTTTGTCACATTCTGAATGGAGGAGAACTGCTTCCTGCCCCATTCTGTTCCACCCTTTATGAGCTAGTTTTCCATTATTTACATTGACTCAGTTCAGAAAGGAAAACCTTCAGCAGATGCAGCTGAACTGATGTGGGGAGAGGGGGGAGGGGGAGGTCAGTGGGGAGAGATAGAGGATTTAAAAGAGGAAATTAAAACAAAAATAAAATACCGCGGATGCTAGATTTAAAGAGGAGGTTGGTAGTAGAGGAAAGGAGCCTGGTGTTATCTTTGCCATCTAAGATTATCCTACAGTAGTGGCCAATTTTGGCAGACAAAAGTGAGACCTGGGAGAGCTTGATGTAATCAAGCCAGGTCTGACAATGAATGGCTAAGCCAGTTGTGTGCCAGGTACACTCAAGTTTTCCCCCTTGGACGTGAGGGAGTGAAGATGGAGGCCCTACCATGGGGAAATGACCAGGATTGGGGAAGGTGAAGGTTTGGCGGAGCATTGAAGGTGGAGGTGAGGGAGTGATCGAGCAAATGAACAGCTGCAGAGGTAGCCCAATGGCTACGTGTTTGAGAGTGTGGTTGTAAGCAACTTGGGGAAAGTTCTTTTTAATAGGTGGATGCATAAAGTACTAGAGTTGAAGGAGGGTAGGTAAATGTGGGTGATGAAGGATACAAGAAAGTGGTTGGCGAGAGACTGGATAGTGATCAAGACCATGGGAGTTGGTGAGGATGAAGGACATGCCATAAATATGGGTAGGGGAGTTTATATGGAGGAGAAAGGGCAAGGGGAGCTGAGATTAAGATTGAAATGACCAAGGATGAGGAGTCATTCGGTACCGTGCCAGACATTTTGCATTTAATGTACTGATAAGATTAAGCTGCACGGTCAGCCAAATTATTTGACTATTTGCATGAATTGTACAAGTTCATCAAAAAACAGATTGAGCCTGTACGTAATCATATGATTTAAGGGTTTTGGGCAGATTAAATGTTACGGTGCTGCATACGGAAACTGACATGAGCATAAAGTTGCTAACACTTTGTATTACTCCCTTTCCAATTATTTGTAGCGGCGGGAGGAATCTCGTAGCGGCGGAGCGACTACAAAAGGCCCCAGAGGCTCAGGTAGGCCTCAGTGCGTCAGTGGCAGGAGGAATCTCGGAGCGGCGGAGTGACTATAAAAGGCCCCAGAGGCTCAGGTAGGCCTCACCAATCGCCGATCTCAGGGAAGGAGAGAAGTAAAAAGTAAATCGAGGTGTGACGTCACCACAAAACAGGTAAGTGATTGGTTGGAGTATTTCTCTCTTTTTTTAAAAACTTTAACTCTGTGGTTTATAGTTTTTAAGGTCTCTGTGGTGTAGCGGGGACAGTTTGTAAACCAGGGCCCTTAAATATATCATTTAACTGTAGTGAAATTGGTGGGATTCATTTGTTTAATTTAATTGCAATTAATTAAAGGGTAAGTCATGGCAGGACAGCCCAGTGCCGTGGTATGCTCCTCCTGCGCTATGTGGGAACTCAGGGACACTTCCTGTGTCCCTGACAACCATGTGTGCAGGAAGTGTGTCCAGCTGCAGCTACTGGCAGACCGCATTACGGTGCTGGAGCAGCGATTGGATACATACTGGACCATTCGTGATGCCGAGGACGTCGTGAATAGCACGTTTGATCAGTTGGTCACACCGCAGGTAAAGTTGGCACAGGCAGAGAGGGAGCGGGTGACCAACAGGCAGAGTAGTAGGCGCAGGCAGGTAGTGCAGGGGTCCCCTGTGGCCATCCCCCTCTCAAACAGATATACCGCTTTGGATACTGATGGGGGGATGGCTTACCAGGGGAAGGCAGCAGCAGCCAACTTCCTGGCACCAGGGGTGGTTCTGCTGCACAGAACGGGAGGAAAAGGACTGGGAGAGCTATAGTGATAGGGGACTCTATTGTAAGGGGAATAGATAGGCGTTTCTGCGGCAGCAAACGAGACTCCAGGATGGTGTGTTGCCTCCCTGGTGCAAGGGTCAAGGATGTCTCGGAGCGGCTGCAGAAAATTTGGAAAGGGAGGGTGAACAGCCAGTTGTCGTGGTGCATACAGGCACCAACGATATAGGTAAAGAACGGGATGAGGTCCTAAAAGCTGAATATAGGGAGTTAGGAGGTAAATTAAAAAATAGGTCCTCAAAGGTAGTAATCTCGGGATTGCTACCAGTGCCACGTGTTAGTCAGAGTAGAAATAGAAGGATACTTCAAATGAATACGTGGCTAGAGGAATGGTGCGAGGGGGAGGGATTCAAATTCCTGGGACATTGGAACCGGTTCTGGGGGAGGTCGGACCAGTACAAACCGGACGGTCTGCACCTGGGCAGGACCGGGACCGATGTCCTTGGGGGAGTGTTTGCTAGTGCTGTGGGGGAGGGTTTAAACTAAAATGGCAGGGGGTTGGGAACCTGAGCAGGGAGACAAAGGAAAGGGAAACAGGATAGAAGCAAAAGACAGGAAGGAGAATAACAAAGGTGGCAATCGGAGAAATCAAGGGTTTAAAACAAACATGGCCACAGTAAATAATAATTCTAAAAGGTCTAAGAGCGTTAAAAAAACAAGCCTGAAGGCTGTGTGTCTTAATGCAAGGAGCATTCGTAATAAGGTGGATGAATTAGTAGCGCAAATAGAGGTAAATGAATATATGATATGATTGGAATTACGGAAACATGGCTCCAGGGGGACCAAGGCTGGGAACTCAACATCCAGGGGTATTCAATATTCAGGAAAGATAGGCAAAAAGGAAAAGGAGGTGGGGTAGCATTGCTGGTTAAAGAGGGGATTAATACAATTGTAAGGAAAGATATTAGCTCTGATGATGTGGAATCTGTATGGGTAGAACTGAGAAATACCAAAGGGCAGAAAACATTAGTGGGAGTGGTGTATAGACCTCCAAACAGTAATGCAGAGGTTGGGGATGGCATTAAAAGGGAAATTAGAGAAGCGTGCAATAAGGGCACAGCAGTCATCATGGGTGACTTTAATCTACATATAGATTGGGCTAACCAAATTAGTAACAATACTGTGGAGGAGGAATTCCTGGAGTGTATACGGGATGGTTTCCTGGACCAATATGTCGAGGAACCAACTAGGGACCAGGCCATCTTAGACTGGGTATTATGTAATGAGAAAGGATTAATTAGCAATCTTGTTGTGCGAGGCCCCTTGGGTCGGAGCGATCATAATATGATCGAATTCTTCATTAAGATGGAGAGTGAAGTAGTTGACTCAGAGACTAGGGTCCTGAATTTAAATAAAGGGAACTATGATGGTATGAGATGCGAGTTGTGTAGGATTGATTGGGTAATGTCACTCAAAGGGTTGACGGTGGATAGGCAATGGCAAACATTCAAAGATCACATGGATGAACTACAGAATTTGTTTATCCCTGTTTGGCATAAAAATAAATCGAAAAAGGTGACTCAACCATGGCTAACAAGGGAAATTAGGGATAACATAAGATCCAAAGAGAGGGCATATAAATTGGCCAAAAAAAACCTGAGGATTGGGAGCAGTTTAGGATTCAGCAAAGGAGGACAAAGGGATTAATTAAGAAGGGGAAAATAGATTATGAAAGTAAGCTTGCAAGGAACATAAAAACTGACTGTAAAAGCTTTTATAGATATATGAAGAGAAAAAGATTGGTGAAGTCAAGCGTAGGTCCCTTGCAGTCAGAATCAGGGGAATTTATAATGGGGAACAAAGAAATGGCAGACCAATTAAATACATATTTTGGTTCTGTCTTCACAAAGGAGGACACAAATAACCTCCCAGAGATGTCGGGGAACATAGGGACTAATGAGGGGGAGGAACTGAAAGAAATCAGTATTTGTAGGGAAATGGTGTTAGGGAAGTTGACAGGATTGAAGGCCGATAAATCCCCAGGGCCTGATAATCTACATCCTAGGGTACTTAAGGAAGTGGCCCTGGAGATAGTAGATGCATTGCTGGTCATCTTCCAGAACTCGATAGACTCTGGAACAGTACCCATGGATTGGAGGGTAGCTAATGTTACACCACTATTCAAAAAAGGTGGTAGAGAAAAAGCGGGGAATTATAGACTGGTGAGCCTGACATCGGTAGTGGGGAAAATGCTAGAGTCCATTATAAAATATGTAATAGCAGAGCACTTGGAAAGCAGTGACAGGATCGGACAAAGTCAACATGGATTTACAAAAGGTAAATCGTGCTTGACTAAGCTACTGGAATTTTTTGAGGATGTAACTGGTAAAATAGATAAGGGAGAACCAGTGGATGTGGTGTATTTGGACTTTCAGAAGGCTTTCGATTAGGTCCCGCATAAGAGATTAGCTTGTAAAATTAAGGCACATGGGATTGGGGGCAAGGTATTGACTTGGATAGAGAACTGGCTGGCAGATAGAAAGCAAAGAGTTGGAATACACGGGTCGTTTTCTGAGTGGCAGGCAGTGACTAGTGGGGTACCGCAAGGATTGGTCCTAGGACCCCAGCTGTTCACAATATATATTAATGATCTGGACGAGGGAATTGGATGTAGTATCTCCAAATTTGCAGACGACACAAAGCTGGGTGGGAGGGTATGCTGTGAGGAGGATGTTGTGAAACTCCAGTACGATTTGGACATGTTGGGTGATTGGGCAGAAACATGGCAAATGCACTATAATGTAGATAAATATGAGGTTATCCACTTTGGTGGCAAAAACAGGAAGGCAGATTATTATTTGAATGGCAATCGATTGGGAGAAGGGGAAGTGCAAAGAGACCTGGATGTTCTTGTGCACCAGTCGCTGAAGGTAAGCATGCAGGTGCAACAGGCGGTTAAGAAGGCAAATGGTATGTTGGCCTTCGTAGCAAGAGGGTTCGAGTACAGGAACAAGGATGGCTTGCTGCAGTTGTACAGGGCCTTGGTGAGACCGCACCTTAAGTATTGTGTGCAGTTTTGGTTGCCTTATCTGAGGAAGGAAGTTCTTGCCATGGAAGGAGTGCAGCGAAGATTCACCAGGCTAATACCTGGGATGGCAGGAATGACGTACGAGGAGAGATTGGGTCGATTGGGCTTGTACTCACTGGAGTTTAGAAGATTGAGAGGGGATCTCATCGAAACCTATAAAATTCTGTCAGGCCTGCACAGACTAGATGCAGGAAGGATGTTCCCGATGGCCGGGGAATCCAGAACTAGGGGTCATAGTCTAAGGATAAGGGGTAAGTCATTTAGGACTGAGATGAGGAGGAATTTCTTCACCCAGAGAGTGGTGAACCTGTGGAATTCTCTACCACAGAAGGCAGAGGAGGCCAATTCATTAAATATATTCAAGAAGGAGTTGGATATATTTCTTAAGGCTAAAGGGATATGGGGAGAAGGCAGGAACGGGGTACTGAATTTGGATGATCAGCCATGATCTGATTGAATGGCGGAGCAGGCTCGAGGGGCCAAATGGCCTACTCCTGCTCCTATGTTTCTATGTAACTGGTGGTGGATAATCAGTTTCGATGTCTCTGCTGAACTTCCAGTAAAGCTTTATTATTCAAGAGAATGATTACATGGCGCTATCTTTATTGACGAGCAATGCAATTTTAATGGTTTCAGACAACTTGCATAATACAAAGGAAATGCATTAAGTCCATAAATGACTAAATGACAAAATTCCATTTTAAACTTAATGGAATGTATTAAACTGTTAAAGTAAACTCCTTGTTGCATTATATGTTTTGAAAAATTTAGATGTACTGCAACAAAAGAAAAAACTGTTTTCAACATACATATAGCTCACTGGGGGTTGCCATTTTCAAAAAGGGTCACAGTCTAAGAGTAAAGGGTCGGCTATTTAGGACTGAGATGAGGAGAAATTTCTTCATTCAAAGGTTTGTGATGCTTTGGAATTCTCTTCCCCAGAGGGCTGTGGAAGCTCAGTCGTTGAGTATATTCAAGACAGAGATCGATAGATTTTTGGATATTAAGGGAATCAACGGATATGAGGATAGTGCAGGAAAGTGGAGTTGAGGTAGAAGATCAGCCATAATCTTATTGAATGGCGGAGCAGGCTCGAAGGGCCGAATGGCCTACTCCTTCTCATATTTCTTGTGTTTTTCATCAAAGGGATTAACCAATTGTATTTTTTGGCCAAATATTCAAAATACAATAACCCATTTGGGTCACTGTCTCACAAAACATCAACATGATAAAAATAATGCATGGCTATCTTCCTTCCTCAAACATAAAGATAGTATTTCTTTCCACAGCTATAGATTTACTTATATGTACTATAAAAAGGTCATACCACTACAGATCCTGGTAAAGCTGGATTTTGTTGTAGTTTGAAGAATTTGCTAATGAAGTCTTGTTCAGCCAAACACAGAGGCTCTAGCTCACTTAGGACCTGCTCAAAAATCTGCATAAAAGGAAACAATGATTAGTACCAGACCATCAAGTTGGATCTTATCCATAATGGGATCCAATGCTAAACAAATAAAATCATAAAATGCTGTATATTTCTAAGCTACTGCATGAAGGTATTCAACATTTTCTGTGTTTAGCAAGCTTTTGTGTATTTTTAAGCCAGAATCTTCAGGACATTTATCACTCTCCTGCTGGCAAAATTCCCAAGTAGAAAGCGGTTTCATCTGCATCATTCAAACATCACCGATATATTTCTATATATTGCTCCCCTTGCAAGTTACATGCAATACAAAGTCGCATTTCCTACATTACAACAATGACTGCACTTCAAAAGTACTTAATTGGCAGTAAAGCACTTTGGTACATTCTGAGGTTGTGAAAGGCACTATATAAATGCTTATTATTGCTTTCTTCTTGGTGCCAATGTATGAGCTTTTAAATCTAACCTTATATTTCTCATAGGTCCTACAGAGTGGTACAAGTATGAGAGGTGGCTGGCTGTTGCAATTCCTATAGGAATTGGGACTGAGCTTCCATGAGACAAGAGCCATTCTGAGATGGACATGCTATAGATTGTATCTCTGGTGTGGCTGCATAGGCAGCATGGCCCTGCATCCTTTCAGCCACAAGTGAAGGCATTTTATAGGGCTGGTGAGTGGGCCCCAGTGTGCTGTTACCTTAACAGAGAACAGACCCACTGCTACTATGTCACTAGTACTGTCTCCACTGATCTGCACAAAAGCAGACGTAATGGTACCAATAATATCAGTGAAGCCCCATGAGATGCTCGTCTGAAACGCAGTCCCAATTGCTTGACTGACAAATACGCAGCGCTCACAAATATGGCACCCCGGGCTGCTATGGACTGCCCTTTGCTGCCACGTTCCATTTAATAGCATGTGCCTTCATTGTACAAACAAGCCTTTTATGCAGTACCATACCAAATTATTATAATATTTGCAAAGGACCTGCTCAAAAGTTAGCCACAATGCATGTTTGTAAGTTTTATTGCATTTTTACAATTACACGATGATAGATTCAAAATCAAAGCTGGAAACGATATCCCTCCGGATAATTCAGACAAACAGCATAAACTATTCATAACAATTGGATAGACTGTAGTAACATTTCCACACAAGCAACAGACATTGAAACACAAAGCTAGAAGACAGAGGGCTTGCTGGTTTGGAATCTGTAAACTTGTATCTGGCTATATACAATACCTGCACTGGGTATGGTCTAATATATTTTACACCATTACTCCTTCCAATATAAGTATTCAAAATTCAAGTCTTGAAGAAAAAGATTAAGAAATCTGTTTAGACACCTTAAAATCAAGAACAGAAAATGCTGGAAATACTCAGCAGGTCAGGCAGCATCTGTGGAGAGAGAAACAGAGTTAACGCTTCAGTTCGTTGGCCTTTCATCACATTAACTCTGTTTCTCTTTCCACAGATGCTGCCTGACCTGCTGAGTGTTTCCAGCATTTTCTGTTTTTATTTCAGATTTCCAGTATCCGCAGTTCTTTTATTTTGATAAAAATCAAGGACTATGCTTAATAGATTTTGTTTTAAAAAATCTAGCTTGTTTATTTTATTTAACTGATTCTTAGAAACCTGGTGCTCTTTCAATAGTATATAAACTGAGCATTATTCTTTTCTCTTTTATTAATAGGGATCACAATATGAAGCTGGAGGAAAATCTGAAACCAGGACTGAATGTAAAGGCTAGATAATATATGGAATGCTTTTTACTAACATTACCTAACACAAAAACAATTTCAACAACAGCATCTAATAACAGCATTTTAATAACGTGCATATTTTCATTTTCTAACAATAAAAACACATGGATGCTTGCGTCTTGGGGCAAACATTTCACAAAGTATAAAAGAACTGCTAAAAAGCTGAATATTTGTACCCCTATATTACTCAACTAATTAAGATATTTACCTTATCAAACTTAGTTCTATCAGCCACATCGAGGTCTGAGGCAGACATGTTTCCCATGTCTAGCAGTGAAGATGACTGAGATCGCCGGTTTCCTGATCCCTGAACAGATAGTTTGTTTAGGCTGGAGGTGGAACCAGTAAGTTTTCCGGAACTTCCATGAAGACCTGCAGTTCAATAAATCTAAATCAATTACAGCAACTTCCAATCACATTACTGGGGTCCCAAAGTGTGCAGCGTTTAAACATTAATGGTATGGTTAGGGAATCAGGGCCTAGAAATTCAGTTGCGTTCGCCAGCCGTTAGCGCCATAAGAGGAGTAGATCTCGAGCGCTAGGCACTTAGCGGCCGGGCGCAGAACGATCTGCGCCTACGCCCAACTTCAGTTGACATTTAGCGCCGGCGCAAAGTGTTTGCGCGCGCTCAGCTGCGCGCGCAACTTATGACGTCATTTCGTCGTGCAACGCCGTTTGTGCGCCCCAAACCGGAACTTCAGTGGCGCCCGCCCAATGTGGGCGTGGCGCTGTTAAGAACTGTGAGGTGGAACGCAGCAGAGGCCCTGCGGGCCTCAGGGAGCGCTAATTAAAGGGCACTTAGACTGAACTATAAAGGGCTGCCATTTTGCTGCAATGACTTTAGTGCTACGGATTTCTGGACAGAGACCAAGGAAGAGACCTTACTGATTTGGGCCAACATAGGAGGTATTTTTGGCTTCTGGCCAGAGCTTGGAAATTTGACTCATTGTGATTTCACTGTTTGCAAGTATATTATGGGGGCTGCATGGGGTTCCAACCCTCAGTTCCAGCATTATGTGCGAAGGGCTCGCAGACGCTGTGTGAGAGGGGCAGCCATGCCTAGACGCAGAGGGGCCATCAGGCGTCGGCAACGTAGGCCTTACCCACTCAGGGAATACCGCCAGCAGGTGTCCTATCTCACCATGACTGCCGCGCATTGTGTTAAGAGGCTGCGCTTCAGAAGGGAGGTGGTTGCAGAGATCTGCCAGCTGCTTCACAGAGATCTGCGTCCACAGCTGATGTGCAGGACGTCTCTCTCGGTGGAAGTGAAGGTCACGGTGGCTCTGAACTTTTATGCAAGCGGCTCCTTCCAAGCCGCTGCTGGGGACATAGTGAACATCTCCCAGTTCGCCGTGCATCGCTGCATCCGGCAGGTCACCGATGCCCTTTTCACAAGGAGACACCAATTCATCTCCTTCCCCATGAACCTAGAGAGGCAGGAGCAGCGTGCAGTCGGATTTGCAAGGATCGCCGACTTCCCCATGGTGCAGGGCGCCATTGACTGCACGCATGTGGCTATGCGGGCACCTATCGACAATGCCGAGGATTACCGCAACCGGAAGGGCTACCATTCCCTCAATGTACAGCTGGTGTGTGACCACAGGCAACGCATCCAAGCTGTCAATGCCCGCTTTCCAGGCAGCAGCCACGATGCATTTATCCTGCGCCAGACTACTGTGGCTGACATGTTCCAGGCACAGCCTCCCCCAAGAGGATGGCTTATTGGGGACAAAGGCTATCCTTTGTGTACATGGCTCATGACCCCGCTCCGCGCGCCCAGGACCCCTGCTGAGGAGGCATACAACGAAAGCCATCAAGCCACAAGGAACATCATAGAGCAAACGATTGGCGTCCTCAAGCAACGGTTCCGCTGCCTGGATCGCTCCGGCGGATCTCTCCAGTATTCGCCGGATAGAGTCTCCCAGTTCGTCGTCGTTTGCTGCATGCTGCACAACCTGGCTATCCGCAGGACTCGGGCACTGCCACCTCACGTTGGACCACCACCTCAGGAGGACGAGCAGGAGGACCATGAGGAGGAGGAGTACCAGCCCAGGAGGGAGCCACAAGGTCCAAGGGCCGTCCGTCGGCGGCTTATTGAACGACACTTCTAGGCCCCCTGTCAGGGAATGGCTTGCGGCAATGAAGGCACATGAATGCAGCCGCTCCGCAAGCCCTCAGCCGGTTAACGCAACAACCACTTGAAACATCACACATGGACAAGCTGAATAAATAAAAAGCTTTATTGAACAAACTCAGGGCCCTTCCCACATGAAACCCAAAAACAGACAACACCCCCAAAAAGTCAAAAACATATCTCACTCCCACAACCTGGGGAGGAATAACAAAACTTGTCCATCCAAATGGCCTTCATCCTCGGCCTTACCAAAAGAACCCCCCCCCCAATAGAGAACACAACCACCCCCATATAAAAAAACATTTGCCTTCATCCTCGGCCTTACCAAAATAAACCCCCCCCATAGAGAACACAAACACCCTCAGATAAAAAAACATTTGGCAACACACTCTACTTTGTGTGCCGAGAGGGCGAGTCCTTGTCCAGGCTTTTCCGGCCCCTGGCCGACCTGCTGCTCCGCCTCAACCTGGGCCCTGTGGGTGTTGCAAGGCTGGGGGAAGGCTCCGGAGGGGCACATTGCGTGACGGCAGATGCCCTTGGGGGTCGGCCTAGACGAGCTCCGGCCCTCGAGGGGCCGGCTGCTGACTGCTGCAGCTGGGCAGCATCAGTCTCTCCAGCAGCTTGTTGCAGCTTTGCTGGGGGGAGTGGTAGTGGCGGCTGCAGCAATGGGGGCAAGCTGGCTGATGCCAGGCGCTCGCTGGTCGCCAGAGACACTGGCACTCGGCCGGGCTGGCACTGCAGCAAGCGCAGCAATCTGGTGAAGGCCAGACCGCTGTGCTGCAGCAGCGCGGTGGGTGCCCTGGCGATGCGTGCGTGACACAGCGAGTGTGGCAGCAGTGAGTGCCCGTGTCTGTGCCCGCATCAGACCAGCCAGTGACTGCACGGCACCACTGATCAACTCTCCACTCGCTGCCTGTGCTGCCCTGAAGTCGTCCCGACTCGCGTCCTGTGCTGCCCTGAATTCGGCCCGACTCGCGTCCTGTGATGCCCTGGATTCGGCCCGACTCGCGTCTTGTGATGCCCCGAATTGTTCGAGACCCCTGGCCTGTGCTGCCGCGAGTTGTTCGAAACCCCTGGCCTGTGAGGCCCCAAAATCGGCCACACTATGAGCCAGGGACTCAATGGCCTCAGGCAACCGTGCCACAACCCCCATGAACTCGGTGTGCCGACGATCCGAGTCCGCGGACATTTGATCAAGGAGGCGCACCTCCTGGGCGAGGACCGTCTCCGGACTGGAGGCCGGACTCTCCCTCTGGGGAGAAGGCCGCCAAGCTGGCTGACCCTTCCCGCGTGGCTGCACGCCACTGGGCCCAGGAGCTACACTCCCCTGCAACACTTCCCCCCTCTGGGGAGAAGGCCGCCGAGCTGCCCGACCCTTCCCGCGTGGCTGGACGCCACTGGGCACAGGAGCTACACTCCCCTGCAACACGTCCCCCCTCTGGGGAGAAGGCAGCCGAGCTGCCCGACCCTTCCCGCGTGGCTGGACGCCACTGGGCACAGGAGCTACACCCCCCTGCAACACTTCCCCCTGGCTCTCCTCCAGGGAAGACGTGTCCCCTCCATTGCCATCCCCTGGCGTGGATGAGGGTTCCCCCGATGTGCCGCCTTCCTCTTGCTCCTCCTCGTCCTCCTCTTCCGAGGGACTGACACTCGCAGCTTCAGGGACCTCCTCCTCACCAGCTGAAAGCAGGAAGGCACAAGAGTAGCTTTAGAGTGAGGACAGGGCGTCAGCGAGGGAGGCATGAGTGGTGGCATTCTGCGCATTGGTCGGACAGTGGCAAAGGATGTAGATCTGAAGCGCAAGGGGAACGAGAGAGGTCCAAACGGTCATGTCCTTACCATTGGGGCCCAGCACAGGGTCGGCATCTCCAATTGCAACGGGGCCAATCACCCGGGCACCCATGAGTTGACCCACGCGCTCCTCCAGGTCACTGAGCTGCTGGAACTGGGCACGGCCTCCCCCGGTGTCAGTCCGGCTCTTCAGATTCTGGAACAGCTTGGCCTGCAAGAGAAAGGACGGCCTCTAAGTACAGTGTGGTGCCCTGTTGTTGTGTGCACTGCCTCCCATGGTCGAATAGCTTGGCCAGTGTGGTGCCCTGTTGTTGCGTGTACTGCCTCCCATGGTCGAATAGCTTGGCCAGTGTGTAAAGTGCAGAAAGTGCAATTGATGTTCATGCCAGTGCCATAGCTGCTGGATGAGGGCTGGCCATTAGGCCTTTGAGGTCCCTTTGCCCATAATGTGAGGTGCACATGCAAGGATGAGGAGGGCACTGGAAAGGGTACTCACCCTGACAACCCGAGTGAGGTCGTTAAACTTTTTCCGGCATTGGTCAGCAGTCCTGGGGACATCGCTGTTGGCTGTGACCCTCTGGGCGATTTCCCTCCAGGCTCTCCTGTACACCCTCTTGGGAGGCTTCTTGCCACTGTCCAGGAACAAGATATGGCTTCTCCTCTCCAAAGCCCTAACCAGCACCTTTAAATCATGGGCAGAGAAGCGCTGCGCTCGCTCACGGGCCTTCTGCATCCTTGCTGGCGCTATTTCTCTCCAGCAGCAGTGTTTAGGCCTAGCTGGAGGGCTGCAGTATCCAGGGCGTGGCAGCAGACCAAGTCGACCCTTCCCCCTTTAAGAGCTGGCCGGCGCCAGGGTGTCTGCTGTCAATCAAAACATGACCGCACCTGCGCTGCGCCCGGCCTCGGCGGTATCAGTCTGCACCGCCGGCTTAGCGCCTAAAGATAGGCGTGCAACGCCAGTTTTAGCACTCGAGCAAACTCCTTGGCCAAAGCTACTGAATATCGGCGAAGTGGCCTCCACTTTCCGGCGGCGGGCGCAAACTTTAGCGCCCGCCCGACTTTAACGCCCCAAAAGTGGCTATACTGAATTTCTAGGCCCAGAAAATCAAAACATTTCATTTAAAGTCTTAGCTGACAATTCAATTTAATAACTGGTAATGCATGACTGTTCATCATGAATGACTGTTCATCATCATCTACTTAAAAGTAACACAACTAAATGCTTGTATATATTTTTCTGAGGGATAATCTTAAAAATAATCTCCTCAGTAAAGTGCAAGAAACTAAGTAGTCCAAGGCAATATTAGCTTTTGTAAGGGAGAGGTTACTTACAGTTCTAAAAATGTATTAATTGTGTCACTGAACCCAAATGAAAAGCATAAGAAGTCAGGGTTGAGAAAAGACCATTCAGCCTATCGAAATTTACCTTTACAGTACAGGAAACTCTTTTTTATCCGGCACCGACGGGACCGGCGTGGTGCCGGTTGATCAAAAAGTCCGGATTACAGAGAGGTATACTTACCAAGGTACAAGAGCCCCGTACACGGCCACAGGTGCAAGAGCCCCGGTTACACGGCCACAGATCCAGGAGTCCCTGTTGCACGGCCACAGGTGCAGGAGCCCCGGTTACACGGCACTTGTGCGGGAGTCCCGGTTACACGGCCACAGATCCAGGAGTCCCTGTTGCATGGCCACAGGTGCAGGAACCCCGGTTACACGGCCACAGGTCCAGGAACCTCGGTTACACGGCCACTAATATATAGTAAAACTTACCTGAACCTACTCCTGAATTTTGCCGGTTAAGAGAGGTTTCCGGATATTTCGGTGCCGGTTAAAAGAGAGTTTCCTGTATAACAATTGTCTCATTATGGCATCTAATTATATTTTGAATAACTCCAATGCTTTTAAATGTAGTAACCTGGTTGGTAGATTATTCTTAATATTTATCACTCTGAGTAAAGAAGATTTTCTTCATACCTGTTCTAAATTTTACCTTACACTAATTTATATTCATGTCCTCTGACCCTACTTTCTTTTGTCTACTCTGAATTAATAATTGATTTATTTTACCACACCGATTACTTTCCCATTAGATCTGTCCTTACATTAAAATTTTTGTCCATATGACTTTTTTGTCACATTCATGGTTAGAAAAAAGCAGTTAAATCATTGAATTAAAATAAAACAAAATTACACACATTCGTATACAGTACAATCAATCTACTCTTAATGCAAAGTTGCTTAAGTCAAATTATCTGATAATTAAATTTTAGCATTATTTTCCCACTTTGCTGTTACTTACTTTACTTAATCCAAATAATTGCATAATTCAAATTTTTAGTGCAAAAATGACTTTGGATTAGGAGTTAACTGTACATGTATGTCAAAAGTTATGTCCAGGAACCTTTTGGCTTGAACCCAAGTTTGCTTTACTATCGGCGTCCAGCTTCTCTTCATCATAGACATAAGGACATCTCAATTCCCTGGAACTGTACTGACAACTTATTTGAATAAATTTAAGTGAGGTGAGCGACATCATCTTGAAAAATGTCAAGCCACATTGTTGTCTTAAAACAGTGTTCGGTTTGTTCACTTGAATAGTAACAAATTCAGTCTTCTGGTTATAATCATTTTATTCTTTAATTTCAGCATAAAAAGCAATTTACAAGCAGAGTATAGTCACAGATAGGGCACACAAACCTAGGCATGGGTCTTTTCGTGCTGCTTGAACAAAGGAAAATCCATATATTTATACTGTTTTCTTATCAAACTGGAGCTGGCACTGCCTAATATGGTAGTCTCTGGCTACTGCACAGTCCAGAGGCACAAGTCTACATTTTCTTCAACATACATCAATGTTATAAGCACATAAAAACACTGCGGTCTTGCTATGGTAAGCATAAACCTTCTAGTCTCTAGACTTTCTAATCTAAACATTCTATTATGAAAATATCCAAGGCCGGTTGATTATGAACACTGGCTGTTGCTAAGTGAAATCTGTATCTCTCCCGCTCTCTAATGATACCAACCACATTTTTCCCTATATCAAATGAACTAAACATGAACATCTTTCAGAAGCTGAATTAACCGAGTGCCATATGCCAACACACTCATCTTACATCTGCTAGGTATCTGTTTTAAATAGAAAGTTTTGCTGCCTCACTCCTGATGGCTAAAAAAAATATTTTATACCATGTGAAACTGCACTTCAACTGCACGTCATTAAAGGATGATAAAACCTACCTATAATGTTGCCATGTTCAGTATAAACACAAAGAAAAGGAATGCCCACTATCATTCTGGATGTAAATAAACTTAGCGCAAAATCTCCCAGACTTTTAGAACAGGGCTAAACAAGGTTCCGAAGCACCCACAGATTCACACACTGTGTAAAAGAGTCATTTCTTGTCTTAAGTATGAAAGCAGTATTTACATCACTTGCTTTTCTCCTAATGTAGTTCAACCTTTACATCCAAACAGAAGACAAACATCACCAGTACAGTGCTCCTTCTGAAGTCTGAC